>NC_092316.1:41495000-42120000 GCF_036785885.1 Coffea arabica | reverse complement strand
TTGCTTATCTATACTTGCTTCTCTGATCAATATTGCTATTGTCTTCTAATCTACTTGGTTGATCATTACTAAAAAGGAAGGTAAATTTTCATTAAAGAAAAAGTATAAAGTGACTGCAATAGAGGAGGCTAAGGATTTAAGTTCTGTGCCTATTGAATCTATCATTAACTCACTAACCTCTTATGAGTTGAAACTGAAATCTAAAGTGCAGGAGGAAGAGGATGCTAGAGCAAAGAGAAACATTGCTCTAAAGACTACTCAAGGTGAAGATGATACAGCTCACTTGGATGATGAAGACTCAGATGGTGATGATAATGATCTTGCTCTCATCACCAGAGGCTTCAAGAGAATCTTGAATAAAAGAAAGTTTAGAAGGGGAGGACCTAGCAATCAATTCCAGAATCAGCCATCTATCACAAAGTACAAAGGAAAACAAGATTTCAACAAGAAACAGTTGGACAAATGCTTCGAATGTGGACAGCCTGGACACTATGCAAACGAATGCCCCATGAAGAAGATGAAAGATGGAAAAGCTGATCGGAAGCCAAGATTCAACAACTTTCAGATTACTTGGAATGAATGCAACTCCGAAGGGGAAGTTGAAGAAGAGGAAGAATCAGCTCAAATGGCCTTCATGGCTATTGGAAATAATGAGATAACTTCCCCACACTCTCAATCTGAAAGTGATAATGATGAAGATGATGATCTTGAATCTTTTGTTGAAAAACTGCATAATGCCTTGAAGGAATCTTATGATAAAAACAAGCAGTTAAAACAGAAAATGGCTTTTCTCATTCAAGAAAATGCAAGTCTTTTTCAACAAAATAAACAACTAAAGACCGACAATGAAAGTCTAGTAAGAGCCGGATGTAATGTTCAAGATGAGCTTGATAGAAAGACAAATATTTGTGAAATGCTGAAGGAAAGACAGGGTGATTTGAAAAAAAGAATGGACAACTTGGATGAGACTCTGAAAGCAAGAAAGCAGGAGTTTAGCAAAAGGAACATGTTATTTGCCCATCCTACTACTTTTCAAAGAACATTTGCACACAACAAAATTGCACATGGGTTCACAACATATAGAAGAGGTGGATTGAGATATATCAAACCAGTACATGTTAAGGACTCTTCCATTATGTGTGGTTTTTGTTGTCAAAGAGGGCATTTGAAAGGTAATTGCTATGTGAAAAGAAATCTGAACAAAGGGATGAAGTGCATGTGGTTAGTTAGATACAATGCTAACTATTATGGACCCAAAAATTAAAAAGGGTACCAAACACCTTTTCTTTTCAGGAAAAATGCTCAAACAAGTCCAAATGGTTCATTGATAGCGGTTGCTCAAGGCACATGACCGGTGATCCTTCCTTGTTCATAAAGCTGAAATCAAAATCAAGTGGAAAGGTAACATTTGGTGATGATGTGAAAGCTAAGACAATTGGAATAGGTGATGTTGGTAAGGATGGTGAAACTTTTGTTCATAATGTGCTCTTGGTTGATAACTTAGGTTATAACTTGCTTAGTGTTAGTCAATTGTGTGATAAAGACTTGTATGTGTTGTTTAAAAAGCATGAATGCATTGTACTTGATTCCAAATATAATATTGTGTTCAAAGGGAAGAGGTTTAATGACATATATATTGTGATTCTTGATAAAGTTGATTCTTCTAACTTAAAATGTCTTAAAGCTTCAAATGAAGATCCTTGGTTATGGCATAGAAGACTCTGTCATTTTAACATGGATTTACTAAAGGAAATTTCGAAAAAGGAGTTGGTTAGAGGCTTGCCAAAAATCAGTTTTGATAAGGACAAAATATGTGATGCATGTCAATTTGGGAAGCAAACAAAAATTTCTTTTAAACCAAAAATGTGTGTATCTACTTCAAAACCTCTGGAACTCTTGCATCTTGATTTATTTGGTCCCACTCAAATCACTAGCTTGG
Organism: Coffea arabica; assembly: GCF_036785885.1. NCBI lineage: Eukaryota > Viridiplantae > Streptophyta > Magnoliopsida > Gentianales > Rubiaceae > Coffea > Coffea arabica. The sequence goes on along the minus strand of NC_092316.1, from coordinate 42,118,061 downwards.
GAGGTAAGAAATATTGTTTTGTAATTGTTGATGATTATTCTAGATACACTTGGGTGATATTTCTTGCTCATAAAGATGATGCCTTCAAAAATTTTACTTCAATGTTTGCTAAAGTGCAAAATCTGCTTGGGTTAAAAATTGTTAGGATTAGAAGTGATAATGGGACGGAATTCAAGTATTGTGGTTTTCCAGAATTTTGTGATCATAATGGTATAACACATGAGTTTTCTATTGCAAGGACTCCACAGCAAAATGGTGTTGTAGAAAGGAAAAACAGGACTCTCCAAGAGGCTGCTAGAACTATGTTGAATGAATGTAGGTTGCCTAAATATCTGTGGGCTGAAGCGGTAAACACTGCATGTTATGTGATGAATAGAATACTCTTGAGACCTATTTTAAAGAAAACTCCTTATGAGCTGATTTTTGATAAGAAACCTACGGTTGGTTATTTCAAAGTATTTGGTTGTAAATGCTTTATTTTGAATCTAAAGGAACATCTTGGTAAGTTTGATAAAAAATCTGATGAAGGAATATTTTTGGGTATTGTGAGAATAAAAGAGGATATAGAGTTTTTAATAGAAGGACTCTTGTGATTGAAGAAGCTATACATATAACTTTTGATGAAACCAATGATGATAATTCCAAAAGTTCGTGTGAGGATGATGATGTAGGTGTTCGAGAAGGAATGGAAAAGTTATCAATTGGAAATGAAGGAAGTTCTAAACCAGCAGCAACTGAAATGGAAAATGAAGTTCATAATGATCAAGAAGAGGAAGATGAAGACAAAAATGATGATCCACTCAAAGATCTTCCCAAGGCTTGGAAATTCAGCCAAAATCATCCAAAAGAGCTGATAATTGGTGATCCATCCGAGAAGGTAAACACTCGTTCCTCATCTAGAAAATTGATTGACAATTTTGCTTTAGTTTCTCTTTTTGAACCCAAAAATATCAATGATGCCTTAAAGGATGAAAACTGGATTTTGGCTATGCAAGAGGAACTCAATCAATTTGAGAGAAATGAAGTTTGGACACTTGTTGATAGACCTCAAAATCAACCTATCATTGGCACAAAGTGGATATTTAGAAATAAGTTGGATGATAAAGGTGTTGTTGTAAGAAATAAAGCCAGATTAGTTGCTAAAGGATATGCACAAGAAGAAGGAATCGATTTTGATGAAACATTTGCTCCCGTAGCTAGATTAGAATCTATTAGAATGCTACTTGCTTTTGCTTGCTTCAAAGGCTTCAAATTGTTTCAAATGGATGTTAAAAGTGCCTTTTTAAATGGTTTTATTGATCAAGAAGTATATGTGGATCAACCCCCCGGTTTTGAAAATACAAAATTTCCAAGTCATGTGTTTAAACTATCTAAAGCTTTATATGGTCTAAAACAGGCTCCTAGAGCTTGGTATGAAAGACTAAGTGGTTTTCTGATTGAAAATGGTTTCAAAAGGGGTGTTGTGGACACCACACTTTTTACTAAGCAAGTGTTGAATGACCTTCTTATTGTGCAAATATATGTTGATGATATTATTTTTGGTGCTACTAATGAGTATCTATGTAAGGAGTTTTCCACCACTATGCAAAGTGAATTTGAAATGAGTATGATGGGAGAATTAAATTTCTTCCTTGGACTTCAAATACATCAAGCTCTTGAGGGAATTTTTATAAATCAAGCAAAATATACCAAGGAATTGCTGAAAAGGTTTGGCATGGAGGACTCAAAACAAGTTGGAACTCCAATGTGCACTTCTACAAAGCTTGACAAAGATGAAGAAGGTAATCATGTGGATGAAAAGCATTATAGAGGTATGATCGGAAGCCTACTTTATTTAACCGCAAGTAGACCTGATATTATGTTTGCTGTTTGCTTGTGTGCTAGATTTCAATCTTGTCCAAAAGAATCACATTTGAATGCTGTAAAAAGAATTTTTAGGTATTTGAAAGGTACATTAGACTATGGTCTTTGGTATGCTAGATCTAATGAGTTTGCTCTATATGGTTATTCGGATGCTGATTTTGGAGGTTGTCATGTGGATAGAAAGAGTACGAGTGGAACTTGTCATTTTCTTGGAAATTGTTTAGTCTCTTGGTTTAGCAAGAAACAATGTGCAATCTCTTTGTCTACCACCGAAGCGGAATATATTGCCGCTAGTGCATGTTGTGCTCAACTTCTATGGATGAAGCACACTTTGAATGATTTTGGATTGTTGTATGACTGCATGCCTGTATTCTGTGATAATACTAGTGCTATCAATTTGACCAAAAATCCTATTCATCATTCTAGGACAAAGCACATAGATATAAAGCATCACTTTATTCGTGATCTTGTTCAAAAAGGTGAAATATGTGTAAATTATGTTTGTTCTAAAGATCAATTTGCTGATATTTTTACGAAAGCTTTGCCATTAGAACAGTTCATTCATCTAAGATCAAAATTAGGAATAATCGAAAAATCATCTTAATTTTCTTTGGGTCTTCGGACGTCCGAAAGAAGATGAACGGACGTCCGATGATGTTCTTCAGCCATTTTCCAGATTGCGCTTGTTCGGACGCATCTGTCGGACGCACAACTTCGTTCGACCGTCCGACAGAGCAACGGCTCATTTTTAAAAAAAACAACTTTCTTCCTCAATTGCCTCAGACTCTTCCTATTCCATTTTCTATCGGACGAAAACTCTCCCTTCCCTCACTCCCAAATTCGTACCATTTTGAAGCTCCCATTCCCAAATTGACTCAACCAAAACAGTTCCTGGTCAATTGCAAGTCATTTTTCCTGATCATTTCACAAAATCATCTATCACTTCGCACATTCCCAAATTTTCCTCAAAACCCTACCTTCTCATAACCGCTCTGTCAAATCTTGTACAAGGTCGTTTGTTCCAAAATTTTTGTTCGATTCACTTCCCTACTGCTGTGTGCATTATTTGCATTCTTCACTCCACACATTTCGCGCAATGGTGAATCTAAGGGGAGGAAAAGTTACTGCCGGACGCAAGCATCCACTCAGGGATGTGGATGAGGATCTTCCCACTGTCAAACGGACATCCAAACGCTTCAAAAGGGGAGCTATCAAGGGTCAAATGTCACGGCCTACTCCATAACCCACTTCTCAACCAGAATCTGGACAGGGGACCTCTTCTCAACCGCCTCCTAAATCAGTCCCTCTCCCTCCATTCTTTGATGATGCTGCGAAAGACAAATACGCCTGGATATCCCAGAAGGGTGTCATCCCTCAAAGAACTGTAAACCCCTCTGAATTTCGCTCCATAGGGTTAGAGTCCATTCTGAGTCTATTTGATTTCCAGAAATGGTCACATCTGATTTCCATGCCCAATGTCTACTATCCTGATATGCTGCATCAATTTTTTGCCAATCTTAGGAAAGGAACTGACCAAACTGAGATCATGTCTAGGGTAAATGGGGTAGACATAATCTTTGATTCTGATGTTGTGAATTCCATTTTAAATACTACCATTGAACGTTTATGCAAAGATAAGGTTGCTAATTTCTTTTCCTATGAAGAGCTTCCTACTGCTGCAAATCATTTTGATGGGACAAAAATGTTAACCTATTTCAAAAGAAGTTTTTCCTCACCTGCTGATGCTAAGTTGAATGATCTGGCCCCTGTGAATTTAATTGCTTTTTCTATCATTTCAAACCTGCTTGTGCCCACTGATGGGCACAGAACTGATGCAAACAAAATGGAGTTGTATCTATTTTATTGTTTTCGAGAAAAAATTCGTATTGATTTTGGTTTTGTTATGTGCAAGTTTTTACTTCGCTATGCTACTGACTCTCGAAGAAAACTATCCTATGGAAAGTTTCTTCAAAAGATTTTTGAGTTTTACAAAGTTCCAATTCTAGGTGTTTGTCCCAAAGAAGCATCTTCTTATGCCTTTACCAAAGCATATTTTGAAAGAAAAAATCTTGTTTTTAAAGATAATCTGTGGGCATATAAGGGGGCATCATCTAGTGAACAGAGGTCTAAGACTGTACATGATCCTTCACCCATTTCACTCACTCCCATTCACCCTAGAAAGTCTGCCACTAAAGCATCTTCCTCTTCCAGTAATGAAGTAATTGAGCTTCTTCAAGAACTCAAACAGCATGTTCTTCTTCTAGAACATGGTCTCATGCTCACCATGTCTTCTGAGCAACAAACTGCCTTTCTTGACAAAAAGAATCTTCTTTTTCCTCCACCTGTGGTTGAGGAAGTTTCCCATGACAAAGAGTCACACCCCACTGATCCAAGTTCATCAATTTCGGATCCTGGTTCTTCAACCCCTGTGACTCCTCATGGCACCTCTACATTAGATAAAGGCAAGGCACCAGTTGAAGAGGCTGCTGAAGATGATGAAGAGACTGAAGAGGAGGATCTTGACCAATATCAGCTCTCTCGGAGGACACCTGGATCCACTTAGTTCATCATTTAGGACATTTGCATGTTGTCTGTCTCGTTTATGTGTTTGTGGTATTCAACAATGAATATGTAATGTAATGGATATTTTAAGTTTCTTTTGGTATGTTTTTGATGAATGTTTAAGTTCTGTTTTGATGGATGTTTAAGTACTGTCTTGATGGATGTTTGTTTGTCTATTCTAATTGTGTGAACATAATGAATTTTTTTTTTGGTTTTCATTGATGAATGTATTTGTGGATGTGTTGATGTAATTGGTTGCCCTTTGTGATGACAAAAAGGGGGAGAATGGAAATGATATACTAATTGATTGATATGTTGGATTTGATGAGGATTTGATGATGTTGGATATGTTGAATTGATTGATGGTTTAATTAAATTTGGATTTTGCTGATGGATTGAATTGGTGATATGTTGGTTGTGAGTTGCTTAATTGTCATGTTTTTGAATAATTGTCTAAACTCGGTTGGGCAGTCTAGTGAGGGGGAGGTTTTCAAAATTTTTATGATTCACTAAGGCAGGGGGAGTTCTTGTCTATTTTGAAAGGGGGAGTTTTCATTGCAATCATCAAATTTCATTTCAAACTTTTGTTTTGTCATCATAAAAAAGGGGGAGAATGTTATTCTTGGTTTTGATGATCACAAAAGTTCGTTTATACAGACCAAGAAAGTGAACACTTTGATCAGGCCTGATGGAACAAGGAAAGTATATGTCTGATTGACTCCAGTCTACGATGCTTTGGATGTGGCAAACAAGATTGAAATAATATAAATGAATTTAGTAATTGTTTTGTTCCGATCAAAGATACTGTCTTTTAAGTGTGTCTTGTGTGTCATTCTTGGCACTTTGAAATGTTTATCTAACCTTCTTCGAAAACAAGTGTTTTTGTCTATCCAAGAATCAGGTTCGAATATGTCATCAAAAGCAAAACAACCAAAATGTGAAGCAAAAACAGGACAATCAGGTCGGACGGCCGAAAGGAATCTGTCGGACGTCCGAAAGGATGAAGAACATCAGGAAGGAAGCTCTGTCGGACGCTCATATGGGAGCATCGGACGTCCGGAAGGATCGGACGCACACCTCGGACGCATATCAACCAGATCGGACGTCCGAAAAATTCCAAGATAACTTGCTAGCTCTCGGCCCAAGGTCGGACGCTGTGCTGTCGGACGACAAAAAAACTCATCGGACGTCCGAACCTCAACATGGCTATCATCGGACGATTGGTTCGGACGATGATTCGTTCGTCGGACGTCCGACAGCCCCAACGGCTAGTTGACTCTTCAGCTGCCTTCTATCCGTTGGAAGCATTGATGAACCCCATTTCTGGTTCCCTTTAAAATCAAACTGGTCTGAACGAAGTAGGGACTTTTGCACACTTTGTTTACAAGTTCTCAAGAGACATTTTAGTTAGAAAATAGTCTCCAAAGCAGATTTGTTTTAAAGTGGTGTGAATTTCTGTTGAGCATTTCTTTTGTGGTTGAAGCATTTCTTTTGTGGTTGAAAGAATCTTTAGTGTAGCTTTGTTGAGGGTTTTCTGAGTGATTGTAAAACTTCTTAGCTTGACTAAGTGCGGCTTAGGGCAAGGAGGAAGTGCTCCCTCCATTGTACATCTAGTTGATCTTCTTTCATCAAGGAGAAGTTGCTCTTCCTAGTGTTTGGTCTTCAAGTTTGAGGACAGCTTGGTAGACACTTGGTTTGATTCCCTATCTTACTTTTCTGTTTAATAAAATCTTCATTGCTTATCTATACTTGCTTCTCTGATCAATATTGCTATTGTCTTCTAATCTACTTGGTTGATCATTACTAAAAAGGAAGGTAAATTTTCATTAAAGAAAAAGTTTAATAGTCAAAAAATAAATACTACAGATAATTTACTAAATAAAATATCTAATGCATTACAAAATCTAACTACAGATTCTAAACTTTCAACTCCAAAAATAAACACATTAGACCAAATAATAGAAGAAAATTCTACTGAAGAATTAGAAGATTTATCAGAAAAATCAATAAAATCAGAAGAAGAAGAAGATATGATTTTACCCATAGAAAACCAATTTGAAGAAACAGAAGGAAATCAAATAAAAAGAATAAAAAGAAAAAATTATAATAACAAAGATAATTGGAAAATGGTAAGTTCAAAAAATTATTATCCTAGACCAAACCCTCCAGATATTCAATATGAAGAAAGATCAAAATTTAGAACTACTAAATATGATGGAGATTCAATATATGAATGGAATATAGATGGAAAAGTTGAATATGAAGTATTAAATAATTTGCAAGAAATGGGAATGGCAAGACTAGCTTACAAAATTAAAAACTTCATTTCATCTTCATTTGAATTTCATCTTCTTTTTCTGTTGAATGGCCGACATCTTTTTCTAAAAGTCTTCGGGGTCTTGTCCGCCTATTGGGTCTTGTCCTCCAAACGGATCAAAAGTTGAATCTGATGAGCCTGCTGACTCCTCTATTTTGTCGCTTTTGTCATCCTTATCTTGCTTTTGTAGATAGTCCAAATATTCTTTAAGCATCTCGGGATTCTGCATCATCTTTTTCATCAGAAAGTCATTTGAAAATGCCTCGGAAGCCATACTTGTCACTTTTTCTTTATCAGATTCTGGTCTTTCTCTTAATGAGGTAAATCTTATGAGTGTACTTCCATCTGCTTTTTCTATAATATCTTCTGCAGTGGTTTGTTCTATGTTTCTAGCTATTTGTGGATTTTTAATTTCAAATTCACTTGGTATAGTTATTTCATTCCATTTTAATCTTTTTGGAGTATATGTTGTAGGTTTATCTGCATCTACTTGTAATAAAGTTGTTTCATCTTTAAGAGTTGGAGTCATAATAAATTTTGGATTTAAATGAGATGATAAAGGTCTATAATATATTCTATATATTATTGCAAAATTCTTTGTATGTTTTTCGAATTCATTTCCTTGTAGATGAATGTCTAATATTAAAGAATTTAAAATATGAGGGTCTGTTAGATCTATTGAAAAATTTGGAGCATAGTTAAAATATATTGGTCCATTACAAACATTTGTTTGAATCATAGATAGTAAAGAAGTTTTATATCTTTTGAGTCTAGTATCTCTTAAGGCTAGATATATAGGAGCATCTACTCCTAGATGGAATAAAGGTTTTACAGCAATTTGTATTAAACCTATATGAATGTATCGATATTCTTTACTTAAATATTTTTGAATTGTATTATGATTTAATAATTGTATGGTTTGATATTCTTCTTGAATTGATATTGTTTCTTCATGAGTTTTAACTGATAAAACAGTTTTGAAATCTAAAGGGCCAATTCTATAAATGTGTTCAATTTTTTCCTCTGGGATTGTCCAATCTGAATTGTTTATAGGCATATGATATTCATGACTTTGTACTACATTATCTTTCCTTGAATTAGATCATATTTTTAATTGTCTAAGAAATGCAGTCATGTTTAATATTTAATTAAATTTTTACTTAGACGGGAACAACCGAGCCTATGCTTGGAACATCCTATCCTGGACTTACCAACGGTCTGACAAAGCATCAAGTCTTACCAATGTTTTCAGTAAAAGTTTAATAAAATATGCAAACATAAATGCATGAAATAGCCAAGTCAAAATAGAAACGTAATTCAAATTAAGTAAATGTAAATCAAAGTTTAAATATGCGTATGCAAAGTAAACAAGGGTGTGGCTCCGATACCACTTCTACCCAGGTAACATGAATAACATGAATAAATTTTGACTTGGCTATTTCATGAATAATTAAACTTTTTAATCTTTCCAAATATTCTTTTTTAGCTATTGGATCGTCAATTTTTTCTATTATATCTAATAAGAATTCTTTGTCTTCTTTTTTAGTTATAACATTTATATATTTTGGATTACAATTACAATCTTCTTCACTTTCGGAATTAGTAATATCATCATAATAGTCTTCTTCAGAACTTTTCTCTTTTTCATTTATTAACAAATTTATTAATTTATTTTTAATTTCTTCTTCATTTACACAGATTTCTGTAATTTTTTCTTTTAATCTACATTTATTTGCTTTATGTCCTATTCTTCCACATTTATAACAAACAATTTTCTTTTTAATAAATTTCTTTGTTTTAGTTGGTTCATTTTCCTTAGTATTTTTATATCTTATTTTCTTAGAGTATTTTTTAATTTTCTTTTTATAAGCTGATGGTGATTTAATTCTTTTAATTCCAAAGGCATCACAAAATGATCCTACTTCTTTTGTTTTAGATCCATATTTTATTTGTAATCTTAATTCTGAACATAATATTAATCCTTCTTTTTTCACAAAAGCAAATAGTTGTCCAAAAGTAATATTTTCGAATGAAATGACATCTGTTCCCATTTCTTTTTGTAAATTATCCATTATTCTTTGTGAAAATAAGTTTGGTAATCCAGTTATGAATCTTTCTTTCCAGAATGAAGCATTACAATCTGGTCTTCTTAATACATTTGTTAAGAACATATCTTTATACCATCTAAAATCTGATAAGGTTGGACATCTTAGATTTGTTAAAAATGTTTTATTAGAATTTAATTCTTCTTTTGGATTTCCTATAAAATACATTACTATTGTTACTATTAGAAATTCTGCAGCATCTGACTGTATTTGAATATTTCCTTGATCATCTTCTATTTCTTGAGTATGATCTAGTATTGATAATTTATCTTGTAATGTTAAGGCATTATCCCACCAATTTTTTAATTGTCCAGTAAATCCTGAAACTAATAATGTTGCAATATTTCTCTCTTGAATATTTTTTAGTTTGAAATAATTTCATTTTTGGAGCAGAAACAACTAATCCATTTTTCTTAATTACTTTTAAAAATATACTTAAATGTTTGAAATGTTGTTCTATTGATTCTGAAAATATTAATACATCATCTATATAGACTATACTAAATGAACTGTAAAGATTGAAAATATCATTCATTATATTTTGAAATTCTGATGGTGCATTTTTTAATCCAAATGGCATAACTTTCCATTCATAATGTCCAAAAGGTGTTGTAAATGCTGTTTTGTATCTATCTTTTGGGTCTATTATTATTTGCCAATATCCTGATTTCATATCAAACTTTGAGAATATTTTTGCATTAATCTATTGAGTAAATCTTTTTTATTAGGAATAGGATATCTAATCCATTGTAATACTTTATTTAAAGGTTTATAATTTATTACTAATCTTGGAACTCCTCTTTCTTTTTCAGCTTGATTCATGACATAGAATGCAGCACAACTCCAAGGTGATTTTGAAGGTGTTATTAATTCTTTATCTATTAATATTTTTATTTCCTTCTTACAAAATTCTAGTAATTCAGAATTCATCTGTATTGGCCTAGCTTTTGTTGCATTACAAAATCTAACTACAGATTCTAAACCTTCAACTCCAAAAATAAACACATTAGGCAAAAAGGAAAAAAAAAATGCTATAATGATTGGTTCCATTATATATGCTAAAAACTAATGGAGCTGAGAGCTGCAATCATCTGAATCTGTAAGAAGAAAATTGTTTAAAGGAAGTTAGAAGATTAATAAAAGGGAGAAAGAAGAATTAAGCATACAAATTCATCATTTGAGTAAAATAACAGAGTTTAGAAACTGAGCACAAGCTTTGGAGAATCTCGTTGTGATCTCAAATAATTTGAATATTCACGAGCATTTCTTTGAGCTATCATTGCTGGATCCATGTCCTTGTAGAAATTCTCTAGTAAGTTTCAAAAGTCTTACTTAAAGTCAAGATTCAAGAAATTGTGAAAAGCTTCCGTAGAACTTATTGCAACTCTCAAAATTGATTGTAAGTCCAACTCTTTATACTAATTACAGTTTCATACATTCATGTTATTTTCATGGAACATGGTCTGACCCTCAAAAGAATTATTCAACTATTAAAAAAGAAATTTTATCCATAGTTCTGTGTATATCTAAATTTCAAGATGATTTATATAATAAGAAATTTTTGATTAGAATAGATTGTAAATCTGCAAAAGAAATTCTACAAAAAGATGTTCAAAATATAGTTTCAAAACAAATATTTGCTAGATGGCAAGCTATTTTATCTGTATTTGATTTCGAGATTGAATTTATCAAAGGAGAAAATAATTCTTTACCAGATTTTCTTACTAGAGAATATCTACAAGGACATGGATCCAGCAATGATAGCTCAAAGAAATGCTCGTGAATATTCAAATTATTTGAGATCACAACGAGATTCTCCAAAGCTTCACAACAAAGAAAAAATGATTCAATCCAGAGGATATGTATATTCCATTCAGACCCAGAATGGAAGACAAGTTATTCCAGCCTACCAAATTCCTAAATACGATGAAATTTATGTTCAAAAAAGCCCTTATGCAACCATTACTCCAAAAGAAAGAGCCTTTCTTATTCAAAGACAAATTCAGAAAAACACCATTCGACTCATTACCCATCAAAGAGCAAGCAGAAGTGAAGATTTTCTTCACAACGAATTTATTCAATATTACCAAGAACAGAATAGACAAGAATAAATTGATATTTCGTCTGTTTTGGTATTAGAGGTTGAAGGTTGATTATTATCTATTAGTGTTAATTTTGATTCTATTTCTAAATCTTTTATTTTTAATTCTATTATTTCTTGTTGTAATTGTTTTACTTGTATTTTAAGATTATTAATTTCTGATTGAAGATCTTTAGTAGTTTCTTTCTTCATTACATTTATATTTGGATATTTATCTATTAATTTTGAAATGCTAAAAGGTTCTATTATCTTTGGCATTTTATCTTCTTGAATAATTAAACTTTTTAATCTTTCCAAATATTCTTTTTTAGCTATTGGATCGTCAATTTTTTCTATTATATCTAATAGGAATTCTTTGTCTTCTTTTTTAGTTATAACATTTATATATTTTGGATTACAATTACAATCTCCTTCACTATCTGAACTAGTAATATCATCATAATAGTCTTCTTCTGAACTTTTATCCTTTTCATTTATTAACAAATTTATTAGTTTATTTTTAATTTCTTCTTCGTTTGAACAAATTTCAGTTATTTTTTCTTTTAATCTACATTTGTTGGCTTTATGTTCTATTTTTTCACATTTGTAACAAACAATTTTCTTTTTAATAAATCTTTTCTTCTTAGTTGGTTCATTTTCCTTGGGAGTTTTATATCTTGTTTTCTTAGAATATTTTTTAATTTTCTTTTTATAAGCTGATGGTGATTTAATTCTTTTGATTCCAAAGGCATCACAAAATGATCCTACTTCTTTGGTTTTAGATCCATATTTTATTTGTAATCTTAATTCTGAACATAATATTAATCCTTCTTTTTTCACAAAAGCAAATAGTTGTCCAAAAGTAATATTCTCGAATGAAATGACATCTGTTCCCATTTCTTTTTGTAAATTATCCATTATTTTTTGTGAAAATAAACTTGGTAATCCTGTTATGAATCTTTCTTTCCAGAATGAAGCATTACAATCTGGTCTTCTTAATACATTTGTTAAAAACATATCTTTATACCATCTAAAATCTGATAATGTTGGACATCTTAAATTTGTTAAAAATGTTTTGTTTGAATTTAATTCCTCTTTTGGATTTCCTATAAAATACATAACTATTGTTACAATTAAAAATTCTGCAGCATCTGATTGTATTTGAATATTTCCTTGATCATCTTCTATTTCTTGAGTATGATCTAGTATTGATAATTTATCTTGTAATGTTAAAGCATTATCCCACCAATTTTTTAATTGTCCAGTAAATCCTGAAACTAATAATGTTGCAATATTTCTCTCTTGAATATTTTTTATTTTGTAAGCTAGAACATTCTTGTCTTAATTTAGGAAAGAAATCTGCTATGTAATTTAAGCATCCTATAAATCTTTGTAGTATATAATGGTTTGATAATTGTATGGTTTGATAGACTAAAGAAAAACCCAAAACCATGGACAGATGAACATACTCAAAAAATAAAATATTTAAAGGAAAAAATAAAGTCATTACCATGTTTATGTTTACCTCATCCTAAAGCATTCATGATAGTTGAAACAGATGCATCAGAATTAGGATATGGTGGAATACTAAAACAAAGATTAGATAATTCAAAAGAAGAATTAGTTAGATTTCATTCAGGAACATGGTCTGACCCTCAAAAGAATTATTCAACTATTAAAAAAGAAATTTTATCCATAGTTCTGTGTATATCTAAATTTCAAGATGATTTATATAATAAGAAATTTTTGATTAGAATAGATTGTAAATCTGCAAAAGAAATTCTACAAAAAGATGTTCAAAATATAGTTTCAAAACAAATATTTGCTAGATGGCAAGCTATTTTATCTGTATTTGATTTCGAGATTGAATTTATCAAAGGAGAAAATAATTCTTTACCAGATTTTCTTACTAGAGAATTTCTACAAGGACATGGATCCAGCAATGATAGCTCAAAGAAATGCTCGTGAATATTCAAATTATTTGAGATCACAACGAGATTCTCCAAAGCTTCAGAACAAAGAAAAAATGATTCAATCCAGAGGATATGTATATTCCATTCAGACCCAGAATGGAAGACAAGTTATTCCAGCCTACCAAATTCCTAAATACGATGAAATTTATGTTCAAAAAAGCCCTTATGCAACCATTACTCCAAAAGAAAGAGCCTTTCTTATTCAAAGACAAATTCAGAAAAACACCATTCGACTCATTACCCATCAAAGAGCAAGCAGAAGTGAAGATTTTCTTCACAACGAATTTATTCAATATTACCAAGAACAGAATAGACAATTATCTGACCAACTTAAAGATGTTGTTTATTAATTGTGCAGGAAAATGGATTCAAAAGCAGGCACTTCCAGGCCAAAGACTCCTCAGGATTATGAGATGAGTCTTACTCCTGTTTCTCAAAATAGATTTCAAATCTTACAGGACTTTCCAGCTTTGACTTATAGTCAAGCTGCTCGTACTCCAACTTTTCCTCCTATAAGATCTCTTCAACAGATTCAAAGTCCCATTGAAAAATCCAAAGAAAATACTTATTTCACTAAACCAATCACTCAACATATCACTTTGAGAAGATTTCAAAGAAACATTTGTAGCTCTTATAGACAGTGGAGCTGATACAAGTTGTATTAAAGAAGGAATAATTCCCACTAAATATTGTGAAAGAACAAAAGAAAAACTAATGGCAGCAAATGGACAAGATTTAGAAGTAAAATATAAATTTACAAAAGGTTCAATATGTAATAATGAATATTGTATTAAACATAATTTCATAATTGTAAACAATATAAATCATGATGTAATATTAGGTACACCCTTTCTAATTCAAATATATCCATTTGTAGTAACTCATGAAGGAATTTCAGTAAATATAATGGAAAAAATTATTACCTTCAAATTTTTAACTCCAATAAGACAGAAAGAACTACAAACCTTACAAACATCTTCAATATATAAAACAATAAATACCATTACTAAAGTACAACAACAAATAAATTATATTAAAGAAGAAAAATCTTATTTAAAAATTGAAGAACAATTAAATGATATTAAAATACAGAAAAGAATTTCAGAACTAGAAGAATTATTTCAAAAAGAAATTTGTGCAGATATTCCTAATGCTTTTTGGAATAGAAAACAACATATGATAGAATTACCCTATGAAAAAGACTTTGAAGAAAAGAATATTCCAACAAAAGCTAGGCCAATACAGATGAATTCTGAATTACTAGAATTTTGTAAGAAGGAAATAAAAATATTAATAGATAAAGGATTAATAACACCTTCAAAATCACCTTGGAGTTGTGCTGCATTCTATGTCATGAATCAAGCTGAAAAAGAAAGAGGAGTTCCAAGATTAGTAATAAATTATAAACCTTTAAATAAAGTATTACAATGGATTAGATATCCTATTCCTAATAAAAAAGATTTACTCAATAGATTATTTAATGCAAAAATATTCTCAAAGTTTGATATGAAATCAGGATATTGGCAAATAATAATAGACCCAAAAGATAGATACAAAACAGCATTTACAACACCTTTTGGACATTATGAATGGAAAGTTATGCCATTTGGATTAAAAAATGCACCATCAGAATTTCAAAATATAATGAATGATATTTTCAATCCTTACAGTTCATTTAGTATAGTCTATATAGATGATGTATTAATATTTTCAGAATCAATAGAACAACATTTCAAACATTTAAGTATATTTTTAAAAGTAATTAAGAAAAATGGATTAGTTGTTTCTGCTCCAAAAATGAAATTATTTCAAACTAAAATAAGATTTTTAGGACACAATATATATCAAGGAACAATAAAATCAATTAATAGAGCTTTAGAATTTGCTATTAAATTTCCAGATGAAATAAAAGATAAAAATCAACTAAAACCAAAGAAGTAGGATCATTTTGTGATGCCTTTAGAATCAAAAGAATTAAATCACCATCAGCTTATAAAAAGAAAATTAAAAAATATTCTAAGAAAACAAGATATAAAACTCCCAAGGAAAATGAACCAACTAAGAAGAAAAGATTTATTAAAAAGAAAATTGTTTGTTACAAATGTGGAAAAATAGGACATAAAGCCAACAAATGTAGATTAAAAGAAAAAATAACTGAAATTTGTTCAAACGAAGAAGAAATTAAAAATAAACTAATAAATTTGTTAATAAATGAAAAGGATAAAAGTTCAGAAGAAGACTATTATGATGATATTACTAGTTCAGATAGTGAAGGAGATTGTAATTGTAATCCAAAATATATAAATGTTATAACTAAAAAAGAAGACAAAGAATTCTTATTAGATATAATAGAAAAAATTGACGATCCAATAGCTAAAAAAGAATATTTGGAAAGATTAAAAAGTTTAATTATTCAAGAAGATAAAATGCCAAAGATAATAGAACCTTTTAGCATTTCAAAATTAATAGATAAATATCCAAATATAAATGTAATGAAGAAAGAAACTACTAAAGATCTTCAATCAGAAATTAATAATCTTAAAATACAAGTAAAACAATTACAACAAGAAATAATAGAATTAAAAATAAAAGATTTAGAAATAGAATCAAAATTAACACTAATAGATAATAATCAACCTTCAACCTCTAATACCAAAACAGACGAAATATCAATATCAGAAAATCCAGTAAAAGAAGATCAATATATAAATATCATAGAAAGAATGACTTTTCAAAAATGGTTTGCATTAGTAACTATTACAGTAGAAGATTTATCAGAAGAATCAATAAAATCAGAAGAAGAAGAAGATATGATTTTACCCATAGAAGACCAATTTGAAGAAACAGAAGGAAATCAAATAAATAGAATAAAAAGAAAAAATTATAATAACAAAAATAATTGGAAAATGATAAGTTCAAAAAATTATTATCCTAGACCAAGTTCTCCAGATATTCAATATGAAGAAAGATCAAAATTTAGAACTACTAAATATGATGGAGATTCAATATATGAATGGAATATAGATGGAAAAGCTGAATATGAAGTATTAAATAATTTGCAAGAAATGGGAATGGCAAGACTAGCTTACAAAATAAAAAATATTCAAGAGAGAAATATTGCAACATTATTAGTCTCAGGATTTACTGGACAATTAAAAAATTGGTGGGATAATGCCTTAACATTACAAGATAAATTATCAATACTAGATCATACTCAAGAAATAGAAGATGATCAAGGAAATATTCAAATACAATCAGATGCTGCAGAATTTTTAATTGTAACAATAGTTATGTATTTTATAGGAAATCCAAAAGAGGAATTAAATTCAAACAAAACATTTTTAACAAATTTAAGATGTCCAACATTATCAGATTTTAGATGGTATAAAGATATGTTTTTAACAAATGTATTAAGAAGACCAGATTGTAATGCTTCATTCTGGAAAGAAAGATTCATAACAGGATTACCAAGTTTATTTTCACAAAGAATAATGGATAATTTACAAAAGGAAATGGGAACAGATGTAATTTCATTTGAAAACATTACTTTTGGACAATTATTTGCTTTTGTGAAAAAAGAAGGATTAATACTATGTTCAGAATTAAGATTACAAATAAAATATGGATCTAAAACAAAAGAAGTGGTATCAGAGCCACACCCTTGTTTAATTTGCATACGCATATTTAAACTTTGAATTTACATTTACTTTATTTGAATTACGCTTCTATTTTGACTTGGCTATTTCATACATTTATGTTTGCATATTTTATTAAACTTTTACTGAAAACGTTGGTAAGACTTGATGCTTTGTCAGACCGTTGGTAAGTCCAGGATAGGATGTTCCAGGCATAGGCTCGGTTGTTCCCGTCTAAGTAAAAATTTAATTAAATATTAAACATGGCTGCATTTCTTAGACAATTAAAAATAGGATCTAATTCAAGGAAAGATAATGTAGTACAAAGTCATGAATATCATATGCCTATAAACAATTCAGATTGGACAATCCCAGAGGAAAAAATTGAACACATTTATAGAATTGGCCCTTTAGATTTCAAAACTGCTTTATCAGTTAAAACTCATGAAGAAACAATATCAATTCAAGAAGAATATCAAACCATACAATTATTAAATCATAATACAATTCAAAAATATTTAAGTAAAAAATATCGATACATTCATATAGGTTTAATACAAATTGCTGTAAAACCTTTATTCCATCTAGGAGTAGATGCTCCTATATATCTAGCCTTAAGAGATACTAGACTCAAAAGATATAAAACTTCTTTACTATCTATGATTCAAACAAATGTTTGTAATGGACCAATATATTTTAACTGTGCTCCAAATTTTTCAATAGATCTAACAGACCCTCATATTTTAAATTCTTTAATATTAGACATTCATCTACAAGGAAATGAATTCGAAAAACATACAAAGAATTTTGCAATAATATATAGAATATATTACAGACCTTTATCATCTCATTTAAATCCAAAATTTATTATGACTCCAACTCTTAAAGATGAAACAACTTTATTACAAGTAGATGCAGATAAACCTACAACATATACTCCAAAAAGATTAAAATGGAATGAAATAACTATACCAAGTGAATTTGAAATTAAAAATCCACAAATAGCTAGAAACATAGAACAAACCACTGCAGAAGATATTATAGAAAAAGCAGATGGAAGTACACTCATAAGATTTACCTCATTAAGAGAAAGACCAGAATCCTCTTATTCATGGTTACCAGCTAGACGTTCAAATTATGAGTCAACTGAAGTTAATTTTCCTATGGAAAGTACCTCAAATTTTAGGTATAAAACACCCATACCAGAAGTAATAAATCAAAATCAATCAAACTATTCTCCAACACATTCACAAATGCGAGGAGAAATAAATGTAATAGATAGACCATATAAAATAAATCATAAATATTTACAAGAAGATTTTGATGATGAAGAAAATACTGAAAAAAGAATTTGGTTTTTTCAATTAGAATCAAAATATAAAGAAAAATTAATTATAGAATGGAAAAACGAAATAGATAAACAAAAGTTTGATTTTCCTTTCTTTACATGGTTAACATTTTATATGTCAAAAATAGGAATAAATGATATATATAATACACCACAAATAAATGTTCAAACCAATTTGTATAAAAAATGGAAATTAAAAGATGAACAAGTTATAACTTCAATACACCCTCCATTACAAGAAGTAAAAATTAATATGGGACAAGGAGAAATTATAGCCTCACCTTTTAAAAAAGGAAGAGAAGCTGAATCAAGTACAAATAATTCAATAAATCTAGAAGATCTTAAAAAAGTTTATCAACAAAATAATTATACAAATCAAATTCTACATACAATATCTCAACATATGGAAGTATTAAATACAAAAATTGATACTCTAAAGAAACCAGATTTAAAATTCCCAAATGATATATCAGCACCTCATTTTCAACCTAGAAGTCTGACAAGAGAAAAAGAGCAAGATTTAGTACAAAGTATTAATAGTCAAAAAATAAATACTACAGATAATTTACTAAATAAAATATCTAATGCATTACAAAATCTAACTACAGATTCTAAACCTTCAACTCCAAAAATAAACACATTAGACCAAATAATAGAAGAAAATTCTACTGAAGAATTAGAAGATTTATCGGTGAATTAGCAATTCAGAAGTAAGAAAGCCTTTGTAAACACTCTCAAACACCATTCTCAACTTCAACTCACTTTTCAACATATCCCAACCACTCTTGTTTCAAAAGTCTTACTTAAAGTCAAGATTCAAGAAATTGTGAAAAGCTTCCGTAGAACTTATTGCAACTCTCAAAATTGATTGTAAGTCCAACTCTTTATACTAATTACAGTTTCATACATTCATGTTATTTTCATGTTACCTGAGTAGAAGTGGTATCAGAGCTTGGTAAATTATCTATAAAATCAGAGCTTGGTAAAAATCAGGATATTTATTATCTATGCGCGGTGTCAAATTATATAGGTGATATGCCCAGCGTAAAGCTCATTGTAGCTGTATTTTTTTTTCTTGAAAACAAAATAGATAATTCATAATTAGTAGTAACGACTTAAATAACTTGATAAAGAAGTATAGTTAAAATATTACAAATTATTGTAAGTCGTATGCATAATTAGCTATTAAAAAAACATTCATGGTATGGATACATATATTTTTTGATAGAACATGGCAATAATTATAACAAAGTAATGACGGATTAATATTGAGCCAATTGTAAACAGTATCAGTTTATAAAGGGTAAAGAGAGAACTTGATGAACATTGGAGTAGAAATTATATAAGCCTCATAAAACACAAGGTAGGGCACTACCGAGTAACAACAACTTTTTGTGATTACATCTTTAACAGACTTTATTTGTGAAGCAACAATATACATTGGCAAGTAGAACACAAAAATAAGAATTCCATGGGTAAAAGAACAGAAG
Source organism: Coffea arabica (assembly GCF_036785885.1). Classification (NCBI taxonomy): domain Eukaryota; kingdom Viridiplantae; phylum Streptophyta; class Magnoliopsida; order Gentianales; family Rubiaceae; genus Coffea; species Coffea arabica. The sequence goes on along the minus strand of NC_092316.1, from coordinate 42,098,688 downwards.
GATGATGCAAATGACTTCCCTTATCTTGGCCCATAATGCATACTGAATATCATCTATTAATCAGATTGGCATTAAAATGTCATAATCATCCAGTCTCATAACAAATTGATTCAGATAAGTGTGTCCAACACAATCGACTTTTTAATTAAGAAACAAAAGGTTCATGGTTTTGAGGATACAAAGTTATAATAAAGCAAGCATGGCAATTTGCATTAGATGTTCGCTTGGTGAAAACATGGAAGAAATCAAGGAAAGTGCATCTAGTAATCCAGCAAGTGGTACAATGTACTGATGCATACTATAACAAGAAGCTTCAAGATAGCCATCACAATTACAGTTCAATCCTTCACATCCAAGTCATCAATATTTGGACATTCACGTCATGCAATAAGCTCTTTACTTGATCCCATAGTCAGTGATCAACAACAATGAGAAGATGTTTGTTAACACCTTTTCACCTATACTTGTCTATCGTGAAACCAAAGAATTAAGAAAAGGAACAGTGAATAAGTATTGATTGATGTATTATTCTAGCCTCTAGAATTCAACTGTAAAATCATCGTTGAGACTAACCAAACGGACAGTTAAAATGTCCAATTGAGTGCTAAATCAGACTTTTGAGAACCAAAAGAGAATATCGTAAGCAGGCTATGATGCTAAGAAATACCAAAACAAGCTAAAAGTTTTCTCACTTAATAAGCATATTGAGTTCCATAGAACAAAATTGCCAAAATTGTCACATCATTCGCCATAAATGGTTCCGAGATCCTCCATCTAACAACATTCTAATCACCATGTTTCCTGGTCTCATTTCACATTTCCATGTCCAAATAAATTCTCTCAATAGCAAACCTAAAGTAAAAAAGTTTCTATGAGGCACAATACTTGGGCAGTATTTAATCCTCCAAGAACGAGCATCTCTAGAAAACAGATACCTCAACCAATTCTATGCTTTGACAAAAAAAAAAAAAAAAAACCAATTCTATGCAGACATGCATATGAGAAAGCAAAGAGAAAAGAAGCAAAAGCAAGATGACAAGGATATATAGTTCTCATACTGAGTTACCAAAGGACAGAAAGGATAACCCTCAATGTAAAGTTAAGTCAGTAAATTGAACTAAAACCTAGCATTCTATGCTAATTTGTTATTTTCTCTCTTGCTTTCCATTGATGCTTCTTTTAACAAAGCCACAGCAACTATCCAATTGAAAACATGTAAAGGACAAATGCATGGACACACAAGCCACCTCAATACAAAAACATGTAAATGACAAATACATGGACATATAAGCCACCTCAATACAAGTGTCACCATGACAATAGTTGCAATAGCCCCTCAAACCATACTCATTTACCAAGAAACTTGTAAATCTCTACTAACATCAACAAGGATAAATTCACCATTAAATATAAGTCTCAAACTTTCTTATCATTAAAAGAGAGACTCCAAACCTTTCTAGGTTAGTCACTTACAATTGACAAAGCATCAAGAACTGAAGGGTGCAATAGCATAACTATTCTAGGTCCAATAGTAGAACTCAGAGGATCCACGCCAAACAAAGAGCTAAGTAGAAGCCTTTCCAGTTCCACACCTGTTCATCTCAGCAATGGCTACCCTCTAGGGCATATCCATGGGTGATGAAAGAGTATAAGCAAACCGCATAATCCTCTAGTTGCAAGTGAATCATGGTAGTCCTGAATCCTTTCTCCAAAAGAGCAATCTTCGAATGAGGAGGCTTCAAGTCCAATATGTTCTGATCTGACAAGTCCCATAGACTTTGAATTAGAGTTCACCGCGTTGATGAGAGTGCAAACTCCTTATAAATATATATACAGACAACCAGACAGATAGAACACTAGTTCAGTACAATCTCAAGATCTCTAAAAGAGATCAATAGGCATGGTCGTAATCATCAAATATAGAAAACTACAAGTCGTAACTTAGGAAATCACGAACATTGAATTCTTGTTCTAGCATGTCTTGATCATCATCAGCTCAGGTGTAAAACATTCTCAAGAGCAAGAAAACCGAACCATTACCATAATCCAGGCTAGTTACTTAGACATCTACAGATTACAATTTAAGGCCACTAATTGCATGAAATAATTTAAGAATCCCAATAAAGATCTTATTTCAATTTCTGTGATTGTACTTAAGCTATCCGAGACACAAAAAGAAAAAAGAAAAAAGGACTGGCGACAGATGGATCTAAGGTTTTTCTGTAACAAATTAGCAAGTTCTACCAAATCATCTTCAAAGGTAACATGCCATTCCTTTAAGTTCTTTCCTGCATAAAAACTTCAACACAAGTTGAAGGTCTGCATTACAATCATCTCTTTGAACCTATCAATTGGAATGCCACCTTCATGCTTCTCACAAAATTTTTTGTTTAGGCTAACCTCAATTAAGTTCAATTTTACAAAGTAAAATAAGCAATTGTAAGGTTCAATATTCCAGGCTTAACCTCACTGAGATGTTACAAATCTAAGAGAACATCATGTTTTTTAAATACATACTCAAGTAAACCAAATCTGATTTTTCTAATGAGAATTTCCAAGCTATTAAACATTGCAGTTTATCATTAAAGAGGCAAAACTACAGTTATGCAGCAATTTAATTCCTTTTTTAGTCAAGGAATAGAAAATTTAAGGTGTTTAATTAAAATAGTAACTTACTCACAATTTCAAGTGGGTGCTTAGAATTTAATATTTGAGATATAGAAAGGGACCAAAAAGTGCTCAAGGTGCTGAAATAAGAAAAGAGGTTTTCTGGATTATTATGAGATGAAGGGCTAAATGGATACCTGAACCCACTTGAAGTCACTGTAACACCTCCGGAATTTGCATATATGTCTGGGAGTATAACAACTCCCTTCTTTGTTAATATTTGTAAATTAAAGCCAAGGTTAGTTAAGTTGCTTCACTGCACAAGTTATTTTGCTCCGAGACACTGCCTTTTGACCTCGCATACTAACCTCATCTGCTTCTGGATCAATACGATGATTAGCTACATCGATTATAAATTTGGCTTTAATATCTGCATTATCCCTTCAATCAATTCAAATGTCCATTTGTATTGTAAGTAATAAAATCACATAAAAGCAAGATATCAAGTGTCGGACAAAATCTATGTTAAGGCTAGAAGAACCACCTATTGATAACACCTTCGAGGGCTGCTGGAATAAGAATATCATAGTCTTCAAGTAAAATAGAATTGGGATCAACACTGTCAGCACCACTCCGTGGTTTTCCCTGACATGCTTCCATAGATTTGGTACGTCAATTCCCTTACCGTGCTTATGGCTCTTGTTATATCACTTATGCCAATTACATTTTCCCCTTGTTCACTGATAAGTTGAGCAGCCCTGGATCCAACATTACCAAATCCCTGAAATCAAGAAGAAAATTCTATGATCATATGACATTCGATAATTTTTGACTTTTTAACTCGCTTTCTCTTCTCACGAGTCATGAGACATTTTGTGATGTAACTTCTAAGTCCCCAAGGAAGGCTCTTTGAATGAGCTTGTAGTTTCAACAAAATGCATCCCACAATATTTGAGCATATCAGAAACTAAAGGTACACTTGAAACTACAAATTATATCACTTATGCCAATTACCTTTTCCCCTTGTTCACTGATAAGTTGAGCAGCCCTGGATCCGACATTACCAAATCCCTGAAATCAAGAAGAAAATTCTATGATCATATGACATTCGATAATTTTTGACTTTTTAACTCGCTTTCTCTTCTCACGAGTCATGAGACATTTTGTGATGTAACTTCTAAGTCCCCAAGGAAGGCTCTTTGAATGAGCTTGTAGTTTCAACAAAATGCATCCCACAGTATTTGAGCATATCAGAAACTAAAGGTACACTTGAAACTACAAATGCATCCCACAGTATTCAAACATATTATAAACTGAAGGCACACTTCCCAGTGGTGTTACCTGTACAACAAATCATTGCCTAGCGATACTCTTTCCATATTCATTAAGCAACACTTTAGTTGCAAAGAGTACTCCCCTTCCTGTTGCTGCATCTCTACCGAGGGATCCACCAAGATCCTGTCACCAAAGAATTTTAATTTCTTACAATAAATAAAAGTGGAAAATTTTTTGAGGTTCAAAATCTCAGAAATCAAAGAAGCTCATTGATCCTTATACATTTGGAATTGGATAATTGACTACAGGTTTTCTAGTTACTATTGCAGGCGAATAGCCATGGAATTTAGAGTACTCATCCAGTATCCAAGCCATTGTTTGCTCAAATGCGAGACATTTCAAATCCAGTTAATTGGATGAGCTTCATAGACAATGTTGTGTTGATCACTATCTTTTTCTCCAAAAGCAAAAATGTCACCTAGATATGTACTCCAATCATATCATATTGTCGAAAGCCAGTTTTGCACTGACCTGTGCATTTGTTCCCATATCAGGTGCAGGAACATCAGTGTGAACTCCAATCAAATTATTCTTAGTGCTGCTAGTGTAACTCAAAATTTTGGTCAATGACTAACTTGAAATGGAAGTTCCTGATTCCTACAAGAGAAATGTATTAATTCATCAAGTGCTGAAAACCCAATGAAGAAAGGGAACTGGAAGAACTGAAGCAAATAGAAAGACATTTTAAAGATGAAAAAATCTATTTTAAACAACTGATCTTTTTAGTTACCATATGCATTGCTTTTTTTGAGCAGGAGATCAACAAAACACCTGCATGAAAGACACCAAAAAAATGACTAAAAAGAAAACTCGAAAAGAGCAAATGCCAAAGAAAATGGCTAAAAAGAAAAGCATACCATCATTTGAGGTCTGAAGAGAGTAATTTAAAGGCAAAAATTAAATTAGAATAATAAAACAAAACTTACATTTTCCCTTAGGAGTTGTCTTTCATGGGTGGTTATTTTTCCTCCCTGCTGTAGAAGAAATCCAAGAAAGGCAAAACCAAAAAAGAAAAATGGAACAATTAAAAACCAAGTAGGTACAAAAAATAAAATAAATAAATATCTAAAAGCTAACTAATCATCAATTATTCACCATCTTAGACCATATTAAAAGTTTTTCTTGGAACTAAAAATAAAAAATCAAATAGTAGAAATAAAATTGAAATGAAAAAAATACATTAATCACGGAAAGAAAGGGGAAGAAAAATTACCATATCTGTACTCTACAAGTTCGCATAGACAGTGAAGACGAAATATTGAACTTCCCCTTCCTCGCTGTTTCAGAAAAAGACACGAAAGAGTGAGGGAAAAATTGGTTGTTTTTAGCCAAGGAAATAGCAGAAAAAATAGAAAAAATTAGCTATAATCACTCGAGGGAAGAGGGAGGGAGGGAGGGAGATAAAGAAGAACAGGAGGGAGAAATGGGAGAAATCGATACAGGGAGGGGAGGAAGATTAGTAGCCCCTTTTCCACCTCGAGCCCATCGTCCAGCAATTCTATCAGAAGAAAATTGAGATTGTAATCTCTTTCAAGTACAATCAACTGGCAGAAATTCAGGGGAAACCTCTGGGGTCTCATGAAGAAGGAATTTTATCCAGCGGATAATAGCAATAGAAACTGGTCTTTTAAGAGTTGTTGACATCGACAACTGCCTGCGCTTGAATGAAAGAGAGAGAGAGAAAGCAAAGAAAAAAAAGTGGTTGAAAATGCATTCACATACGATGCCGTTTGGTTGATCAAAGGGCAAAAAAAAAAAAACCAAAAAAGGAGACAAAAAAAGAGAAGAAAAACCGGTCCAACATCGGCTCCATATCATCACCACAGACCAATCCCCACGCACCACATGGGCGGACGACCATCCTACGTGACAGGGGGCTTTCCCTCTTTATCTATATGGTTAAAGAGTGAAAAGCTTCAATATTGCAAGAAAGATATACCCAATATTTTTGAGAGAAGAAAAAGAAATGAAAAGAAAAGCTTCAATGTACTTTTTTTTATGTATATGGATTACTGTCAAAGGACATTAGCCTAACATCCATAGATAGAGTACACAATAAAACTTAAAAAAAGTGATGAGGTATCCTGTCATCCGTACCAAAGTTTAGACAGAATTCATGGTTCTTTCATCTTGAAAGAAGTTGGTGCCAATATACATAAGCTGGCATTTCTGACTTACATTTTAAATTAAAACGGTATGGAAGGATGCCTAGGCCAGAATGCTACATTAAATGGTGGACCCGCCTAGAACATACAGTGAATGGCAAGGGTAGATGGAGCATCAGGAGGAAGCCCAGCAAAGGCTGGAATAGATGGTATTAGAAAAACATGTGGGTGCCCAAGATGGGTCGACCAGAACCAATTTCTAATTTGACAAAAAAGGAGTAGGGGCTAGAAAACCTGATCTAGTACCCACAACCCCATCGCTTCAGGACATGAATAGAAAACCCGTTCCAGCTGAAAATTGGTCTGAAATTCAATTGCAACCAAAGCTTCAGATAGAGGTAACCCGAATTTGTTTTTGTCCTTGATTTCCAACATTGGCATCAGAGCTACTAGGGATGGCAATTTCTGATACGACATGATAGCATGACACGAGCACAATCTGGAATTAGCAGGCATTACACAATATGAATTCAAGTTAGTCATTATTAGGTCAACTTGTTAATGACACGGTTAAAAATGGGTCGGGTTGGATCAACCTATAGGTTGACATGTTAAGCAGATAAAAAAATAGATTTTTTAGAATATTATAAATTATAAGGTAATTTTGATCATTTCTAAAAGCTAAAAACCTATAAACCAAACTAATAAATTATTAACTTAATGCAAGACGACTCATTTATCTTCCTCCAACTCATTTATCTAATTGTCTTCCTCTAAATTCCAAACCTTGTGTGACGCCCCGAAAAAAAAAGAGTGTGAGAACCCGTAAAAACCCTAATATTTTCCTAGGGTTTTAGTTCCTTTAATTGCATAATTTTTGCATTTCTGGCTTAGAAATATTATCTGGGTGGATTTTATGAGCAACTAAAGTTTTTAGATGATTTTTCTAGCATTAGTGAGTTTTTAAAAAATTAAGAATATATATTGGACGTGGGACCCACTAGTGCGAAAAGTTCGGAAAAATTCGGCCAATTAGGTTAAATTCCGGATACTGTGTAAAATTTATCGGGTGTTAATAGACAAGTAGAGTGTGTGAAATGATTGATGTGAGAGAAGAAAGAAAGGATAGGAATGCATTTAATGAGGTGACAAGTGTCACATTCTCATTGGTTGGACTTTAAGAATTACTATTCACTTTCTTGACTTTTTTGACCAAAGGATTAAATATCAAAAAAAATGCACAAAAATCACCATTTTCTTCTCTTGGTGGCCGGATCTCCCTAGCTCAAGAAGGAAGTGCATTTCTGCAACTTTCAAGCTCCATTTGCTTCAATCTCCCACAAACAAAAGCCTAGATTAGATTCTACTCCATAAAAACCTTTCTTCTAGTGCTAGTAAGTGTTGTAGTGAAGTTTGTTTGAAGGTCTAAGGTGGCCAACATCTCTCTCTCTCTCTTGTTTCTTGGTAAGTGAAGCTTAAACTTCCACCTACACCTATTGATGCTTAAGATATGATTAGTAGTGATTAGAGTGCTGAAATTTCTGGTTTTTATCTTGGTTTGAAGTGATTTGGTGAAGTTTTCAATTTTATGATTATTTTTCTGGTTTAATTGGATTATGGTGTTGTGGTTGTTTATGATGATTGATAATGAGGGGTTATGACTCTAGTGGATGGAAATGATTGATATTTGCAACCAATTTTGGATTTGGAATAAATTTTGGAAAGTTAGGGTTCATAAACCCCTAATTCTGTCCGGTTTTATATCATAAGGTTAGAGGCCGAATTGGACTTTGCTCAAAACATGAAAGTTGTAGGTATTGATGTGTTTGAGGTGCCTGTAAAATTTCACGTCATTTGGATTTGTGTAGAGTGAGTTATGCCGAAATTACTGTAGCTGTTCTGCTTTGATCAGAATGCGAAAACTGCGATAGTAATTGGCCATTTTGACTGGAATTGGTTTGGATTTTGGAGTTGGTGTCTTCTGATGAAATGTAGCTGGATGTCTTAGCTAACTTATGCCTTTAGAATTTCGGCATTTGGACTTGTATGGACTGAGATATACCGATTACAGTTTTCTGTGTTTTGCAAACCTGTTTTGGTGATTCTGGTTTAGTGTTTAGCATTTTTGACCTAGTTAGGCTAGGAACTGGATTGAGTGACCTTCTACATTGTTGTAGCCCTGTTTCATAGCTTCGAAACGGTGGGTCTTACACCCCCAACCGATAATTGTAGTGAGAGTTGTGCCATTACCGCATTATGACGTCAAAACTGTTTTTCTGGTTTTGAGTTTAACCTTCATTTCCGGACTTTTCCCTAGCTTGACTTGTCTTTGTACTACTTGGAGCTTGCTGAATGGATATTAGATGAACTTATTTGTGTGACTTTGGGACTGGCTGGAGTAATAATGAAGCCATGATGGCTGGAAAAGTTAGCAAATGTAGGGGAAGTGCTGTCCGAACTTTGAAGGGACTTGTTTGCATTGGGTTTTGGATCTAAGGCTTGGAGTTGAGCAAGGCAATGATACATGATGGATGGTTTCTGAGCCGTAGAGGTGAGTGACCCCAAACTATTGTTAAAGCTTCTTATGAAATGTTTCTTGCATTATTTACTCGACTGCATATCATGAGTGCTTGCATGTGGCCCATGACATGTTTTGGCTTAAATGAGTGCTTGGAATTCGTGTGCTGAACACCAACGTCTCCACCTCTGTGTACTGTTCATCTGGAGCAAATGGCTCCCCACTGACTGTTTACTGTTTAATGTTTGTTTGTAGCGTTGGGTGTTTAAGTAAAACGATTTCGCTGGCTCACGAGAGCAATAAATGTACATTTGATCTTGAAATCATGACATCATTGAAATGAACGACTGTGAAACTGAATTGATTACTGATTTTAATGGTTACTCGCTGAGCTTCTAGCTCACCCCAAAAATGTTTTATTCCCCCCCACAGGGCTCAAGGCGAAGAAAAGCTTGGAGTGCTTATTCACGTGACTGGATGGCTTATATCGTGTATAGTTTAAGTTTGGATCTATTTGATGTACGAGTTGGTCTTGTATAAATATTTGAAATTGATATGGATGTAAGTATACGTTCCACGATTTGAATCAGTTTCCGCTGCATTTGTGATATGTAATTATTGGAGAATTTGATGTAATTTTGAGATTTATATTGTAATATATTTGAGGATTGTAGTGAACGACTGAGTCCCGGCGAGAGCTGGGCAGGCGGCCCGCCGAACCCTCTGGTTCGCCTTAGGGGGAGGTGGGGCCGTCACACCTTGCACCCTACGGCCATACTTCTTTTCTTAAAACCCAACCCCTAAATCACATGTTTGGAACTTGCAAGTATATCGTTTGAGTAGTTAAATTTAATAGTTATGATGATATTTGATCTTTCTATACGCCACGCATGTATTTTATATTGGTCAAAACTTAAAAGAAAAAATTCAAAAAAATGATTTGACTGCGATTCAGTTGAAGTTTGTTTAACATGATTATGAATTCTATCATGAATATTTACATCCATAACAAATCATAGATGTATTGTATTTGGAGTTAGAGTTGTACTAATGTTTTTGAAGTTTAAACTTTGACTTAATACTAGGCTGGATGGTTGCATGGTAACCATGGTCTGGTGATCAAAATTCAAAACAATGGACTTTCATTTTCATTGGTTGCAATGTTGTGACAACTAATATGTTTATCTTTGTTCAAGTAATATGCTTATTTTCTTTTGACAAGAACAATTGATTTTAGTTGTATACAAAATTTTGTATTCTTATGTATTCTCATACTATGTTGACCAAACATATTTTTCCCGAAAATTTTTAATTTCTTTTGACATCAATTTGTTAGTGAATCTTAAGTAAAAATTTCATCTTTGTATATAAAAAAAAGGAAATTATTGAGAGTATTTAGCTCCAATTTACAAACCTGATCTTATAATCTATAATCAAACAATTCATGTTGTATAAATTTTCATTTTTCTATTGATTCTTATTTCATTCAATATTGATAAAATATTCATTTTATTGTAGGATAAAGATGGATCAAAATAATGACACAATAGCAATTGATTTGCTTGGAGAACAAGAAGTTGATAGTCTTTCTAATTCTAATTCAAAGTCAACGAGTGAAAAAGAGAAGAATAAGGATAATGTAGCTCAATCACCTATAAAGAAAAGGAAAAGAAAATCCTAAGTGTGGAATCACTTTAAAGATGAACCTATTGGATAAGATGGCATTGAAAGGTGTAGTTGCATCCATTGTGGTAAGCTATATCTCTCTAAAAGCAGAAATGGGACTGGAAACATGAAATGCCATCTTGTTGTATGTCCTAAATTAAACACGAAACACATTAGACAAGCACTCATTGACACAAAGAATGGCTCTCGTAGAAATCCTAAACTTAATCAAGAGAAGTTTAGAGAGTTACTCATTTTCTACATCATAAAGCATGATATGGCTTTCACATTTGTTGAATATGAGAGGATTAGGGAGATTTTTGAGTACTTAAATCTAGAGGTCAACCATATCATTAGGAATACTACCAAAATGAATGTCCTGAAAATGCATGCAATAGAGACTAAGAAGGTGAAAGCTATGCTATCTAATTACCAAGGGAGAATTTGTTTTAATTTTGATATGTAGACTTCAATTGCTACTGATGGCTATATTTCTCTTGTGACTAGGGGTGCAAACGAGCCGAGTCGAGTCGAGTTTTGACCTAATTAAGTCGAGCCTCTAATTAATTTTGTGAAGCTCGAACTCGAGCTCAAACTCGACGAGCTCAAAATGTCAAGTTCGAGCTTGAGCTCGACTCAAATTCGAGTTGAGCTCGAGCTTAAAAAAATAATAATAATAATAAAATTATTTTTAAAAAATAAAAAATAATTATTTATTTTTAAAAATAAATAAAATAATAATTTTTTAACAAATAATAAAATATTAGGGATATATGTGTAATTTTACTATTAAAATAAAAAATAAAAAATATATATATAATTGAGCTCGCGAGCTAACAAGCTTAATGTTTTTTAGCTCGAGCTCAAGCTCGAGTTCGACTTAATTAGCTCGAGCTCGACTCGAGCTTGATATTGACCGAGTTCGAGTTGAGCTTGTACCCGATCGCGAGCGGCTCGATTCGTGAACACCCCTACTTGTGACCCATTTCATTGGCAATGAACGATGTTTACAAATAATTGAATTTTTCTTATTTCCCTCCACCATAATTTTGTAGTGTTTTGGCTGAAAAGTTATTTAAATTGTTGTGCAATTAGGGAATTGAGAAAAAAAATTATCTCTTACTTTGGACAATGTTGCATCCAATACTGTTGCAATTAACTTGCTAAAAGATAAGTTGAATTTGCAAAATGCTTTGATTTGTCAAGGTGAACATTTTCACATTCGTTGTTGTGCTCACATTTTAAATTTAATTATTCAAGAAAGTTTGAAAGTAATTGTTGTTTGTATAAATAAAGAACGGGAGTGTATGAAATATGTGAAAGGATCACAAGTTAGAAAGCAAAGATTTCTTGAATGTGTTTCCCGATTTTTGCTGGATAGTAAAAAAATCCTCTAAGACAAGATATCCCTACTAGATGGAATTCAACGTACTTTATGCTTGACAGTACCATGTATTAATTCAAAGCTTTTCTTGACTTACAATTGAGTGATCTAACGTTCAACGATTGTCCATCAATGGATAAGTGGGACAAAATGAAAAAGATATGCAAGTTTTACAAGTTGTTTATGAAGCACTTGCACTTTTCTAGAACAAAATATCCAACAGTTACTCTGCATTTTCTATAAGCATTTTTGGTTAAACACGCACTTATGACTGCGATGAAAAATTCAGATGGTCTTCTTTTCCTCATGGCTACTCAAATGAATGTAAATTTTGAAAAGTGCAAGGCTGAGTATAATGTTATTTTAGCTATAGCAACTGTTCTTAATCCTTGCTATAAAATACAATTTGTGGAGTTTTCTTATAGAATTCTTTATGGTGAAAAGTCTAGAAAGTGTGCATTAGTCAAAGAAAAATTATTTATACTTTTTGAAGAATGTATGAGTAAGAATTCTAAGACATCTAATGAAGCAGTAGTGAGTTCTTCCCAAATTCATGATACTGATGGTGGCAGTGGGGTTTGAAATCTTCTAATGGTAATATTCGCCTTTGCTTTGATTCTTTCTTTTATAGATCACAATATGTTTTTTTCTGTTATTTGATTAATATACTAAAAACTTAAGTTGATGTTTTGTTTAATTTTTAAATAGGAGTTTGATAATTTTGAGAGTGAAGGGCAAATGTCAAATGCACAAAAAAGTGAATTGGAGTTGTACTTAGATGAAAATAGAATTGATAGAAATGTTCAAATCAACATGCTTCTTTATTAGAAAACTAACCAATTTTACTATCTTAATCTTTCTAAAATGGCACGTGATGTATTAGCTATTCCAATTACCATTGTTGCATCGGAATCAACTTTCAGTATTGGAGGACAAATTCTTGATGAATATCGTAGTTGTCTTAAATCAAATGCTGTGGAAGTTTTAATTTGTACTCGAGATTGGCTATTTGGATATGGAGGTAACGATTACAAGCCTTCTTTCTTTCGTCTTACATTTTTATTTAATATTTATATGAAGAGTTGATAACAAAGTATTTGTGATATTGTTGTTAGATACTACACAATTGAATTTGGATGATCTCTCTGAAAACATCATGACATTGAACACCAGTTCAAAAAACTTTTGAGCCAATCCAAGCTTCCAACACAATCACTAACAATATATAAGGTAACTAGACTTTTAACATTTTCATTTTTTTTATGTATTCATGCATTTGTAATTTGTATCTAAAGATTAAATTATTTATTCCATTGTGCTATTTAGGTGGATTGAAATAGTGGTTGGGGAAATGGAGGCCTGTTAGCTAGATGGTTGCAAAGGCTTTAAAGTTTGGCTTGAAGATTGCAACTAGAAGATTTGAAAACTCATGTTTAATTTTGCATAGTTACTACACCTTTTCCCGATTGAAAACTATAAGTTCGACTTGGCTTTTTACTTTGAAAACTTTTTTATATATTATGTTTAAAAAATTATAAGCTTTAATTCATGATTTAATCTTATAAATAGGTTTGCTCATGTTACAAATGATTATTATGACATAAATTATTTTAACGGATTGAACAGGTTGGGTTGTGTCAACCCGTTAATAGTAAGTCAGGCCACGGCACGACACGACATGAAAATCTAATGGCCTGGGTTAGAATTGAGGTTTTTCGACATGAGCACAACAACACGACACGATAATTGTTGGGTTTGTGGGCCAACCCATTTGTGTGCCAAACCACAAAACAAAGTCATAGATTTTCATTCTTGAGAAAAAAAAAAGAAAAAGAGGTCAACCGTCATTTTTGCTTGCTTGGAGAAAAACAAAGAGAGAGAAAAAGTAAAGAAGCTAGAGAGAGAGAAAATTCAACGTCTTGATTGGAGGGTGATTCGAAATCTAATTGAAATGAAATTTTATACACGCAATTCTCTTGTCAAACTCTACTCATTTATTGGTTCAGATTTTAGATTTTCTTTTCCGTTTGGTAACACTATTTTAAACCCATTTCTTTGACAATTGTAGTTTTTTTGTAGTAATTTTGAGCAATTTGACTTCGTTGATATTGGTGGTATTGTTGTCATCTGGATGTCTCCAGATAGATGTGTGTATTTCTATTATTGTGATAATGGAGATTTTTAACTGGATTAGGTCCCGTGATTTTTTTCAGTTTTGATTTTTCACATAAAAATTTTGGTGTTAGTGCCTTTTATTTTTCTTGCATTCTATTATTACTGTTGGCATCATTACTTGGTAATTTGGTTTATTCCTATTTTAACTAGTACTTGAAAAAAGAGTAATTTGTCCTGAGTTAACTCTGATATTGTGTGACTACACTAGGGGTGCAAACGAATCGAGCTCGAGCGGCTCGTTTATAACACGAGTCAAGTTCGAGTCATCTGTATGAAAGCTCGAGCCGCTCGCAAGCCGTACAAAATTACATAAATACCCCTACTTATATAACTAATTACTAAATTAGAAACTAGATAACAATTTCTCCAAGGACCAAGACAGTGGAGGACGGTGGACCCAAAGTCACAAACACATCTTGTGACGACCCCACCTCCCCATAGAGCGTACCCTAGGGTTTAGCGGACCGCCTGTCCAACTCTCGCTAGGACTCACTCACTCACTTCAACTAAAATAGGGTACAACCTCAAGAATAAAGGAAATAACAGCTACCAAGTTTGGCAAGTACAATTACATTCATTTCTGTCTCAAACATCCATATAACCCCAAATACATCAAAAGATTGGAGTTCTAAATACATTCAACCCTAATCGAGCGACTAGTACGAGTACAATTACAAAATTCAAAAAAAAATACTAGACTACACTAGTCTGTACAAGTCTCACGCCTCTCTTATACCATCTGTAAGGAAAACAAATGGCGTGGAATGAGTTAAAAGCCCGGTGAAGTTTCAAATAGCAAGTTGACCATTATTTAAAAATGAAAGTATCAGAATAGGAAAATAGTGTGCATAACAAGTCAAGAAAATGAGCAATAACACTTCAAGTAGCAAATCTCAAAATGAGCGAGTGTAAAATTCTTTTCTAAAAGAAACAATAATACTACGAATAACAATCAAAGTATAAGGATACAGGTGGCTCTCGAGAGCCATGTTCCCATTGCTTTATCAGAGCTTGATCAAGTAGTAGTTGACATTCCGTCAACTTTCAAGTAAAGTAACCAGTTCAGTAGAACACCACTTAGTTAGAATCTCCGTCCACCATCCAAACCCCCTATTGGGCCCAAAATCCTCAATAAACACTGGTGGTAATACTCGAGTATACCGATTAGTCGAGAAGGTAGCACTCCATTCGACAAAACAAGAGACCCCAAGTTCGTTACTCAATCGACCAAACCCTTGCCGGCTCGACTCGAGTAACTAGCCATAGGGTTTCTAGAATTCTAGACAAGGTACGAATCATATGCATGTATATCGATTCAACTGCAATCAATAAACAAGAATATATCACATTAGGGCAAGTGCGATAAAGTATACTCTTGTCCGATCAAACCAATCATATATCATTGAATCACATTGGTCAAGTATGGAAAACAAGTGTCAAGTTCAATCAAGTTTTTGGAAGCACTCACCAAAGATGTAGTGCTTCTACGGATCATGTTCAGGTATTACTCCTTGTTGGGAGTCCAAATATGCGATAAAACATCGTTTAAGAGTTTTGAAAATCAACTAAGGTTCGACACTTAAACGTTTCGTTTAACGAAAATCAAGTACTTGAAACTCATTTGGGGAATATTCGTATTACTTATCATGTCCTAGAAAACTCATACTCGCTCTTAAAACTTTGAAACTTTGAAGCGATTAAACTTTGAAATCCCCATTTGAGTCAAAGAGACGAGGAAAACATATTTCTATTAGTCATTACTTTCATTTTTCCAAGGGTATAAGTTTCAACCGAATTCTAACTTATATACCCCTACGAAAGAGGACTCGAATAACCTAGGCAATTCAAGTTCAATTCAACCTCAACTCTTCGCTCGAATCACAAGTACACACGCCTAGTCCTTGAGTGAAAATTTGGGCAGCATGCCCTTTGTATTTAGCTATTTTTCAGCCATTTATGACTTCATTATTTTCCTCAATTCAGCCCCAAAGTCACACACAAGTAATGTTACCACAATAGTCCTTCAACCAAGCTCAATGTCATTCAATTACAAAACAATACTAGTAATGCGACCAGAAACCAAGTTTAAGGACAAACAACAAAACAGCAGGTTTGACGTCTCTTGGAGTTTCGGTCACAACTGAAGCTACGCCTATTGGTTTGGGGTAAACTTTATACTGTTTCGAAGCTAGGATAGAGAAATAAAAGTCTTATGAAGACATAAATGTCAATTCATTCATTTTCAAGGTCAAAATGTGCAATCTCAGAGAAAATAGAAAACTGTCCGCGAAACAGTGCATTTTGGCAGTCAGGGGTAATTTTGTTATTTCACATCATACAGTACTCCAATTGAGCTAAAATTTTACAGGAAGCTATATAACTTCATTCTCTACAACTTTTATGTTTTGACCTAGGCCTGAATCGGCCTCTAACAAGGACGAATTAAACAGCTCAGAAACAGGACAGGTTCCTCTCTAAAGCTGAAAATTTAATGATTCAATGCTTACTAATCACATTCATGTCTTGAATCACTACCCAAGTCCCTATCCAAGCTCCTCCACATCATATACTATGTAAACAACAATAAACACACTGAAAATCTCAAACCCTAGCTCAACAATCCATCATATCATGCCAAACTAACAAATTAACCATATCAAGCCAAGAATATAAGATTCTATCCAAACTTAAACAAGATTAAGGAAGAGAAAAAGGAAAGGCAGCCATGATACCTTCCCAAAGTCCCTTGTAAGTGAGAAACACACCACTTTCTTCCCAAATTTTCAGCACCGCAAGTCTTCCAAGCACAAAAGGAAAGGTTAATCGGTTGAGTTCGGTTGCTTGCACTCAAACAAGGATGGATTCAAGGTGAAAGTTGCAAGTTTCTCTCTTGTGTTTCTCTCTCTTGAAGCTCGGCTAAAATGTGCAGAAATGAAGAGGAAATGAAGTGAATTTGGTGATAAAAATGAAGGAAATTGGTTGGTCAAAGTTAGGTAGATGGCCGCCAAGCGTCGCCGTAGGATTAACTCTCAATTTTTTTTTCTTTTTTTTCCTCTTTTCTTTGGTCAAAGATTGTCGCTGGTTTAAGAGATATTTTAGAGTTAGTTAGCTGAAATAAAAGCAAGGATATTAAGGTAATAAAGTAGTGTTCAAGTGGTGTATTCAATCGGTAGCGAACGGTACAAGTCGGTTCACACCGTTTTCCTTAACTTGCATGTACTAGGGTTTTCACTTATAATTCACTAACTTATTATTGTTACTTCTAATCACACCTTTTTTCTTATCTAACATTCACTCTTAACCACCAAATTCAGTACACACTCCGTACCGAGTAATCACACTACCGAAAGACGTAAAAATCCTAGTTTACCCGAACTATAAAACTAAGGGTAAAACTCTTAAATCTCTTATTCATTACAACTATTGAGGGAGTAAATGAGTAGCAAAGATGTTATAAAGTAAGTTAATCAAAATAAGAGAAAATTTTAAGAAAATATAAGCGAATTTTCCACTCGTCACACATCTCCTTCTTCCCACTCGGCTGTTCCGCTGTCTGCATTCTTCTTTCCCCAAATCAAAAGCAAACCCTAGCCGGTGCTACCACTATCTTCAAGCCATTTCTGCCACCACCGCTGCCGGCCTTCAATTGAAGAGCCCTTTCTCTCCGACTCCTAGTTTGTTGGCCACTTCTGCCACCACCACTGCCGCCCTTTCTCTCCGACTCCCAGTTAGAAGTTACGGTAGGCAAAGCGAACAGGCAATCTCCGACTCCCACCACTGCCGCCCTTTCTCTCCGACACCCATTTCATTAGCTCCATCGGCGAAGGGCCTCACAAACAGGCAAAGCGAACAAATTGCCCTTTCTCTTCTTCCCTTAGTAATTTCCTC
Source organism: Coffea arabica (assembly GCF_036785885.1). NCBI lineage: Eukaryota > Viridiplantae > Streptophyta > Magnoliopsida > Gentianales > Rubiaceae > Coffea > Coffea arabica. The sequence continues at coordinate 42,081,011 of NC_092316.1, read as the reverse complement.
TTTCCTATTAATGGCGATGAAGCTTTCGTTAGAATTAGATCGCTTCTTCTTTCCCATTTCCATCCCCAATTTCAATCAATTTATTTAAAATTTCTCTCTTCTCGAGTATTCGCTTTCTTCTCTTATCTCATGGATTTTAGACTGTCGCATGTATTGAATTGTTTTCTATATCATGATCGGTGAATTAAGATTGTACTGATTATTGATTGGAAGAAGGGTTTCTGTCAATGTACTTTTTTCTCCTTATTTTTTTTGAATTTTGGATCTGTTATTATTATTAGGGATTGTTTTTTGAAGATTGGTAAGAATATTGGGTTTCTTTTCTTAACTTCTTATATACATTTTCATAGAATATACCTTCTGTTTGATTGAAATACTTTTGAATTAGTTTTTGATTGTTCAATTTTTATTTTCTCATTCTGGGGTAATTTTTAGCTTGTCCTGTTAGAAAATGCAAGCCGGATTGTGTTTAAAAATTATGTGCTTAGTAAACTTAATCAATTTTTTATTTAATCCATCTAATTGTAGTAGGATATTGCTTTACAATAATATGGTCATGTGGTACATGTTACACATAAATACAGTCCTAGGTTATGTTCAAGTATGTAATGCACGTATATAACAGATAATCAAGACGAACTTGAAATATTTGCACGGCCTTTTCGGCTGTTGGTGATAGGAGAAAGTATAAATGTTAAAGATATGATAGATTTGTGCACTAAATGGAATGAGTTTGATGATATTTAGTCAAAGCCGAGTGAAGATTCTTGTGCAATGTTTAGTAATTTTAATGTAATGATGAAGGTTTGTAATTTATGAACAAGGTAAATGTGCTTTTTGAAGCTTGTTACTGATGTGCAATGTTTTTATACGTAAAATTATTACTGCCTATCTTTTACTCTGTAGTAGAAAAATATTTTAGTATTTGGCAAATATATCAATCTTTTCAAAGCTGTAATTTCCTCGAAGTTTCCAATTTCTTTCATTTTTGTTGTGCTATTCAACCTGCAATTTTGTTACTAGTTAGGCTGGTATTGAAAAAAAATTACCCTCATTTGTTGTTTGGGATTTAGGCACAAGCACAATATGGCCATGTCTCCCCAAGATGTTTCTTCACAACTAGTTAGATTGGCGGGTGATTCTGCTAGGAATAACAATGAGGAGGAGTTGGAATATTCTATCGGAGATGAAGAACTAGAGAGTGAAGAAGAGCGGTTAGAAGGTGATACACAAGCGCCGACTCAAACTTCGAATCAAGAGGTTGGTCAAGGTGATGATCTAGATAATTTTAACAATGAGGAGGAGTTGGAATATTCTATCGGAGATGAAGAACTAGAGAGTGAAGAAGAGCGGTTAGAAGGTGATACACAAGCACCGACTCAAACTTCGAATCAAGAGGTTGGTCAAGGTGATGATCTAGATAATTTTAGGATTGATTTCAAAGATGTGGAAGTTGGGTTTGAAAAAACACTTTACTCAAAGTGTTTGCATTGTACAGCTAAATTCAAGAAAACCAAAACCGGTACAACTTCAAGTTTGTTAAGGCATCTTAAGAATTGTGTTGAGCAATTGAAGAAAGTTAAAAAAGCAGAGGCAAGCCAACAAAAGATTAATTTTCCAGCCACAGATTCTAGCTCAGTTGCTCTTTCCTACCTTCATACGGCAAGTTTGATAAGGCTGCCATGAGAGAAAGTGCCGCTGAGTGGGTGCTTATGCATGAGCATCCCTTTACAATTGTGGAGGAAGACGGCTTCAACATCATGATGAAAAGAGGGATGCCCGAATGGCAAAAAATTAGCCGGACTACCAACAAGAATGATTGCACTTTTGTATATGAAAGAGAAAAGACCAACTTGAAGCATTTGTTAAAGAAAATCAAGAAAATCGGCTTGACCACAGATCTTTGGAAGTCCAAAAATTAGAAGATTGAATATATGGTTATAACTGGGCATTGGATTGATACTCACTGGAGATTGCAGAAATGGGTACTTAACTTTGTGCATGTTCCCCCTCCACGTCCGGGCATTGCCATTGCAGATGCTATCTTCAAATGTTTAATGGATTGGGGGTTGGAAAGCAAAGTTTATACAGTCTTAGTGGATAATGCCTCAAACAATGACACAGCATTAAGATGCTTGAAGGATGCCTTCTCTAGAAACAAGTGTTTATTAGCCAAAGGGAAGCTATTCCACGTGAGATGCTGCACTCACATACTCAATCTAATGGTTCAAGATGGTCTTAGTGAAATTCAAGATGTGGTTCAAGCCATACGGGACACTCTGGAGTATATAAATAAAACAGAAGGGAGACGCTTGATCTTTGCTGAAATTGTAAAACAACTACGATTGCCCGGAAATGTACTGCTCTATGACTGCAAAACAAGATGGAATTCTACCTATGAGATGCTTGCTTGTGCTCTTAAGTTCCAAGAGGTGTTCCCTAGATTCAAAGATAGAGAACCAAGTTATGATTTTTGTGCAACCATAGAAGATTGAAAAAATGTAGAAAAAGTGCGCAATATTTTACAAGTTTTCTAGACTGCAACTCATATAATATTAGGAAGTGATTATCCGACATCTAATTTATATTTAAGTGAAGTGTGTCGGATAAAAGTATTACTAGATAGCAAAGCAAATGATGCAAACTACTTTGTTCGAACAATGGTTCAGAGGATGAAGATGAAATTTGACAAGTATTGGGGTGAGTGCAACTTGTTGATGTCTATAGCAGCTATCTTAGATCTTAGGTGCAAAATGAGAGTCATCAACTATTGCTTTCCATTGATATATCCTCCGCATGAAGTGCAATTGAATATAGATAAGGTCTGGCAAGCATTGTATGATCTATATGCTAAGTATGTAGAGATACATGTTTCAAGTTCAAGTGCTTCTGGAGCGAGCTCTCAAGTAGTGACAAATGATCCGGTTAACATGACTAGTAGTGGTTCATCTTCTACAATAACACATGTTACGTGTATGAGTGAGTTTCTATCTCATATTGCTACTGTGGAAAGTGTACAACCACAGAAGAATGAATTGGACACCTACTTTGAAGATAGTCTTTTTACTGCTACAGAGGATACGAGCTTAGATATTGTCAATTTAGATGCCTTGAAATGATGGAAAACACGACAAAATACAAGATTTTACCTAAGATGGTTGCTGATATTTTAGCCATTCCTATCAACACCTTGGCTTCAGAAGCGACATTTAGTGCTGGAACGAGGGTGATTGATTCATATCGTGCTTCTTTGGCTCCTGAAACTGTGGAAATGTTGATGTACGTTGGTGATTGGTGTCGGAAGCTACACGGAATTAAGAAAAGAGAGAAGGTAATTATGTAACAATTTACTATATTTGAAATGTATCTTATAGTTGGCTTAAACATAATCTTTGATATTATTTTTTTTTATTTTACAGAAAGTGAAGTCAGCACGGGAGATTTTATTACCTATACCTTGAGGCTCTACATGTTTTTAGGTAATCTATATATTCAACTTTGAGCTTTTGACATATTTGTAATCTATCCATTTATGTAGAAAATGACATCGGTTATCTTGAGTTGATTATGTTAGTCTATTTTGCATCAAATTGGGATTGATTATCTTGAGTTAGCTATATTAGATTATTTTGCTTCAAGTCAAATGACTTGTTTTTGTTTCTATTGATACTTAGTGCACGGTTGTGGGCGAAAGAATCTAAGACTCAAGGCTATTGGTTGCTGGAGGACTTAATCTTGAGTGATTTCAAACTATTTGTTCCTTGTTTTTTGAGTTTGTTTAAGGCATTGGACATTTGAATTGAAAAATTGTGAAACAATTATGTATGTAGAGTTGTGGACATTTTTTTCTAATTTGGTGCATATATTATTGGACAATGAAGAACTTGTTTGTTGTTACTTTTAATTCATGTCTGGAATTGTTAAATTCAAGTTTGCAAGGCATTAAATAGCTTAAAACGTCTATTGGAGTCAGGTTAAATAAAGTTGGTTATGTTTAGTGATAGAAATTTTTGAACTAAATTCGAGCCATTTCGAGCTCTTGTCGAATTGAGTAAATCGAGCCTTATTGAGTCGAACTCAAGCCAACTTCTTACTTATTCGAGTCGAGCTCGAGCTCAATTTTCTTGAGCTCGAGCTCGAGTATACAGTAGTCAAGCCTGACTCGATAAGTTCAATGCTCGACTCGATTCGACTCGTTTGCACCCCTAGGCTACACCAGTACTTCTTTTTCAACAAAGTGGTATCAGAGCAGTCAGGTTGAGCTACTCATTTATATTGGTTAAAATGGATGATTCAGATAGTGATTGTATGATAAAATTGAATGCAATTAATTATTCGATTTGAAAGTCTAAAATGGAAGGCTACCTATATTGTATAGATTTATTTGAACCTGTTCTAGGGGATAAGGGTAGACCAAATGATGTGAATGATGAAAAATGGGTTGTTATGCACAAAAAAACTGTTGGTAATATTAGAAAATGGATTGGTCAAAATATTTTTCAGCATTTTGCTAATGACACCAAAGCTGATGTATTGTAAAATAAGCTTGAGAGCATGTATGAACAAAAAACTGATTTGAACAAGACTAGTTGTATGAAGCAGATTACTCGGATGAAATATAAAGATGGGAAAGATATGATTGAACACTTGAGTAATTTTCAGGGATTAATAAATCAAGTAACTATGTTAAATTTGAATTTGGATGATGAAGTGCAGGCTCATTATTATTCAATACACTACTAGATAGTTGTGAAACCATGGCGGTCTTTGTCAGCAATTCAACTCCCAACGGTGTGTTGACCATGGCTATTGCAAAAGAAGTTGTGATAAATAAAGAATTCAGGAGGAAAGAATAAAGAATTATCTATGAGTCCCAAATTTTGGTGACAGAAAAAAAAAAAGAAAAAAGGGGGAGAAGCAAAAGTAGAGGACCCCACAACAGAAATAACAAATCTAGAAGCAGGTTTGAGTCGCGAAAAAATATTGCATGTTTTTATTGCAAAAAGAATGGACATTATATGAAGGAGTGCAGAATTTTAAAACGGGATCAGGTTGAGAAAAAAGGTAAGGCAAAGGAAAAAGATGATGAGAAGACTACAGCAGTTGTGACAACTCATGATAATATGTTTATGTTCTGTAATGATGGTCTGGTGAATATTATCTGTTATGACGGGATTGGGTAGTTGATTCCAGTACATCCTACCATGTTACTCCACACAGGCATTTCTTCCCAACCTACACCAAAGAAGATTTTGACTATGTTAGGATGGAAATAAGGTTTCGTGCAAAGTTATTGGCATTGGAGATATATATATTTAAACACGAATACTGGGTGTCAACTGATCTTGAGAAATGTTCGATATGTTCCTGATATTTGCTTTAATTTTATTTCTATAAAAAAAACTTGATGATGAGAGCTACCATAACTCACAAGGTGGAGACAAATGAAAACTCAGCAAAGAAAATATCATTGTTGTCAGAGGAAAGAAGCATAGTGTCCTCTACTTGATGCAAGCCAAATTGAGGAAGGAAAAAGTGAATGCTGTTCATGATTTCTCAATTGACCTTTAGCATAGGCGACTTGGGCACATGGGTGAAAAGGGAATTCAAAAACTTATTCGCAAGCAACTCCTTCCTGAAATTAGAGGTAATGCACTTAAACTTTGTGTTGACTGCATTTATAGGAAACAATACGGAATTGCATTTTAAAATTTTTCTCCATCTAGAAAATTGAATATGTTAGAGTTGGTACACACTGATATTTGCTATATGAAAGATAAGTCTCTTGGTAGTGTTGTTTATTTTGTAACTTTTATTGATAATTTTGAAAAAAAGGTTTGGTGTTTTGTTTTGAAATCCAAAGATCAGGTTTTCGATGTATTTAAAGATTTTCATAACAAAATTGAAAGAGAAACTGGCAAATAGTTAAAATGTGTTCGTGTTGACAATAGTGCTAAGTGCAGGGGACCATTTGAAAGTTACTGCAAATCTCGAGGGATCATACTAGAAAATACAGTACCAAAAACTACTCAAGAGAATGAAATAATAGAGAGAATGAATAGATCCATCACTGAGCGGGTAAGATGTATGCTTTCCAATACTAAACTGCCAAAATCCTTTAAGAGTAAGGCAATAAGGATTGCAGTTGATTTGATAAATCTTTCTCCATCAGTTCCTCTAGATAGTGATGTCCCAGAGAGATGTGTCCTGAAAAAAGATGTGTCCTTTAAACATTTGAAAATTTTTATATTGTCAGGCATTTATTCATATTTCAAAGATAAAAGGTCAAAACTTGATATAAAATCAAAATAGTGTATTTTCTTAGGTTATCGACATGAAAATTTTGGCTATAGGCTATATGATCCTGTTAAAAAGAAGGTGATTAGGAGTAGAGATGTTATCTTCTTTGAAGATCAAACCATTGAAAATATTGATAAATGTTGATAAAGGTGATAATCCAAAATCCTCAAATGACATTCCTACTAGTTCAAATCCAAATCTAGATCCAGTTCCAATACCTATTGATTTTAATCAAGGGGGACTGAGACAGAGTAGAGAGAGGATGTTGATGATGGTGATAATCCTACTGCTAATGAATCTGAGCACGAGGCACCACTTACTGCACTACCACCACTACAAGATAAGCTTTGGAGATTTATCAGAGAGAGAAGACTTTCTAGCAAATATAATCCTCATGAATATGAGTTGTTGATAGATGGAGAAGAGTCAGAGTCCTACTGTGATGGTCTAGAGTATGAGAACAATGAAGATTGGTTGCGAGCCATGTAAAAGGAGATGGTGTCCCTGCATGAGAATCATACTTATGATTTAGTGAAATTGCCTAAGTGCAAGAGAGTTCTGAAAAACAAATGGGTTTACAGGTTAAAAACTTAGGAGTGCAGTTCACAACCAAAGTACAAAGAAAGGTGTAGATTTTGAAAAAAATTTCTCTCATGTGGTAAAGATGTCGTTAATTCGAATTGTTCTGGGTATTCCAACCAACTTAAATTTAGAGATTGAGCAACTTGATGTGAAGACAGCCTCCTGCATGATGACTTGAAAAATGTGATCTACATGAAACAATCGGAGGGGTTCAAAGAAAGTAACAAGGAAAATCTTGTATGTTATCTCAAGAAGAACTTGTATGGGTTGAAACAGGCATCGAAACAGTGGTACAAGAAGTTTAACTCGTTCATGACAAGCCATGAGTATCACAGGACTACTTCTGATCACTGTGTTTATGTGAAAAAATTTTCAGATGGTGATTTTATTATTCTGTTACTGTATGTTGATGACATGCTAATTGTTGATCGTGATATTATGAAAATTGACAAGTTGAAAAAGGAACTAAGTAAATCCTTTGTAATGAAGGATTTGGGTTCGGTTAGACAAATTATTGGGATGAAAATCTATCAGGACAGGCAAAATGAAAAGCTTTGGTTCTTTCAGGAAAAGTACATTAAGAAGGTGCTTAACAGGTTTAACATGAGTAAAACTAAGAAAATCTTTACTCTACTTGTGGGTCACTTTAAATTGAGCATCAAATAGTGTCCTACAAGTGAGAAAAATTAAAAAGACATGAAGAAGGTTCCTTATGTCTCAACTGTTGGTAGTTTGATGTATGTTATGGTTTGCACCATGCTAGATATTGCTCGTGCAGTTGGAGTAGTGAGTTGTTATCTTTTCAATTCTGGTGAGGAGCATTGGAATGTTGTCAAATGGATTCTCAAGTATCTCAAGAAAACTTCTAAATTGTGTCTGTGTTTCGACAATGGTAAAACCATACTAGACGAGTACACGGATGCAGATATGGCATGTGATCTTGACTATAGAAAATCCACATTTGGGTACTTGATGATTTTTTCAGGGTGAGCAATGTCATGACAAAATAAGTTACAGAAGTGTATCGCCCTTTCCAATACGAAAGTAGAGTATATCGCAACCAATGAAGCATGCAAGGAGACTCTTTGATTGCAAAAATTTTTTCAGGAGTTGGGTATGAAGCAAGAAAAATATAGTCTTTACTGTGATAGTTAGAGTGCTATTCATTTGTGTAAAAATTCTACATTTCACTCTTGATCCAAACACATTGATGTGAGATATCATTGGATTCGAGAAGTACTAGATTCCAAATTATTAACACTTGAGAAGGTGCATACAAATGATAATTATGCTGACATGTTGACCAAGGCATTACCAAAGGAGAAACTCTTGTTTTACAGACAAGAAACAAGTTTGGTGGAGCCCCCCAAATGAGTTGGAGGGGGAGATTGTTTGGTTTGTGGGCTAACCCATTTGTGAGCCAAACCACAAAACAAAGTCATAGGTTTTCATTCTTGAGAAAAAAAAAAGTCAGCGGTCACTTTTGCTTGTTTGGAGAAAAACAAAGAGAGAGAAAGAATAAAGAAGCCAGAGAGAGAGAAACTTCAAGATCTTGATTGGAGGATAATTCGAAATCCGATTGAAATGAAATTTTACACACGCGATCCTCTCGTCAAATTCTACTCATCTATTAGTTCAGATTTTGGATTTTCTTCTTCATTTGGTAACATCGTTTCAAATCCATTTCTTTGACAATTGTAGTTTTTTGGAGGTGATTTTGTAACGATTTGACTTGGTTGATATTGGTGGTATTATTATTATTTGGATATTCCAGATAGATGTGTGTATTCCTATTATTGTGATAATGAAATTTTTTACTAGACTAAATCCTGTGATTTTTTTCAATTTGAATTTTTCACGTAAAAATCCTGGTGTCCTGTGCCTTATATTTTTCCCGCATTAGATTATTACTATTGGTATTGTTATTTGGCGATTTGGTTTATTCCTATTTTAACTAAAATTTAGAGAAAGAGTAATTTGTCCTGAGTTAATTCTGATATTGTGTGTATGCACCGTGTGGCGTCCCCACTTCTCCCTAAGGCGAACCAGAAGGTTGGCGGGTCGTCTGCCTAACTCTCGCCAGGACTCACGTAAGCAAATTGACCACTAATCCCCGTATGACTTAAACCAAAACACAATTTGTCATCCGGACATGCCAAACCTTTAAACGACTGGAATACTAAAACACATTAACTTCAGAGATAACATTACCAATGAACATCCAACTGTTCCCTCTTAAATACCTCTCCGTCTAGTACAACACAAACTACAAATATACATTACAACCCATACAGCAAACTGATAAAGCTCAAATAAATTCATACAAGCCAACTCTTAGGGTTTGCACTTTTCCAGCTTCAAGTGACAACCCAAAACAAAGATACAAGTACGATTTGAGATAATATTTACAAAACGATAAGATAGACTTCAAGTCTCTCGATTTCCAGAACCTGTTAAGGAAAACAAATATCGTGTGGTGAGCTAAATTTCAGTGGTGCCCAAAACATGCAATCATATAAACAAATAGCAAATAATAGTCCCAAGCTTAAATTCACAAGTAGGAAAGCGTATAACAACACAGAGTAGGATACAGGGCTCTCAGGAGCCATTTTCCCCGTACTTGATCAAAATGAACCGTAGTTGACCCTCCGTCAACTCTCACTATCTAAAGTCCATGTAAATTCATTATTTTTTTCCTTAACACACTCCAACCATCTTGCTCCCCCTACCGGGCCCAAACGCCAAACAAGAGAGTGGTAATACTCGAGTATACCTTAGGGACTGGTCGAGGGATTCACCCAACGACGTTGCGTCCAACAAGAGGTTAGTATAGACTGGTCGAGAAATTCACCCAACGACGTTGCATCCAACAAGAGGTTATCAGGTCAGAATAAGAGGCCTTCCCACCCTTAAGGTGTAGTACCCTTCCCTGCCTAGTAGATTAGTTGACGAGTCCACGCTCCAGTCAACAATTGCAAGATATTCGAGAAAACATTTCAAGCAAATCACCACTCGAAAGGCTAGTGCGATAAAGTACACACTGCCACTTCGATGGTTCAGGAAAAACACTTTCCAATTATCATATAACAAGTCAAGAAAGCACTTTAACACATTAGTCATAAAACAAGTACGGACACTCACCAAAAGTCAAGCTAGGAATCGAAGTCCACGTCCTCGCTAAACCCTAAAAATCCAAGTTTTTTTAAAAAAAATTATAAGTTTTACTAAACAAACCTTTGGTTTATATACAAAAATTATCTTATATATAACCAGTTTAATTCCTCGGAACAAATCAATAAATCTTTTAAAATCAAAGCTAGTAAAGGAATAAAATGTTTCGTGTGGTTTCTTTAAAGATATTTCCCTTCTAGAAGGCAAACTAGAACCAAATTAATTCAAACAAGTTTTCTTGCCGAACAAGTTTTTCATGTATTTTATTTGAAATTATTCAAATCTAGTGTTTTTAACAAATTTCCTCTAAAACAACTAGTCAGGGATAATTTTATGAAAAACTTAAAGTTTGGAAGTTAATGCAAATATTCCCTAAAGGTAATGAAACTGGCTTAAGTAAAGAAAAGCATTAACTAGTCGGCAAGGTTTTAAAAGTCCTGATATTTAAATTTTTAATATTAACGTACTATACTATATATATATAGTTTGCTATTAAAGCAAAATATTACCACAAAGCTTGATTTAAAGGTATTTGAATTCAAAAAATTAAAATGGACTTCACGATTCCAATTTGCCAATAAAGCTAAAACCAATTCAAATACAAATGTCACTAGGGCTTCATCAATCATTAGCCCTAGGTTTCAACAGATTCAGTTCCCAAACAAAATTCAATAAAGAAAATCCAAGGTATCAAGACAATCAAAAATGCAAACCATGGACCTCCCAAGTACATTTCAGCCAACCATTTGAACAAATTCCCCAAAATTAAATTCTTGCAAAAACTACTCAAATGGTCAAGAGCTTCATCAATCATTAGCTCTTGACAACAAATACTCACTTTCAAACACCAATCCATTCAAAACAAGAAGAAAAACTACAGCCAACTTGAGTTCCAAATGATTCTAAGAATTCAAAATATCCATTAAATCTTCAACTTTTACTTGCTAGAATCACTAAACGTATAGTTTATAAACCGCTCAAATTAAACTAAAGCGAATAATACACAAATCCAGAAAATAAACTCGCTAAAAGCTTGAACTAATACGGCTAGCAACCAGGTACAAATTTCTAGCAAAGATACTTCAAAATTTTCAACAAAGTTTCCATCCTTAGCTTGTTTTAAACACTAAACACTTAACATGCATTTTGTCCAACATGGAATGAGTCAAATGACAGATAATTCCAGCAAATTATTCCACCAAGAAGTCCCCATAAATCTGTCATCAACTAGGATAAAATTTTCCAGCAATTGATAGTTTAAATTTGAAACTTTCTCCATAATTCCTCATACGATCTCAACCCAGAATTCCATCCTTTACCCAGGTTTTCTTCAACTAAACTTCACTTAATACTTAAAGCTAACATACTACATGCATATCATAACACAATTTTTCCATTTGACAGCAATTACGGCTGCAAACAAACATGAAATCTCTCGGCTATTGCAGAAAATTTTCCAGCAGCTTAGTTAGTCGTAAATCTGGATTTTTTTTCCCAGCTAAATCTTTATTTTTTGTGCTCAAAACTAACATGCATGACTAATCAATGTATTTACTACCAGTCCTAGTCCAAATCAGGTTCGGACATCAACAACATTCAACCACAATTCCAGAAATTCTGTTCATTACCCTTGGATGAACTTGCATGCAGCAGTTCTCATTTTCATTCATTTTTTTTCTTGCTTAGCCGGACTAATAAACTTCATGCAAAGCTTAATCATCTAATTTTAGTTAGTCAAACACCTAACCAAGTGAAAATCAAACACTTTCCAGCAAATTTCATGCTAAAATACCCATGCAATTTCCAAAACAACTCCAACGGCTAAGCTGGAAAAATTGGTTCAGCAGTCCAACAATTTTCAAATAAAACTTTCCAGCCATGCAACCGAATTCCTAGCCATTAAGTTCACATGCAACACCAAATAAAGAACTATCTATCAGGTTGGGTCCAAAATTAAGCTCAGATCATCACAAACTAGCAAATTAAAACCGAAATTTCCAGCTCAAGCTCTCGACAACTTCACTTCCTTTTCAAACAGATTTTTCTGTGACTTAAACTATCATCTAACCACACAACCACCACATGCAAGCCCCTAATCATCATCATCTACCCTTAAACAACTAGTCTAGTTCCAGAAATTACCTCAGATGGAGTACACACACACGGCTAGCAGCAGAAATAATTTTCCTCCCTTCGGCAGTCCAGAAATTGCAGACCGCTAGCTCTCTCTCTCTCCCTTGCTCTGGCTTGCGGCTGAATGAAGGAAATATGGTCTCAAGCTCTCCACCAGCTCACGGATGAAAGACAGAATGAATCGCAAGTTTCTCTCTTCCCTCTCTAGTTTACGGACAGAAAGAAAAGAAACAAGAGGCTCGGCTCTTTCCCCCTTGCTCTCCACTCGCGGCTCACGACTGAAAGGAAGATGGAACGGAGATATTGTGGTGATTAGAACCGATGAAAGAGAGTGTGTGGTAATGTAATGTATATAGGGTGATGTTGTGAGTGGAGTTGGTCGGCAATAGAAAATGGAAAATGCTGGAATGAGAAGTGGAAAGTGGAACCGGCAGGAATTGGAATTGTTTGGAATGTTCCATGGCTGCATGGTGAATTTGAAATGGAGGAGGGCTGTTTTAGTCTTTTAGCAACTTGTTCAACCTTTCACTTAGGTCCCTCATCCTAAACTAATTCCAAAATTTACCCCAAATATAATTCGAATGCCTACTAAAATTCTACCCTCGCAAAAATTAAATCATCGAGATTCAACGTCCTAAAAATAGTTATACGGATTTTGACTTTAAAACGATTCATCTTAATTCTAGTTTCCCCTTAACACCTATCGTTATTAATACTTAAAATTAGTTATTGAAATCAAAGAATTAAAATAGAAACAATGGCACACTCAACGTCAAGAAATATTAACTTAACTTGGTAAAAATTCAAATAATCTAATATTTGCACAATTGAATTATTTGTAATCTAAAACAGATTATTTTTGCACACTTATTTAAGATCAAATAATAATAAAGTTTATTAAAAATCTAAAATGCACATGTAACGCGTACATACATGTATATATGTATATGTATTCTTTTCAATGTTCTCACATCCTCCCCCCCTTAAATGAATTTTGTCCTCAAAATTCTCACCTTCTATAAAAATAACTCAGGGTATTTCCTCTACATATCTTCTTCCAGTTCCCAAGTCGCTTCCTCTATTCCATGATTTCTCCATAAAATCTTCACCAAGGGAATTTTTTTATTTCTCAACTCCTTCACTTCTCTTTCCAAAGTCTTAACTGGTCCTTCCTCATAAGTTAATGATTCATCCACTTCAATTCCTTCCAATTGCAACACGTGGCTTGGATCAGGGTAATATTTCTTGAGTATAGAAACATGAAATACATTGTGAATCTTGGCCATACTCGGAGGCAATTGCAGTTGATACGCCACTTTTCCGACTCGTTTTAAAATTTCAAAAGGTCTAATATACCTCGGCTTTAACTTTTTACCCTTTTTGGACTCTACTCCGCCCTTCACGGGTTTAATTCTTAGGAACACTTTGTCTCCTACTTCAAATTCCAAATCTTTCCTTCTTGTGTCGGCGTAGCTCTTTTGCCGACTCTGGGCAGTTTGAAGCCTTTCCTTAATTAGTTTCACTTTCTCCTGAGCTTCTTCCATCCAAGGTATAACCGTTGGATCTAAAATTTTTTTTTCTCCTATTTCATCCCAATGAATCGGAGATCGACATCTCCTCCCATACAATGCTTCATAAGGTGCCATTTGAATTGAGGCGTGATAGCTATTATTATAGGCAAATTCTACTAAGGCCATATACTGACTCCATTTACCTCCAAAATTCAATATACACGACCTCAGCATATCTTCCAATGTCTGAATTGTCCTTTCTGACTGCCTATCTGTTTGGGGATGATAAGCTGTACTAAACTTCAACTTGGTCCCCAATGTCTCTTGCAATTTCTGCCAGAAACATGAAACAAACCTTGGATCACGATCAGACACAATGCTTATAGGTATACCATGCAATCTTATAATCTCTTCTGTGTACAACTTGGCCAATTTTTTCAAAGTGAAGCTCGTACTCACAGATAGAAAATGTGTGGACTTGGTAAGCCTATCAACTATTACCCAAATTGCATCAAATCCTTGTTGATTCCTAGGCAAACCTGTTACAAAATCCATGGTTATATGTTCCCACTTCCATTCAGGAATTTCTAGTGACTGTAATAAACCAGAAGGTTTCTGATGTTCAGCTTTTACTTGTTGGCATATTAGACATTTTTGTACAAACTTTGCCACGTCCCTTTTCAAACCGTCCCACCAGTATAATTCTTTCACATCGTGATACATTTTGTTCACTCCTGGGTGTATAGTATACCTCGATCGATGTGATTCTTGTAGAATTTCTTTCCTTAGCTCTCCATCAACTGGAACCACGATTCGATCTCGAAACCTTAATATTCCTTCAGATCCTAACTTAAAGTCTAGGTTTTCTCCTTTTTGCACTTGCTCCAACTTTTTCTGAACCGTAGGGTCCGTTTTCTGTGCCTCTTTAATATGCTCCAATAATGGTGATTTCAATGACAAGTTCCCAAATAAAATTTTCAATCTCTCCAAGCGAGGGTTCCAAACACTAACTTCTTCTAACATATCCCATTCTTTTACCATTAACCCTGCTACTTGGGCCTTTCTATTCAAAGCATCTGCTACCACATTGGTTTTTCCTGGGTGGTAGTTGATTGAACAATCATAATCCTCCAAAAATTCTACCCATCTCCTTTGTCTCAAATTCAATTTCTTTTGAGAAAACAAGTACTTAAGGCTCTTGTTGTCCGTAAAAACTTCAAAGGTCACACCGTACAAATAGTGTTTCCATTTCTTTAAAGCAAAGACCACTACGGCCAGTTCCAAATCATGCGTTGGGTAATTTTGTTCGTGAGGCTTCAACTTTCTAGAGGCATAAGCAACCTGTCGCGCCCCATTTTTTGATAAGAAAAATAAATGGTTTGAGAAAGATGTTTTTTATTCAATTGTGATTGGAAAATGATTTTTTGTGAGTTGAAAAAACATGGGTCTCAATGGGACTTGAAAAGCGACGATTTGACCCAAAAAATAGTTTTAAAAAGGGTTTTGAAATGAAAAGTTTGGAGTCGCCACTTGGTAATGAGTTAAGGTGTACCAAGTCACCCAAAAAATGAATTTTTAAAGAAAAATGAGAAAAAATTAGTAAGAAACCCCTTTTAAAAGACTCTTAGTCCACGTAAACCAAGGAAAAAGGTTCGGGAGTCACATTTGACAAAGGGGAAGGCAAGGATACAATCCAAGGCACCCCTTTGACCTAGCCAAGGCTAGTTGCGTGATTTAATCAAAGATTTTCTTGTTTTAACAAAAGAATTTATTACATTTGGATGTGCTACATGAAATGCAAAACCCTAGATTCTAAGATGTCTCTTGTAAGGTTTTTGGTCCCAACCACATGAATTGTGGCGGCCAATGAAAGAAAACCTTATAGAGGTCGATTAATGCAAATGATGATTCAAATGCAAGTGTGCAAGTGTATATAAAGGTGCATGTGTGCAATTGTATGGAAATCCAAGTGTTTGTGTGCAAGTGTATGAAATATAGTGATAAGTGTATATAGATCGTAATTAAGTGCAATTTTGTGAAGTAGAAACCAAAATTGAACAATAAGGAAAGGAAAAGTAATGAGGAAAGGTGAATTGAAAAAGTGAGTAAGTGAAAAATTGAGAATGAATGAACCTAAAGGAATGCATCAGGTCGGGTATGGGAATGACTCCTAACTTTTTCGACTTCGATTTTCCCTTTGATTAGAAGGCAAAACTAGCGTGCTAAGGCTATCGAGTAGCCACACTCGCTCGTTTCCCTTATCGGAAGGGGACACTCAAGCAAAATGAACCCTATAGCTAGTATGAGATGCAAAACCCTAAAAATGGAGGGAAAAAGGGGTTTGAGGAGCATGCCCAATGATAAAACTAAAGAAAGTTGCATGATATGTGGTGAACAAGCAAATGATGCACTAATGAAAAGAAAGGAAAAAGCCTATTGGGTCTAGCGTTGGACTAGCCCATTCTATGAATTCCGACTAGCGTTGGACTAGTGGAAACGATAAAAGAAGCCACAACTAGCGTTGGACTAGTGTGGTGACGTACATTCATCCATTCCATTCATCCACACTATGGAAAACAAGTAGACATACCAAATACTCATAAACACGTAGCACGTAACATTTAGCATGCTCGACTAGATGCAAGACCCTAATAAAGCAAGTAACAAGTAACACATAGGCATGCAACTAAGCTAATGAACTTATTACATTCACTAACTAAAACAAAAGGGGAAGGGAAAATGGACCAAATTGCTCGCCACAGCCCTATCTATTACAAGCCAAGAGGTGTACACATACCCCATAAAGAATAACTTAAATAAAAAGCAAAAGTAAATGATATAAATAAAAGAAATTAAAGAAAGGCTAGGAAAGCAAAGTAGACATGTATTTCTCACGTAGCACGTTGGTTCACATAGGAGGGACACGAAAAGGGATAAAAGAAAATATACCGCCCTTGAAATGAAGCTCTAATGGAGTGAAATCAACTTATTTATCCTCCAAAATAAAAGAAATGGTCAAGGTACCAATTTATTTGGCAAATAATCACAAAAGATAAAAAAATAAACATGAATTTGAATCAATTAAATCATGTCAACAACCCACATTTAAGAAGTCAAAAGAAGAAAGGACTTGATTGCAAAAATTAATAGTCTTGGGGTCAAAATTAAAGAAAAATAAAGTTCAGGGACTTATTTGCAATTAAATTAAGGACCGAATTGAAAGAAGTTGAAAATATCCAGGGCCACAGTACAGTTAAAGAGAAATTCAGGGACTGATTTGCAAAATTGTTTTCTGGTTTCTTAATGGACCAAACCATTGGGCCATTTCCTTTATTTGCTTGGGCCAAAGCTTCCCAGCCCAACGGAAATCCAAAACAAAAGGGAATGGGCCATTCTATTATTTTATCAAGTAAAAGCCAACAAAATGCATGGGCTTCAAATCTCGAGCCCAAATTACTAACCCAGGAATTAAACAAAACAAAACCCAATCCAAACAAACAAACCACCATCAAGACCCAATCAAAATAAACCTAATCCAATTCCACAACTAATTCTTATTAAACCCATCAAAATAATAAGATAACTAAAAACATACCTAATCATATCATAATTCCAGAATTAATCTACCTAACAACTCACTAAAAACATAAAAGGCAAATTGAAACTTAAAAGGGGCAAATCAACTTGATATTTTTTAGTTTTGGGCCACAATAAAATTAGACAAAAATTGAGGGGTTAAATTGCAAAATTCAGAAACTGCTTCATGCATGCAACGTAAGCTTTTTCCTTTCTGCTAATTCCTTTCATATGCAACATGCTGGGTTTCTCGAATACAATCTCCCATCCACCCCAACCCAACTAATAGCTTAGCTAACCAACATTTGGACTAAACAACCAGATAACAAAAACTTTCTTTCTCACTTTCAACATGAAACGTTATGGTTAAACATCAGAAATTCAGATGAACAGATCAAGCAAGCATCAAACAACAGTATTTTCTTTAGCAACAGTGCTTCTGCAATTTTCTGATGCAAACCGAAATATGATCCTGCGAATTAATGGGAATGAATGCTTATTGATTTATCTACCACCTTGATGCTATAGCTTCCTACCCATGTTGCTAATCATCACCCAAAAGCATTGATCTATTTCTCAGAAATTCTAACAAGGGAGTGAGCCATAAAAATGCAGCAAAACAACATGGATATTTGTAGCAACTTCGTTCAACTCCCTCTAGTTTTACGAATTCAAAACACTCGAGCATGACAGAATACAAGACAGAACAAGGGGCTGAGATGCTCGAATCCCTTCAGAAAATCTGGTTTGAAGAAAATTTTCTTTTGCAAAGGAAAATATGTCCATGACGCACCCATTACTCCATGCTACAACCAAAGTAAGGGAAAGGACCAATACAACCCAGGAACAGCAACAAATCATAAAAGTTAAACAAACCAAAACAAACCTAAGCAGCCCAAGAGAAATAAAATAAAAAAAACTGTTCGCAAAGCAGCAATATGATCCAGAGGACTCTGGACTACTCTGAGCTTCAATATAGTGCACTAAAAAACTTAACACAACTCCTAGCTCACTCCAGCACAAAGACTTGGGACAAGGGGAGAGGGAAAATTAAATGCAGCAGAGAAAGATTACATGCAAAACTGGAAATTTTTGTTCTCCCCACAACACTTTGCCTTCGACTTCATCATAGGTAGGAAGACAGCCATGAATACATTGTTGAAGTCTCAAACTCCAACTCTTAAAGACATCAGGTTCTAAACCAGAGAATGAATACCAAAACATAGTCAACATTTCAGGTTCCAACAAGAAAACAATCCTCTTTACTGATTAATCATCAATTGATGTTCCCGTTCTTTTCAATCAGCAATACCAGAAACTTAATTTCAAATGCAATCATTCCCAAAAGACAACAAAATTTACTCATGAAAACTCCGTCTCCTAAGATTACTTCGGAATGGAACAAAACAACGGCAAATGCTAAACCAATTCCTCAAAATTTCTCAAATACAAGGAAATGAACTTGCTAACCTATCCAGTTTCTTCATACGCAAAAAAAATGCCGACAAGTTAACTTTCAATTAGAAAAATCAGTTAGGCATTTCATCGAGCAACAAATAGGCATTAAAACCTCACCGAATTATTGCTCAAATTGAGATTGATCAGCCCCAAAATTGTTCAAAACCAAAAGATTTCAGTCTAATCAACATACAGAAAAGGCCATGAACAATCGACATGAAATTTGAAACAACAAGCTAACAGTGGACATGGCACGTTCATCCGCAAACATGCTCTGAAAATTTTCAGAACTTGTGCTTGACTAAAGACTGAAACGTAGGAGTAAAAGTGAACCTACCATTGCTTCTCATGGTGTCAATTTCATCGGCGTCGACAACGGGCTCGGGCGAGGTGATGGATTTCGACGGCAGCCCCTCTTGCTTCTCCGTTCGGCTCTCTTGCTCCTCTGCCTGTTTCCTCTGTTTTTTGGCTTCCCAAATTCCGCCGCCACCTCTCTGTTGCCTTTTTTGTTTTTCTTTTCCGTTTTCTGCCTTTCCCTCTTTCAGCCCTCACCCCCAATTTCCAGATTTTTCCTGCGTTCTTTAGCCGAGGCTCCCCCCTCTCGGTTTTTCCCTCTGTTTTTCTTTGGCCAAAAGTCTCTTCCACCCGAAGCTCTCCCCTGTTTTTTCCGTTCCTTTTGTTGCCGACCGAAGACCTAGCCGCCATAGCTCCCCTCTCTGTTTTTTCCTTTTTCTCTTTTTCCTATCCCCCTTTTTTTTTGTTCATTTCCTTCAAAAACCAAAAACCTCCTGCCGAGGACCTCTCTCCATTTTTCCTTCCTGCCGTCTCCTTTTTCTTTTTATTTTTTAGCCCTCACAAAATTCTACTTTGACCCCCAAAAATTCCTTAACTTCCCAAATGTCCCTAACACCTCACCCCTTAGGTGCTTAGTTGTCTAAAACATAGAAAAGACACTTGTCCAAGTGCATGCAGTCCCACTTGTCATTTTCACCTTTTTTTCTTTTTCCTTTTCTCTTTTTCTTTTGTTTTTCCTGGAAATTAATGTGAAGCCAAAAATACACTAGAACAAAAATAAAATAAATAACAATAATAAAAATAAAATAATAATAATAATAATAATAATAAAATAATAATAATAATAAGAAATGAAAAACCTAAAATTGAAACAAATAAAGCTAAGATGAAATTAATTTAAAAAATCAAAAATTTGGTGTCTACACAACCACCTTACCTTTTTGCATTAGTACGCATCCTAGACCTTCCCTAGAGGCATCAGAGTATACCACATATCCTTCTACTCCATCAGGCAATGTCAAAACAAGAGCTGATGTCAAGCGCTTTTTTAACTCTTGAAAACTTGATTTGCACTTTGGAGACCAAATAAACTTATTATTTTTCTTTGTCAGCTCTGTCATAGGTCCAGCAATCTTTGAAAAGTCCTTAATGAACCGCCTGTAATAACCTGCTAGACCCAAGAAACTTCTAACCTCAGTTGGAGTTTCAGCTGTTTCCATATTGTGACTGCCTCCACTTTTATCGGATCTACTGCAATTCCCTCTTTCGATACTTTGTGCCCCAAAAAAGAAATCTCATTCAGCCAAAACTCACACTTACTAAATTTGGCATACAATTTATGCTCCCTTAAAATCTGCAGAAAACCACTTTCAAATGTTGAACATGTTCCTCTCGAGTCTTAGAATATACTAGGATATCATCAATAAAAACTACTACAAACTGATCCAAGTACTTTTTAAAGACTCTCTACATTAAGTCCATGAAAGCAGCTGGTGCATTAGTTAATCCAAATGGCATGACTGCAAACTCAAAATGACCATATCTTGAATTAAAAGCAGTTTTAGGGATATCCTCCTTCTTGATTTTCAACTGATAATACCCTTGCCTCAAGTCCAGCTTGGAGAAAACTACTGGTCCTTGCAGCTGATCAAATAAGCTGTCAATCAATGGTAGAGGGTATTTATTCTTAATTGTACCTTCATTTAGACCTCGATAATCAATACATAATCTCAGGCTTCCATCCTTTTTCTTAACAAACAATACAGGTGCGCCCCATGGCGAATCACTTTCTCTAACAAAACCTCTCTCCAATAGATCCTGTAATTGTATTTTCAGTTCTTTTAGCTCTGCAAGAGCCATCCGGTACGGAGTCTTAGAAATCGGAACCATTCCCAGTACTAGTTCAATCTTAAACTCCACTTCTCTCTCCGGAGGTAATGTTTTTAATTTTTCGGGAAACACATCTGGAAATTCCTTTACGACTGGTACATCCTCCAACTTCACTTAATCACTGGGAGCATTAATCAAGAAAGCTAAGAAGCCTTGTGCTCCTTGATGTAACATTTTCCTTGCCCAAACTCCTGAAATCATAGCAGATGATGCCAATCTGCCTTTCACATCCAACTTTAGGGTTGCTTCCCCAGGAATCCAAAATTCTACCATTTTTGCTTTACAATCAAGTTTAGCATGGTAATAAGCTAGGAAATCCATTCCTATGATAACATCATATCCTTTTATGTCCAAACTGACTAGGTCTACTAGCATCTTACGCTCTCCGACCCAAAACTCGCAGTTCTTATAAGCTAGGCTAGCAATTATACTCTTATTACCCATAGGTGTCCTAACTTCAAGATCAAAGGGTAACCTAACAGGTTGTACATCAATTCCGGACATAAAATTTGGGTTCACAAATGAATGAGTTGCACCAGGATCAATTAGTACTCTAACTAATCGATGAAAGATTGGAAGAGTACCTTCCACGACCTCCGAGGAATCAGGCACAGGCTGATCGTCTATAGCGTAAACCCTAGCCGGAACTTTCGGCCTATCTCCTCCAGAAGTGGCTGGTCTAGCATTCAGGGTACCACCGTCTTGCATTTTCGGGCAACCGGAAATCTGGTGCTCGCTGTTTCCGCACCTTAAGCACTTTCCTCCCTTCTTCCAACATTCATCCACAGTATGGCCAGCCCTCTTGCAATACCCACAAGTTACCTGAGGGGTGGTCACACGACCTCCTTGCGGAGCATTCCTAGTTTGATTCCTTCCACTTGGTCCTCCTCTAGTACCGATATCTCTTCTTCCGGTACCTCTCACCCCAGCTCCTCTTGCTAGAGCGCCTTGTAGGGCTCCAGGATTATTTACTCCACCCGTTCCTCGACCTACTTTGGCCGGTGGAGCATTTGCATAAGTCGGCTTCCGACTGCTGCTAGGGCCAAATCTTTTCTTGGCCTGGAAGGATTTTACCTAAGCTCTAGCAATTTCCACTCTCTGAGCTCTCTCAACAGCATCAGCAAAGGTATCTAATCGAGCGGCAGCCAATCCCTCTTGGATTTCCACATTCAGTCCCTGCACAAACCTTTTTACACGCCTTTGCTCCGTGGCTACCAATTCGGGAGCAAAACGGGACAATTTCGTGAATTGGATTTCATATTCGGTGACACTCACCGCCCCCTGCCTACACTTGATAAAGTCGTCCTCTCTTTTCTCTTGAATGAGAGGGGGTAGAAACTTGGCGTTGAACTCCAGAGTGAAATTCGCCCAAGTCCTAGGAATATGGTTCCTGTCCCAATTAACCCTAATTAGGTTCCACCAGGAACGAGCAGCTCCCTCAAACTGGAACGCTGCGAAAGTCACTTGCCTTTCTTCCGTATAATTCAGAGCGGCAAAAATATCAGAGATCCTTTCCCACCAACCTTCGGCTATCTCAGGTTCTGGACCTCCGTAGAACTTAGGTGGTCCAAACTTCAAAAATCTCTCTAATGCCCGGTCCTCAGTATCGATTGGGCCTCCTTGGTGATGCACCGCTCCCGGGACGGGGTGCTTAGTCATGCGCTCTAACACATCAATTATTCTATTGATTGCAGTGACCACTGGGTCTCCGGCCACGTTTCCCTGACCATGGTCTTGATTGACTTCAGGTTCCCTATCACCACTACCCTCGGGGTGTTGTCTAGTTGCTCTCCCACGTGCTCTACCTCTAACTTGCCGATTCATAGCCTAATTATGCCTATATATAAATAGAGTAATTAATCGAAGATATAGTTATTTATTTACTTATTATTATTAAGTAAAGTCAACATGAATATCAAGAGGAAGAAGATATAACACTTAAAAACATATATTCACATACCAAAGTTCATACAACTAGCAGGTTAGGGTGCCTCCGAAAGTATGGCACACAAGTTGAGCAAATATATACAAACAATCCCTTATACCAAAATTAGGGATACAGTGCCTTAAAAGTAGGTCATCTAGCTAGACAAAATGCTATGACCTAAACTAGTGTCACCCTAGCTAACCCTAGATACCTATTTACAAGCAAAGTAAACCTAGTCTAACCACCAGCAGGGCTGCCAGGAGCAACGTCCTCCTCAGGGTCCTCCTCCAGATCCTCCTCCGGATCTGCCTGAGCAGTACCCTCAATGATCCCCATAACCTCGTCTATCATCATAGTAGCATCAGCCCTAATACTCGCACTCCTATCTCGTACCTCCTCAGCAACTCGAGTCAATCGAGACCTCTGTCTCCCTAGCTCCTCACGAGCGGCCTCTGACCTAGCCCTCTCAGCTGCTAACCTCTGCTCGAGCTCAGCTATACGATCCATCTGAGTATCAACCATGACACTCAATTCCTCAACATCCTGGGTCAAAATGTGATTAGCGTCCCTCAGCTGGCGATGCTCATTGTCCAAAGACAGCACTAACTCATTAGGGTAAGCATATGTGACCCTACACTGGTATCGGGGAAACCTATCAGCTACAGTATACCGTATATGGGGTCCTCCACCTCGTGGCCTATAGGAGATGGATCTAAGAGGCTTTATGTGAGAACCCCAAAAATATATATAAGCCTGTGCATATTTCATTTGCATTTCTTTTAATTCTTTAATAAATTTTAGCATTACTTTCACTAGTTTGCAGATAAGTATGTAAAAATAATTTTATGTGAAAAATAATATAATTTTACTAAACTATGAATTTTTTTATGTTTCGATAGATTAAATTAATACTTTTAGAATTAGATTAATTTAAAACGTTAGAATATTTAGATTCCTTCATGCTAAATTAATGATACTCGAGCCGATTAATCTTATTGCCTTAAAATAAATTACTTGAAATTTAATGATTAATTCCAATTAGTTGCTAGCGTTATATGTTAAAAGGAAATTTTTCACGATAAGACGAAATCAATGAATTTTAGATAAATATAATACAAGTATGCTAAACATACTTAAGGCATAAAGTTACGATAATTAAAGTCTTGCATGACTAGTGTATAATTAGGCGTTCAAATCACACTTGGGGATAATTTTTGGAATTAAGTTAGAATTAAGGACTTGAGTGGAGATTAGGAGGAGATGCGAAAAGACTAAAATGCCCTCCATTTCATATTCCAAATTACCATGCAAACCAAAAACATTTTCGGACAGCATGATCATCCACCACCCTAACCGGCCAATACACTCTCTTCTCCAATTCCACACTCAACCCTCTCATGCACTCAACCTCCTCTATCCGCAAGCCACTTTCTCTCCTTCCTCAATACCGCGACACCACCACACTCCACCTTCATCTCGTTAAACTAGATACGAAAGAGTGAGAGGGAGAGATCAGCTCCATCCGAGAGTAAAGGGGGGGAAACAGTGAGCTGCAACATCTTCCATTTCTGCCCGCAGGCTAGGAGGAAGAGAGAGAGAGATACCGTGGGAGCTCCATCCATTTCTGCATCATCAACCAGCTGCAATCCAGCTTCAATCTCCACTAGTCGCAGCCACTAAAATCCAAACCAATCTCCAGTCACGAGCGAGCCGAGAGCTGAGAGGGAGAACAGAAATTTTTTTTCAGATTTCTTGTGCGTGAGCTGAGTTGTTCTGAGGTAATTTTCTGGACTATTTGGGTTGATCAGAGGTAGATTGAGCCATCTAGGGGCATGCATGTGTTGTTTGTGCAGTCGGATGATGAAATCAAAGTTTAGAAAAATCTGTTTTGGAAGTAAATGTTTCTGTCGAGAAGCTGAGTTGAAGATGCAGCTTTATTTTTGCTTCCCTGTGACAATTTGAGCTTAATTATGTGTTTAACCAACCAAAAACAAGAGGATTAAGCTAGATATAGCCTTGCATGTTGAGTTTAGACAGCCAGATGAGTAGTTTAGGAAAGAAAAATCTGTTATGCGTAAGAATTTGAGACTGCCGAGAGCTTGACTTGAATACTGCAGCTTCATTTGGTATAATTTTGCTGTTTTGAGCCTCTAACCGTGATTAACTAGTTAATTACAAGATAATTAAGCTCTGCATGTAGTTAATTAATGGGTTTAAATCAGAAAAATAAAATGAAATAGAAATCTGCTACATATATGATCATTCGAGGCTTGTTGGAAGATTTCTGGAAATTTTGGATGACTTTTGTCGTTAATCGAATTTAATTACTGAGCTAGATATGTTAATTAACTAGTTAAGTGATGGCATGTTGAATTGAAGTGTGAGAACCCTTATTTTCCCATTTTCTAAGTTTTATTATTTTCCGTGGCTTGTTTTCTGCATCTTCGTGATTAGAAAAAAATTTCTAGATGAATTTAAGGAGCAGATATAATTTTTAGATGCTTTTTCTAGTATCAAATAGTTTTTGAGAAATTCAGAGCATATACCGGACGTGGGACCCACTAGTGCGAAAAATTCGAAAAAATTCGGCCAACTAGGTTAAGTTTTGAATACTGGAATTAATTTACCGGGTGTTAAGAGATAAGTAGAGGGTGCTAAGTGGATTGGTATAAGAGAGACAAGGTTGGTGAACATTTATTAAAAGGTGACAAGTGTCACCATTTGAGAGGTTGAACCTTAAGACCACTATTCATGGTCTTACCATTTGACTTAAATAAACCAAAAATGACCCAAAAATCATCAAAATATCCTCCATGGTGCCCGAGCTTCTTGAGCAACAAAAGAAAGAAAGCTCTTCAAGATTTTAGCTTCAATCTTGCTTCAATCATCAAAACCAACCATCCAACTTTGATTTTCCTCCATAAAACACCTTCAAGTAGTGTTTGTGAGTTGTTGTGTGAAGTTATTTAGAAAGTTAAGGTGACCAATAGCTCTCTCTCTCTTGTGTTAAAGGTAAGTTGTGAAGAACCACCCTCCTCCCTTAATTGATGCTTAAATCATGCTTAGTGGTTGTATGAGATGCAAATTTATGGATTAATTCTTGATTTGTGGTTGAAATGATAAAGTTTTATTATTTTTGGGGATTTTCTGTTTTCATATAAGCATGATTGTGTGGCTATATATGATGATTGGAAATGGTATATAATGATTCTAGAAGGTGGAAAAAGTGGAAGATTGCAAGTAATTTCTGTATTGGGAGAAAATTGAAAAACCTAGGGTTCATGAAGGAACATTCTGCCCGAATTTATAGATCCTAGTTAGAGGCCAAATTGGCCTTAGCTTAAAACATAAAAGTTGTATGGAATGACATTTTAGAGGTGTCTACAAAATTTCAGGTCAATCAGAGTAGTGTAGAATGAGATAAGTCGAAATTACTATTGCTGTTCTGGTTTTACCCGAATGTAAGAATTGTGCCTGTAATTGGTTGTTTTGGCTGGAATTGCTTCTGAATTGGTTGTTTAGGCCTTCTGATGAAATTTAGCCCTGTTTCTTAGCTTTCATATGGTTTTGGAATTTCTGGATTTGGACTTGGAGAGCCTGAGTTATGATGTTTCCGCTAGAATGCGTTTTGGTGAATCTGTTTTACGTTTTTGATGTAGTATCTTGCATTTTTGACCTGTTTGCACTCAAAACTGGGTTGAGTGACCTTCTGTGATGTTGTAGCCCTGACTTTTATCTTCGAGATGGTGGGTCTTGTACCCTCATCCGATAATCGTAGTGAAATTGGTGCTATTACCGCAAAATGAGGACAAAAATTATTTTTTTCAAGGCCAAAGCTAATTGTATTTCCGAATTTTCTGGTTTCCTTTAATGTTTATGTATGCTTAGGGAACCCTGTTTTGGTAGTATATAGAATTGGTTTATGACTTGTAATCGAGTCCTATTGTGTTCATTTGAATAGTTTAGGGTTTGACTTTCATATCCGGTTATTTCCTAGCTAAATTTTGTACTTGAATGCCATTAAGCCTAGTGAACGGCTTTTGGGAATGAGATTATTTTTGTACGAGATATTGGGACTGATTTGAGGACATAATGAAGCCATGATGGCTGGAAAATAGGTAAAAACAAGGGATATGCTGCTGAAATTTTTCTTGAAGGCTAGTTGGATTTACTTGTGATTTGAACGAAGGGCTTTTGGGTTGTTTGAGCCTAGGTCTTCATGTTACCTTTTCGTTACCAAAAATCATGTTTTGCACCCTTGCTTTAGTGATTATTTGGCGAGGCATACGACTGGTAGTCGAGCCTCACATGTGCATTCTGTATACTCAATTTTGGAAGTGGAACCTTCAATTGTTTTCCTTGGATTATTTTAGGGTTTCTTGGTGGTTAAAGCTCTCTTTTGGGAGGTATCTGCACTGATCCTGGTGAGTGTACTACTCACTTGTGTGTTATTATATGGCTTTGATACTTGAACTTGAGGTGTTGAATGTTAATTGATTGAAGTGAGAGTGTACTTTATCACTTGCACTTATTGTTTCGCATGTTATTGGAAAGTTATTGGAATGTTATATGAAATGTTATATGAAATGAAATACATGACTTGGTGTCGTTTGGACGAGTCTCCAACGACTACAAATGTTATCAATGAGCTCAACCCCATTGGTAGTTGATTGAATCGAGCCGGCGAGGGCTTGGTCGTGCCAATTAATGAACCTTGGGTAAAGTTATATGGAATCTTGTAGTATGCGAAACTCTCGATTCCGGTATACTCGAGTAATACCAAAGTGCAAGTGTTTGGAGTTCGGGCCCGGTAGGGGGATGTTAGGTGGAAGGAGTGGAAGTAAAGTGGAGTCTACGGTTGGTTACCTTTGAACATTGACGGAGGGTCAATGACGTCCGATCAAGAAATGCAAATGAGGAAAGGGCTCTTGAGAGCCATCTGTATCCTTTTATCACCATATTTGACGTGTGCCTTTGCTTATTTTACTATATTGAATGAAAGCTTGATGCCTATATGCACTTGGTTGCGTAAGTGATAGTATCTCACTGGGCAATTAGCTCACACCATTCCTTTTGTTTTCCTTACAGGAATATGACTCTTTTTGGAATGAATCTTGATAGATGGTTGCCGAATGAACTAGATGTATATTTTTTTTTTATTGTATATGAAGTGAAACCCTAAATGTATCTTTAGGGCCGTTTTCACTTTCAATTTGGCAAACCGTGTATATATTCACTTTTGACAACTTTTGTATGCTACTTTGGGTTGTAATTGCTCAAGTTCCATATATGAATGTTTACTTGATATTTGGTTGGGTTCTGACGGGTCGGTTACTATTCATGACCGACTCCGGATTTCATTTTTTTTTATTTTGGGTTATTTTGCCCTTTTGCCTTGTTTACGCGCGTTATAAGTTCCGGAACGACATAGATTGCGCTAGACTGCACCGTTAGTCCTGGCAAGAGCTGGGCAGGCAGTCCGCTAACCCCTTCGGTTCGCCTTAGGGGAAAGTGGGGCTGTCACATGAAGCCTTAACACTTTGATTTAGCCGAGGAAAAAGCTGGATTAAGAACATCTAATTGCTGGAAAACTTTGTGAACTGCCGCAAGGTTTGAACCTGAAAATTTTGAGGTTTATGACTGTTGTTTGAACTCAATTCTGAACTGGAAATGTTAATTGGTTAGATAAGTTGATGCATGGCAAATTTGAGAACCTAAAACCATGTTTTAACCAAGGAAAAGTTGGATTTATGAACCTCTAAGTGCTGGAAAAGTCTGGATAGCCGAGAAGTTGAGCAGGAATTCTTAGTTTGTTTTTGGAAAATTTTAATTGGCTTCTGGAGTTTTATTTTATTTTTCGTTGGAATGTAATGGTTTATAAATGCATGAGAGATGTGTATTTTAAGCTGTGTAAGTTGTTTAGCGATGAAATATTCGATATATTGGAAGATTGAACCAAAATGTTGGAATATAAATGCTGGAAAATTTCCTCAGCTTAGACGAGGGAAGAAGAAAGAAACTTCTTTTCCAAATTTCTTTTGCGCATTTGGAATTCCAAGTGGTTACAGCTAAGTTGGGATTTTTGTGAAATGTCATATCATCGTTGATCTCACCTCAGAGCTTATTAAGATAGTGTTACAAATTTTGTCTTTGGGTTCGCATACATGTTGGTGATTTTAAACGCTTGAAATGTTAGCCTTATTGCTATAAGAACTAATTGTTGGATGCTAAGGGCTAATGATTGACGAAGCCCTTGGCCATTTGAATGATTTTATATAAGTGTCAAAGTGTGATGAAATTAATTGCAAGAATTACTTGAAAACTTTATATTTATTTTGCTTCAACTGTGAGGTGATATGAACTTGCCAAAACCAAGAGCTAATGATTGACGAAGCCTTGGTCATTTATTCCATTTTGATCAGAAGTGAATCTATTGAAAACCCAGGGCTAATGATTGACGAAGCCCTAGGGATTTTCTATTAAAATGTGATTTTGATTTGCTGGCAAATTTGAACCATAATGGGATTTCGAAATGGGATCGAAATTGTGAAAGTCGTTTCGACCCTATGAACTCGAGCAATTTTGATCAAGCTAATCAAAAATATTTTTACGCTAGTATTAAACGATAAAATTCAGTAATTAGTATTTTGCCTTAAATTTTGCCAACCGACAATTTTCCTTTAGCTTAAACTAGCCTTAATGGTAATAGAAAATAATTTTTCTAGCTTTTAAAAACCCTAAGTCTTGTTTCATTTCCTTTTCTTTCTTTAAGACCTGTTCCTTGCTAGTTTTCTAGAGGAAATTTCCAAAATAAGAGATTTTAGCGATTTTAACTAAACGTGCAGAAAACTTGTTCGGCAAGAAACATTATTTCACGTAAAATTTGTTCTAGTAACACTTTTACAAGAAAAGTAATATTAAAGAAACTTTACAAAGTATTTTACTAGTTTTAATACTACATGGTTTGTTGACTTATTCCAAGCAAATAAACTAGCTATACTACGAATAATTTTCCTACGTAATTCTAGAACTAGTATAGCCAACTTATAGTTTTAAAATTTGGTATTTTAGGGTTTAGCGAGGACGCAGATTTTGATTCTCAGCTTGATCAGTAACTTCACTCTTGGTGAGTGTCCCTGCTTGTTCTATGCTTACTTGGTTAAAGTGCTTTCTTGACTCAATATGTGATAATTTGCAAAACTAGTTTTTGATCCATCGAAGTGAGCAGTGTGTACTTTATCGCACTAGCCGTTCGAGTGGTGACTTGCGCGAAACATTTTTCTCATGAATCCGTGAATCTAAATGTAGTTGTGTCATTGGGTGAATCCCTCGACTCCTGAATCCAACTACGGAAATGTCGCTGGGTGAATCCCTCGACCAATTTCCTGAGGGTATACTCAAGTATACTGCTCCCAATTTTCTAAGGGTATATCTCGAGTATACTGCTTCCTTAGTCGGTGTTCGGGCCCGGGACAGGGGTATGAATGGTGACGGGTTAGGTAACAAAATGAGACACTCTACATGGACTATAAGTAGTGAGAGTTGACGGAGGGTCAACTACGATGAATGGTGATCAAGCGAGGAAAATGGCTCCTGAAAGCCCCTGTATCCTACCTTGTGTTGTTATCCGCTTTCCTACTTGTTTACCTTAGTCAATATTGATTCTTGCTATTTGTTTATGTAGATGCATGTTTTGGGGCACCACTGAGTTTTAGCTTACCCCACGTTTATTTGTTTTCCTTAACAGGTTCTGGAAGTTGAAAGCTTTGAAACTTGCTCATGTTTTCCTTTTGGAATGTATTTGAATACTATGACTACTTTTGTGGGCTGTAATGCGTTAATTTGGATAATGTACTTTTTATTTTGGATTGTCACTTGAAGCTGGAAAATGTGTAAAACTTAATTTGGATGCTTGGCTTGATTGTTGTATTTTGTTGTATGAATTTTTACTTAGTCAGGACGGTACGATTCTATTTCGCAGTTCGTAACGCGTGAGATTTTTAGAAGCCGTCGATTGGCTACATTAAATTACTACTATCTCTAAAGTTAATGTGGTTGTAGTGACGGCTTTCTTCGGGAGAATTGTTTTGTAATAGATTAGGTTATTTTTCGAAGGGATTTGGGTTAAATGCTTGCGTGAGTCCTGGCGAGAGTTGGGCAGACGGCCCGCCAACCCTTTGGTTCGCCTTAGGGGGAAGTGGGGTCGCCACACTCTACATGTCCATTAGCCACTCCATTACCATTACCATTAGCATGTCCGTTTCCGTTTTTCATACCTGCAAAATAACCAAAATTCAAAGATTAATACTTAATTAGCTAACTTACTCAAGTACTACTTAAAATGCGTCTAATTGTCTCGCTTCTTAATTCTAAAAAGATTCAGGGCTTCTAACACTTCTAGTGAACCATTCCAATAATTTTCCTAACCTAGGCTCTGATACCACCTTGTGGCGATCCCACTTCTCCCTAAGGCGAACCAGATGGTTGGTGGGTCGTCTGCCTAGCTCTCGCCAGGACTCACGCAAGCAAATTGACCACTAATCCCCGTATGACTTAAACCAAAACACAATTTGTCATCCGGACATGCCAAACCTTTAAACGACTGGAATACTAAAACACATTAACTTCAGAGATAACATTACCAATGAACATCCAACTGTTCCCTCTTAAATACCTCTCCGTCTAGTACAACACAAACTACAAATATACATTACAACCCATACAGCAAACTCATAAAGCTCAAATAAATTCATACAAGCCAACTCTTAGGGTTTGCACTTTTCCAGCTTCAAGTGACAATCCAAAACAAAGATACAAGTACAATTCGAGATAATATTTACAAAACGATAAGATAGACTTCAAGTCTCTCGATTTCCAGAACCTGTTAAGGAAAACAAATATCGTGTGGTGAGCTAAAGCTCAGTGGTGCCCAAAACATGCAATCATATAAACAAATAGCAAATAATAGTCCCAAGCTTAAATTCACAAGTAGGAAAGCGTATAACAGCACAGAGTAGGATACAAGGCTCTCAGGAGCCATTTTCCCCGTACTTGATCAAAATGAACCGTAGTTGACCCTCCGTCAACTCTCACTATCTAAAATCCATGTAGATTCATTATTTTTTTCATTAACACGCTCCAACCATCTTGCTCCCCCTACCGGGCCCGAACGCCAAACAAGAGAGTGGTAATACTCGAGTATACCTTAGGGACTGGTCGAGGGATTCACCCAACGACGTTGCGTCCAACAAGAGGTTAGTATAGACTGGTCGAGGGATTCACCCAATGACGTTGCGTCCAACAAGAGGTTACCAGGTCAGAATAAGAGGCCTTCCCACCCTTAAGGTGTAGTACCCTTCCCTGCCTAGTAGATTAGTTGACGAGTCCACGCTCCAGTCAACAATTGCAAGATATTCGAGAAAACATTTCAAGCAAGTCACCACTCGAAAGGCTAGTGCGATAAAGTACACATTGCCACTTCGATGGTTCAGGAAAAACACTTTCCAATTATCATATAACAAGTCAAGAAAACACTTTAACACATTAGTCATAAAACAAGCACGGACACTCACCAAAAGTGAAGCTCAAAAGTCAAGCTGGGAATCGAAGTCCACGTCCTCACTAAACCCTAAAAATCCAAGTTTTTTAAAAAAAAATTATAAGTTTTACTAAACAAACCTTTGGTTTATATTCAAAAATTATCTTATATATAACCAGTTTAATTCCTCGGAACAAATCAATAAATCTTTTAAA
This sequence comes from Coffea arabica, assembly GCF_036785885.1. Classification (NCBI taxonomy): domain Eukaryota; kingdom Viridiplantae; phylum Streptophyta; class Magnoliopsida; order Gentianales; family Rubiaceae; genus Coffea; species Coffea arabica. The sequence continues at coordinate 42,048,416 of NC_092316.1, read as the reverse complement.
ATCAAAGCTAGTAAAGAAATAAAATGTTTCGTGTGGTTTCTTTAAAGATATTTCCCTTCTAGAAGGCAAACTAGAACCAAATTAATTCAAACAAGTTTTCTTGCCGAACAAGTTTTCCATGTCTTTTATTTGAAATTATTCAAATCTAGTGTTTTTAACAAATTTCCTCTAAAACAACTAGTCAGGGATAATTTTATGAAAAACTTAAAGTTTGGAAGTTAATGCAAATATTCCCTAAAGGTAATGAAACTAGCTTAAGTAAAGAAAAGCATTAACTAGTCGGCAAGGTTTTAAAAGTCCTGATATTTAAATTTTTAATATTAACGTACTATACTATATATATATAGTTTGCTATTAAAGCAAAATATTACCACAAAGCTTGATTTAAAGGTATTTGAATTCAAAAAATTAAAATGGACTTCACGATTCCAATTTGCCAATAAAGCTAAAACCAATTCAAATACAAATGTCACTAGGGCTTCATCAATCATTAGCCCTAGGTTTCAACAGATTCAGTTCCCAAACAAAATTCAATAAAGAAAATCCAAGGTATCAAGACAATCAAAAATGCAAACCATGGACCTCCCAAGTACATTTCAGCCAACCATTTGAACAAATTCCCCAAAATTAAATTCTTGCAAAAACTACTCAAATGGTCAAGAGCTTCATCAATCATTAGCTCTTGACAACAAATACTCACTTTCAAACACCAATCCATTCAAAACAAGAAGAAAAACTACAGCCAACTTGAGTTCCAAATGATTCTAAGAATTCAAAATATCCATTAAATCTTCAACTTTTACTTGCTAGAATCACTAAACGTATAGTTTATAAACCGCTCAAATTAAACTAAAGCGAATAATACACAAATCCAGAAAATAAACTCGCTAAAAGCTTGAACTAATACGGCTAGCAACCAGGTACAAATTTCTAGCAAAGATACTTCAAAATTTTCAACAAAGTTTCCATCCTTAGCTTGTTTTAAACACTAAACACTTAACATGCATTTTGTCCAACATGGAATGAGTCAAATGACAGATAATTCCAGCAAATTATTCCACCAAGAAGTCCCCATAAATCTGTCATCAACTAGGATAAAATTTTCCAGCAATTGATAGTTTAAATTTGAAACTTTCTCCATAATTCCTCATACGATCTCAACCCAGAATTCCATCCTTTACCCAGGTTTTCTTCAACTAGACTTCACTTAATACTTAAAGCTAACATACTACATGCATATCATAACACAATTTTTCCATTTGACAGCAATTACGGCTGCAAACAAACATGAAATCTCTCGGCTATTGCAGAAAATTTTCCAGCAGCTTAGTTAGTCGTAAATCTGGATTTTTTTTCCCAGCTAAATCTTTATTTTTTGTGCTCAAAACTAACATGCATGACTAATCAATGTATTTACTACCAGTCCTAGTCCAAATCAGGTTCGGACATCAACAACATTCAACCACAATTCCAGAAATTCTGTTCATTACCCTTGGATGAACTTGCATGCAGCAGTTCTCATTTTCATTCATTTTTTTTCTTGCTTAGCCGGACTAATAAACTTCATGCAAAGCTTAATCATCTAATTTTAGTTAGTCAAACACCTAACCAAGTGAAAATCAAACACTTTCCAGAAAATTTCATGCTAAAATACCCATGCAATTTCCAAAACAACTCCAACGGCTAAGCCGGAAAAATTGGTTCAGCAGTCCAACAATTTTCAAATAAAACTTTCCAGCCATGCAACCGAATTCCTAGCCATTAAGTTCACATGCAACACCAAATAAAGAACTATCTATCAGGTTGGGTCCAAAATTAAGCTCAGATCATCACAAACTAGCAAATTAAAACCGAAATTTCCAGCTCAAGCTCTCGACAACTTCACTTCCTTTTCAAACAGATTTTTCTGTGACTTAAACTATCATCTAACCACACAACCACCACATGCAAGCCCCTAATCATCATCATCTACCCTTAAACAACTAGTCTAGTTCCAGAAATTACCTCAGATGGAGTACACACACACGGCTAGCAGCAGAAATAATTTTCCTCCCTTCGGCAGTCCAGAAATTGCAGACCGCTAGCTCTCTCTCTCTCCCTTGCTCTGGCTTGCGGCTGAATGAAGGAAATCTGGTCTCAAGCTCTCCACCAGCTCACGGATGAAAGACAGAATGAATCGCAAGTTTCTCTCTTCCCTCTCTAGTTTACGGACAGAAAGAAAAGAAACAAGAGGCTCGGCTCTTTCCCCCTTGCTCTCCACTCGCGGCTCACGACTGAAAGGAAGATGGAATGGAGATATTGTGGTGATTAGAACCGATGAAAGAGAGTGTGTGGTAATGTAATGTATGTAGGGTGATGTTGTGAGTGGAGTTGGTCGGCAATAGCAAATGGAAAATGCTGGAATGAGAAGTGGAAAGTGGAACCGGCAGGAATTGGAATTGTTTGGAATGTTCCATGGCTGCATGGTGAATTTGAAATGGAGGAGGGCTGTTTTAGTCTTTTAGCAACTTGTTCAACCTTTCACTTAGGTCCCTCATCCTAAACTAATTCCAAAATTTACCCCAAATATAATTTGAATGCCTACTAAAATTCTACCCTCGCAAAAATTAAATCATCGAGATTCAACGTCCTAAAAATAGTTATACGGATTTTGACTTTAAAACGATTCATCTTAATTCTAGTTTCCCCTTAACACCTATCGTTATTAATACTTAAAATTAGTTATTGAAATCAAAGAATTAAAATAGAAACAATGGCACACTCAACGTCAAGAAATATTAACTTAACTTGGTAAAAATTCAAATAATCTAATATTTGCACAATTGAATTATTTGTAATCTAAAACAGATTATTTTTGCACACTTATTTAAGATCAAATAATAATAAAGTTTAATAAAAATCTAAAATGCACATGTAACGCGTATATACGTGTATATATGTATATCTATTCTTTTCAAGGTTCTCACACACCGGTACCCCTTTCCCAACAATAGTAACATAACGCTACCCGTTGCCACTCCCAAAAACTACCAAGACTAAATTCATGCTCAACCATGCTCTGAGGGTTGTGTTCTTGCTAGATTTTACTAAAACTTAGAGGTTGAACTGTCATGTCCATAGTTGGCACACATGATTTTGAACCGTAAAGTTCATGGGATATGTTCCTCATATGGAGCAGAATATACCTATAAAATTTCTGTCGTGCCCCATTTTTTAAATAAGAAATTAAAAGACGAGTTTAGGAAAATGGCTTTTGATTCGATTTTTTATTGGAAAATGAATTTTTGATTTAAAAAGAAAATAAAAAACATGGGTCTAAATGGGACTTGAAAATGCGACGATTTGACCCAAAATATAGTTTAAAAAGGATTTTTTGAATGGAAAATGGAGTCGCCACTTCGTATTGAGTTGAGCTGTACAAAGTCACCTACAAATGAATTTTAAAGGAAAAAGTAGAAAACCCTTTTTAAACAATTCCAAGTCTACGAAAATCAGAGAAAAAGATTCGAGAGTCACATTTGAAGAAAGGGAAAGCAAGGATAAGAATCCAAGGCACCCTTTCAACCTAACCAAGGCTAGTTGCGCGATTTAGTCAAAGATTTTCTTATTTTAACCTAAAAATTTATCACATTTAGATGTTTTATATGAATGCAAACCCTAGACCTAGGAGGGTATCGGAGGGTCGAAATGTAACTTCAAATCTTATTTGGTACCAATCACATTAATTGTGACGCCCAATAAAGACACTTCGAAGAAGTCATGAATAATGTAAGTCATGAGATTCGAAAGAAAGAAAAGGAAAATAAGAGTAATTATACAAATATACGCGGCCTAAAGGAATGCATCATGTTGGGTACAGGGAACTAATATTCGTGACTCCAATGTTCCCTTTAATAGAGGGAATACGAGCGTGCTAAGGCTAGGTAAGCCAAACTCGTCCATATCCCATATCCAAGGGGTTTTTCCTAGTCTAACCAAGCAAATGTACTAACCTAGGTCTAATGCTTAGATGAAATGCAAGTCTAATGTCATGTTTCATACAAAGGGGTAAGTAATATACATATAAGGGAAAATATGGGGGAAGGGATACACGTATAAGGAAGGATGTCATGCAAAAAATGATAAAAGACCCTAAAAAGTGCAAATATGCGTGAGATGAAGTGATTTTATCACACAATCATGATCTAACGTGCGGATGGTTCCTAAGGGTCTAGCGTTGGACTAGCCCTTAACTAACGTTCTCTCACAAGCATTGGACTTCTAAGAGGTCAAAGGGAAGACCATGACTAGCATTGGACTTGTAAGAGGTCGAAGGGAAGACCATGACTAGCATTGAACTAGCCACGGTAACGTACCTTCCATCCACATAATCAAATATAATACTAAAGGCAAATAGGCATGCAAAATACATTGTTTCACATAGCACGTAACGCATAAGCATGCTTGTCTAGATGCAAAATCCTAGGGAAAGCGATTAAACACATAGTGTGACAGCTCCACCTCCCCCTAAGGCGAACCAAAGGGTTCGGCGGACCGCCTGCCCAGCTCTCGTCGGGACTCAGTCGTTCACTCAAGCAAATCAGAAATAAAACCACCAGAAAGAGCAAAACAAGGATCCTAAACTTAAAACAAAATTATATACATTGTTATCTCAGAAGGAAGTACAACCGTCAAAGATACAAAGGTTCTTAATTCTCCATACAACCAGCCCACCAAACGTTGGGGCGAGAACCATTACAAAAGAATCAAAAGTACTAGACCGGCTAGTCTATACGGAGCTCTCATCCTTGCACGCCTTCCCCTGCTAAGGAAAACAAAACTAAAGGAATGAGCTGGAAAGCTCAGTGAGGCTCCGAACACATAAGCAAACAATAAACTCAATGCATTAACCATATACAACTAATAATTCAAGTAAAATTTACAATATAAAGCGGTAATACATTCAATAGAAGGATACGAGCTCACGAGGAGCCATTCATTCATTCATTCATTCTCCTTTCATTCCCTTATTTCTCCAATCATTTGAAAATACATTTTTGTAAGTAAAAACCCTCGTTCATTCATTTCGTTCACCTCCTTCCAGGACATTGGCCAGGCTCCACCAGACTTCAAGGTAATACTCGAGTATACCAAACGTTCACCCAGGTCACCATATCGCTCGACCGAGTCCGCTTCTGGCTCGAGTCGATCGGTAACAAGGGGCAGTGGCCAGTTCAGCCAAAAGGCTTACATTCATGCACAAGTAACATTTCAATCGTTCAATCATTGAAAATTTCACAATCATTTAGGCTGAGTGCGATAAAGTACACACTCGCCTAGAAAACTCGTTTTGGCCAATCATTGAAAGCACTTAACACATTATCAATCAATAATAACAAGTCAATAAGTCAAGGAAATATCACAAACAAGGAACACTCACCTATTTACGCAAAACAACGTGCAAATATCCTTCCAGATATTACCTCAGTCACCGAGAAAACCTAAGAGTAAATGAGAAAGAATATTACAGTCTATCTAGCACAAACAAGTAAGTGAAATCAAAGAAGAGCCGGCAAATGATAAGTAAAACGTATAAAGACGCCTTTATAGTGAAAAGGGGATATTTGGATCGGAGGACAAAAAAAATAACTAGGGTTTCATAAACCAAACACAAAACTAACTCAAGCGGGTTATAAAATGTCCGGCGGAAAACACTTGGACCAAGGACAACTCCGACTCCAACGAGATAGGCTAAAAATATTGTTTTCGAAATCGTTTAGATAGTTCAAAATCAACTCATACCCAAGCAGCTAGTATAGACGAAACGTCATAATAAAATCATGTGAAAAGGAGGACAATACTACCTTACGTTCACACTTAAAACCTCACTTAAAAGTGGTTCACTTGTGGCCGAGAAAACCCTAAATCATTCCTCTATATTTTGGGAAGGAGTAAGTAGCATTTGAAGTGTTAAACTAAAGAGGTATCATGTTTTTAAATGGAAAACCGGTCATGGTATTGGCCAAACAAAAGTATACAAGTTCAAATAGAAACTTAGCCCTCAAGCAAAAATTTGGGCAGCACGCCCTTTGTGTTTACCTAATTTCCAGCCATTATGGCTTCATTCTTTTACTCAATCCAATCCAAAGTTATCCATAACACAATTTCAGTTCAATAGCCATTCCATAGGCTCAAAACAATACAAGAACAAAAATTAAGCTAATATCAAGTGCGGAAATGAAATTACAAAAGACAGATTTGACGGGTTTTTTGCGGAAAGAACACATATAAGGCTACGCTTATCGGATTGGTGTACAACTTATACCACTTCGAAGCTAAGACGAAATCCTACAACTTTCAAGAAGGTCACTTAGTCAAATTTCCAGTGTAACCTGGTCAAATTCCCAATTTACAGAGCCACTTCCAACTATATGGCTAATTAACCGCACGGCACTAGAATGGTCATATCTCAAGCTACCAAGGTCCGTTTAAGGTGTTCTTTGAGGCGTTTAAAAGCTAAGACAGAGTACTAAAACTTTCATGTTTTGGAAAGTGGCTAAATCAGCACGGATCCTAGTGAATAAACATGATAAACTGGATGAACTGACTAAAACGGAACACTGGAAACATCCTAAAATAGTGAGGGTATTTTGGTCTTTTCACAGGATACGTTGCTCCAATTGAGCTGAAATTTTGTAGGCACCTATAAAATATCATTCTCTACAACTTTCATGTTTTATGCTAAGCCTAATTTGGCCTCTAACATGGTACAATAAAACCGGACAGAATAGAGCTGAAATTTTCTAGAAACCTGGAATTTTGGGATTCAATGCAACCTTTCTTGATTTCTTGCTCCAATCATCACCACAACCACTTATATAAGCTTAAATACAACATACATCATAGCAACTTGTATCACCACTAATCCAACCAAAACAAGTATTATATAATAACTTAAACCAAAATAAAAGAACCAAAGTCATGGTTTAACCTTGTACCTCAACAAATGAAGCTTGTAAGAGTGATACTTCACCTCCTCTTGGAATTCTTGGTTCCCCTAGCTTCTCAAGCTCACAACTCACTCTTTAATCGGTTTAGAATTTTAGTTGCTCACTAAATCAAACAAAACCCAAGATGGAATTAGAGCTTTCTTTCTCTTGTTTTCTCTCTCACTCTCACGGCTGGAGGGCTGGAAATGGGGGCTCAATTGAAGCTTCAAGAAGGTTAAAATGATAGGAAGTAAGTTGGGTCAAAGTGGACAAATGTCACCCTTGGATTGGAAGTCAATTTTTTTCTTTTCTCTCTTGTTTTCTTGGTCAACTATTGTAGCTGATGTATGAGATATTTTGAGGGTTAATTAGCTGAAATAAAATGTGAAGATTAAAGTAATAAAGTATGGGTCAAGTGGTGTGTTTACCCGGTAACAAACGGTACCCGTCGGTTTGAGCCGATTTTTCTTAAATCGCGTATACTAGGGTTTTAACTTATAATTCACTACCTTATTATTACCACTTCTAATAACACACTTAATATCATCTAAAACTCACTTTTAAGCACCAAATTTGATCCTTACTCCATACCGGATAATTACACTACGAATACACGAAAAATCCTATTTCACTTTGAAATGAAATCGGAAAGGAAAACCCTAATTTCCTATGATCATTGGCACTTTTCTAGGGTGATTGAGTAGTAGGATAGTGTAGAATAATAATTGCCAAATATAACGCATTTACCGCACTAGCGGGTCCCACGTCAATAATACACTTCAAATTAACGTACACTAACTCATATTAGGAAGATGCTTTTAAAATTGTACTTACTTGTAAAAATGCATAGAAAATTTAATATTTTCAAGGAAAGTATAAAATATAGTAAAAAAAAATAAAATAAAATAATGCTGAGAAAATGTGAAAATTTTTGGGTCCTCACACATAGGCATATAGGCACACACAAACACATAACACACAAGCCCTATCTATTACAAAAAGGGATGCCTACTACAATCTAGAAGGGGGAAGACTTAGAAAAATCAAATCCTAACTATTAAATTGGCTAGCTAAGACATGTCTTCAAGAGAGGCGTCAAAACCTATCTATTACAAATTGGGGTTCAAATGCCCTTAAATGATTTACCAATTAAAGAAGGCGAAATAAAAAGAAAGCGAAACAGACAACTAGACATTAATAAAATGAAAAGCGAATTAAAGCATGCATATTCACACAAAACATGTAGGAGCACGTAGGAGAAATAAAATCAAGGAGATAGAGGTTACCTCCCTTGCAATGGTAATGAAATGAAGGAAATATTAGCTTTAAAATAATAAATTAGTCAAGGCACCAATTAAATAGTAAAGTATAAACAAAATCACCAAATCCCTCCCAATTGCAACTTAAATGAAATCAAATAATGCATAATTTCCAAGAAAGTAAAATTATTGATCAAATTTCTAAAATAGAAAAACTACCAAGGACCCAATCGCAAATATTAACCAATCACTCAAGCCCAATCAACACATTTTGGGAACTTCAAGGGTCCAAGAGCAAAGAAGGGTTCAAGTAATGATGGAAATTGCAATTACTTTAGGACCTAATTGCAAGAAATTAGAACATGATTGGGCTATAGTAAGATAAAGGGAAGCTTAGGGGGACCAAGAAGCAACATTTGAAAACTTTTCATGCAAAGTTCATGCAAAGTAGTACGAAACAAGCTTCTGCAATGTTTTTTCTGTTTTTGCTAACTTGTAGCTTACCAAAACACAACATAAAATGTCTTAAACCTCTGCCAAACTTCTAAACCAACTCACAAGATAAGAACCTAAGATTTCAACCATAATCTTGCAATCAAGAACAAACAAAAACTCAGCATTCACAGCAAACATCTCTCCATGTTTTCGGATGGGGCAAACGGACAACTTTTATTCAAAAAGGCGGGGATGAACAACGATGGCAAAATTGCAAACATGTTCTTATTGCTGCAAACATGTTCTACTAAAGGAAATCTGGTATGAGTCAAGTCATTCACATGCAAAACCACAAGCAAAGTGTAGAATTCTTTTGGATAAACCCCATACAAAGCCACGGGGAAACTTTGTTCTTATTGCTGCAGCTTCATTTCATTTTTTTACCAAAGCACAAAGCAGCAAATAAACATCAATGTTTGGATGAAAAAAGGATTGTGTATCTTGGAAACTTAACCAAATGTGATCACTAGAACATAATACCCAAAACACATTCAAACACATCAGAATCTGGAGCTCATAACCCATGAAAATGCAGCGGAAAGACACGAGAATAGATGGAACTTTCCTCCAATCTCCTGGGTTTACAAAGACAAGTACTCTTTTTTTTAACATGATTAAAGTATCAATCAAATGTCAAGCATTGATCTTTAAGCAATGAAGACATAGAAAATCAATCATCAAGCATGCCAATCTAGAAATTTTCTTCTTCCCGTAACACTTTATTTTCAGCTTCAGCATACGCAGGAAACAACCATGAACATCCAATGAAACATGCAAATCCGTCAACTAGCTTCTCATGGGCTTTATTTTCACAATCCCAAAGCCAAACTTAAACACAAAAGGGCCATTATCTAGAAACCAGCATGAAGAACCCACCAGCAAAAACATCAAGATTCATGTCTAGCAAATCTGAATCTTCATGGAATTCATACAAAAATAGCAAAAGGGTAGGCACGGGTTACCTCAGAATGTTTGTGGAATCAAACTAATGCGAAATCTCCAAGAAGCTGTGTGCTGAATCCTGAGACGAAGCAAATGGAACGTTACGGCAGAAATTTCAATGCTGGAGAACCTGCAACTTCGTGCCTCGATGCAACAAATTTTGAGACACTTTTACGGGATGATCTCTGAACCAAAGTTGTTGCCTGACATCTAGGGAAAGTGCAGAAACAATAAAATCGTCCCAGAAACTCAACAATTGATCTGAAATGTGCGATGAAGTGGGCTGTTCATTCAGCCTGGTAACGGGTTTGCTATAGAAAAAATTTCTGCACTTCCCGTTCTTCCCTCTTTTCCCATTCACGTTTTCGGTTCTTATTTTCCCTCAAATTTTCAAACTCGCTTGCTCTCTCTCTAGGTTTTCTCTGTTTGATGTCCCTCATATCCGTAAACCCTCTTTCTTTTTCTTGTTGCTCAGCAATCTCTCTCGCTTTCTCGGTTTCTTCCCTTTGCTTGCTCAGTTTTCCCTTCAAAGCTAGCCACCTGAAGCTCTTCCCTTTTCCACGTTTTCTTCTCAGCCCAAGCCTCTCTTTTTCCCTCGTTGCTGTTTTCTTCTTCCTCCTTGCTATTCCTTTAACCGCCACCACCCTCTGGTTGCCTTTCTTTTCCTCTGTTTCTTTTTTTTCGCATCAGCCGTCACCAACTCCAACCCTCTATGTTCTCTCTCCTTTCTATCAAACATCAGCCGCCTCCCCCCACCTCTCTTTTTTGCGGCTTCTTCTTATCCCTTTTATACCAGAAGCTAAACTCCCAAACCCTCACACCTAAGGTTAGGATGATAGTTGGGTTTTTTACTAAGATTTTAGAACCCTTAGATTTTATGAATGAGATCTTTGAGTGATGAGCTAGACTTATAAAAAACAACGGAAATGAGAAAAATAGAAGAAATGGACAGCTGCAATTTTTATTTATAATAATAATATAATAAAAATAACATTTTAAATAAAATCAAACAAAATGAGGGAAACCAGGAATAACAGACAAAATAAAATGCCTAAAAAAAATTTTTGTGTTTGATTGATGATTTTCCCTTTTTCTCTTTTTTCTTTTCTTTTAATTAAATAACAATGAACTTGAATCTAAAATAACTAAAGCATATTTTTTGTGAATGATTTTCTTTTCCGGTAAATTCTATGCTAAAATGACTTAAAAATAAAGATAAAAGACTAAAAGTAAATAAAAAACTCACATAAAAAAATAAAAATAATAGTAAACAAAATTCCCCCTAAAATTTGGTGTCTACAATTTGCCTCTCTTTGTCTGAGTTTTGGAAAAACTTAAAACAAAGAAATAGACATCAAATACTCACTTGTGTTATTCGGCTGCAAACGACTCGAACGATGGACGCTTTAGAAATGGGGACTGACCCCTTTGACAAAACTTTATAAAATAGGACTGGCTCAAATAAGAAATTTAAAATCGAGACTGACCCGAAATAGGAAATTTAAAATTGGGACTGACCCGAACAAGAAATTTAAAATCGGGACTAACCTGAAACAGGAATTTGAAATCAGGACTGACCCGAGACAGGAAATTTAAAACCGGGACTGACCAGAACAGAAAATTTAAAATCGGGACTGACCTGAAATAGGAAATTTAAAATCGAGACTGAGCGAAACAGGAAATTTAAACGGAACTGACCCGGACAGAAAATTGAAAATCGGGACTGACCCGAAACAGAAAATTTAAAATCGGAACTGACCCGGACAGGAAATTTAAAATCGGGACTGACCCGAAACAGGAAATTTAAACGGGACTGACCGAACAGAAAATTTAAAATCGGGACTGACCCGAAACAGGAAATTTAAAATCGGGACTGACCTGGGCAAGAAATTAAAAATCGGGACTGACCCGAAACAGAAAATTTAAACGGGACTAACCCGAACAGAAAATTTAAAATCGGGACTGACCCGAGACAGGATATTTAAAATGGGACTGACTCGAAACAAGAAATTTAAACGGGACTGACCCGAACAGAAAATTTAAAATTGGGACTGACCCGAAACAGGAAATTTAAAATCGGAACTGACCCGAACAGGAAATTGAAAATCGGGACTGGCCCGAAATAGGAAATTTAAAATCGGGACTGACCCGAGACAGGAAATTTAAACGGAATGTACACTAGTGGGACTGACCCATGTTTAGCGGCAATGAAAATGAAATGCACACTGGTGGGACTAACCCATGTTTAGTGGCAGTGAAAATGAAATACTCACTAGTGGGACTGACCCACGGCTAGTGGCAATGCAAAACGCACACTAGTGGGACTGACCCACGGCTAGTGGCGATGCAAAATGAAATACTCACTAGTGGGACTGACCCACGGCTAGTAGCAGTGCAAATGAAATGCTCACTAGTGGGACTGACCCACGGCTAGTGGCGATGCAAAACAAAACGCTCACTAGTGGGATTGACCCACGGGTAGTGGCGGTGCAAATGAAATGCTCACTAGTGGGACTAACCCATGGCTAGTGGTAGTGCAAATGAAAAATACTCTGACAATCGGTCAGTGGAATTAAACCCGAGCCTGCCGTGATGAAACTTGATTTGATTTTTTATTTTTGATTTTTTTTTATTTTTTTTGACTTTTTGAATTTTTTTTTTGACTTTTGATTTTTGTTTTTTGTTTTTTTTTTTGAATTTTTTTGACTTTTTGAAAATTTTTTTTGAATTTTTTGAATTTTTTTTATTTTGATTTTTTTTGAATTTTTTTTATTTTTGATTTTTTCCAAAATAATTTGCCCCAGTATAATGAATTGGTCAGTGGGATTACACCTGAGCCTGCCTTGGTTGTATTGGCGGCATAAAATCCAAGCCCAACGGGATGTTGGCGGCACAAAATCTAGACCCAACGTGATCTTCATTTTTGTTCGACGAGCTATTTTCACAACAAGCCACTTTGAGGCTTTCAATTTTTGGTATTCCATTGAAACAAACTTCTCTGTCTGGAATCAAGATTGTCAACTGTTCGTTGTTCCATTGTGCTTTCCCAAGGATGAACAGATGCAATTGCACTTTTAGTAAACCAAAAGATTGTCACTTGCCCAAATCCTATAATTATGATCTTACACTGTGCAAAACCTTTGGCATGAAACGTCAGCCTTGGCCCTTTCATATATCTCTGCGCCCCAGTGGATCCTCATTTGGCCTTTTGGCGAAAGCACTTAGTGCCCTTTCGGGTTTTTGCTAAGGTCGTCTCCACCCCTTTTGTTTTGTCTTGTGCTTCTTTCTTTCTTTTCTTCTCTTTTTTGTTTTTGCCTTGATTTTTCCAATTTTTCCATTTGGGAGAATCTTCTCAAAAATAATTTGCCCCAATTTCCACCAATTATTGTGCAGCCGATCATTTGATTTACGTTACGGCATGATTGCTCCTCCTTAAGGCCTTGATTCGCAAGATTCTGACTTACGCTTTTTCATCGATTTCAAGCCATGAATTCCTGCACAAGGGGCTTACCAAAGTACAACATGCACTTAAATTAATGCAACTACTACTCATGGAAAGAGCAGCGTGATTGATTCGAAAGTGTGTTACTTGACTCTTGGACGAAATCCTCAAACGTGTTACAAAAATTTGCCCCAGTGTGGGTTTCTTTTGTGAGATCTCATAAATAAAAATTTGCCCCAGTGTGGGTCCATTTAATTGCAAAAATTTGTTTGGATGACTCTCCATTTATTTGAACAAAATAAGAAACTATGTTTCCTAACAGAAAATTTCATGATGAATCTCTCGAAATAAAACCAAATTACAGAAGATTTCTTCCTCACCTTAGCATCGATGCTTAGAGTAATGGGTCACCACTTCTTGTTAACTCATCTTTCAGGACCAATCAAGTGGGTGTTATTTCTGCTTTTGAGATGGTTAAGGAAAAATGAGAGGTTAGGATCTGCCTTATTCTTGTGCCCAAATTGTATGTAACACATTCAATATCACATCTTAGTGAAAGCAAATAGTTTGTCACCCCTATTTCTTAAGAAAATTTAGTCACATATAAGCTTTTTAGGCTTGTAACGTGTGGGCAGAAACGATAGCTAAACATGTAAAAACAGGTTATAGGCTTAAGATCACAAATGATTGATGGATTTCTCAAAAGCATAATCCTCACTTCGAGTTGTCATGAAGGATAAGTCAACGATGGACTTTATGAGTTTGTAATGTGGCTTGAAAACGATAGTTAAAGAATAAAACTTTCAAGGACATTGCACCGAAGATCGCATTTTTCCAAAATTGCCCCTATTTTGAACTCAAAAATCCTGGACTTTGTTTGACTTTTATCATTACTTAACGGGACTTTCAGCATCGAATTTTTTTTTTTTACATTTCCTTTGCATTCATTTTGCTTGCCTTTTCTTTTCTTTTCTTTTCAAATGTGCCCTTGCGGATTTTCAAATGATGAGCAGTGTCAACCTCATCTAGTCAATTCAGAAATACATCTAAAAAATTCCTCGGCATCAGTATATGAGCATCACTTGCCAATTAATTTAGAAAATTTCTCGACAGAGATATTGCAAAGAACAGAAGTCAGGGCTTCCGGCTTTTGTAATGGGGTCAGGTGGGGTGCTTAGAAAGGTTAAAGCTTGAAAGCGGATTTCAAAAGCGGTTTGAATGACCTGAGATCGCATTATTGCGCCAACCCTATTTTAGGGCTAAATCAAAACTTGCCTCAATTTATTCTCAATTGTGGCTCTTTTCCTTTCATTTGCTTCTTTTCTTTTTGGCCTTCTGCCATTCTTTTGAACTTTTCAAAATTTGCCTCAGTTTATACTTAATCGGGGTTCTCTTTTTTTCTTTTGTCTTTTGATTTTGTTGCTTTATCACTTTTTACCACTTGAGACTTTTCTTTCCTTTTCAACTCAAACTTGCCCCAGTGTGGGGTTTGCGATTCTCAGGGGTTGCCAAACGAAATATTTTATTCTGAAGGCTCAAAAGGGATAACTAGGGATAGAATGTTTGATTAGAAAAAAAGAGGGTTTGACTTTTCATTCCGTTCCTTACATTAACTCTGAAGGGAAACTTTCATTAATGCGAAATTCCTTGCATGTACCGGAATTAATTAACTGAGGATGACTCCCATTCATTCATATCTGTGAAACATAGGTGATCCGCCGGACAAAACTCTTCCTTTTCTTTTCTCTTTCTTTCTTTTCTTTTCTTCTTTTTTCTTTTTTTTCAAAATTGAAGCCCCAGGTAGAATCAAATTTCTCCAATTTGTGATTCCCTCTTTTTTTTTTTTAATTCTAGCATTTTTTCCCTTTTGAAAAATTCTCCAATCTCCTTCCCCAATGTGGGATGCGATCGTAAGTACTTTTGAAAAAAAAAATACCCATTGTAGCTCAAATGAGGATGCAAGGGATAAATAGTGTTTAGGTTGTAGAAACGATGGCCAAAGCATCATTCTTACACCTCATGACAACCAAAGTAACGAAATGGTCATTGAAAATCCACTCCCTTTTTGATATCTAAGAACTTTCCAATGTAGGGTAGTGATCATTAAGACTCTTATTTGAAATAAAATTATTCTTTCAAAAGCTCAAATGGGAGAGCAAATGATAAAATCTGTATGGGTAGAGAAATGAACGCTCGAAGTATCATTCCAAATTTCAAAAACAAACAAGAATAATGCACATTTTTCTTTCACTTAGATGTGAATTGAATATAATTAGGCACATTGGACATTTTTCAAGCAAAGATTGCCCCAATTTACATTTTATCAGTCAATGTAACTGATTTTATTTTGGGGTGCTTTTGTGAAGGAGAAAAGGTATCTCATTGGGACTTTTGAGTGATCTATCAGTTTGAGTGGTTTCTTTTAATTCCGGGCACTCTTATTGTACAATGTGGATCACTAATCTTGTGAATTTTCAAGCAAGAGGTTGAAAAATCTCAACTTGATTTTGTTTCTTAAAATTTATCATGAAATCTCCAATGAGCAAAAGAAAGAATAAAATACACATGATTATATACAAAATAATAATCGTCTAAATAAAAAAACTTTATTGTTGAACAAAATTTCTTGTGCAATTATAATACAAATGAGAAGGAAAAAAAAACTTCTAAAGAGCTCCACACATACACTTTTTTTCCTTTTGGAACAAGAATGCATTAACAAATCCAATAAACAGAATTTTTCTTTTCTTTAAAAAACAATTATGACGTTTCTTAGAGGCTTTAGCCTAACACTTTCAGATAGATCTTTCATATTTCATTGCAAGGTCTGCCCAAAAATCAAGTAATACTTGTAATTTTCAAACTTTATTAGATCAAAATTATCATCAGATATAGAAAAATATTTTCACCTTATTGAAATATTTTTATGAATGCAGGGGGAGGAAAAAAAAAAGAAAAATACCCAGAGTTAGTAGGCAAAATTGTAAAATCGGTATGCATGTCCTATGGGGGAGCCCTTTTATGCCAAGGGTAGGCCTAGCATGAAAATGCAATCCTCTAGGGTAGGCACTATACAATACCTGATGAATCAGACCAACTGATTGAATAAAAAATAATTTAAAAATTTTGGCCAATTGGAATGAGAAGAGACATTTGCCCTAAAAATGAGGACAAAGTCCGAATGGATTGCTTGCTTTGATCGGTGCATGATGTGCAAAAGAACCTGCTCTTGAAAGGATTGTAATGTCTCGACTAATTTATTCAGTGAACCTTAGACTTAAACCCTAAAAAGGAATAAACAAGTCAAGAGGATAGGATGAAATTGATGATTTATTCAAAATTGACTAGATTACCTTAAAAAGGGTAAAATGGTCAAATGTATTGAATGAAATTTGATTATTTATTCAAAATTGAATGGATAACCCTGAAAATGATTAAACTAATCAAATGAATTGAATGAAATCAATTGATCAAACAGATCGAGTACAATGATGATTTATTCAAAATCGACCGAATTGCCCTAAAAATAGGTAAACTGGTCAAATGGATCGGACGAAATTGATGATTTATTCAAAATCGATAAGATTGCCCTAAGAATGGGTAAACCAATCAAATGAATTGAATGAAATTGGTGATCTATTCAAAATCGACTAGATTGCCCTAAGAATTGGTAAACTAGTCAAATGATTTCAAAATCGACTATGTTGCCCTAAAAATGAACAAATTGATAAAATGAATTGGATGAAATTAATGAATAAAATGGGCCAATGGAGGGAATTGAATTGACAGCTTATTTGAAAATCAATCTATCCACTGGTAGTTTCAAAAATTTATTTATTGTGATGCATTAGTCTATGAGCACTTCTAAAATCAAAATTTGGCCTCAATTTATTTAACGTCTCAATAGTGAGGAATTATTTGTGAATTTCTTCAAATTAATGTCCTTTACGCAAAGGATTTCTTACCAATTTTTTTTTAAATGGCCAAAAAATGATTGTTAGATGCCTATATTTCAATGTGCAAAAATTGCTTTGCCGTCTTTGAAAAGATCGGATCCTACCTTACCTCATGCACTACCCCTTCGGACAGTACAGGAAATGTAAACGTGCAAGTCTCATTGGATTATATATCGGAGACATAGGGTGATTCATTCCTAACAAGGGATCCCCTAAATGGCATTCCCTCTAAGGTGGATGCATGATGCCAGTTTATTAAAGCAATAAAATATGCAATTTAAATGAAATCGTGACCTAAGGAATCCTTTATATGCCAGGGTAGGTCTAAAATGATATGCCATTATTAATTTACGAATGAAATATACCAGAATTTCTAAACGTGCCATAGCCTATCTATAAGGGTAAGTCCTAAAAGAGGATCATGCCAGGTCTCTTATTTCCTAACGTTTGTGAATGCAAAAGACAAGAGACAAGGAAAGTTAGTTCAATAAATAACACATAACACGTTGTGGCAATCAAATAATAAAATATAGAAAACAAAATAAGGAAAGAGGGTTGGAATCCTTCCCCTCGTGCCTAGTGTCCTTAATTCAGGATAAGGTCGACTCTAACCTAAGGTATTTCTAATATGGATGCATGAGGTATTGGCTCACTAATGCATCTAGACTCGATAAGGCTTTGGCTCCCAAGCCTTCAGACCTAAAGGCGAAGGGTCATCACTCCCAGGGCCTTTGGTCGGTGGCTCGAGTGATCCCTTAGGCATCGCTATGGGCGCAGTGCACACCATCCGCCTACCTAAGAAAATCGATCCTAATCCTATAGGGAGATGTGGGATAGCGCCCACGATAAAGAGAAAAATAGGGTGACTAAAACTATGTATGCACGTATGAAGTGCTTCGTTTGGAGGGGAGGGATCGAGAACCAACGCGAGACTCTAAGGTAATATCCCCCCACCCAAATGCAATGCCAAGCGCGGGATAAACATAAATCAACCATCCATCCATCAAAATCAATCGTACGCAAGGGGTGAAGGAGTGAGTTGATACGCGCGAAATGTAAAAAATCCTAAAAAAGAAAAAATGCAACTCTAAACATCCAAATGCGATATATGAAAAGGTTAAAAGAAGAAAAATGTTAACTAAATCAAATTTGTTCGGACTCTTAAAGTCCCCAGTGGAGTCGCCAACTGTCACGCCCCATTTTTTAAATAAGAAATTAAAAGACGAGTTTAGGAAAATGACTTTTGATTCGATTTTTGATTAGAAAATGAATCTTTGATTTAAAAAGAAAATAAAAAAACATGGGTCTAAATGGGACTTGAAAATGCGACGATTTGACCCAAAATATAGTTTAAAAAGGGTTTTTTGAATGGAAAATGGAGTCGCCACTTGGTATTGAATTGAAGTGTACCAAGTCACCTAAAATTGAATTTTAAAGAAAAAAGTAGAAAACCCTTTTTAAACGATTCCAAGTCTACGAAAATCAGCGAAAAAGATTCGGGAGTCACATTTGAAGAAAGGGAAGGCAAGGATAAGAATCCAAAGCACCCTTTCAACCTAACCAAGGTCAGTTGCGCGATTTAGTCAAAGATTTTCTTATTTTAATCTAAAGATTTATCACATTTAGATGTTCTATATGAATGCAAACCCTAGACCTAGGAGGGTATCGGAGGGTCGAAATGTATCTTCAAATCTTACTTGGTACCAATCACATTAATTGTGACGCCCAATAAAGACTCTTCGAAGAAGTCACGAATAATGCAAGTCATGAGACTCGAAAGAAAGAAAAGGAAAATAAGAGTAATTATACAAATATACGTGGCCTAAAGGAGTGCATCATGTCGGGTGCGGGGAACTAATGTTCGTGACTCCAATGTTCTCTTTAATAGAGGGAATACGAGCGTGCTAAGACTAGGGAAACCAAACTCGTCCATATCCCATATCCAAGGGATTTTTCCTAGTCTAACCAAGCAAATGTACTAACCTAGGTCTAATGCTTAGATGAAATGCAAGTCTAATGTCATGTTTCATACAAAGGGGTAAGTAATATACATATAAGGGAAAATATGGGGGAAGGGATATACGTATAAGGAGGGATGTCATGCAAAAAATGATAAAAGACCCTAAAAAGTGAAAATATGCGTGAGATGAAGTGATTTTATCACACAATCATGATCTAACGTGCGGATGGTTCCCAAGGGTCTAGCGTTGGACTAACCCTTAACTAACGTTCACTCACAAGCATTGGACTTGTAAGAGCTCGAAGGGAAGACCATGACTAGCATTGGACTAGCCACGGTAACGTACCTTCCATCCACATAATCAGATATAATACTAAAAGCAAATAGGCATGCAAAACACATAGTTTCACATAGCACGTAACACATAAGCATGCTTGTCTAGATGCAAAATCCTAGGGAAAGCGATTAAACACATAGGCATATAGGCACACACAAACACATAACACACAAGCCCTATCTATTACAAAAAGGGATGCCTACTACAATCTAGAGGGGGAAAGACTTAGAAAAATAAATCCTAACTATTACATTGGCTAGCTAAGACATGTCTTCAAGAGAGGCGTCAAACCTAGCTATTACAAATTGGGGTTCAAATGCCCTCAAATGATTTGCCAATTAAAGAATGCGAAATAAAAAGAAAGCGAAACAGGCAACTAGACATTAATAAAATGAAAAGCGAATTAAAGCATGCATATTCACACAAAACATGTAGGAGCACGTAGGAGAAATAAAATCAAGAAGATAGAGGTTACCTCCCTTGCAATGGTAATGAAATGAAGGAAATATCAGCTTCAAAACAATAAAAGAGTCAAGGAACCAATTAAATAGTAAAGTATAAACAAAATCACCAAATCCCTCCCAATTGCAACTTAAATGAAATCAAATAATGCATAATTTCCAAGAAAGTAAAATTATTGATCAAATTTCTAAAATAGAAAAACTACCAAGGACCCAATCGCAAATATTAACCAATCACTCAAGCCCAATCAACACATTTTGGGAACTTCAAGGGTCCAAGAGCAAAGAAGGGGTCAAGTAATGATGGAAATTGCAATTACTTTAGGACCTAATTGCAAGAAATTAGAACATGATTGGGCTATAGTAAGATAAAGGGAAGCTTAGGGGGGCCAAGAGGCAACATTTGAAAACTTTTCATGCAAAGTTCATGCAAAGTAGTACGAAACAAACTTCTGCAATGTTTTTTTTGTTTTTGCTAACTTGTAGCTTACCAAAACACAACATAAAATGTCTTAAACCTCTGCCAAACTTCAAAACCAACTCACAAGATAAGAACCTAAGATTTCAACCATGATCTTGCAATCAAGAACAAACAAAAACTCAGCATTCACAGCAAACATCTCTCCATGTTTTCGGATGGGGCAAACGGACAACTTTTATTCAAAAAGGCGGTGTAGACACCAAATTTTTGATTTTTTAACTTTCTTTGTTTAATTAATTTCATCTTAGCTTTATTTGTTTCAATTTTAGGTTTTACATTTCTTATTATTATTATTATTTTATTATTTTATTATTATTATTATTTTATTTTTATTTTGTTATTGTTATTTATTTTATTTTTGTTCTAGTGTATTTTTGGCTTCACATTAAATTTCAGGAAAAACAAAAGAAAAAGAGAAAAGGAAAAAGAAAGAAAAAGTGAAAATGACAAGTGGGACTGCATGCACTTGGACAAGTGTCTTTTCTATGTTTTAGACAACTAAGCACCTAAGGGGTGAGGTGTTAAGGACATTTGGGAAGTTAAGGAATTTTTGGGGGTCAAAGTAGAATTTTGTGAGGGCTAAAAACTAAAAAAAAAAAGAGAAAACGAAATCGAAAAAAGGAAGGGAGAGTCTGGGGGGCTAAGAAGAACGGCAAAAGGGGACGAATGAAAAACCAGAGGGGCGGCGAGACTTTTAGGGAGAAAAGGAATAGGGAGCTCCGTCGGCAAGGAAAAAAAGGGGAAAAGGGGAAGCGGACATAAAAAACAGGGGAGGCTTATGGCGAGAGGAGAGAACTAGAGAGGGGCGGTTAAGGTTTCTGGGGCAAGAGGAGCTTGGCTGAAAAAAGGGAAAAGAAAAGCAGAGGAAGAAGGAAACCAGCGATGGGGGGGAAGCTTCGTGGGAACGGAGGAAGGCGAAATCTTTTTCCCTGGGCAAAACCCTCAACAAAGAGCCAGAAGAAAACCTCCGTTCTCAACCCCACATCACCGCCGCCATCGATGAATTAGAGGAGATTAAAAACCTCTGGCCATCGCCGTTTCTGAAGAAATCAGCGCCGTCAACCTCTGCCACAGCCAGTCCTCAGCTGCCGCTGCTACTCTCCACCTCTGCCGCCACTTTTCAACCTCCATCGCCGCCTTTGTCGCCACCAGAATTTTCCCTTGCAATTTGCGAAATCTGGCCTAGCAAGAGCACTGTAAGTCTTTCTTTTCCTCTCTTTAAGTTCCAGTTCTGGTCAAGTCCACTGAAATGGGTCTACCGCAGCGCTATTTAGTGTAGTTTTCCTGTTAACTGTCTGAGATTGCCGAACATACATGTTTTATGTATCGATTAGATTGAATGTTATTGGGTTGCTGAATAAGTTTTGGACTGATTGTCCTTGGCTTGACAAATTTCTGGGCCGATTATGATTTCAATTAAGCAAAGAATCATTGATTTTTCTTTTGCTTGTTTGTTTGCTGCTCGATGAAATGCCCAACCGGGGGTTTAACTTCAAAGACAAGTTAAATTCTGTTTTTGTATACATTCGGCCAAATCACTTTCCTCACATTTGAAAATTTATGATGCATTTGCTGTATTTCATTTCTTTCCGTTTCGTATGATTCGGTTGAATGAACTCGAATTGATATTGTATGAGAAGAGTTTTTGGGTGATTTTTGTTTTTGATTGAGAATGGCTAGAATTTTGGTTTTGCTCTGGTTCTAAGAGCGACAGAAATGGCGAATTGATGTCTGTGTTTGGGAGAGAAGACCGTTGGTCTAAAATGGCCATTTCAGTTCCTCTGTTGTCGTTTTGTTTTGCAACTTGCCTGAGGATTGCTAAACTTCATAATTTTACCCCCCAAACTGTTATAATTCATTCAATTGGGTCCCTGCTTTTGTTATATTTGAACCCCTCAGGCTGCCCTTTGTTCTGTCTTGGCCCAGAAAATTAGATACTTTAATCAATTCTGTCCCTTTATGTTTTCTTCCATGATATAAGTTAATGTGTTTTTGGATAGATTAATTCTGGGGATTTAATGCTTAATCAAAGTTTTTAATAATTTTTAGTGGGGATTTCATCTTGATTGGGTTTAGTAACATTTGTTTGGGTTTCTTATTGGGCCTAAGAAGGTTAAAATTCAAAGCTTTTGGTTGGGTTTTAGGATTGGGTTGTTGATTAATGTGGTTGGGTTTTACTTGATAAAAATGATAGACTGGCCTATCTCATTTGTTTTGGATCTTCGGTTGGGCTAGGGAAGTTTGAGCCCAAAGAAATAATAAAATGGCCCAATGGCCTGTCTGAATAGGAATCTGGTCGTGAAATTTGCAAATCGGCCCCTGGGTTTCTCCTTAACTCTACTGTGGCCCTGGACATTTTCATCTCTTTTCAATTGGGTCCTTAACTTAATTGCAAATAAGCCCCTAAACTCTATTTTTCTTCAATTTTGACCCCAAAGCTTTGTTAATTTGTGTAATCAAGTCTTTTCTTCTTTTGACCTTTTGAATGTGGGTTGTTTACATGATTCAATTGATTCAATTCCAAGTTTACCATTCTATTTTTTTATGATTATTTGTTAAATAAAGTGATGCCTTAACTCGTTTATTATTTTGGAGGGTAAATAAGTGACTTCACCCCATTGGAGCTCCATTTCAAAGGAGGTATAACTTCTTTTATCTTTTTGTCTCTCCCCTACGTGATCCAACGTGTTAAGTGAATTGCATGTCTACTTTGCTTTTCTTGCCTTTCCCTTAATTCCTTGCATTTATTTCATCTACTTTTACTTTTATTTAAGTTATTCATTATGGGGTATGTGTACACCTCTTGGTTTGTAATAGATAGGGCTTGGCGAGCTTTCTTGTCCATTTTCCCTTTTCCCCCTTTGTTTTAGTTAGCAAATGTAATAAGTTCATTGCTTGCTTTCGTTGCTATGTGTTTAATAACTTTATTAGGTCCTGGCATCTAGTCAAGCATGCTAAGTGTTATGTGCTACGTGTTTATAAGTGATTTGCATGTCTACTCGCTTTTTATAGTCATGAATGAATGTGATGGATGAATGGACGTCACCACACTTGTCCAATGCTAGTTGTGGCCCCCTTTCCCGTCACCACACTAGTCCAACGCTAGTTGTGGTTCATTGTTCCGTTTTCACTAGTCCAATGCTAGTAGAAATTCATAGAAAGGGCTATTCCAATGCTAGACCCAATAAGCCATTTCCCCCTTTCGTTAGTACATGATTTGCATGTTCATTACATATCATGCATTCTTTTAGTATTATCATTTTGCATGCCCCTCGAACCCCTTTTTCCTCCATTTTAGGATTTTTGCATTTCATGCTAGTTATAGGGTTCATTTGCTTGAGAGTCCCCTTAAATATGGGATATAGACGAGTGTGGCTTTTTCTAAGCCTTAGCACGCTTGTATTCCCTCTATAAAAGGGTAAATTGAGTCACGATTTAGGTCTCCCCGTACCCATTATGCATGAATTCCCTAGGTTTATGCATCCACTCTATCATTACACTTTCATTTTTTCCTCCCATTTGCACACGTACACCTTTTATCCCTTCACTTGCACACGAACACTTTTGTCTCATTTTGCACACGTACACCTTTTATCCCTTCACTTGCACACGAACACTTTTATCATCACTTGCACACATGCACTTCATATTATCATTTCACATACCGTACTTTGCCCACTCACATGCACATTTTCACTTACATATTATTGCCCTTTATTACTTTTTCAAACTCATGTCCTCACGTTGCATACATGCATTCCATTCATTTGCATCCCACTCGCATTATTCGTGACTTCTTCAAAGGATCGTTATTGGGCTTCACAATTAATGTGATTGGCACCACTCAACCTTTGAAGAGAAATTTCCCCCAATACCCCTAGGTCTAGGGTTTGCATTCATGTAGTGCACCCAAATGTAATAAATTCTTTGGTTAAAACAAGAAAATCTTTGATTAAATCATGCAACTAGCCTTGGCTAGGTCAAAGGGGTGCCTTGGATTTTATCCTTGCATTCCCCTTTGTCAAATGTGACTCCCGAACCTTTTTCTTTGGTTTGCGTAGACTAGGAGTCGTTTAAAAAGGGTTTCTCACTACTTTTTCCTATTTTTCTTAAAAAATACATTTTTTAGGTGATTTGGTACACCTTAACTCATTACCAAGTGGCGACTCCGTATTTATTTAGTTTTAAAAACCCTTTTTAAACTATAATTTTGGGTCAAATCGTCGCATTCTCAAAACCCCATTTAGACCCATTTTTCTTTTAAATCACGATTCATTTTCCAAACACAAAATACATTTTTTTTTAAACCATTTTATTTATTTATCAAAAAATGGGGCGCGACAGTTGGCAACTCCACTGGGGATATTCGAGAGTCCAAGCAAATTTGATTTAATCAATCTTTTTCTTCTTTTAACCTTTTTATATATCACATTTGGGTGTTTTAGGGTTGCATTTTTTTCCTTTTTTAGGATTTTTGCATCACTCGCGTCTCAAATTACTCCCTCGCTTACGAATGTATGATTGGTTGATTGGATGTATGTTTTCTTATCTCGCGCTCGCATTGCATTTGGGGGGGTGTGTGTCACCTTTAGAGCCTCGCGTGGTTCTCAACCCCTTCCCTCAAAATAGGGAGCACTTCATACGTGCACGTTTATTTATTGTTATCCCATTTTATTTTATTTTCGTGGGCGTTTCCCACACCGCCTTGTAGGATTAGGATCGATCGCCCATAGCGCTACCTAAGGGATCACTCGAGCCGCCGATCGAAGGCCTTGGGAGTGATGACCCTTTGCCTTTAGGTCTGAAGGCTTGGAGACCTTTTAAACCTTATCGAGTCTAGTCGCATTAGTGAACCCCAGCCTCATGCATCCATGTTAGAATTTTCCTAGGTTAGAGTCAGCCTTACCCTCTTTTAAGCACATTAGGCACGAGGGAAGGGGTTCCACCCCTTTTACTTGTTTTATTGTATTTCCTTTCTTATTTGCTCCCAATGTGTTATGTGTACTATCAATTGTGCTAACCATTTCATTGTTTTCTTGTCTTGCATTCATATGCCTTAGCAATAAGAGGCCTCTTTGGCACTCTTTTAGTGACTTACCCACTAGATAACTTACATGTTTAAATTTCGGTTATTGCACTCAATTTTCAATAAGTACATTTCACTTTAGACCTTTTCCCCTCGATGCATTATCTATGTCCTTTAGGCCATATTTGTCACATATTTACATCGCTTTAATAAACTGGCATCATGCATTAAACCCTAGAAAGGGAATGCCACTTAGGGGATCCCGTGTTAGGAATAAACCACCTTGCGTCTCGGATACTTAATCCAAGGAGACTTGCACGTTTACATTTTGTACCATCCAAAGGGGTAGTGCACAAGGTAAGGTATGATCCGATCATTTTCATAGAGTGATCTTTGGAATATGAGCATCTAATAATCGCTTTTTGGCCATTTTATCAAAAATTGGTAAAAATCCCTTGCGTGAAGGACATTAATTTGGAGAAATTCACAAATGATTCCTCCTATTGAGACGATAAATAAATCGAGGCCAAAATTTGATTTTAGAAGGCTCATAGGCTAATGCATCGCAATAGAATTTTGAAACTATCAATGGGTGGACAATTCAACCCATATTTGAATACATCAATTCCATTCAATTCATTTGACCAATTTACCCTTTTTAGGGTCATCTGGTCGATTTTGAATAAATCGTCAATTCATTTGACCAATTTTCCCCTTTTTAGGGTCATTTGACCAATTTACCCTTTTTAGGGTCACCTGGTCGATTTTGAATAAATCGTCAATTCATTTGACCAATTTTCCTTTTTTTAGGGTCATTTGACCAATTTACCCGTTTTAGGGTCATTTGACCAATTTACCCTTTTTAAGGTCACCTGGTCGATCTTGCATAAATCGTCAATTCATTTGACCAATTTACCCTCTTTAGGGTCATTCGGCTGATTTTTGAATAAATCACTAATTCAATTTCAATTTACCCATTTTTAGGGCAACCGAGCCGATTTTGAATAAATCAAGTTTCGTTCAATCTATTTGATCAATTTACCCTTTTTAGGGTGATCTGATTAATTTTGGATAAATTAAATTTCATTCAATTCATTTGACATGTTTCCCTTTTTAGGGTAATCCGGTCGATTTGTAATAAATTGTCAATTTCATTTGACCAATTAGGATTTCAATGTCAAATTTCAAAATGGAAAACCTAGTCGATTTTGAGAAAAACATCCATGGCATCCAGCCATTTGATCAGTTGGGGTTTTGACCCGTGCTTCACTGAGAAAAAGTTGTCAAAACGAATTCCAATCTCTTCAATAGGAAGTTCGACAAGGTCAAACCCGTGCGTTTTTGCAAGTTCTTATATCGATCAAAAGTGATCAATCCCTTCGGACGAGGTCCTCATTTTGACCAACGTCTCTTCTCATTCCAATGGGCCAAATTTTTCAAATTATTTTTCACTCCATGAGTTGATCGGATCCATCAGGTATTGTATAGTGCCTGCTCTAGCGGATTGCATTTTCATGCTAGGCCTACCCTTGGCATAAAAGGGTCCCCCCATAGGACATGCATACCGATTTTATATTCTTTCTTACTAACTCAAGGTATTTTTCTTTTGTTTTCCCCCTTCCCTTGCATTCATAAAAAACACTTCAATAAAAGGGAAAATATTTTTCTATATCTGATGACACTTCTGGTCTAATAAGGTGTCAAAATTGCAAGTATTGTGTGATTTTTGGGCAGATCCTACAATGAAAACATAAAAGATCTATCCGGAAGCTCTACGCTAAAGCATCTGAGAGATTTTGTAATTATTTCCAAAGGAAAATTTTGTATATTTGATTTGTTAATACATTTTGTTCCAAAAAGAAAAGGAGACAAAAAGTGTATATGTGGAGCTCTTTACAAGTTTCTCTCTTCTCATTTGTATCGTAATTGAATGAGAAATTTTGTTTCAAACTTTTTCAACAATAAAATTTTTGGACAATCATTGTTTTGTGTATATTTATGTACATTTCATTCTGTATTCTTATTCATTGGAGATTTCATGATGAATTTTAAGAAATAAGACTAAATTGGGATTTTTTCAACCTCCTGCCTGAAAATTCACAATAAGAGTGCTCAGAATTAAAAGATGTCACTCAAAAAGCCCTATGAGATTCCTTTTCTCCTTCATTTGACCCCAAAATAAAATCAGTCACATTGATTGATAAATTGGGGCCATCTTTGCTTGAAAATATCCATTGTGTTTAACCGATTCAGTTCACATCTAAGTGAAAGCAAAAATGTGCATTATTCTTGTTTGTTTTGAAAATTTGGAATGATACTTTGAGCATTCGTTTCTCTACCTATACACATTTTATCATTTGCTCTCCCATTTGAGCCTTTGAAAGAATAATTTCGTTTCAAATAAGAGCCCTAATGATCACTACCCTATATTGGAAAATTTTCAAATATCAAAAAGGGAATGGATTTTCAATAACCATTTCGTTACTTTGGTTGTCATGAAGTGTAAGAATGATGCTTTGGCCATCATTCCTTCAATCTAAACACCATTTATCCCTTGTGTCCCCGTTTGAGCCAAAAATTTGTAGGTTCTTTTCAAGTGCACATATGATCGCACCCCACATTGGGGAAGGAGATTTGGGAATTTTGAAAAAGAAAAAAAGAAAAGGGAAAAGCAAAAATGCTAGAATAAGGAGGGAACCGTAAATTGGGGAAATTTGATTCCACTTGGGGTCCAATTTTGAAAAAAAAAAGAGAGAAAAGGAAGAGATTTGTCCGCACGGACCGCCTATGTTTCACAAATATGAATGAGCAAGAGTCTTCCTCAATCAGTAATTCAGATACATGCCAGAAATTTCCCATTAATGAAAGTTTCCTTTCAGAGTTATTGTAAGGAACAGAATAAAAGTCAGACCATCTTCTTTTCCAATCAAACATTCTATCCCTAGTTATCCCTTTTGAGCCTTCAGAATAAATTATTTCATTTGGCAACCCCTGAGAATCGCAAACCCCACACTGGGGCAAGTTGGAGTTGAAAAGAAAAACTTCAAGAAGTGAAAAAGTGAAAAGCCACAAAATCAAAAGCAAAAGAAGAAAAGAGAACCTTAGTTCAAAAGTAAACTGGGGCAAATTTTGTGAAAGATCAAAAATGGCAGAAAGCTGAAAAATCAAAAGAAGAAAGAAAATGGAAGAGAAAAAGCCTCAATTGAGCATAAACTCTGGGGCAAGTCTTGATTTAACCCTAAAAGGGGGGTTGATACACCAATGCGATTTCAGATTACTTAAACCACTCTTGAAATTTGCTTTCAAGCCTTAACCTTTCTAAGCACCCCACCAGACCCCATTACAAAAGTCGAAAGTCCTGACTTCTGTTCTTTGCAATGGCCCTGTCAAGAAAATTTCTGATGCCGGAAAATTTTAGCTGTATATCTGAATTACTTGAGTATGAGGTTGACGCTACTCACCATGTGAAAACCCATCAGCTCGAGGGAAAAGAAAAGAAGCGAAAGAAAAGCAAGAAAAGAAAATGCAGAAAATTCGACGCTGAAGTCCCTGGTGAATGATAAGAAAAATGCAATCAAAGTTTGAGATCTTTGAGTTCCAACGTAGGGGCAATTTTGAGAAAAATGCGATTTTGGGTGCAATGTCCTTAGAATCTTATTTCTTTAACTATCGTTTTCAAGCCACATTACAAGCTAACAAAGTCCATCGTTGACTTATTCCTTCATGACAATCCAAAGTGAGTATTATGTTCATAAGAAATCCATCAATCATTTGTGATCATAAGGGTATAACCAGTTTTCGCATGTTTAGCTATCGTTCTTACCCAGTTGTTGCAAATTTAAAGCTTATATGTTGACTCAATTTTCTTAAGGAATGAAGGTGACAAACTATTTGCTTTCACTAAGATGTGACATTGAATGGATTACATACAACTGGGGCACAAAAATGAGACAAATTCTGACCTCCCATTTCCTTAGCCAAATCAAAAATAAAGTCACTTGATTGGTCCTGAAAGATGAACCAACCAGAAATAGTGACCCATCACCCAAAGCATTGATGCTAAAGTGGGGAAGAAATCTTTCGTAATTTGGCATTATTTTGAGAAATTCATCATGAAATGTGCTATATGAGTTTAAGCAAGACATTCAATTTTCTTCACATGATATGTTAGGAAAAGCAATTGCTTACTTTGTTCAAATAATTGGAGAGTCATCCAAGTAAGTTTTTGCAATTAAATGGCCCATACTGGGGCAAATTTTTTGTTATGAAAATTCGTGAGAATAAGCCCACACAGGGGCAAATATTTTTGTAGTTCGATTGAGGATTTCGTTCAAAAAATCAAATAATGCATTTTTCAGATCAATCACGCTGTTTCTTTTCATGTAATTCAAGTGCATGTCATACTTTGGCAAGCCCCTGTGCAGATATTCATGGTTCAAAATGACGAAAAGCATCCAGTAAGGCGGAAGGCCGATACTGCAAAGAAAAGCAAGAAGAAGGAGAGAAAAATGGACCTGACACTGGGACAAATTATTTTGGAAAAATTCTCTCGGGAAAATCCGAAAAGAAAGAAAGAGTCAAAAGGAAAAATCAAAACTCATCAAAAAGAGAAAAGAGAAAAAAAATCATCAATCAAAATCAAAAATCAAATCAAGCTTACCTCGGCAGGACCGGGTTTTATCCCGCTGACCGCTTACTTCGGCAGGACCGGGTTTTATCCCCCCCGCTGACCGCTTACCTCGGCAGGACCGGGTTTTATCCCGCTGACCGCCAACCTCGGCAGGACCGGGTTCTATCCCGCTGACCGCTTTTATCACGTTGGGACCGGATTTTATCCCGCCAACCTCGGCAGAACCGGGTTTTATCCCGCTGACCGTCCACACCCCGTCAGGCTCAAATGTTATCCCACCGACCAATTCATCACACTGGGGCAAATTTTTAGATAATTTTTCAAACAAGTCTTATACAGTTCTTCATTTTACATTTTCATTTTCATAGCCACTGGGGCTGAGGTTTGTCCCGCCAGTGAGCTTTTTCATGATCATAGCCACTGGAGCTGAGGTTTGTCCCGCCAGTGAGCCTTTCATTTTCATCGCCACTAGCCGTTGGGTTTGTCCCACTAGTGAGCCCCTCATTTGCATTCGCCACTAACCGTTGGGTTTGTCCCACTAGTGAGCCTTTCATTTGCATTCGCCACTAGCCGTGGGTTAGTCCCACTAGTGAGCATTTCATTTACCCCGCCGCTAGCCGTGGGTCAGTCCCACTAGCGTGCATCCCATTTAAATTTCTGTCTGGGTCTATCCCATTTAAATTTCTGTCCGAGTCTATCCCGTGGGTCTATCCCATTTAAATTTCTGTCCGGGTCTATCCCATTTAAATTTCTGTCCGGGTCTATCCCATTTAAATTTCTGTTCGGGTCTATCCCGTGGGTCTATCCCATTTACAGTTCTGTTTGGGTCTATCCCATTTTTCTGTCCGGGTCTATCCCGTGGGTCTATCCCATTTAAATTTCTGTCCGGGTCTATCCCGTTTAAATTTCCTGTCTCGGGTCAGTCCCGATTTTAAAATTTTTTCATTTGGGTCAGTCCCATTTCAAAAAAAAAAAAAAATTTAAAGAGTTCAGTCCTCGTTTCAGAAGCGTCCGTCGTCCGGATCGTTCGCAGCCGAATAACACAGGTAAGTATTTGGTGTCTACTTCTTTGTCTCAAGTTTTTTCAAAACTCAGACAAAGAGGGGCAAACTGTAGACACCAAATTTTTGATTTTTTAACTTTCTTTGTTTAATTAATTTCATCTTAGCTTTATTTGTTTCAATTTTAGGTTTTTCATTTCTTATTATTATTATTTATTATTTTATTATTTTATTATTTTATTATTATTATTATTATTTTATTATTATTTTATTATTGTTATTTATTTTATTTTTGTTCTAGTGTATTTTTGGCTTCACATTAAATTTCAGGAAAAACAAAAGAAAAAGAGAAAAGGAAAAAGAAAGAAAAAGTGAAAATGACAAGTGGGACTGCATGCACTTGGACAAGTGTCTTTTCTATGTTTTAGACAACTAAGCACCTAAGGGGTGAGGTGTTAAGGACATTTGGGAAGTTAAGGAATTTTTGGGGGTCAAAGTAGAATTTTGTGAGGGCTAAAAACTAAAAAAAAAAAAGAGAAAACGAAATCGAAAAAAGGAAGGGAGAGTCTGGGGGGCTAAGAAGAACGGCAAAAGGGGACGAATGAAAAACCAGAGGGGCGGCGAGACTTTTAGGGAGAAAAGGAATAGGGAGCTCCGTCGGCAAGGAAAAAAAGGGGAAAAGGGGAAGCGGACATAAAAAACAGGGGAGGCTTATGGCGAGAGGAGAGAACTAGAGAGGGGCGGTTAAGGTTTCTGGGGCAAGAGGAGCTTGGCTGAAAAAAGGGAAAAGAAAAGCAGAGGAAGAAGGAAACCAGCGATGGGGGGGAAGCTTCGTGGGAACGGAGGAAGGCGAAATCTTTTTCCCTGGGCAAAACCCTCAACAAAGAGCCAGAAGAAAACCTCCGTTCTCAACCCCACATCACCGCCGCCATCGATGAATTAGAGGAGATTAAAAACCTCTGGCCATCGCCGTTTCTGAAGAAATCAGCGCCGTCAACCTCTACCACAGCCAGTCCTCAGCTGCCGCTGCTACTCTCCACCTCTGCCGCCACTTTTCAACCTCCATCGCCGCCTTTGTCGCCACCAGAATTTTCCCTTGCAATTTGCGAAATCTGGCCTAGCAAGAGCACTGTAAGTCTTTCTTTTCCTCTCTTTAAGTTCCAGTTCTGGTCAAGTCCACTGAAATGGGTCTACCGCAGCGCTATTTAGTGTAGTTTTCCTGTTAACTGTCTGAGATTGCCGAACATACATGTTTTATGTATCGATTAGATTGAATGTTATTGGGTTGCTGAATAAGTTTTGGACTGATTGTCCTTGGCTTGACAAATTTCTGGGCCGATTATGATTTCAATTAAGCAAAGAATCATTGATTTTTCTTTTGCTTGTTTGCTGCTCGATGAAATGCCCAACCGGGGGGTTTAACTTCAAAGACAAGTTAAATTCTGTTTTTGTATACATTCGGCCAAATCACTTTCCTCACATTTGAAAATTTATGATGCATTTGCTGTATTTCATTTCTTTCCGTTTCGTATGATTCGGTTGAATGAACTCGAATTGATATTGTATGAGAAGAGCTTTTGGGTGATTTTTGTTTTTGATTGAGAATGGCTAGAATTTTGGTTTTGCTCTGGTTCTAAGAGCGACAGAAATGGCGAATTGATGTCTGTGTTTGGGAGAGAAGACCGTTGGTCTAAAATGGCCATTTCAGTTCCTCTGTTGTCGTTTTGTTTTGCAACTTGCCTGAGGATTGCTAAACTTCATAATTTTACCCCCCAAGCTGTTATAATTCATTCAATTGGGTCCCTGCTTTTGTTATATTTGAACCCCTCAGGCTGCCCTTTGTTCTGTCTTGGCCCAGAAAATTAGATACTTTAATCAATTCTGTCCCTTTATGTTTTCTTCCATGATATAAGTTAATGTGTTTTTGGATAGATTAATTCTGGGGATTTAATGCTTAATCAAAGTTTTTAATAATTTTTAGTGGGGATTTCATCTTGATTGGGTTTAGTAACATTTGTTTGGGTTTCTTGTTGGGCCTAAGAAGGTTAAAATTCAAAGCTTTTGGTTGGGTTTTAGGATTGGGTTGTTGATTAATGTGGTTGGGTTTTACTTGATAAAAATGATAGACTGGCCTATCTCATTTGTTTTGGATCTTCGGTTGGGCTAGGGAAGTTTGAGCCCAAAGAAATAATAAAATGGCCCAATGGCCTGTCTGAAGAGGAATCTGGTCGTGAAATTTGCAAATCGGCCCCTGGGTTTCTCCTTAACTCTACTGTGGCCCTGGACATTTTCATCTCTTTTCAATTGGGTCCTTAACTTAATTGCAAATAAGCCCCTAAACTCTATTTTTCTTCAATTTTGACCCCAAAGCTTTGTTAATTTGTGTAATCAAGTCTTTTCTTCTTTTGACCTTTTGAATGTGGGTTGTTTACATGATTCAATTGATTCAATTCCAAGTTTACCATTCTATTTTTTTATGATTATTTGTTAAATAAAGTGATGCCTTAACTCGTTTATTATTTTGGAGGGTAAATAAGTGACTTCACCCCATTGGAGCTCCATTTCAAGGGAGGTATAACTTCTTTTATCTTTTTGTCTCTCCCCTACGTGATCCAACGTGTTAAGTGAATTGCATGTCTACTTTGCTTTTCTTGCCTTTCCCTTAATTCCTTGCATTTATTTCATCTACTTTTACTTTTATTTAAGTTATTCATTATGGGGTATGTGTACACCTCTTGGTTTGTAATAGATAGGGCTTGGCGAACTTTCTTGTCCATTTTCCCTTTTCCCCCTTTGTTTTAGTTAGCAAATGTAATAAGTTAATTGCTTGCTTTCGTTGCTATGTGTTTAATCGCTTTATTAGGTCCTGGCATCTAGTCAAGCATGCTAAGTGTTATGTGCTACGTGTTTATAAGTGATTTGCATGTCTACTCGCTTTTTATAGTCATGAATGAATGTGATGGATGAATGGACATCACCACACTAGTCCAATGCTAGTTGTGGCCCCCTTTCCCGTCACCACACTAGTCCAACGCTAGTTGTAGTTCATTGTTCCGTTTTCACTAGTCCAATGCTAGTAGAAATTCATAGAAAGGGCTAGTCCAATGCTAGACCCAATAAGCCATTTCCCCCTTTCGTTAGTACATGATTTGCATGTTCATTACATATCATGCATTCTTTTAATATTATCATTTTGCATGCCCCTCGAACCCCTTTTTCCTCCATTTTAGGATTTTTGCATTTCATGCTAGTTATAGGGTTCATTTGTTTGAGAGTCCCCCTAAATATGGGATATAGACGAGTGTGGCTTTTTCTAAGCCTTAGCACGCTTGTATTCCCTCTATAAAAGGGCAAATTGAGTCACGATTTAGGTCTTCCCGTACCCATTATGCATGAATTCCCTAGGTTTATGCATCCACTCTATCATTACACTTTCATTTTTTCCTCCCATTTGCACACGTACACCTTTTATCCCTTCACTTGCACACGAACACTTTTGTCTCATTTTGCACACGTACACCTTTTATCCCTTCACTTGCACACGAACACTTTTATCATCACTTGCACACATGCACTTCATATTATCATTTCACATACCGTACTTTGCCCACTCACGTGCACATTTTCACTTACATATTATTGCCCTTTATTATTTTTTCAAACTCATGTCCTCACATTGCATACATGCATTCCATTCATTTGCATCCCACTCGCATTATTTGTGACTTCTTCAAAGGATCGTTATTGGGCTTCACAATTAATGTGATTGGCACCACTCAACCTTTGAAGAGAAATTTCCCCCAATACCCCTAGGTCTAGGGTTTGCATTCATGTAGTGCACCCAAATGTAATAAATTCTTTGGTTAAAACAAGAAAATCTTTGATTAAATCATGCAACTAGCCTTGGCTAGGTCAAAGGGGTGCCTTGGATTTTATCCTTGCCTTCCCCTTTGTCAAATGTGACTCCCGAACCTTTTTCTTTGGTTTGCGTAGACTAGGAGTCGTTTAAAAAGGGTTTCTCACTACTTTTTCCTATTTTTCTTAAAAAATATATTTTTTAGGTGACTTGGTACACCTTAACTCATTACCAAGTGGCGACTCCGTATTTATTTAGTTTTAAAAACCCTTTTTAAACTATAATTTTGGGTCAAATCGTCGCAATCTCAAAACCCCATTTAGACCCATTTTTCTTTTAAATCACGATTCATTTTCCAAACACAAAATACATTTTTTTTTAAACCATTTTATTTATTTATCAAAAAATGGGGCGCGACAGGCGGGGATTAACAACGATGGCAAAACTGTAAACATGTTCTTATTGCTGCAAACATGTTCTACTAAAGGAAATCTGGTATGAGTCAAGTCATTCACATGCAAAACCACGAGCAAAGTGTAGAATTCTTTTGGATAAACCCCATACAAAGCCACAGGGAAACTTTGTTCTTATTGCTGCAGCTTCATTTCATTTTTTTACCAAAGCACAAAGCAGCAAATAAACATCAATGTTTGGATGAAAAAAGGATTGTGTATCTTGGAAACTTAACCAAATGTGATCACTAGAACATAATACCCAAAACACATTCAAACACATCAGAATCTGGAGCTCATAACCCACGAAAATGCAGCGGAAAGACACGAGAATAGATGGAACTTTCCTACAATCTCCTGGGTTTACAAAGACAAGTACTCTTTTTTTTTAACATGATTAAAGTATCAATCAAATGTCAAGCATCGATCTTTAAGCAATGAAGACACATAAAATCAATCATCAAGCATGCCAATCTAGAAATTTTCTTCTTCCCGTAACACTTTATTTTCAGCTTCAGCATACGCAGGAAACAACCATGAACATCCAATGAAACATGCAAATCCGTCAACTAGCTTCTCATGGGCTTTATTTTCACAATCCCAAAGCCAAACTTAAACACAAAAGGGTCATTATCTAGAAACCAGCATAAAGAACCCACCAGCAAAAACATCAAGATTCATGTCTAGCAAATCTGAATCTTCATGGAATTCATACAAAAATAACAAAAGGGTAGGCATGGGTTACCTCAGAATGTTTGTGGAAACAAACTAACGCGAAATCTCCAAGTAGCTGTGTGCTGAATCCTGAGACAAAGCAAATGGAACGTTGCGGCAGAAATTTCAATGCTGGAGAACCTGCAACTTCGTGCCTCGATGCAACAAATTTTGGGACGTTTTTACGGGATGATCTCTGAACCAAAGTTGTTGCCTGACATCTAGGGAAAGTGCAGAAACAATAAAATCATCCTAGAAACTCAACAATTGATCTGAAATGTGCGATGAAGTGGGCTGTTCATTCAGCCTGGTAACGGGTTTGCTGTAGAAAAAATTTCTGCACTTCCCGTTCTTCCCTCTTTTCCCATTCACGTTTCCGTTCTTTTTTTTCCTCAAATTTTCAAACTCGCTTGCTCTCTCTCTGGGTTTTCTCTGTTTGATGTCCCTCATATCCGTAAACCCTCTTTCTTTTTCTTGTTGCTCAGCAATCTCTCTCGCTTTCTCGGTTTCTTCCCTTTGCTTGCTCAGTTTTCCCTTCAAAGCTAGCCACCTGAAGCTCTTCCCTTTTCCACGTTTTCTTCTCAGCCCAAGCCTCTCTTTTTCCCTCATTGCTGTTTTCTTCTACCTCCTTGCTATTCCTTTAACCGCCGCCCCCCTCTGGTTGCCTTTCTTTTCCACTGTTTCTTTTTCTTCGCATCGCCGTCACCAACTCCAACCCTCTCTGTTCTCTCTCCTTTCTATCAAACATCAGCCGCCTCCCCCCACCTCTCTTTTTTGCGGCTTCCTCTTTATCCCTTTTATACCAAAAGCTAAACTCCCAAACCCTCACACCTAAGGTTAGGATGATAGTTGGGTTTTTTACTAAGATTTTAGAGCCCTTAGATTTTATGAATGAGATCTTTGAGTGATGAGTTAGACTTATAAAAAACAACGGAAATGAGTAAAATAGAAGAAATGGCCAGCTGCAATTTTTATTTATAATAATAATATAATAAAAATAACATTTTAAATAAAATCAAACAAAATGAGGGAAACCAGGAATAATAGACAAAATAAAATGCCTAAAAAAATTTTTGTGTTTGATTGATGATTTTCACTTTTTCTCTTTTTTCTTTTCTTTTAATTAAATAACAATGAACTTGAATCTAAAATAACTGAAGCATTTTTTTGTGAATGATTTTCTTTTCCGGTAAATTCTATGCTAAAATGACTTGAAAATAAAGATAAAAGACAAAAAGTAAATAAAAACTCACATAAAAAAATAAAAATAATAGTAAACAAAATTCCCCCTAAAATTTGGTGTCTACAATTTCATGGTTTAATTCTTGTTGAAAATTACATAGGTGTTGTCAAGCTCTTTTTGAAGAATTTCTATGAAGTATGTGTGCAGAACTGAACCTGTTTTTATTAGGAAAAATGACATGTTTCATTCTTCACATTTCACAAAAATATTCTTTTCGTCCCTCATTTTTAAAACAAAACAAATTCGTTCTTGACATTTAAAACTAAAGCTATTACATCCCTAAAGTTAACTTTCAATTTGAATCCAACTACCTATCAACCTGATTACAAATTTTGAGAGTATAATTAGTAGATCATTTGGTTAACTCAACTTGATATTCACATGAAATTTAATGAACTCGAAAATAAAAAATAAAAAATTATAACATACAAAAGAAAAATTAATCTTTTTTACGTTTTCATTATATATACTGACAGGTCTAAACACCTACTCCATCACTTCAATTTCAATTTAAACATCAAATTTTTTATGTATGGTATATGGTATACATCTAGACTCAAGCGTATATACTAACGATACATAAAAAATTTATCAAAAAAAGAAATCCTAATATTCTAAGACAAAGAATGACCTTTTATGTTATAATTTTTAATTTTTTTTCCTTTTTAGGTTCAATAAATGTCATGTGAATGGGATGAAATTGATCAAGTGATCTATAAATTCTATCCTTGAAATTTATTACAGAGTGTTATTGGATGGTTTAATTTATATTGAAAGTTGAATTCAGGGATGCTATAGTTTCAATTTTCTTTTTTTTTTAGTGTAAGCAGGAGGACTCGAACCAGAGACCTCTCACTTGCACTCCTTCCCCCCGTACAACCCAACGCAACCCAACCCTCCCCCCCATAGTTTCAATTTTCAAATGTCAAGAATGAATTTGTTTCGTTTTAAAAGTGAGAGATGAAAAAAATATTTTTGCGAAATGTGAAAAATGAAATAGGTTATTTTTCGTTTTATTACATATTCGTATATTACTCTGAAAGAGTTTTCCAATGCAATATCATGTGTGCAAAAGGGACTCCTAGATGCTAAGATAGTTGAGTTTGAAAATTGGAGTTCACACTTCCTAAGTCTACCTTCATCAACAATAGAGTTGTGTGAAGAAGATGAAAGCGCGTGATAGCCACGTGCCTGATCAGACGTCTGGGCTATTTTAGAATTGAAAATACAAAAGAAAAACACAGGAAAATGTGTTTTTTCTTTGAAAATTCACAAAAAATTATTTACAAACAAGAAAAATGTGATTCCTATGCCAAAATTTTTTTGATTTTCTACTCTACTTGAATATATGATAATTTGTACATATTTCAATTTTGATTGAATATTCAATATTCATGAAATTTTCAAAAATTTGAATGAAGGCTTGGAAATTAATTCTCTAATTTTTCTTAGTGTTACTTATGTTTGAAATCTCATATACACTCATTTTAGGATGTTTTAATTGGGAATGCCTTGTTCAATTTTATTCATGAATAATTGTGACTAAATATTGAATTAAGCAAAAATTGACAAACTATATTTTTCCTGAATTATTTATTCTCATGAATATTAATGCATATGTCTGTTCATGGTATTGGTTACATGATGAATATATGTTGATATATGCATTTTACGCCATCTTTCTATATGCTTTATCCAAGTGGGAGGCATAGGTTGGTCGAGTTAACACTCTCACTCAATACTAATGCGAATATATTGGAATAATACTACTTTAGACGTTTTAGTTTATAAGAGATGATCGGGAGCCATGCGAATTTTTGATCTTGTACTAAATATGTCCAGTCAATATTATTTTAGCGATATTTTACTATTAGTAAATAAATGTTTCAATGCTGGCAATTATTTTACACTAATGTCTATATATAGCCCATTGACAAAAAAACTCTTGCTACAAGAAACGTCATAACTAGATTAAACAAAGGAAAAACTATGAGAACCCGAAAAAAATTCTTTATTTTCTAGTCATTAGTTTATTATCTTGCATACAATTTCTATACCTTTCTTTATTATATTAATTTTTGAAAGATTTTTATAAAAGAATTAAGTTGTTAAGACATTTTTTCCGGTACAAGTTAGTCTATGTGATGTTAGTAGTGTATATTGGACGTGGGACCTGCTAGTGCGATAAAATTTTGACGACTAGTGACGTTGTATTAGGGATTATTTTTTTTTATAAGGTGCTTGGGGATAATTAGAGGTTAGATAGGTAAATTAACCATTGCTAGCCAAAAGAATGAGAATAAACCCTAGTGCGCCATTTGTCGCGAAACCAATGGATGGTAGACTTTGACCAAGATCTTCTTACTTTACTAAATACAAAATTTGACTAAAATTTCCTTTTATTTTGACTCAATTACTTTATGATAGTTTTACTACTCATTTACGCCCTCAATAGTTGTAATGAATAAGAGATTTAAGAGTTTTAACCTTAGTTTTATAGTTCGGGTAAAGTAGGATTTCGCGTATTTTGGCCGTATGATCACTTGGTAAGGCATGTATACTAAATTTGGTACTTAAGAGTGAGTTTTATATAAGAAAAAGTGTGTGATTAAAAGTGATAATAATAAGTGAGTGAATCATAAGTGAAAACCCAAGTACGCACGAGTTAAGGAAAATAAGCTCGAACCAACATGCACAGTTTGCTACCGAATGAGTACACTACTTGAACACTACTTTATTTCCTTAATACCCTTGCTTTTATTTCAGCTAATTAACCCTAAAATATCCCTTAAACTAGTCACAATCTTTGACCAAGAATAAGAGAGAGAAAAGACAATTTTAAGATTCCATCTTGTTGCGACAAGTGGCAGAAATTCAACCAACTTTTACCAAGGTTTAATAACTTTCCTAAAATCATATTTTTTACCAAAAATCTCTTCATGTCCTTGTTTGTTGGCCGGCCACCTTGAGAGGAAGAACAAGAGAGACTACTTCATTCTTTAGCAACCAAACTTGCTTCAATCTTGAGTTTTACCCAATAACTTTGCAAACCACTCCATACAAGTATTCACTAAGGAGGATTAGAGATGTTGGTGGAGTGATTTTTGAAGAAGTACTAAGCTACCATCTTTCTAGTAGTTCTAAGAACGTGACGATGATCAAAGTCATCCTTTAGGAGAAAACTTT
Organism: Coffea arabica; assembly: GCF_036785885.1. Classification (NCBI taxonomy): domain Eukaryota; kingdom Viridiplantae; phylum Streptophyta; class Magnoliopsida; order Gentianales; family Rubiaceae; genus Coffea; species Coffea arabica. Next base: position 42,008,007 of record NC_092316.1, on the reverse strand, counting down.
TGAAGTTATTTTTGCTTGAACTGGTGAGTGTACCATTCCCCTGATTTTTTGCTCAACTAGTTTATCCGTACTTGCAATTTGTGACTCGATTAACTGTGACTCCTATTTATTCTGTATGAGATGAGGGTGTACTTTATCACACTCGTTCCTCTTGCTTGTTTACTAGTTCCTGTATCAATTTGAACTTGTTATCTATGCCTGTTATGATGTCATTTGGAAGTGTATCCAACGACCTTCCTGTTAAACCTGAGCTCAACCTCATGGGGAGTCAATTGAATCGAGCCAGCAAGGACTTGGTCGAGGAAAATTGACAATCCATGGGTGCCTATTCTTGGAAAAGTTTTGGGTATTGGAGACTCTGGATTTCCGGTATACTCGAGTATTACCATTCCTGTTTCCTGTTGAAGAGTTCGTGTTATTCTTGATTTTGATGATCACAAAGTACTTTGAAATGTTTATCTAATTCTTTTCAAATATAAGTGTTTTGCTTTTTAGAGAATCAGGTACAAATGTGTCAAGGAAAGAAAATCAACCAAAAGAAGAAGCAAAAACAGGGCACTCATGTCGGACGTCCGAAAGGATGAAGAACATCAAGAAGAAAACTCTGTCGGACGCTCACAAGGAAGCATCGGACGTCCGGGAGGATCGGACACACACTTCGAACGCACATTGATCGCCTTGGACGTCCGAAAAATTTCGCAAAGTTTTTGATGACTCTCTGACGACGTTCGGACGCAGAAGCTATCGGACGATAAAATCTCATCGGACGTCCGAACGACAACTTGGCTGATTTTCGGACGATGGGATCGGATGATGATTAAGCTGTCGGACGTCCGACAGCCCCAACGGCTAGCTGACTCTTCATCTGCTTTCTATCCGTTGGAAGCATTAATGAAATCCATTTTTGATCCCCTTTAAATACAAACGATTCTGAACCAGGGTGGGACTTTTGCACACTTTGTTTACAAGATCTCAAGAGATATTTTAGCTAGAAAATAGTCTCCTAAGCAAGATTTGTTCTCCAAATAGTGTGAAGTTCTTGTAAGCACTTCTCTTGTGTTTGAAATTTTCAATAGTATAGCTTTGTTGAGGGTTATTTGAGTGATAGTAAAACTTCCTAACTTGACTAAGTGAGGCTTGGGGCAAGGAGGAAGTAATCCCTCCATTATACATTGACTTGATTATTTTTTATCAAAGAGAATGTGCTTATCTTTGTGATTGGTGTTCAAGTTTGAGGAAAACTTGGTAGACAATCGGTTTGATACTCTATCTTATTCTTTTTGTTTAATAAAATTCTCATTGCTTATATACACTCTTATTTCTGATCAACATTGCTCTCTTCTTTAAATTTACTTGGCTGATCACTACTAGAAAAGAAGGTAAATTTTTATTAAAAAAAAGTGCATAAACTCAATAAAGTATTTTTAATCAACCTAATTCACCCCCCTCTTAGGTTGTCTTTGGGCCTTACAATTGGTATCAGAACTTGGTCTCCTAGAGATTAAACTCAAGCGGTTTGGAGTAAAGATAACAACCAATCATGCCATATTTGTTGAGTCTGTCACTAGGCCTCCCATGTTTACTGATTCTAATTATGTTAGTTGGAAAAAAAGAATGATTATCTTTTTGCAATCCATTGATATTGAGCTATGGTTTATTGTGAATGAAGGACCGCATGATGCTAACATTCTTGATGCAGATACAGGTTTGTTTCGGCCAAAAATAAAAGCTGAGTTGAATGTTCAAAATAGAACCAATCTCACATTGAATGCCAAAGCCATGAATGTTCTTTATAGTGCCTTAGACTCAAATGAATCAATTAGAGTAAAAGGATGTAAATCTGCCAAAGAAATATGAGATAAGCTAAGAGAAATTCATGAGGGTAGTGACAATGTGAGAGAACAAAAAAAATCTATCTTGGTCACAAAATATGAATCATTTAAAATAGAACCCCTTGAGGATATTGACAAAATTTATTACAGGTTCAATGACTTGATCAAAGATCTCGAGGTGTTGGGCAAATAGTACACCTTGGAAGAGAAAAACAGGAAAATTCTCAATGCGTTGAGCAAAGAATGGGAAAGTAAAGTGACTGCAATAGAAGAGGCTAAGGATTTGAATTCTGTGCCTATTGAATCTCTCATTAATTCACTAATCTCCTATGAGTTGAAGTTGAAAACTAAAGTGCAGGAGGAAGAGGATGCGAGAGCAAAAAGAAACATAACTCTAAAGGCAGCTCAAGGTGAAAATGATCCAGCTCAATTGGATGATGAAGACTCGGATGGTAATGACAACGATCTTGCTCTCATCACAAAAAGTTTCAAGAGAATCTTGAATAAAAGAAAGTTTAGAAAGGGAGGACCTAGTAATCAATTCCAGAATCAGTCTTCAAAAGCAAGGAACAAAGGAAAACAAGAATTCAACAAGAAACAATTGGACAAATGCTACGAATGTGGACAGCCTGGACACTACGCAAACGAATACTCCCTAAAAAAAAAAAAGATGAAAAAACTGATCGAAAGCCAAGGTTCAACAATTTCCAGATTACATGGAATGAATGTAACTCCGAAGGCGAAGTTGAAGAAGAAGAAGAATCAGCTCAAATGGCTTTCATGGCTATTGGAGATAATGATGTAACTTTCATATACTCTCAATCTGAAAGTGATGATGAAAATGATGATGATCTTGAATCCTTTGTTAAAAAATTGCATAATACCTTGAAGGAATCTTATGATAAAAACAAGCAGTTAAAATAGAAAATTATTTTTCTCATTCAAAAAAATGCAAGTCTTTTTCAACAAAATAAACAACTAAAGGCTGACAATGAGTGCCTTGTAAGAGCCGAATTTGATGTTCAAAATGAACTTGATAGAAAGAGAAGTGTTTGTGAAATGCTAAAGGAAAGACATGGTGATTTGAATAAATTGATGGACAATTTGGATGAGATCTTAAAAGTTAGAAAACAAGATTATCTCAAAAAGAACATGTCAACCACCTTTCTTACTGCTCATGAAAGAACATTAGCACACAACAAAAATGCACATGGTTTCACAACATATAGAAGGAGTGGATTGAGATTTATCAAACCATTACATGTTAAAGACTCTTCCATTATATGTAGCTTTTGTTGTCAAAGAGGGCATTTGAAAGGAGATTGTTATGTGAAAAGAAATCTGAACAAAGGAATGAGATGCATGTGGTTAGTTAGACACAATGCTAACTATTGTGGACCCAAAAGTTAAAGGGTACCAAACACTCTCTCTCTTCAGGGAAAAGGCTCAAACAAATCCAAATGGTTCATTGACAGTGGCTGTTCAAGGCATATGACCGGTGATCTTTCGTTGTTCATAAAGCTAAAATCAAAATCAAGTGGAAAGGTGATATTTGGTGATGACGTGAAAGTTAAGACAATTGGAATAGGTGATGTTGGTAAGGATGGTGAAACTTTTGTTCATAATGTGCTCTTAGTTGATAACTTTGGTTATAACTTATTTAGTGTTAGTCAATTATGTGATAAAGAATTGAATGTGTTGTTCAAAAAGCATGAATGCATTGTGCTTGACTCTAAATATAATGTTGTGTTCAAAGGTAAGAGGTTTAACGATATTTATATTGTTGTTCTTGATAAACTTGATTCATCTAACTTCCAATGTCTTAAAGCTTCAAATGAAGATCCTTGGTTGTGGCATAGGAGACTTTGTCATTTTAACATGAAATTACTAAAGAAAATTTTGAAAAAGGAGTTGGTTAGAGGCTTGCCAAAAATCAGTTTTGAAAAGGACAAAATTTGTGATGCATGTCAATTTGGGAAGCAAACAAAAATTTCCTTTAAACCAAAGAAGTGTGTATCAACTTCTAAACCTTTGGAACTCTTGTATCTTGATTTATTTAGTCCTACTCAAATTACGAGTTTAGGAGGTAAGAGATATTATTTTGTGATTGTTGATGATTATTCTAGATATACTTGGGTGATATTCCTTGCTCATAAAGATGATGCCTTCAAGAATTTTACTTCATTGTTTGCTAAAGTGCAAAATCTGCTTGGTTTAAAAATTATTAGGATTAGAAGTGATAATGGGACGGAATTCAAGTTTTGTGATTTTTCAGAATTTTGTGATCATAATGGCATAACACATGAGTTTTCTATTGCAAGAACTCCACAGCAAAATGGTGTTGTAGAAAGGAAAAATAGGACACTCCAAGAGGCTGCTAGAACTATGTTGAGTGAATATAGTTTGCCAAAATATCTTTGGGTTGAAGCGGTAAACACCGCATGTTATGTGACGAATAGAATCCTCTTGAGACCTATTTTGAATAAAACATCTTATGAACTGATTTTTGATAATAAAAAAAAAAAAAAACCTACGGTTGGATATTTCAAAGTTTTTTGTTGTAAATGTTTTATTTTGAACTTAAAGGAACATCTTGGTAAGTTTGAAAAAAAATCTGATGAAGGAATATTTTTGGGGTATTGTGAGAACAAAAGAGGATATAGAGTCTTTAATAGAAGAACTCTTGTGATAGAAGAAACTATACACATAATATTTGATGAAACTAATGATGATAATTTCAAAAGTTCGTGTGAGGATGATGATGTAGGTATTCGTGAAGGAATGAAAAAGCTAACAATTGGAGATGAAGGAAACTCTAAACCGGAAGCAGAGGAAATGGAGGATGAAGCTCATGAAGATCAAGAAAAGGAAGATGAAAACAAGAATGATGATTCATTCAAAGACCTTCCCAAATCTTGGAAATTTAGGCAAAATCATCCAAGAGAGCTTATAATTGGTGATCCATCCGAGAAGGTGAAGACTCGTTCCTCATCTAAGAAATTGATAGACAATTTTGCTTTAGTCTCTCTTTTTTAACCTAAAAATATCAATGATGCCTTAAAGGATGAAAACTGAATTTTGGCAATGCAAGAGAAACTTAATCAATTTGAGAGAAATAAGGTTTGGACACTAGCTGATAGACCTCAAAATCAACCTATCATTGGCACGAAGTGGGTATTTAGAAATAAGTTGGATGATAAAGGTGTAGTTGTAAGAAATAAAGCTAGATTAGTTGCTAAAGGATATGCACAAGAAGAAATAATTGATTTTGATGAAACATTTGCTCTCGTAGCTAGATTAGAATCGATTAGAATGTTTCTTGCTTTTGCTTGCTTCAAATGTTTCAAATTGTTTCAAATGGATGTTAAAAGTGCTTTCTTAAATGGTTTATTGATCAAGAAGTATATGTGGATCAACCCCCCGGTTTTGAAAATACAAAATTTTCAAGTCATGTGTTTAAACTCTCAAAAGCATTATATGGACTAAAACAAGTTCCAAGAGCTTGGTATGAAAGATTGAGTGGTTTCTTATTTGAAAATGGTTTCAAAAGAGGTATTGTGGATACCACAATTTTTACTAAGCAAGTGTTAAATGATCTTCTTATTGTGCAAATATATGTAGATGATATTATTTTTGGTACTACTAATGAGTATCTATGCAAGAATTTTTTCACCATTATGCAAAGTGAATTTGAAATAAGTATGATGGGAGAATTAAATTTCTTCCTTGGACTTCAAATACATCAAGCTCTAGAGGAAATTTTTATAAATCAAGCAAAATACACCAAGGAATTGCTGAAAAGATTTGGCATGGAGGACTCAAAGCAAGTTGGAACTCCAATGTGCACTTCTACAAAACTTGACAAAGATGAAGAAAGTAAACATGTGGATGAAAAGCACTATAGAGGTATAATTGGAAGTCTACTCTATTTAACCGCAAGTAGACCCGATATTATGTTTGCTGTTTGCTTGTGTGCTAGATTTCAATCTTGTCCAAAAGAATCACATTTGAACGCTGTTAAAAGGATTTTTAGGTATTTGAAAGGTACATTAGACTATGGTCTTTGGTATGCTAGATCTTGTGAATTTGCTCTATATGGATATTCGGATGCGGATTTTGGTTGTTGTCGTGTGGACAGAAAAAGTATTTGTGGAACTTGTCACTTTCTTGGTAATTGCTTAGTTTCTTAGTTTAGCAAAAAATAAAATGCAATCTCTTTGTCTACAACCGAAACGGAATATATTGTCGCTAGTGCATGTTGTGTTCAACTTCTATAGATGAAGCATACCTTGAATGATTTTGGATTGTTATATGATTGCATGCCTATATTCTGTGATAATACTAGTGCTATCAATTTGACCAAAAATTCAATTCAGCATTCTAGGACAAAACATGTAGATATAAAGCACCACTTTATTCGCGATCTTGTTCAAAAAGGTGAAGTTTGTGTGAATTATGTTTGTTCTAAAGATCAGATTGCTGATATTTTTACAAAAGCTTTGCCATTGGATCAATTCATACATCTAAGATCAAAATTAGGGATTATCGAAAAATCATCTTAAAAATTTTTTTCTGTTCAAAGTTTTCGGACGTCCGATAATGTTCTTCAGTTATTTTCCCAGAAAACACCTGTTCGGACGAAACTGTCTGACGCACGACTTCGTTCGGCCGTCCGACAGTGCAACGGTACACTTTTTAAAGTAACTTCCCTCCTCATTTGCTTCAGACCCTTCTTCTTCTCTTTTCTCTCGGACAAAAACTGTCTCTCCTTTTCACTCTCAATTCATGCTATTCTGAAGCACTTATTCCAAAATTGACTCAACCAAAAACTTTTCCTGATCATTGCGAGTTCATCTTCCTGATCTTTTCACCAAATCTCATCACATTTCGACAGTTTCCAAATTTCCCTCAAAACCCTATTTTCCCATAACCATTCTGTTCAATCTTCTTCAAGGCTCGTTTACCACAAAATTCTTGTGTGATTCGTTCCCATACTACTGTGTGCATCATTAGCATCATATATCTCACGCATTTCACACAATGGTGAATCTAAAAGGAGAAAAAGTGCCTGCCGGACGCAAACACACACTCAGGGGTGCCAAAAGATCCTCCAAACGTGTCAAAAAGGGAGCAGTAAAGGCTCAAACTTCACAGCCTTCTGCTTAGCCTGAATCCGGACAATGGACTACATCTTAACCACCCTCCCAATCAACCACAGTCTCCCCATTCTTTGATGATACTGCCAAAGAAAAACACTCCTGGATATCCCAAAAAGGTTTCATTCCTCAACGTACTATAAATCCCTCTGAATTTCACAAGATAGGTTTAGAGTCCATTTTGCGTCTCTTTAAATTCCAGAAATGGTCACATATCATTTTCATGCCTAACGTTTATTACCCTGAAATGCTATATCAATTTTTTGCCAATCTTAGGAAAGGCACTGACCACACTGAAATTATGTCCAGGGTAAATGGGGTAGATTTAGTGTTTGATCCTGAAATTGTGAATGTTGTTTTAAATACTGTTATTGAACCAGAATGCAAAAGTAAAATTACCAATTTCTTTTCTTATGAAGAGCATCCCACTGCTGATAATCACTATGATAGTGCTAAAATGTTGCCTTATTTTCAAAAGAAGTTTTCTGCCCCTGCTGATGCAAAACTAAATGATCTTGCTCCTGTGAATCTCATTGCTTTCTCAATCATTTCAAATTTGCTTGTGTCTACCGATGGTCATAGGATAGATGCCAATAAAATGGAGCTGTATCTTTTTTATTGTTTTCGAGAAAAAATTCGCATTGATTTTGGCTTTGTCATGTGCAAGTTTTTACTTCGCTTTACCACTGATTCTCGTAGAAAACTGTCTTATGAAAAATTTCTTCAGAAGATTTTTGAGTTTTTCAAAGTACCCATCCTTGGTGTTTGTCCCAAAGAAACGTTTTCTTCTGCCTTTACTAAGGCTTATTTTGAGCGCAAGAATCTTATCTTTAGGGATAATATGTGGGTTTATAAGGGGGCCACGTCTAATGAACCTAGATCTAAGGCTGCACATGATCCCCTTCACACTCCATCCTCTGTTGCACTGACTTCTATTCATCCTAGGAAGACTGCCACTAAGGCATCTTCTTCTTCAAATTCTGAAGTGGTTGAGCTCTTTCGAGATCTTAAACAATATGTTCTACTTCTTGAACATGGTCTCATGCTTACCATGTCATCCGAGCAACAAGCAGACTTCCTAAATAAAAAGAATTTTCTCTTTCCCCCACCTGTGGTTGAGAAAGTTTCTCATGGCAAAGAGCCATGCTCTACTGATCCCAGTTCATCAGCTCCTATTCGCTCTATGAGTCATGCTCCCATCGACCGCACCTCTACTCCCGTGGCACCTCATGATCCTTCCACATCTGACAAAGGCAAGAAACCAGTTGGTGAAGATGCTGAAGATGATGAAGACACTGAGGAGGAGGATCTCAGTATCTGCTTACTCGAAGGACGCCTGGATCCACTTAGTTTACCATTTAGGATCACTAGCCCTATTAGGATCATTTGCATTCTATTTGATTGTTTTCTATTTGTTGGATGTTAGATGGCTGCCTCGGATTTTTTTTTTTTTTTGTTTTGTTTCTTTGATTCTGGTGCTTGTAATATTCAAAACTGGAAATATGGATGTAATGTTTGTGATGCTCATAAGTTATTTTGTTATGAATGTTTAGTTCTTGTTCATGTTACTGGTTTTTGTTCATGTTACTGCCTTTTGACTTTTGTGATGACAAAAAGGAGGAGAAATATGTAGATATGAATATGGATATGTGCGGGATGCGTTGAATTGGTTGGACAGTTGGTAAAATGTCGGGGATAAACTATTTTTGGATGATTGAATAAATCTGTGAAGTAGCCATGTGAGGGGGAGTTTTTCAATTTTTGTTCTACGATTGACTAAGTAAGGGGGAGCTTTTGTCAAATGAGAAAGGGGAAGCATATTTGTAATCATCAAATTTCATTTCAAACCATTGTTTTGTCATCATCAAAAAGGGGGAGAATATTATTCTTGATTTTAATGATCACAAAGCACTTTGAAATGTTTATCTAATTCTCTTCAAATATAAGTGTTTTGCTTTTTAGAGAATCAGGTACAAAGGTGTCAAGAAAAGAAAATCAACCAAAAGAAGAATAAAAAACAGGGCACTCATGTCGGACGTTCGAAAGGAAGCTGTCGGACGTCCGAAAGAATGAAGAACATCAAGAAGGAAACTCTGTCGGACGCTAGCGAGGAAGCATCGGACGTCCAGGAGGATCGGATGCACGCTTCGGACGTACATCGATTGCGTCGGACGTCCGAAAAATTTCGCAAAGTTTTGATGACTCTCTGACGACGTTCGGACGCAGAAGCTGTCGGATGATAAAATCCCATCGGACGTCCGAACGACAACTTGGCTGATTTTCGAACGATGGGATCGGACAATGATTAAGCTGTCGGACGTCCGACAGCCCCAACAGCTAGCTGACTCTTCACCTGCCTTCTATCCGTTGGAAGCATTAATGAAATCCATTTTTGGTCCCCTTTAAATACAAACAATTCTGAACCAGGGTGGGACTTTTGCACACTTCGTTTACAAGATCTCAAGAGATATTTTAGCTAGAAAATAGTCTCCTAAGCAAGATTTGTTCTCCAAATAGTGTGAAGTTCTTGTAAGCACTTCTCTTGTGTTTGAAATTTTCAATAGTATAGCTTTGTTGAGGGTTATCTGAATGATAGTAAAACTTCCTAACTTGACTAAGTGAGGTTTGGGGCAAGGAGGAAGTGATCCCCCCATTGTACATTGAGTTGATTATTTTTCATCAAAGAGAAGGTGCTCATTTTTGTGATTGGTGTTCAAGTTTGAGAAAAGCTTGGTAGACAATCGGTTTGATACTCTATCTTATTCCTTTTGTTTAATAAAATTCTCATTGCTTATATACACTCTTATTTCTGATCAACATTGCTCTCTTCTTTAAATTTACTTGGCTGATCACTACTAGAAAAGAAGGTAAATTTTTATTAAAAAAAAAGTGCATAAACTCAATAAAATATTTTTAATCAACCTAATTCACCCCCCCTCTTTGGTTGTCTTTGGGTCTTACAGTTCGGGCCTGGCAAGGGGGTATGTTTGATGAACGAAATTTGGTATAAAGTGCGGTCTACGGTCATGTTGGTTTCCCCGAACGTTGACGGAGAGTCAACGAGTTGTGATCAAGTACTGCAATGGAAATTTGGCTCCTGAGAGCCACCTATATCCTTTCTATGTGAGGTGTTTGTTCATTTCCTTATGTGTTGAGTATATGTGCCTTAAAAGTGAAATGTCATGATTCTTGACTACTTATACTTGTGGTACCTCATTGAGCGTAAACTCACCATGTTCTCGTTTTCTTTGTTTTTCTTACAGGGTTCATGATTTTGAGAGTTATGATTTTTTAAGAAAGAGTCGAACTAGTGTAGACATTCTTTTGATCATGCTCCTCTGTAACCGAAACCCTAATTGTACTTTCTAAACGTATGGTTACTATGGCTTGTATTTCAAGTTAACTTGTTAAAAACTCTGATAAATATATGTAAATAAGTATTTAATCAAGTGTTTCAAGTGTACTTGTTTGAGATTATACGTTCCTATAGTTATGTGAACTTTCTTGTATCCATTGGAAAAATCAAGCGAATGCGAAGCTTGAATGAGAAAGAAAACAATTGGTCGGATTTTGACACGGCCGCGATCCTTTGCGTTTTCCGATGATTCATTTTTCCGAAGTTCTTTGAACCGTTTGGTAAGGGTTATGAATGATTTGATCTATAGTTCTGGCGAGAGTTGGGCAGGCGGTCTACCGACCCTTTGGTTCGCCTTAGGGAAAGGTGGGACTGTCACAGATGCTATCAGAGATATTTCGCGTAGTCTCTGCGCGAAATGAGTTTGGGTCAAATGGTGAATGAGTGTAAAGGACTAAGTGCCCTTTTGAGCATAAGTTATGGACCGTGAAATGTTATAGGTTTCAAACCTTTCTCGTGGTCTTTGGAGATAATAGATATGCATGTCGGGTACGAATCTCCAATACATATGATTTACTCTTAGGACTGGCCAGCTCGAGTTGTGAAGTATCTTATTCTGGATTCTTGTAACCGAATACTAAAATGAGAGCCTAGGTTAGAAATAACTTGGGCGAGCTTGAACTTTGATTCTATGAAACCTCGTGCGATGTGTTAGGGTATCATTAAATATGATTAACCCTGTCTAGGATATAAACGGTGTTATTTGGGAGGGTACATTGGCTCAATTGCGAACTAGATTAGGGCTCCTTTGAGCCATGTTTTGATCCCATGTGAGGGATAGACAGGGAAAGTTCTCAGTTAGTTGTTTTGTACTTCTGGCCTAGTTTGCATATTGTAATTTTGATTGACCCTCCTACTTCCATGGGATTCTTTTTGCTTGTATCTGATTGACTGCTACTATGTGATTATAGTCGTGTTATATGTATGTTTGCTTTTGATTTGATACAGATGTGTTATATGTATATCTGATTGACTGACCCTGCTAGTCTGTATATTATATTCGCGCCTCGATCCTAGATTGGCTAATGCAATGGAGGGTACCCATAGTGGACACGGCTGTGAGCGTGGATCTAGGCAATCTTTGACTGAAGAGGGACTCGTGTACTAATGCCGGAACCAAACCCTGAATCTGGAGTGGATCCTAATGCTCAGGTAGCCGTCGCTATCCAGCGTATGACCGATTTATTGGCCCAAGTTGTGGAACGCCAGGGCCAAAATCCTATTTCTCAACCTGAAAACCTTGGTAACAATGTAGAAGGTGAGGACAGAGCCCTCGAACGATTTCAGAAATTCTCCCCACAATTTCTTGGAGGACCAGACCCTGACGTGGTCGAGAGGTGATCGGAGAAGATGATCGATATTTTTGCCGTGTTGCACTACACTGAGGAGAGACAGGTGACATTTGCTATCTTCCAACTGCAAGTAGCAGTCCGTTCTTAGTGGAATGTCATAAGACTGAAATGGGAAAGAGAACAAATACCGAGAACGTGGGTGAATTTCATGAGGGAGTTCAACGCGAAGTATTTTCCACCTCTAATTCAAGAAAAGAAAGAAAATGAGTTCATTAAACTTCGTCAGGGAGCTCAGACTGTCGTCGAATATTAGAGTCACTTCACTAGATTATTTAAATTTGCTCCCGAACTTATTGTAACTGAGCAAAGGCGAGTAAGGCGGTTTATTCAGGGGCTGAATGTAGAGTTTCAAAAGGATCTAGCAGTAGCCCAAATCACCACCTTTAGTGATGTTGTGGAGAAAGCCCAGCGAGTGAAAAATGCGAGGTTACAAGTTAGAAACTTCCAAATAAAGAAAATGGCTATTCCTGAAAATAACTTAGGGTAAGGGGATAAGAGTACACCTCCTAAGTTTGGAAGGGGAACTGGAGGAATACGACTACTAGGGATGTCAAGAGGTGCCTCACAGGAAAGCTCGTCTTCTACATCCCGTGGTCCCTGCGAGTACTGTGGGAAATCGAATCACACAGAGGATATTTGCTGGAAGAAAGTTAGGAAATGCTTACGTTATGGGAATGCAGATCATCAGGTCGCTGATTGCCCAGTCCCACCGCGAGAAGAGAGTGGGAACTGAAAGTCAACCAAAACCAACCTCAGACAGTCAAAAGGGGAAGGGATTGGATCGAAAGTACTGGCTCGAGTGTATTCCCTAGAGCAACATCAGGTCCCTGACTCATTTGAGAACGTAAAAGGTACGATCACCATTTAACTAAGATTTTGATAGATCCTGGTGGTAAGAAAATTTCGGGAACGAAATTTCTTTAAGGGAGAGAGAGTCTGAGAACCGGAAAAAAATTCTTTATTTTCTAGTCAGTAGTTTATTTTCTTGCATACAATTTCTATACCTTTCTTTATTATATTAATTTTTGAAATATTTTTATAAGGAAATTAAGTTGTTAAGACATTTTTTCCGATACAAGTTAGTCTATGTGACGTTAGTAGTGTATATTGGACGTGGGACCTGCTAGTGCGATAAAATTTTGATAACTAGGTAACGTTGTACTAAGGAATATTATTTTTTTTACAAGGTGTTCAGGGATAATTAGAGATTAGTTAGGTAAATTAACCATTGGTAGCCAAAAGAATGAGAATAAACCCTAGTGCGCCATTTGTCGCGCGAAACCAATGGATGGTAGAATTTGACCAAGATCTTCTTACTTTACTAAATACAAAATTTGACTAAAATTCCCTTTTATTTTGACTCAATTACTTTATGATAGTTTTACTACTCATTTACGCCCTCAATGGTTGTAATGAATAAGAAATTTAAGAGTTTTACCCTTAACTTTATAGTTCGGGTAAATTAGGGTTTCGCGTATTTTGGCCGTATGATTACTTGATAAGGTATGTATACTAAATTTGGTGTTTAAGAGTGAGTTTTATATTAAAAAAATGTGTGATTAGAAGTGATAATAATAAATGAGTGAATCATAAGTGAAAATCCTAGTACGCACGAGTTAAGGAAAATAAGGTTGAACCGACATGCACTGTTTTCTACCAAATGAGTACACCACTTGAAGACTACTTTATTACCTTAATACCCTTGCTTTTATTTCATCTAATTAACCCTAAAATATCCCTTAAACCAGCCACAATCTTTGACCAAGAATAAGAGAGAGAAAAGACAATTTTAAGATTCAATCCTGTTGCGACAAGTGGCAGAAATCCAACCAACTTTGACCAAGGTTTAATAACTTTTCTAAAATCAGATTTTTGACCAAAAATCTCTTCATTTCCTTGTCTTGTTGGCCGGCCACCTTGAGAGGAAGAACAAGAGAGACTACTTCATTCTTTAGCAACCAAACTTGCTTCAATCTTGAGTTTTATCCAATAACTTTGCAAACCACTCCATACAAGTATTCACTAAGGAGGATTAGAGGTGTTGGTGGAGTGATTTTTGAGAAGAAAGTACTAAACTATCATCTTTCTAGTGGTTCTAAAGACGTGACGGTGATCAAAGCCATCCTTTAGGAGAAAACTTTTGAAGTTATCTTTGCTTGAACTGGTGAGTGTACCATTCCCCTGATTTGTTGCTTAACTAGTTTATCCGTACTTGCAATTTGTGACTCGATTAACTGTGACTCCTGTTTATTCTATATGAGACGAGAGTGTACTTTATCACACTTGTTTCTCTTGCTTGTTTACTAGTTCCTGTATCAATTTGAACTTGTTATCTATGCCTGTTATGATGTTATTTGAAAGTGTATCCAACGACCTTCCTATTAAACCTGAGCTCAACCTCATGGGGAGTCAATTGAATCGAGCCAACAAGGATTTGGTCGAGAAAAATTGACAATCCATGGGTGCCTGTTCTTGGGAAATCTTTGGGTATTGGAGACTCTGGATTTTCGGTATACTCGAGTATTACCATTCCTGTTTCCTGTTGAAGAGTTTGGGCCCGGCAAGGGGGTATGTTTGGTGAACGGAATTTGGTGTAAAGTGGGGTCTACAGTCATGTTGGTTTCTCCGATTGTTGACGGAGAGTCAACGAGTTGTGATCAAGTACTGCAATGGGAATTTGGCTCCTGAGAGCCACCTGTATCCTTTCTATTTGAGGTGTTTGTTCATTTCCTTATGTGTGGAGTATATGTGCCTTAAAAGTGAAATGCCATGATTCTTGACTACTTATACTTGTGGTACCTCATTGAGCGTAAGCTCACCCCGTTCCCGTTATCTTTGTTTCCTTACAGGGTTCATAATTTTGAGAACTATGATTTTTGAAGAAAGAATCAAGCTAGTGTAGACATTCTTTTGATCATACTCCTCTGTAACCGAAACCCTAATTGTACTTTATAAATGTATGGTTACTATGGATTGTATTTCAATTTAACTTGGTGAAGACTCTGATGAATATATGTAAATAAGTGTTTAATCAAGTGTTTCAAGTGTACTCGTTTGGGATTGTACATTCCTATGATTATGTGAACTTTCTTGTATCCATTGGAAAAATCGAGCGAGTGCGAAGCTTGAATGAGGAAGAAAACAATTGGTCGGATTTTGACGCGGCCGCGATCCTTTGTGTTTTTTTGATGATTCGTTTTTTTGAAGTTCTTTGGACCGTTTGGTAAGGGTTATGAATGATTTGATCTGTAGTCCTGGCGAGAGTTGGGCAGGCGGTCCGCCGACCCTTTGGTTCGCCTTAGGGGGAGGTGGGGCCGTCACAAAACCTAAACGAGAAAATTTTGGCATTTGGCATCAAATGGTTTGATACATGCTTAGAGAATAAGAATGTTTGAAAACACTCCATTATACCATAACTGGACGATTATTGGGTTACTCCTTAACGTCAAAGAGATCTTTGGACATAACTGAGCCTGAAAAAGAAAGATAGCTATGCTCGCATTTTATTGCTGAGCAAGATATTAGATGATTTGATGGTTAAGTGGGAGGAATATAAAACTGCTCATGAACTATAGACTGCTTTGGAACCAAAGTTTGGAGTAGCTTCAAATATAAGCTCAACTAGCTTATAACTAAAGTTTGACATTCATACTAAAAATATAACTTGGCGTATAGCATCTGAGAAATGTCAAACATGATTACAGAGTTGAAGTCTCATAGACATATGTTGAGCAACGATTGCAAGCTATCATTCCAATTGTTTTCTTAGAGTTGGGAATGCAGAGAAGTTACCATGACGTATAACCTTAGCATTCAAATATTTGACAATACAAATTGTCATGTTGAATTGAAAGATAAGCACCTAGAGGTAGCTAGATTTTTTAGATAAGCTTGTGCTGTTGAGTCCAAATCAAATAAGCTCCTTAGCTCCAAACTTGAAAAGAATAAGTTCTTAAAGAAAGCTGTCCTAGAATTAAAAAAACTCAAATCTAACATTGCAAGAGAAGTAAGCACAGTGACTAGGAAAAAGGACATGAGCAATTAATTATGTCAAATTGTGGTATTAGTCCACCATAGTCGTGAAAGCACTGAGCTAAAGAAGGAATTGGTCAATTTTTCTCTCAACTATAGTGTTGTTTCTAGCAATGTAATGCTCGTTGAATCGAATTCTTTAGAATTTGATTTAGGAGTGAACATATAGCTAGAAATAGAGGAGTAGTTTTGTCGAATATCACTGAATCTCAATAGATTTGAAATGAATATATGCAGGAAATGCTAGAGTTGTAGTTATAGGTATCAGCACTTATGAAAAGAGGTCAAACCTTATTCTTACTTGTTGTACTATGTACAGTAGATATTTGGCATAATTTGATTAAAGTTATTGTCCTTACACATTTGGGCTTTTACATGAGCTTTCATGGTATAAAAGTAAACATTTAATTAAACACTCAATGTGTTGGTTCCATGCACCTTTTGGTTATCTTCTTGCCATGGATGTAGTGCAAAATGATATAAATTATGATAATTGCTTTTTTTAATTGCATTTTCTAATAGGCATAATAAGGATGCAAAGGTATAGCTAGTAACATTTGGCAATATTAGGCAGAAAAGAATGAAAAGGTTAGTCAAAAGACTTTTGGGCAGTGTCTAAAATGTAATATTGACAATATGTGCATATTGTTTGGCTAGAAAAATAACAAAGAAACCATTTGGCAAAGCAACCAGAGAAAGGACTTCTATATCAACAAATTTATTCAAATATATGTGGTCAAACGAATGTGAGGGAAAACTCTTGTTAATAATTTTAATTGCTTTGGTTAGGTCTATTTGATCTCGCATAAGTCAAAAGCATAAGATTGCTTTAGATTATATCTATAAGTGGTTTAAAATCAATTAGGCAAAATGATTAAATCATTGAGGACAAATTCAATGTATGGTTATCTGTCAAATCTATTTAAGAATCTATGTGATGAATGTAAAGAATAAATAAAATAAATAGGCAATTAACTATTTCTTGGATTTTGTAACAAAATAGTGTTGCTGAAATAAGAAATAGAATCCTCTTAGACATGGTTAAGTCAATGTTGACACAAGTGCATTTGTCGATCTCTTATTGGGATGATGCACCGGTGGCTACTGCCTACACACTTAGATATGTGCTCTATAAATCAGTTACTTCCACTCCCTATGAGCTTTGAGCAGACCAAATACCTAATCTAAGCAAGTTTTGATCCTAAGCATTAGCAATGTATGTTTATGATCCAACTATATGTATGGTAAATTGGATCTCAAAGAAGAAATGTACCTTGATTAGATACAACGAACATTCAAAGAGATATATGTTCATTGGTGGACACGCTAATAAAATGTACTTGAATGGAATTAAGAAATGTCATATTCTTGGAAAGTGAATTTTCATCTAGTGATAATATTGAAAAGGATCTTACCTTATGGAAGATCTTGATGATGTTAACATCCCAAATAGTTCAATGATAAGACATGAAGAGACTTCGCATTCTCTTGAATCGAGTGGGAGTGATTGTTCGTCAAATGAATCTATTTTATAGAAAATTCAATTATGTATAAGCAATCAAAAATGAATTCCTCATCGTCATTTTAAGATTGAAGGGAAGTTTTTATGATAGTTTCACATGATAAATATGAGTCTAAACTAGAGAGGTGTTTTCATCAACCAATAAGAAAAAAATGAAAAAGGCTCTGGAAGAAGAATTGGAGTCTATGAAATCAAATCATTTTTTGAGATTTGGTAAATCTGTCTTAACGACCTGATGCCATTGAGAACAATTTGGTTCTCAGAATCAAGTGTAAGACAGATGAATCTATTGAAAAATTCCAGGCATATTTAGTAACTAAGAGATATACCTAACAAGAGGGTACATTAATTATGAAGAAGCATTTTCGCTTGTTGTAAGGTTTACTTCAATTCACCTTATCCTGGCTATTGTTGTTCATTTGGATCCAGAGTTATACCAAATGAATATCAGAACTGTTTTTCTCAATGAAAAGTTGGATGAAAAAATTTACATTTAAGAGCTTTTAGGTTTTATTGTTTAAAACTAGAAGCGAAAAGTTTGTAAGCTCCAAAAGTCACTATGGTCCTTAACAATCATCTAAACAATGGTTTTAAAATCTCATCAAGCCATAACTTTTTATGTGTTTATGATGACTGATCAAGACCATTGTGTTTATGTAAAGTAGTTTGAAGGTGAATTTTCAATATGATCATTTTATGTGAATTATATTTTATTGGTTAAAAAAGACTAAAGTATTGTAATTGTCAATGAAAAATGATTATCTTCAAATTCTGACATAAAGGATAAGAGCAAAGTTGTGTATATTCTTGGGTTAAGAATCCTTGAAAATTTTCAAAAAACTTTCTTTCCCTTTAGAAGAGCCTTATATCATGAAAATTCTTGAACAATTTATATGCAAGATTGTAATTCTATCGATACATCTATAGTGAAATGCTATTCTTTTAGTAAAGAAATGTGTTCTAAAACTCTAGGAATGAACATATGGAAAGAGTTTCATGTACTAATTTCTTTAAAAACCTACATATGCCATACTATTTTCTTGTCATGACATTTGCTATGCATTTGGAATAGCAAGTTGATATTAGTCGAGTTTTGAACTTGCCTACTAGGAGTAGTGAAAAAGATATTGATATTTTTCAGAAG
The DNA here is from genome assembly GCF_036785885.1 of Coffea arabica. Taxonomy (NCBI): domain Eukaryota; kingdom Viridiplantae; phylum Streptophyta; class Magnoliopsida; order Gentianales; family Rubiaceae; genus Coffea; species Coffea arabica. The sequence goes on along the minus strand of NC_092316.1, from coordinate 41,989,554 downwards.
TCACTTCAATTATGCTATATACTATTAGGGTAGTGATCTACAATTGGTAGATTTCACTGATACAAGTTTGAAAGGAGACCTAGATAAACAATTTTGTGTCAAGACATGTATTCTTGCTAAATAATGGCATCATATCTTGAAATAGGTTGAAATAGCAAGATTCCAAATCATTGTGTATAGAAACACAAGCTACTTGGTTTAAGAGATTTTTTGTGAACAAAATCTGGAAATAGTAATGCATCTATGTAAAGCACATAAACTACACTAATCTCTTAAGTAGCCATAATTGATCCTGGTAGGCATAGATGCATTGACTACTTGGCTTAAGTAGCCATAAACTACACTAATCGTCCAAAATGAGATGGTAAGGTAAAACATAGACATAAAATATCATCTTGTCAAGGAGATTTCAATGCAGAAGTAGTGAATTTACAACAAATATCTACGCATAAGATGGTTGCAGAACCTTTTGCCAATATCCTACAAATGTCTTCTTGTATCATATTAAGAATTTGGGATTACATAGGTTGTGGTGAAATGTTGTATAGTTCATTGATCATGTAAATATACCATGTTACTGCATGGATACATGTGATGTTTGTTACTACATCCTCATTGCTAATAAGTGCAAATTTACGTCTAAATGAGTATGTATCCAACCATTGGTCGACTCTCTCATACAAGTGATGTGCTATGAAAGCTTGTTAAGATAAGACTAAACTACAATTTTTCATTAGTTGACAACTTCATATCCCTGATGAGTGTACAATAGATATGTTGCCTTGACAAGAATCAAGATGTGGCCTAAATATAGTGGACTGAACATGATATCCCACGATCATGTAAACTTGGATTATAGCTAAATGTGAGATCTTAATAAGGCCCTTGGAATAGTGAGCTACTAAAGGTCTCAAACTAGGCGCTTGTGCAATAGCATATGAGTCAAGATTTGTATGGTGATATATTTGAAAGGAAAGGACATACACTCTTTTACAAAAAGAGTTATTTATCATAGCATGCGATTCATACCACATGTGTTATGACAACCTTAGAAGGAAAGTGAGCGAATTTTCATTTTGGAAATCTTTTCTCCTCACTTGTATGAGTTCCTTCAATTATATCCTATGTGACATTACAAGGTGATAAATGAATATTGACGTGGCTTAAACTCTCAAGTTATAAATTCCTAATTATCAAATCAATTAACCCCAATTGCCTCGATTTTCCACACGATTTTCCACAAATATACAGGTCAATGAGTATAGTGATAATTAGGGTTGATCCCACGGGGAATTGGTTAATTACCAAGGCTTTTCAACTAAATTAATTATTTACACAAATGAAATGTTATGAAAGAGCAACACTAATAATTAAACAAATCAAATGGTAAAATTAGAGAGATTAGTTTAGACAGTAAAACCGGCCATAAAAGTTAGAAGTTAGCCAAATGATACAACCAGCTGTCAATCATAAGTAATAAATATAAACCAGCCAACCATATAGGTGGTAACTTAAAAGAAAATAAATACAGTAAAGAGTTAGTTTAGGTATTCCTGAAAATTAAAGTTCTAGGGCTTAGAATCCCTTGTTGCTTCAAAATAGTGGTCTTTTGGTTAATTTAGACCTTTAACTTTTGTGACCTATTGAGAAAGTAACCATCTTTAATTTCTTGGATGTTTCTTTCACAAATAAACAAGAATAGTCATACCAAATTTTCATCTATTTGCATGATAAATTAGCTTAGCAAAAGTTCATGAAGTTCAAGGAAGTTACAAGCTTGTTTCATTCAAATTCACCTCCTACTAAAATGAAGATGTAATCTAAAGTTCGTATACTTCGAACTACATATGCAAGGCAAATTAATAGCTCAAACAAATGCTTGATGATCTATAGTTGATGATCAAATAACTATACATATTAGATGCAAATATATGAACCAAAAAGTTCACAAATTGGCCAAGAATCAAGTCAAGTAATCACATGTTTATGAAACTACAAGTTCATCCTACCCCTTGGATAGAAGAGTTTAGCTAAACATGTAATTAACTATAGTAAAGCTCTTAAAATGAAATATGAGTTAAACAAAAAAGTAAAAGGTAAAGATAGAAGAAATCATATTCAAGTGAATGAAACAAACTCCTCAAGCTTCTCTTTTACAACCTTGATCTTTAAGTTACCCACAACAACATTGTTGTGTTTTTAAAAAAACTTCACCTTTTGCTCACTCCTTTTACTCACACACAAGTTCTTGTTCTAAAACTATTCTAAACTACCTCATAAGACTCCTCTTCCTTTTCTAATCAATGAGATACAAGAGGTATTTACAGATGTTGTTGAAAGAGAAAATGTGTTAAGAATGTGGTCATAAAGTTGGCCTTGACTTTTCCAACTCAAACTTAGTTGGTTTCAGTCGAATTTCTGCAAAAAAACAGTGTCCAGAAAAGTAGTATGAAATGAGTGCAAGTTGCAGAACAACTTGCAAAAATGACGCAGCGATCCGCGAGGCTATTGATGATCCATGATGTATTTTGGCCGCTTAGCTCGTGTATCTTGACCTTTTACACTTGATTCATGACTTTGCATTCTCTTTTCCTTATAATTGAATCCCCTTATATGTTTTTCTTTTCATTGCCAATGCTAGAGTGACTTCAAGCACATTTGAATTTTGTCAATTACTTGAATTCCTAAAAAAATCATATCAATTGTATGTAAGTGACACAAAATGAAGCTTATAGAAATTAAGAACTTAAAGAGCAAGTTTCATTCTTGAAAACCCTAATTTCCTAACAAAATCAAGCAAATCATTATACTTTAACACATGCAAAATGAACACTTATCAATTTCCCCCACACTTAAATAATTGCTTGTTTTCAAACAATTGGAAAAGCCATACCACAATGATTTAAGAGTTGAAATCAACAATGTGAACCTAAAAATGCAATTTTGCATCATAACTTTGTAAGCCATCATCATGCCATTATTCAAATTATCTTAAATACTCATAATATCACGTAAAAGAGAAATAATTATGCAATAATCTTATATCAAACTCAATCTCTAGGCCTATCTAAATTGTATAAGTAAATGAATCATATAGTTACTTCAAGCATTTTCTCTTCCATATAACTTTTCTTATTGCAAAGAGGGATGTATTTTTTTTATACTTATCATAACTCTTTCACATTGTGCAATGCCTTTGGACGTGAAAATCAATATTTTTATATGAAAATCGCCGATTATTCAATACTTCACTTATTTGAGCTATTATATACTCTTAACCTAAATACCTTTTGACTCGAAAGTTGACATTTATAGATGCTAACCACCGGTTACTCAGTACTTAAATCATAGGAGTAACACAACTTCTTCTTCTCTTTTTTTTAAAGGGTAAAGACATATAAATTCCCTCAAGAAATTAGAGTATAGGAAAAGAATAACTCTATTAACTATATCAATCATTTACTTATACAATCTTATTTAACCACAAAATTTTAGACGTAATTTTTCTTATTTTAACAGATATACTTTCTTAAACATGCAAAAAGTCTAATTTCATAATAATACTTTCCAAGTCAAATGGGAAACTGAATGCCTTAGCCAAATAAATCCATTTCAAAGTATAGGAAAAATTGAAGTCTAATAGTAGGAACTAGTGAAATATTGGGGGTAATTTTGTAATTTGGCACAAGATTTTGAAATATTTTGGCAAAGTTTCGCCTTATATTTGGACCAAACTCCCTGCCAACAAACCCAAGTTTTTGACAAATAACATGTCCAATATCAAGGCTAACAATAATTCATGAAATAGAGATACATTTAGAATGCACAGTGTCCTCAATGTACGGGAAAGATAAAACAACAAAAGGAAAGAAATACTCCCCAAAGGCAAAGCATGAATTCCAGTGCAACCATGATTTCACGAACATCTAGTCTACTACTTAATAAATACTTATGATAATTTAGAAGTAGCACAGCATGAGTACCTACTATCATTAGTCCATAAAGCAAAAGAAATACAAGTAAGAGTTAAACAGGTATAAGAGCAAAAGAGAGAGAGCAAAGTCAAGGCAAATATCTCCAGAAGGGGTTGGGATGTCTTGACATTCCTTCAATCCTCACTAGAAGGTGCGCAAATGGATGGTTGTGGTTGAAAAATACCCAAGTGATCTTTGATGCGTCATACTCGAATGTCTTGGTGTTCCATACTGGCATCAATCTGATCAAAGTGTTCCTCCACTTGAGTTTGGAAATAATTAATCATATTGAAGAGGCGGTGCCAATTTGATTAGGAAGCTGAAAGTGGAGGTGGAGATGGTGGTGCAAATGTTAAAGGGCCAGCTTCATCTTCATTTCTTGGAATAGGCAATGAAGATTGTTGATCTCTAGCTTAGCCAACTCCTCTAGACATCGGTGAACGAGGAATATTAGTAGCTCTTATGCTCAATTCATGTAGAGTATACTCGTTAAATTCATAAATTGCCTTCACTTGCACCCTCTCCATGTCTTCCAGATTAACTCCCTCCTGTTCAAATAGCAATGATAAGAGACGAGGGAACCCAAACCTATACTTGGTAGTATGATGTCTTACGCCGTCCTTATATTTGGGAGTGGAATCTGAGCCTATGGAGAAGTCGTATTATGGAACATTTGGTCCAAGAAGTAAATATCACTATTCCGAACTTCATTAAGGTTGCTCTTCTTAGGGATCACATTCCTCGAAAACAAATATAAGATCAGTCGGTGGCATGGTTCGAATGCACTAGCTTTTAGTGTAGATCTCTGGGAAGTTTTAGTATAATCCAAACCTTGATTAAAGCTCGCCATGGCTAAAGCAGGGTCCCAATGTTCATCCGGTGAGTGAAACTCCTTTTTCAAGTCAATGAACGGACCTTCATCATTGCATCCAAGATGAGCCACCAAAGTATCGCTTGTCACAGACATAAGACTTGATGACTTCTCCACTATGTCCATCTTTGTTCACTATAGAACTCTTGGACCAACGTGGGATAGATATGACCAGGAAAAGATAAATTAAAGTATAGGAAGAGAATAACTCTATTAACTAAAACAATCATTTACTTCTAAAATCTAGTAAAGCAAGAAACCTTATTTAACCACTAAATTTTAGGCATAATTTTTCTTATTTTACCAGATATACTTTCTTAAACATGCAAAAAGTCTAACTTCATAATAATTCTTTCCAAGTCAAATGGGAAATTGAATGCCAAGTGGCTAACATTAAAGACGGAGATTTTTGTCAAGTTGAAAAAGAAGTTGGGTATGTCCAGGTTAGAGGAGTTTGGTTTAAGGGACGTAATGCAGAAATACAAACCAAGCCTTTATAATTTATTTATGTTGTCATGTGGCGTTAATGGATTGGTAGTAGTATTGTTGGCTGGTATGGCGGTCACATGGGATTCAATCTCTTATGACCAATAGAGTTAGTAATAGAAGTTAGCTGTGACTGTCGCGCCCCATTTTTTAATAAGAAAAATAAAAGACGAGTTTAGAAAAATGGCTTTTGATTCAGTTTTTGATTAAAAATGAATTTTTGATTTAAAAAAGAAAATGAAAAACATTGGTATAAATGGGACTTGAAAATGCGACGATTTGACCCAAAATATAGTTTAAAAAAGGATTTTTTGAATGAAAAATGGAGTCGCCACTTGGTATAGAGTTAAGGTGTACCAAATCACCAAAAAATGAATTTTTAAAGAAAAAAGTAGAAAAATCCTTTTTAAACGACTCCAAGTCTACGAAAATCAGAGAAAAAGATTCGGGAGTCACATTTGAAGAAAGGGAAGGCAAGGATAAGAATCCAAGACACCCTTTCAACCTAGCCAAGGCTAGTTGCCCGATTTAGTCAAAAATTTTCTTATTTTACCCTTATAATTTATCACATTTGGATGTGCTATATGAATGCATATCCTAGACCTAGGAGGGTGTCGGAGGGTCGAAATATATCTTCAAATCTTACTTGGTACCAATCACATTAATTGTGATGCCCAATAAAGACTCTTCGAAAAAGTCACGAATAATGCAAATCATGAGACTCGAGAGAAAGAAAAAGTAAAGAAAATAATAATATACAAATGTGTATGTCCTAAAGGAATGCATCATAATGGGTACGGGGAACTTACACTCGTGACTTTCAATGTTCCCTTTAATGGAGGGAATACGAGCGTGCTAAAGCTAGAAAAGCCAAACTCGTTCATATCCCATATTCAAAGGTTTTTTCCTGATCTAATCAAGCACATGTACTAATCTAGGTCTAATGCTTAAATAAAATGCAAGTCTAATGTCATGTTTCATACAAAAGGGTAAGTAATATACATATAAGGGAAAATATGGGAAAAGGGATATACGTATAAGGAGGGATGTCATGCAAAAAATGATAAAAGACCCTAAAAAGTGAAAATATACATGAGATGAAGTGATTTTATCACACAACCATGATCTAACGCTAGAAAGGCTCCTAAGGGTCTAGCGTTGGACTAGCCCATGTCTACAAATTCTCACTAGCGTTGGACTAGTGAAAAATCGGAACAAAGAGCCACCACTAGCATTGGACTAGTATGGATTCGAGAAGAGGACCACGACTAGCGTTGGACTAGTGTGGTGATGTCACACATTCATTGCAATCAAATAAATCATGTAAAACATAATAAAGCCAATAAACACATAAATCACATATAGCACATAACAGATAAGCATGGTATCTAGATGCAAGGCCCTAAGAAAGCAAGTAACACACAACACATAAGCATGCAAAAACACACAAGACAAATATAAAGCAAATAAAAAACCCTAACTATTACATTTGAGGGGAGCCCTACTACAATCTAAAAGGGGGAAAGGACTTATAAAAGTAAATCCTAACTATTACATTGACTAGCTAAGACATGTCTCAAGAGAGGGGCCAAAACCTAGCTATTACAAATTGGGGTTCAAATGCCCTCAAATGACTTGCCAATTAAAGAAATCGAAATAAAAATAAAAAGAAAGCAAAACAGGCGATTAAACGTAAAAAAAAAACGAATTAAAGCATGCATATTCACACATAGCACGTAGGAGCACATAGGAGAAATAAAATCAAGGAGATAGAGGTTACCTCCCTTGCAATGGTAATGAAATGAAGGAAATATTAGCTTCAAAACAATAAAAGGGTCAAGGCACCAATTAAATAGTAAAGTATAAACAAAATCACCAAATCCCTCCCAATTGCGACTTAAATGAAATCAAATAATGCATAATTTTCAAGAAAGTAAATTATTGATCAAATTCCAAAAATAGAAAAATTACCAAGGACCCAATTGCAAACATTAACCAATCACTCCAGCCCAATTAAAACATTTTGGGAACTCTAAAGGTTCAAGAGCAAAGAAAGGGTCAAGTAATGATTGAAATTGCAATTATTCTAGGACTTGATTGCAAGAAATTAAAACATAATTGGGCCAAAGTAAGACAAGGAGAGACTTTGAGGGATTGGAATGCAACTTTTGGAACATTTTCCATGCAAAAGACATGCAAAGCTACGAATGAACCTTCTGCAACAAAGAATGAAGCCTGCTGCAATGTGCAACAAGATTCAAACACAGCTTTCTAACAAGATTCAAACGTAAAACAACAAGACCATTTTCTAATCCTCTCACTTTGCAATATAAACTTTAGATTCAAACACAAAAGGTGGGACAAAAGGGCATGCAAATCTGGGCAGCTCATGGGTTTTCTTTCTGCTTCTTTGAAATTTCAGCAATTACGTACAATAACCTCAAACCAGAAGCAATCCCAAGTTTTACAAAAACTTATCACCCAAAAACTTAGTACACGTGCAAGGAAATGACAGAACCAGAATGAGGAAGATTTTCATGCAAACTCAATGCAGAACAACGAACAAAACTTTCTGCTTAAAAAATTCCTGCAGCTGATGAAGCTTTCTGCAATTCTAAGCTAGCTGCAATTTTTCTCATTCCAATCGAAACACATTGATGAAACAACTCAAACCAAACCAAACACAAATGCAATGACCCCAAGCCCATGTTATTAACATCAACCAAATGCCATCGTTTACCCCACCGAAATCAAACAAGGGAGCTAAACATGAAATCAACAAAGAAAATGGACTTGGAGCAGCGAAGGTTTCACTCATTTGCAGAACAATGTCTACCTTTATTGCTGCAACAAACCAGGAAACTCCCTTTTCCCGAAAACTATGACTGAACGTTTCCTAAACTACCCAGCAATGGTCTTGACATTTGACAAAACAAAAATGCAGCCTGGTCGAGCTTTTGCTGCAACTTCCAGACGCAATCCTAAATGCTCCATTAACATCTCGTCCCAATTCACTTTAAACCAAACAGCAAAACCACTAAAAGTTCTCCTCATTTTCACTATAAAACTCATGTTTAATCAGCAAAAAAAAATCAGACAAAAGATCATGCAAGCAACAAGTAAACAAAATTCTGCAATTTTCCAGCTACAATTAGCTACGCTCGTGGTGTGCAATGTAATTTTCATTCAAACACGACCAGCTTCTCAGCCAAACAGCAAAGCCATGATCTTATCAACGAAATCACAAAACTCACATCCAAACAAGCAGAAACATAGAGGGAAATGATGCAAATTCTGGAAAACTTCATGCAAAAATTGTTCGGCAGCAAGCTTGCGGCATAACTTTCATGGTTTCTGACGGAATTTCTTTTCATCCGAATACAACTAATGACTTAGACAACAAAGACTTAGACTATAGAAGCAAATTTTCCAAACATTTTCCAAAAGCCTTATATGTAAACACAACAGGTCACAGGAAAAGAGCATGCCCAAATTTGGAAAAATTATGAGATTATGCTGGTTTGACACAATCAAGCGAAACTCCACAGAAGACCAGAAAAACAACTATTGGAGCCCATGAACAAACAAAAGACAGAGCATGGATCGAGCACACCAAAAGGCAGTGGGCATGGTTCAACAAACCGCGTAGATTCATCAGGTAATAGAAACAGAAACCCCAAACCCATATAACCTTCAAATCATCAGTTCTAACATAACTCAAACATAACGGCTTATCTTTAGGAGATACACTCGAGGAGAATCCGGACAAATAAGAACAATGAAGAACAGATTAAAATTTATGCAAATCTGATTAAAAAAGAAGAATATACAATCTGCTGGGCTTGCTTGGAGATATGAAGCAAAAGGGATTACCTTTAGCACCTTATAGAGTCCCGTGAGCAAAGAAGAATCGAAGAGATTGCGTATAGACGTCGACTTCAACGATACAGATTTCTGGTGAAGAGATTTCTGGAGCACCGTATGAAGGCAGAAGCAAACATTTCTTCTTGTTCAGCCGCCGCCCCCTTTCTGTTTTTCTCCCTCTGTTTCTTTTTTCCTCCCCACCAAGCTTTCAAACCAGAAACCTCCTCCCTTTCCCCCTTGTGCTGTGTTTTTTCCTATTCGCTGAGACCTCCCCTATTTTCTCTCCAAAGTTGCGTCTTCCTTTTCTCCCTAAACCCTAGCCGCCCTCAGCTCTTATTAGACGTCCCTTGTTTTCTCTTTTCGTTCCTCTTCCTTCTTGTCCCGACCAAACTCCTCTTCCTTTTCTTTTCTTTTTCTTTTCCCCCAAAATTCTTAAACCTCTACAAGTGTCCCTAACACCTCACCCCTTAGATGCTTAGTTGTCCAAAACCCAAAAGGACACTTGTCCCCATGCATGCCCCCTCCACTTGTCATTTTTTCTTTTTTCTCTTTTCTTCCTTTTTCTTTTTTTCTGAAATTTAGTATGAAGACAAAAATAAATAAAATAAAGCAACAACCTAAAATTGAAACAAATGAACTTAAAATTAAATTAATTAAACAAATAAAGATTTAAAAAATCAAAAATTTGGTGTCTACAGTTTGCCCCTCTTTGTCTGAGTTTTGGAAAAACTTGAGACAAAAAAGTAGACACCAAATACTCACTTGTGTTATTCGGCTACAAACTACTCGAACAACTAAGGACTGACCCCTTTAACAAAAATTTTAAAATGGGACTGACCCAGACAAGAAATTTAAAACGGGACTGACCCGAACTAGAAATGTAAAATGGGACTGACCCAAACGTGAAATTTAAAATCGGGACTGACCCGAAACAGGAAATTAAAAATCGGGACCGACCCGAGATAGAAATTTAAAATCGGAACTGATCCGAAACAGAAATTTAAAATCGGGACTGACCCGAGACAGGAAATTTAAACGGGACTGACCCGGACAGGAAATTGAAAATTGGGACTGACTTGAAACATGAAATTTAAAATCGGGACTGACCCAAAACAGAAATTTAAAATCGGGGCTGACCCGAGACAGAAATTTAAAATCGGGACTGACCCGAAATAGAAAATTTAAACGGGACTAACCCAGACAGGAAATTGAAAATCGGGACTAACCCGAAACATGAAATTTACAATCGTGACTGACCCGAGACAAGAAATTTAAACGGGACTGTCCCGAACAAGAAATTTAAAATCGGGACTGACCCGGACAGGAAATTTAAAATCGGGATTGACCCGAGACAGGAATTTAAACGGGACTGACCCGGACAGGAAATTAAAAATTGGGATTGACCCGAAACAGGAAATTTAAAATCGGGACTGACCCGAAATAGGAAATTTAAACGGGACTGACCCGGACAGGAAATTGAAAATCGGGACTAACCCGAAACATGAAATTTAAAATCGGGACTGATCCGAAACAGGAAATTGAAAATCGAGACTGACCCGAAACATGAAATTTAAAATCGGGACTGACCCGAAACAGAAAATTTAAACGAAATGCACACTAGTGGGACTGACCCATGTTTAGTGGCAATAAAGATGAAATGCACGCTAGTGGGACTGACCCATGTTTAGCGGCAAAAAAAATGAAATGCCTTGACAATCGGTCAGTGGGATCAAACCCGAGCCTGCCGTGATAATCGATCAGTGGGATAACACCCAAACCTGCCAAGGTTGGTTGGATAAAACCCGGTCCCAACGAGATATAAGCGGTCAGCGGGATAAAATCCGGTCCTGCCGAGGTTGGCGGGATAGAACCCGGTCCCAACGTGATATAAGCGGTCAGCGGGATAAAATTCGGTCCTGCCGAGGTATGAACGGTCAGCGGGATAAAATCGGATTCTGCCGAGGTTAACGGGATAGAACCCGGTCCCAACGTGATATAAACGGTTAGCGGGATAAAATTCGGTCCTGCCGAGGTTGGCGGGATAGAACCCGGTCCTAACGAGATATGAACGGTCAGCGAGATAAAACCCGGTCCTGCCGTGATGAAACTTGATTTGGTTTTTGATTTTTTGATTTTTGATTTTTGATTTTTGTTTTTTTTTTATGAATCTTTCCAAAAATAATTTGTCCCAGTATGATGAATTGGTCAATAGGATTACACCCGAGCCTGCCTTGATTGCATTGGCGGCATAAAGTCTAGGCCCAACGTGATCTTTGTGATGTTGGCGGCACAAAATTCAGGCCCAACGTGATCTTTATTTTTGTTCGGCGAGCTATTTCACAACAAGCCACTTTGAGACTTTCAATTTCTGACATTCCATTGAAACAAACTTCTCTGTCTGGAATCAAGATTGTCAACTGTTCATTGTTCCATTGTGCTTTTCCAAGGATGAACAGACCCAATTGCGCTATTAGTAAATCAAGAGATTGTCACTTGCCCAAATCCCATGATTATGATCATACACTGTGCAAAACCTTTGGCATGAAACGTCAGCCTTGGCCCTTTCAAATATCTCTGCGCCGGAGTCCGGTATTGGCGAAAGCACTTAGTGCCCTTTCGGGTTTTCGCTAAGATCGCCTCCACCCCTTTTATTTTGTCTTGTGCTTCTTTCTTTCTTTTCTTCTTTTTTTTTCTTTGATTTTTCCAATTTTTCCATTTGAGAGAATCTTCTTAAAAATAATTTGCCCCAATTCCACCAATTATTGTGCAGCCGATCATTTGATTTGCATTACGGCATGGTTGATCCTCCTTAAGGCCTTGATTTGCAAGATTCTGACTTACGCTTCTTCATCGATTTCAAGCCATGGATTCCTGCACAAGGGGCTTATGCAAGAACAACATGCACTTAAATTTCTTGATGCATCTACTACTCATGAAAAGAGCAGTATGATGGATTTAAAACGTCTTGCTTGACTCTTGGACGAAATCCTCAAAAGGGTTACAAAAATTTTGCCCCAGTGTGGGCTTATTTTGCGAAATCTTACAAATAAAAATTTGCCCCGGTATGGGCTCATTTTGCAAAATCTCTCAAATGAAAAATTGCCCTAGTGTGGGCTCATTTAATTGTAAAAATTTGTTTGGATGACTCTCCATTTATTTGAACAAAGTAAGAAACTATGCTTTCTAACAGAAAATTTCATGATGAATTTCTCAAAATAATACCAAATTACAAAAGATTCCTTCCCTACTTTAGCATTGATGCTCAGGGTAATGGGTCACCACCCCTTGTTAGCTCATCTTTCAAGACCAATCAAGTGGGTGTTATTTCTGCTTTTGAGATGGCTAAGGAAAATTGAGAGGTTAAGGGCTGTCTTATTCTTGTGCTCAAATTGTATGTAATCCATTCAATATCACATCTTAGTGAAAACAAATAGTTTTGTCACCCCTATTCCTTGAGAAAATTTAGTCAACATATAAGTTTTCTAGGCTTGTAACGTATGGGCAGAAACGATAGCTAAACATATGGAAACAGGTTATAGCCTTATGATCACAAATGATTGTGAGATTCCTCAGAAGCAATCCTTACTTCGAGTTGTCATGAAGGATATGTCAACGATGGATTTTATGAGATTGTAATGCGGTTTGAAATCGATAGTTAAAGAGATAAGATTTTTAAGAACATTGCACTGAAAATCGCATTTTTCCAAAAATTGCCCCCAATTTGGACTCCAAGATCCTGAACTATGTTTGACTTTTATCACCACTCAACAGGCACTTCACCATCGAATCTTTTGTATTTGCATTTATTTCGCTCGCTTTTTTCCTCTCTCTTCTTTTTTTCTTTTTTTGTTTGTTTTTTTTTAACGGCATCCTTGCGTGTTTTCACATGATGAGCACTGTCAAATTCATAGTTAATTAATTTAGAAGTACATCTAAAAAAATTTTCGACATCAGTATATGAGCATCACTTGCCAATTAGAAAATTTCTTGACAGGGATATTGCAAAGGACAGAACTCAGGAGTTTCTGCTTTTGTAATGGGGTCTGGTGGGATGCTTAGAAAGGTTAAGGTTTGAAAGTGGATTTCAAAAGCGATTTGAATGACTTGAGATCGCATTATTGCGCCAACCCTATTTTAGGGTTAAATCAGAACTTGCCCCAGTTTATTCTCAATTGAGGCTCTTTTCTCTTTCAACCTTCTCTTTTTGATTGATTTTTTCTTTCGGCCTTCCGCCATTCCTTTGAAATTTCAAGATTTGCCCCAATCTATTTTTGAACTTGAGGTTCTCTTTTCTCTTTTCTCTTTTGATTTTGTTGCTTTATCACTTTTCACTTCTTGAGACTTTTCCCTTTTCAACTCAAACTTATCCCAGTATGGGGTTTGCGATTCTCAGGGGTTGCCAAACGAAATAATTTATTCTGAAGGCTCAAAAGGGATAATTAAGGATAGAATGTTTGATTGGAAAAGAAGAGGGCCTGACTTTTTACTCCGTTCCTTACATTAACTCTGAAAGAAAACTTTCATTAATGCAAAATTTCTTGTATGTACCTGAATTAATTAACTGAGGATGACTCCCATTCATCCATATCTGTGAAGCATAGGTGATTTGCCGGACACTCTTCCTTCTTCTTTTCTCTTTCTTTCTTTTCTTTTCTTCTTTTTTTCAAAATTGAAGCCCAGGTAGAATCAAATTTCTCCAATTCGTGATTCCCTCTTTCCTTTTAATTTTAGCATTTTTGCTTTTTCTCCTTTTGGAAAATTCTCCAATCTCCTTCCTCAATGTGAGGTGCGATCGTAGGTGCTTTTGAAAAGAACAACCCATTTTAGCTCAAATGAGGATGCAAGGGATAAATAGTGTTTAGGTTGTAGAAACGATGGCCAAAGCATCATTCTTACGCTTCATGACAACCAAAGTAACGAAATGCTCATTGAGAATCCATTCCCTTTTTGATATTTTGAAAATTTTTCAATGTAAGGTAGTGATCATCAAAGCGCTTATTTGAAATGAAATTATTATTTTAAAGGCTCAAATGGGAGAGCAAATGATAAAAGCTGTATGGATAGAGAAACGAACGCTCGAAGTATCATTCCAAATTTTCAAAATAAACAAGGATAATGTACATTTTTGCTTTCACTTAGATGTGAATTGAATATAATTAGACACAGTGGACATTTTTCAAGCAAAGATTGCCCCAATTTGTAATTTATTAATCAATGTGATTGATTTTATTTTGGGGTTAAGTGAAGGAGAAAAGGTATCTCATTGGGTCTTTTGAGTGACCGCTCACCTTCTTTTTTTAAAAAAAAAAAAAACTCTGAGCTTTCTTATTGTATAGCTCGGATCACCAATTGAGTGTACGTAAGGATTTTAGAAAGCATACACTCGTGAAATTTCAGGCTGGAGGTTGAGGAAATCTCAATTTAGTTTTATTTCCCAAAATTCATCATGAAATCTCTGATGAGCAAAAAAATGAAATGTACATGCATACAATAATTATCCAAAAACTTTATTACTAAAAAAGTTTAAAACAAAATTTTTCGTTCAATTATAATACAAATGAGAAGAGAAAAACTCTTAAAGAGCTTCACATACACACCTTTTGTCTCCTTTTCTTTTGGGAAAAATGTATTAACACGTCAAATAAACAGAATTTTCTTTGGAAAAACAATCATGAAGTCTCTCAGAGACTTTAGCCTAGAGCTTTCAGATGGATCTTTCATGTTTTCATTGTAAAATCTGCCCAAGAATTAAATAATACTGGTAATTTCCACACTTTATTAGATCAGAATTGTTATTAGATATAGAAAACATTGTTTACCTTATTGAAGCATTTTTATGAATGCAGGGGAGGGGGAAAATAAAAGAAAAATACTCAAAGTTAGTAGGCAAGACTACAAAATCGGTATGCATGTCCTATGGGGGAGCCCTTTTATGCCAAGGGTAGGCCTAGCATGAAAATGCAATCCTCTAGGGTAGGCACCATACAATACCTGATGAATCCGATCAACTGATTGATAAAATAAATAAATAATATAAAAAAAAGTTTGACCAATTGGAGTAAGAAGAGACATTTGTCCTAAAAATGAGGACAAAGTCCGAATGGATTGCTTGCTTTGGTCAACACATAAAATGATGTGTAAAAGAGCCTACTCTTGAAGGGATTGCAATGTCTCGACTAATTTATTCAGTGAGTCTTAGACTCAAACGCTAAAGGGAAAAAGTGGGTCAAATGAATTGGATAAAATTGATGATTTATTCAAAAACGACCGAATTGTCCTAAAAATAGGTAAGCCGGTCAAATGAATTGGAATGAAATTTGATTTGTCCAAAATTAATCGGATCACCCTAAAAAGGGGTAAATTGATCAGATGAAATTGATGATTTATTCGAAATTGACTAGATCACCCTAAAAAGGATAAACTAGTCAAATGAATTGAATGAAATTAATGATCTCTTGAAAATCGACTCGATTGCCCTAAAAATGGGTAAATTTGCCAAATAAATGAAATGGATTTGATGATTTATTCAAAAATGATTAGACTGTCCCAAAATTGAATGAATTGACAAAAATGGATTGGATGAAATTGATGGTTTATTCAAAAATTGATTGAATTATCTACCCATTGGTAGTTTCAAAAAATCATTGCAATGCATTAGTCTATGAGCCTTTTAAAATCAAGATTTGGCCTCTATATTTATCTTCCCAACAATGACGAATCATTTGTGAATTTCTTCAAATTAATGTCCTTTATGCAAGGGAATTTTTACCAATTTTGTTTAAAATGGCCAAAAGATAATTGTTAGATGCCCATATTCTAATGTGCAAAAATTGCTTTGCCGTCTTTGAAAAAATCGAATCCTACCTTACCTCGTGCACTACCCCTTTGGATGGTACAAAAATGTAAACGTGCAAGTCTTCTTGGATTAAGTATCCGAGACACGAGGTAGCTTATTCCTAACACGGGATCCCCTAAATGGCATTCCCTTCTAAGGTAGATACATGATGCAATTTTATCAAAGCGCGTAAATATGCAGTACACCACTGAAACATGACCTAAAGGAACCCCTTTTTTGTATGCCAGGGTGAACTTAAAAATGAAATGTATTCATGCTATAAATGCGAAGTATTGAATTTAAACGTGTCACATCAAATAGGGTAGGCTCCTAAAGAGTACCATGCCAAGACTCTTATTTTCTATGGCTTATGAATGCAGTGAAAACAAAACAAGAAAAGTTAGTACAATCAGATAAATACACATAACACATTGTAGCAAAGAAATACAAAGAGATAAAGCAATGAAAGGAATAGAGGGGCTAGATCCCTCCCCTCGTGAATAGTGTCCCTAATAAGGTAAGACAGACTCTACCCTAGGCAAACTATTATGGATGCATAAGGTATTGGCTCACTAATGCATCTAGACTCGATGGTTTTAGGTCCCCAAGCCTTCAGACTTAGAAATCAAAGGTCATCAATCCCAAGGTTCTTTGTCAGTGGCTTAAGCGATTCCCCAGACACTACTACGCACACATCGTGTCACGGCTACATGTCATGAGTGAATCTATCAAAAATCCTCAATCTTCGACTAAAAGCTAAAGGCTATGAACTCAAAGCTTAAAATGGAAGATTGAGTGACCCCTCGGATCATGCTACGCACACATCGTGTCGCGATCACAAGTCCAAGTGAGTCGCCTAAAATCCTAATAGGGTGGAGTGGCGTGACAAGCCACTAAAAGAAAAATAAATGGGGGATAAAAAATAAAGCGTATGCATGTATGCCAGTACTCGTTTGGAAGGGAGGGATCGAGAACCAACGCGAGGGTCTAGGGTAATATTCCCCCACCCAAATGCAATGCAAAGCGCGGGATCACATCACATAAATAAATCATCCATCCATCAAATCAATCATACGCAAACAGGTGAGGGAGTGAGTTGATACGCGCGAAATGCAAAAATCCTAAAAAGGAAAAATGCAACCCTAAACATCCAAATGCGATATATGAAAAGGTTAAAAGAAGAAAAAGATTGATTAAATCAAATTTGCGCGGACTCTCAAAGTCCCCAGTGGAGTCGCAAGCTGTCGCGCCCCATTTTTTAATAAGAAAAATAAAAAACGAGTTTAGAAAAATGGCTTTTGATTCAGTTTTTGATTAAAAATGAATTTTTGAAAAAGAAAATGAAAAACATGGGTCTAAATGGGACTTGAAAATGCGACAATTTGACCCAAAATATAGTTTAAAAAAGGGTTTTTTGAATGAAAAATGGAGTCGCCACTTGGTATAGAGTTAAGGTGTACCAAGTCACCAAAAAATGATTTTTTAAAGAAAAAAGTAGAAAAACCCTTTTTAAACGACTCCAAGTCTACGAACATCAGAGAAAAAGATTCGGGAGTCACATTTGAAGAAAGGGAAGGCAAGGATAAGAATCCAAGACACCCTTTCAACCTAGCCAAGGCTAGTTGCACGATTTAGTCAAAAATTTTCTTATTTTACCCTAAAAATTTATCACATTTGGATGTGCTATATGAATGCAGATCCTAGACCTGGGAGAGTGTTGGAGGGTCGAAATATATCTTCAAATCTTACTTGGTACCAATCACATTAATTGTGATGCCCAATAAAGACTTTTCGAAGAAGTCACGAATAATGCAAATCATGAGACTCGAGAGAAAGAAAAAGTAAAGAAAATAATAATATACAAATGTGTATGTCCTAAAGGAATGCATCATAATGGGTACGGGGAACTTACACTCGTGACTTTCAATGTTCCCTTTAATAGAGGGAATACGAGCGTGCTAAGGTTAGAAAAGCCAAACTCGTCCATATCCCATATTCAAAGGTTTTTTCCTGATTTAATCAAGCACATGTACTAATCTAGGTCTAATGCTTAGATGAAAAGCAAGTCTAATGTCATGTTTCATACAAAGGGGTAAGTAATATACATATAAGGGAAAATATGGGGAAAGGGATATACGTATAAGGAGGGATGTCATGCAAAAAATGATAAAAGACCCTAAAAAGTGAAAATATGCATGAGATGAAGTGATTTTATCACACAACCATGATCTAACGCTCGAAAGGCTCCTAAGGGTCTAGCGTTGGACTAACCCATGTCTACAAATTCTCACTAGCGTTGGACTAGTGGAAAATCGGAACAAAGAACCACCACTAGCATTGGACTAGTATGGATTCGAGAAGAGGACCACGACTAGCATTGGACTAGTGTGGTGATATCACACATTCATTGCAATCAAATAAATCATATAAAGTATAATAAAGCAAATAAACACATAAATCACATATAGCACATAACAGATAAGCATGGTATCTAGATGCAAGGCCCTAAGAAAGCAAGTAACACACAACACATAAGCATGCAAAAACACACAAGACAAATATAAAGCAAATAAAAAATCCTAACTATTACATTTGAGGGGAGCCCTACTACAATCTAAGAGGGGGAAAGGACTTATAAAAGTAAATCCTAACTATTATATTGACTAGCTAAGACATGTTTTCAAGAGAGGGGCCAAAACCTAGCTATTACAAATTGGGGTTCAAATGCCCTCAAATGACTTGCCTATTAAAGAAAGCGAAATAAAAATAAAAAGAAAGCAAAACAGGCGATTAAATGTAAAAAAAAAAAAAACGAATTAAAGCATGCATATTCACACATAGCACGTAGGAGCACATAGGAGAAATAAAATCAAGGAGATAGAGGTTACCTCCCTTGCAATGGTAATGAAATGAAGGAAATATTAGTTTCAAAACAATAAAAGGGTCAAGGCACCAATTAAATAGTAAAGTATAAACAAAATCACCAAATCCCTCCCAATTGCGACTTAAATGAAATCAAATAATGCATAATTTCCAAGAAAGTAAATTATTGATCAAATTCCAAAAATAGAAAAATTACCAATGACCCAATTGCAAACATTAACCAATCACTCCATCCCAATTAAAACATTTTGGGAAGTCTAAAGGTTCAAGAGCAAAGAAAGGGTCAAGTAATGATTGAAATTGCAATTATTCTAGGACTTAATTGCAAGAAATTAAAACATAATTGGGCCAAAGTAAGACAATGAGAGACTTTGAGGGATTGGAATGCAACTTTTGGAACATTTTCCATGCAAAAGGCATGCAAAGCTACGAATGAACCTTATGCAACAAAGAATGAAGCCTGCTGCAATGTGCAACAAGATTCAAACACAGCTTTCTAACAAGATTCAAACGTAAAACAACAAGACCACTTTCTAATCCTCTCACTTTGCAATATAAACTTTAGATTCAAACACAAAAGGTGGGACAAAAGGGCATGCAAATCTGGGCAGCTCATGGGTTTTCTTTCTGCTTCTTTGAAATTTCAGCAATTACGTACAATAACCTCAAACCAGAAGCAATCCCAAGTTTTACAAAAACTTATCACCCAAAAACTTAGTACACATGCAAGGAAATGACAGAACCAGAATGAGGAAGATTTTCATGCAAACTCAATGCAGAACAACGAACAAAACTTTCTGCTTAAAAAATTCCTGCAGCTGATGAAGCTTTCTGCAATTCTAAGCTAGCTGCAATTTTTCTCATTCCAATCGAAACACATTGATGAAACAACTCAAACCAAACCAAACACAAATGCAATGACCCCAAGCCCATGTTATTAACATCAACCAAATGCCATCGTTTACCCCACTGAAATCAAACAAGGGAGCTGAACATGAAATCAACAAAGAAAATGGACTTGGAGCAGCGAAGGTTTCACTCATTTGCAGAACAATGTCTACCTTTATTGCTGCAACAAACCAGGAAACTCCCTTTTCCCGAAAACTATGACTGAATGTTTCCTAAACTACCCAGCAATGGTCTTGACATTTGACAAAACAAAAATGCAGCCTGGTCGAGCTTTTGCTGCAACTTCCAAACGCAATGCTAAATGCTCCATTAACATCTCGTCCCAATTCACTTTAAACCAAACAGCAAAACCACTAAAAGTTCTCCTCATTTTCACTATAAAACTCATGTTTAATCAGCAAAAAAAAAATCAGACAAAAGATCATGCAAGCAACAAGTAAACAAAATTCTGCAATTTTCCAGCTACGATTAGCTACGCTCGTGGTGTGCAATGTAATTTTCATTCAAACACGACCAGCTTCTCAGCCAAACAGCAAAGCCATGATCTTATCAACGAAATCACAAAACTCACATCCAAACAAGCAGAAACATAGAGGGAAATGATGCAAATTCTGGAAAACTTCATGCAAAAATTGTTCGGCAGCAAGCTTGCGGCATAACTTTCATGGTTTCTAACGGAATTTCTTTTCATCCGAATACAACTAATGACTTAGACAACAAAGACTTAGACTATAGAAGCAAATTTTCCAAACATTTTCCAAAAGCCTTATATGTAAACACAACAGGTCACAGGAAAAGTGCATGCCCAAATCTGGAAAAATTATGAGATTATGCTGGTTTGACACAATCAAGCGAAACTCCACAGAAGACCAGAAAAACAAATATTGGAGCCCATGAACAAACAAAAGACAGAGCATGGATCGAGCACACCAAAAGGCAGCGGGCATGGTTCAACAAGCCGCGTAGATTCATCAGGTAACAGAAACAGAAACCCCAAACCCATATAACCTTCAAATCATCAGTTCTAACATAACCCAAACATAACGGCTTATCTTTAGGAGATACACTCGAGGAGAATCCGGACAAATAAGAACAATGAAGAATAGATTAAAATTTATGCAAATCTGATAAAAAAAAGAATATACAATCTGCTGGGCTTGCTTGGAGATATGAAGCAAAAGGGATTACCTTTAGCACCTTATGGAGTCCCGTGAGCAAAGAAGAATCCAAGAGATTGCGTATAGACGTCGACTTGGAGCACCGTATGAAGGCAGAAGCAAACGTTTCTTCTTGTTCAGCCGCCGCCCCCTTTCTGTTTTTCTCCCTCTGTTTCTTTTTTCCTCCCCACCAAGCTTTCAGACCAGAAACCTCCTCCCTTTCCCCCTTGTGCTGTGTTTTTTCCTATTCGCTGAGACCTCCGCTATTTTCTCTCCAAAGCTGCGTCTTCCTTTTCTCCCTAAACCCTAGCCGCCCTCAGCTCTTATCAGACGTCCCCTGTTTTCTCTTTTCGTTCCTCTTCCTTCTTACCCCGACCAAACTCCCCTTTTCTTTTCTTTTTCTTTTCCCCCAAAATTCTCAAACCTCCACAAGTGTCCCTAACACCTCACCCCTTAGATGCTTAGTTGTCCAAAACTCAAAAGGACACTTGTCCCCATGCATGCCCCCTTCACTTGTCATTTTTTCTTTTTTCTCTTTTCTTCCTTTTTCTTTTTTTTCTGAAATTTAGTATGAAGACAAAAATAAATAAAATAAAGTAAAAACCTAAAATTGAAACAAATGAACTTGAAATTAAATTAATTAAACAAATAAAAATAAAAAAAAATCAAAAATTTGGTGAAACAAATGAACTTAAAATTAAATTAATTAAACAAATAAAGATCAAAAATTTGGTGTCTACAGTGACGCCCCCACCTCTCCCTAGGGCGAACCCTAGGGTCTCAGCAGAACGTCTGCCCAACTCTCGTCAGGACTCACTCACTCATTCTAACTTAATAAAGGACCACAAGTCAACCATTGCTTAGAATTGAGAAGTACATCGAATATACAAGTCCAAAAACTCCCAAGGATTACCATTTACAAATACAAACCACAATATCTAAGTATAACAAAGTTTACAGCTTTATAAGTCTCCAATATCCTAAAAAAGGTATGCCCGCATCAATCAAAAGCTGCTAATAAAAAATCTTCAACTTTCACCTCCAAAACCTGTTAAGGAAGACAAACTTAAAGGGATGAGCTAACGCTCAGTGAGGCCAAGAAAATCAAACAAGCAAGTAGCACCAATCAATCGAATAGTATACTTGAAACCAATTTTAACATGAACTATCATTTAAGTACACAAGTAGGAAGTAAACATACACGGAAGGATGCAGAAACTTTCAAGAGCTATTTCCACGTCTTGATTAATTCAAGCCATTTGGGGTTGACTCTCATTCAACTTAAAAAAAAGTAACATGACTGCAGCGCTCCACTTACTTCCTCCATCCAACATAATCCCCACTCGGATCCGAAACCAAACACGCAGTTGGTGGCAATACTGTTCGAGTATGCCAAGCAAAAGCTCAAAAGATCAAGCTATAATATTTCCTAAGGTTCACCAAACTTCTCAACCAAGCCCTTGTCGGGTTGAGTTACGAGGTTAGCCAAAGGGTTGGGCGTCCCTACATGAACGAGTGGTCGATGAGGCAACACTCCAATCGACTTAAAATCAGTCACAATACTGAGTCGGTATGAGAGGCACCTCCCACCCGAATAAGGTGTGGTACATGCTGCCGCTCAGAGAATCAATTTAGCACTGAGTCGGTATGAGAGGCACCTTCCACCCGAATAGGGTGTGGTACATGTTACTGCTCAGTACTCACGAGCATAGTTGTTAAAATTGCGATCCGGATCGTAGGATCGTACGATCCTACGATCCGGAAATGCAAAATCGATCCGGATCGCATATAGAATCGCAAATTCCTTGAATCTGCATAGAATCGTGGTACGATCGGTAGGATCGTATAGGATCGTACGATCCTACGATCCTACGTCGATCCTACAAAAAAGGGCTAATTTGTGAAATACAAGGTTCGTTTTGGCGGTTTTGCAAGTAAAAATCAACATTTGGGGTAGGCTTGTAGTTTATCAAGAAATTGCAGGCCTTAGTTGCAATGTTTTAACAAATTTTGCCTTAAAGTCAAAAGGTTCCGTCAAAAAGCTTCGGTCTTCTTCATCTTCCCCAATTCTCCTCAAGCAGACCTTTGTCATTTCTCTTCTCCTCTCCGCTGCCCAAATCAAATCCCTAATTTAAACCATCAAACCATCTCAAGCTTCAGGCTTCGGCTAACAAATTGCTGCGGGCCTGCGGCTTCTACCAAGAAGGCAAGAACCCACAAGCTACAGCCTACAGCCGACAGCTTCAATGCTTCAAGCTCCAGCAGCCATTGCTTCGGTTAGAATATCAAGCTACGAAATCCTCTGTTGCCGCCGTATTTTGGCCGTTTCAAGCTTCAAAGCTTGAAGCTCCAGCACCCGTTCTTCTCCAATTTTCGTGCTGCCAGCCTGCCACTACACTGAAGCTCAAGCACCAGTACTTCAATTAAAATCGTATGTGAGTGTGGTTATTTTCTTGCTTGAAAATTGATACTTGGGGAGATGGTGATTGATAAAGTTGTGATTTGTATTTGGTTTTCTTGGTATTTGAACATATATTGCTTTTGATTGAATTGAGTTGAAGTTGAAGGGAATTATTGACGGGTCCATTAATGAGAACTCATAAAATTATTTAATATAACATCATGATTAGTTAGTAATTAATCTCTCTAGAAACTTGAATGGTCTTTAGTTTTCCTCTCTGTTCTGTACTTAGCTTTTGGTTAAAGATTGTTGGTGCAGTTAGTGCCTCATCTGTGGCTTCAAATTTACTCTACTCTGCCACGACTTAAATCATATTTGCTTTCAAGACAAGATTAAAATTCACTACAGATTTTCTGCTAGAGCTTGTGGCTAGCGTGCAGAAATCTTCACAAGAAATATTAGATTTGACAATGGAATGGGAGCCCAAGTTCATGAATCTTAACATGGCGTTGGACCAGCCTATGTTGTTATATCACTAAGCCACCACCTAACATTCAAATTTTCCTACTTGTGCAACCCATTCCACTTTACTGACCTGTTTAAATCTTAATCATTCTACTATTTTGTTTGTCTTTTCGTTCAAATTAAAAAAAAAACCATATCTAAATAGGGAAAAAAAAGTAAAAGAAATTACAGTTGCAAGCCAAAAATCTCTAATGAGAATTTCTTGTGCTGGTCTGGTCTGGCTTATTTTCTGAATGCTAGCTTTATTTTCTTTTATCAAGTGCTGGTCTGGTCTGAATTTCTTGGTTTCTTATGAATATTCTAATATATTTGGCAGTGCTTAAATGTCTTCATCAGCTTCAAAGAAACAAAGTAGAAAATCGGGTGCTCGATTGGATCCCGGGTGGGATCATGGAATTGAAATTGATGCTAATAAAAAACAAGTTCAGTGTAAATACTGTGGGATTACTCGAGCTGGTGGTGTGTATAGGCTTAAGCATCATTTAGCTTGTACACATACAAATGTTGAACCATGTCCCAGCGTTCCTGAAGATGTTAGAACCCAAATGTTTGATTTACTAAGTGCAAGTTCTGAGGAATCAAGGAAAAAAAAACAAAGGGTTAGTACCATGTATGATTTAGAAGAAGAAGAAAGTGAAGTTAAGCAGCAGGCTAAAAAATGTTCTATGGACAACTTTGTTGTGAGGAAATCTGGGGGGTTGAATGTGAGACAAACAACCATAAATGAGAAATGGAAGAAACAATATAGAGATGAAGTTTGTCAAATAATGGCTAGGTGGTTCTATACAAGTGCCATTCCATTTAATGCTGTAAATAACCCATTGTTTCCTTTAATGATTAGGAAATTGGGAGAATATGGAAAAGGACTTAAACCACCTTCATACCATGAAATGAGGGTGACCTTTTTGAAAAAAGAGGTGCAAGAGACATTGAATTTGCTGAATATGTACAAAACAGAGTGGAAAAAAACTGGTTGTACTATTATGTCCGATGGATGGTCTGATCAGAGAAAGAGAACAATGAACAATTTTCTTGTGAATAGTCCAGCTGGTACTGTGTTCTTATCTTCGGTAGATACCACTGATATTTCAAAAACAGCTCAAAAATTATTTGAATTGTTAGATGGTATTGTGGAAAAAATTGGAGAGGATAATGTTGTGCAGGTCATCACCGATAATGCTTCTAATTATAAGGCAGCTGGAAAAATATTGATGGAAAAGAGAAAAAGATTGTTTTGGACCCCTTGTGCTGCTCATTGTATTGATCTAATGTTAGAAGATTTTCAAAAGTTTGATTCTCTCCACAAAGTTACTATACAAAAAGCGAAATCTGTGGTTACATATATTTATTCATGGGGTACAGTTATTAATTGGATGAAACAGTTCACTAATGGCAAGGAGTTGATTAGACCTGGTGTTACTCGTTTTGCTACTTCATACTTGACCATGAGACGTCTCAGCGAGCTGAAAGGGAATTTGTTTAACTTTTTCTGTTCGGATAAGTGGAAAACAAGCATGTATGCTAGGAGAAACAAGGGGAAAAAAATTGAGAGCATCATTTTTGATAATCAACAATTTTGGCCAAATGTGGAGTTATGTTTAAAGATAGCTTCGCCTCTTATCAAAGTATTGAGGATGGTTGATTCTGATGAAAAACCAGCCATGGGCTTTCTCTATAAAGCTATTGATCAGGCAAAAGAAGAAATCAAACAAAATGTGAACAATATTCGAAAGAGGTAAATTTTAAATAAATTATCATATTAATTATGAGTTCATTTATAATTTCTGTGTTGGATAGTAGAATGAATTTTTTTAGTTATTTTTTTAACCAAACTCATGTTTATATGCTAGATATGAATCGGCATTTGCTATCATTGATAAAAGATGGGAAGATCAATTGAGTCATCCTTTACATGCCGCGGGTTATTATTTGAATCCTCAATTTCAATATAGTCCAGATTTTCAGTCGGATGCAAATATAAAACGTGGCCTTTATGATTGCATTGCTAAGATGGTTCCCGAATCTGGTGAAAGGGTGAAGATTGATTTGCAATTAGATGACTTTCGACATGCAAATGGATTATTTGGTCATGAAAATGCTGTACTAACAAGAAACAAGAAATCTCCTGGTTAGTTTCTATTTGAACATTGTGTTTTTATTTTTAAAACCTTTACTAATTTGTTATTGATTTTAATTTCCTACAGCTGATTGGTGGGAATCTTATGGCGATGAGTGTCCAGAGTTGAAAAATTTTGCCATTCGAATTCTCAGTTTAACTTGTAGCTCTTCTGGATGTGAGCGAAATTGGAGCGCATTTGAATTGGTAAAAATGTTTTCATATAATATAATATCTCATTTAGTATAATATTTTGTTTAGCATTTGAATTTAAGTTCGTAGTATAACTGTATAAGTTCTTTCAATTTCAATAGGTACATTCTAAGAGAAGAAACCGTTTGGCTCAAAAAAGAATGAATGATCTTGTGTTTGTGATGTACAACTTGAAGTTGAGAGAGAGACAAAGGCAAAGGCAACGTGTTATTGAAGAAATTCCTTTTGAGAATTTGCCTTCAGATGATGAATGGGTGACAGAGAGAGAAAATCCAACTCTTCCAAGAGAAAATAGCTGGTTACGAGTTTTAGATGACAATCCCAAATGTGACACTTCAGATGAAGAGGGAAATGAAGATGATGAAATTGAAATACTTACAAGAAATGTGCAGAGAGTTTGTAAGTTTCTTTCTTTCTTCCAATTTAAGTATAAAGTTTATCTTTTTTTTTTTGTTTTTATAGTTTTATTTTGCAAGTTCTCTTGTTTTTGGTAACTTTCATTATTATTGTTTGTTTATTTAGATGATCATGAAGATCGTCAAACCCATGTCCGTCGAAGACAAGTTAATAAAATGAAAGAGATTCATGTTATTGATGAGGATGATGGGCCTTCAACTGAATTCGACCGCCAAGATGATGATTATCTTGATATGGTTCCCGAAACTGATCTTCAAATGGGAACTAATGATTTGGATGATACTAATTTGGATGGTGATGAAGATAATGCCGAAGATGAATTCCAAGAGAATTGGGATGGTGAAGATGATTGGGAAAAAAATGATTTTGATAATATGGATTATGGGAATAATGAATTTGATTCAAACGATGAAAATGATTGGTTATAAATTAATGTATTTCTGAATTATTATGATACTTGAAAATGATGAATTATTGCTATTTTATTTTTTATTTTTTCATGTTTGTTTAAACATGACAGATGACATTCTAGTAGTTAATTTTGATCTTGAAAATATTTTTGGATGTTTGGCTTTTTAGTATTTGTGAAGGTTGATGATTATTTTATATTTGAAATTATGATTGTGTAAACTGTGAAGCATTTGGTTTTAAGACTTGAAATCATGACAGATAACAGGTTTATATTCTCTTCTTTATTACTTGTCAGATAGTAAGTAAAAAATACTATATATTTATGAGTAACTTATTTATTTGATATTTTTTAGGATGTACAAAATGATATATGAATTTCAAATTCATTAATTTAGTAAATTTAGGAGTTTTTGGTAGAATCTTACGATCCTACGATCCGATCCTACGATCCGATCCTACGATCCGATTCTATGAAACTAAAATCGATCCGATGTGGGATCCCGATTTTACAAACCTTGCTCACGAGTTAAAACAGTTTCGAGTACAAATAAAACAGTTTCAAGTACAAGTACAAGTCACAAACACTTATGTAACATGTATCATTTAATCAAGAGAGAGAGAACAAGGGCGGTAAAGTACATCCTAGCCTCGGCAAGTTCACGGTTCACGTAGCACTTGTACAATTATCATATCAATCATAATAGCATAAAACATGCACTTGACACTCACCAAAAGTCAAGGACAAAACAAGAGCAAAACGAGAGATCAGACAAGCTCCTCGACGTCCTCGTGACCATCTGAGACATGCAGAATCACGATTACCTAGGTACTCGACCAAGGTTAATAAGAAAATATTTTCTTGCTACCCACTCTCAAGGTCACAAGTCTGAGTCAAGTTAAAGGAGTTTTTCTCGCTAAATCATTGAAATATTACTCAAAGGAAACTCAAAAGTCATTTTTGAGTCAAGTCTTGGCAAGAACTCTCAATTCCAAAAGAAAGTACCACGCTTAACTTTCGGCATGAAAATCGAGAAAAGAGAAGATGGTTTTCATCTCTCAAAACATCTAGTCCTACGCCCAAGTTTTAGAATATAAGGAGCGTTCACATTTCTAAACTAATGGAGTTAGAATTCATCAAAACTCCACTCATTTCCATAGTAAATGTTAAAGCTCAAGGTTCCAAGTTTCGAGTATAAACTAGTGAAATTCTCCAAGAATTACTCTAGTTAAAATGCTCCATTTTTAGAGTTCAACGTCATGAAAATCAAGGGCATAAGACTAGAGGTTAAAATCCATTTCTCAAGTATGAATTGAGGTGCAATTAATCAAGAAAATTAGGCAACTAAGGAAACGCATCAAGAGAGGTTTAATCCTTTGGGAACTAAGATTCAAAATGAAAGTCCAATGTTCACAGAGACCTTGTATCCATCCATGAAATCAAAGTTAAAACGAACTAACAATCTCAAAGGAAAGTTGAAAGTTCTTAAAAGTGCATTTTTGTTTGAAACCAGAAAATTCCAGTTTTGTATGATACCACTTGGAAAAATCATATCTCGAGTTCTATAAGTCCAAAATTTGGAAACTTATACTGTTGGAAACTAGATTCAATGTACTAAAACTCTCTAGAAGACACTTTTTCCATATTCGAATCCGAAATTAGTCAAATCTTAGTTTCAAATCACTGTTTCAATAGGAATAGGGCAAATAGTCTTGCATTTTCGGTGAACTTTGAAATTTTGGTAAAATTCACAGAAATAGAATCAGCCATTGAAATTTATACCACTAAAATAATTCCAAGTCTAGTCTCAAATGCAATAAACGGAACTCAATTCGGACCTTTCTACACCAAGATACAATAGTTTTTGGAAAGCTGATTTTTTGGGACCTGGTTCATGAAATTCCAATTTTGGAGCACTTGACACAGTTTCGAAATCAGGTCATAATTAAGGCTACACAAGTTAAAAATTGGCGTGGTTTATGGGATTGAAAACTAGATTCAAAATTCTAAAAGTCACTACGAGAAACTGTCTTCAAATTCGTTTCACAAGAGGGACAAAATTGAGCTACAATCTGCAGCTGTGTAGGTCTCACGGGTAAAACAGTTGGTGAAAATCAGTCAATTTTGCCGGTTCACTACGGCTCATAGGAAACGAATTAGCAGGGGCATTTTGTACCGTTGGAAAGCTTTTGGGGTCTAGTTTCATATGCCACAAATGGCACTTGAATTTGACTGCTGTACAAAAAATTATGGCCTGTTGAACACACGCTGGTCTGCTATCCTGATCAGAAATTTTCCAGGTTTGCATTCTCACTTTAACCTAACCTTTTCTCAACCAAATGAAATGCTTTTTGGGAGATAATTTACACACATAAACACCAACATATAACAAGCATTTTGGCATCAAAATAACCACAAAATTCGAAATTAACATGAGGGAATCAACCAGCAAAATTTCGGACAGCAAGCTCCTCTTTCTCTTCAAATTTTCTTTTCAACTTTCCAAACCAAACTAAGCAACAATTCATCAAAACAAGTATTAAAAAACCAACTAAACACACAATAATTCCTCAAGGCCACTACCTAAGAAGCCACCTCAAGACATCTACCTAAAATCAAGGTTCAAAGAACCCATCAACAACCCAATGCTTAACTAGTTATAACTAACCAAAATCTAGTTAAGAGGTGAAAGAAAATGAGGGTTTTGAGGAGTTTTTACCTTCTCCAAGAGTAGAGAGCAAGACCACAAGGAAACCAGCTCCAACTACCAAGAGTCTTCCTCCTCCAAGTCCCTTTCTAAGCTGGAGTGAAGAACCAAGAAGATGAGCAAGATTAAAGTGAGTTTTGGGAACAAAAAGGAAGATGAGGAAGCTGAAATTTTTTGGCTAAAATGGCAAGGGAAGGGCCGGCCAAGAGGAGAAGGAAATTTGGGACTTCCTTGGCTAATTTGGAGGATGATATGCACAGCTAAGGAGGAAAGAAAGAAAGGAAATAGAATTGTTTGGTCAACTTTCTTTTACTTAAGGGTTAAGGGTAGACCAAGTCAAGGTCAAGGTTCCATGAATGTGTGACAATTGTCTTTCCAAAAATTAATCCTCATCCTATTATCTTTTAATCACTAAAATATCTAACCAATCTCTAATTATTTCTTAACACCTTATAAAATAATATTCCTTTGTACAAAACTCCCTTTTAATTTTCAAAAATTTATTGCACTTATTGCATTAGTGGGTGTCACTTCCAAAATGCACTTCAAACTTAACATGCACTAACTTATACATGGAAAATGATTTAAAACATGATTCACTTGTAAAATATCTAGGAGATTAAGACATTAAAGTAAAGTATAGAAAATGTATTCAAAAAAATAAAATAAAATTATATAAAACAAGAAAATTTTTCGAGTCCTCACATTTGCCGCTAAGGGGTTTTGATATATAGCCTCTGCATCTGTCTTTTAGTCTTAAGAAGAAGTAGTAGCCTCTATTGTGCTTTGTATGGTGTAGCTAGAGTTTCATATGATTAATAGAAAATTTCCCTTTGCCTCAATATCATTGTTTTTCTTGATTGTTCCTGTGGGTTTATGTGTAATTACCAATTTGGGTCTATCAAGAAAGGATAAATTAGTTAAAACTGAACTATTGCACACTACCTAAACTAAAGAATTAAGAAATTACATTTTTGTGGTGTTTCTTCACCCCTCTCTCAGTCTCCAAAATGAAGACACAAGCTCCTATTTATAGAGAAATTTTCAAGTCCTTCACTTGCATCTTCAATGTGAACACAACTCCATAAAAGTCAATAAATTTGGCTCCAAGTTATATCTCATCATTATAGAAGAAACGAAGTCAAGAATTGTTGTTTGAATCTTTATTTTACAGCTGCCAATCTTGTACAATTTGTCCCTCAAAAGTTGTGACAGAATGGAGTAGAAAACAAGTTGCGCAAGTGGAAGCTGCCAAATTTGATCAGAATCCCTCTAGGCAATCCCTCCAAGTTTCGGTTGGATTCCTTGAAGGGATTCATCCCCTGCTTCACCAAAAATTCTCTGCCTCAAATCCCTCTGTTTTTTACAAGTTTCTTCATTTTCTTCTTCTAGCGAGTCGAACCACTTTTGAAACTCATCATTTTTGCGAACTTTAGGACTTCAATCATCATATTGTAACCCTATTTCTTGTCAAAAATGAAGTCCATTTTCAACTCCTACAAAAATAACCAAAAATATGCAAATTAAAGGGACAAATATCTCATTTAAGCATTGGATTGCACTTAAAACCAATTCTAGCAAATATTGACCATTTTCTTCCTATAATATTGCAAAATATCATCCAAATATAGCACAAAATAGTCACATACCACTTGTGATGTAAGTTCCAAATACTTGTAGTTAAAAGATGTATTTAAAATAACTAGTGAAGGTAAGCACCAATACTAAGTGCTTTCTAGAGATTTTTGAAAAAAAAATAATTTCCTTTTTCTTTTCTTGTCTTTCCTTTCTATTAAAACATAATGTTCTAGATAAAGTTTTAAAGCAATTATTTTAATGTTCATATTCATTTACAATTTTATGGAATAATCCAAATAGGTTTAAAAGATACCTTTTTCATTTGAAACTTAATTGATAATATGTTGAAATGTAGAAGGCAAAAACAAATAAAAATTTTTTAGATTATCAACTTAATTACTATATAATATGTATTGTTAAAGGAATATTTGTTTGAGTGTTTAATAACCAA
The DNA here is from genome assembly GCF_036785885.1 of Coffea arabica. Taxonomy (NCBI): domain Eukaryota; kingdom Viridiplantae; phylum Streptophyta; class Magnoliopsida; order Gentianales; family Rubiaceae; genus Coffea; species Coffea arabica. The sequence continues at coordinate 41,957,758 of NC_092316.1, read as the reverse complement.
TATAAGTGAAAAATGATAGAAGTCTTGATCAATCAATTACTTGTAGTGACAGGTAATAAATACATGTAGAATGCCCAGGACCAACTATACATCCAAAAGAGAAGAAAGACATGAAAAACTAATGGCATAAATAAATGAAATGAAGAAAATAAAGCAATGAAGTTTAGTTAGAATTTCTAATATAGCTATAAAGTAATTTCGATCAAATACGTATGTCATGTTATTCTAAAACCCTCAATAATCATTACTTGAAATTTAAGAAACTACAATGATTCAAAATCCAAATAATGGGGATAAAAAATACAAAGTCAAAACTATTGGATAACGATAAATTGATTTTAACCATTAGAATTATTAAATTTTCATCAATTATCCGATATTTAAACAATATTAAAAACTTTGGGAGTCAAATTTGTTTTGATTGAAATATCAAGAATCAATTTGACACAAAGACCAAATATTAGGAATAAAACTACTGTAAAATCTCTATAAATTAATACCCTTGAAACCATACAAATTCTATTAATTTAAAGAGATATTAATTAATTAATTAATAATTTATTAATTTATTGAGTGTACTTAAAATTCTATTTAAGGAATATAAACCAATCCATATCTACTTGATTTGTAAGTATAATTTAATTCTATTAATATCTTCAATTACGTAGTAATTGATATCATTTTGCTGTTATTAAGATGTCAAAAAAATTTAGGAATACTAAATGATAGATATAAAAAAGATAGATGTCAATATGCGTGTGGGATGTGTTCTATTATACTCACGCACATATTGTTTTGTGCATTTGTGATCAGTCATGATTGATTTTGGATGAAATTCAGTTAGCTTTAAGTTTTTAGAAAAACAAACAACAATAAACTCATATTTTAGAAAAATATAATATGTAATTTTAGTGAATTAATTTATTATATGAATGAGACCAAAGGGCTATATAAAGTTTTTTTTTTAATTATTATCTCATTATTTTATCAAAATTATTAATTTAGCTCGTTAATCCAAGTCAGAACTAGAAAAAAGTTATTATTTAATTGAAGTTATTAATTTATCGAGTATTATTTTATGAAGGTTTTACTGTACAGTTCTTTCAGCAAAAGAACTTCTTAAGTTATACCGGCTGCTTCATATTTAGGTGTTGTCATGAAGGTAATATTTGATTCGTAAAAGATCTGTCCAACACTAGTCAGTCACAAAGATGCTATTATTACAATTTTGAAGCTAATGCCGGTGGATTAATCTAGTCGACCATCTGACTCTCTATAGCTTTTCTTTCTTCCTTTTTCCTGGGAGGATTTCTAAGGAATGTCAACTAGCCTAGTAGCTTGCAATGGACAGGATGTGGACATGATAAATAAGTCAAATTAATTTAACAAAGGCGAATAATTATGTGCCCTTTAATAATCGAACTCTTTTTTTTTCTATTTTACAAACTGACAGCAAATACTAACTCACTCTTATCTTATACAACACGTGAATGAAAAATCTAATTGTACCATTTGAAATTAGAGTTTGAGAGCTATGTTTTCAGAACCGGACCGGATAGTGACTCGGCCGAGATCAGGGGTCAGGGGTTAATGGGTTCGACCGGAGGTTGATAGGGGTCGAACCGGATGACGTCATAAATAAAAATTATTTAAAAATTAAAATATTATATATATAATATCTAATAATATATTGATATTAATAAAGGTATATTCATATATATTTGATGTTTCAAATATATTTAACAAGAAAATACAAAGAAATTAGAACAATCAAGTAGCAATTTATATTATTTAATAAATATTAACAAGTTTAGAATTAAAATTATGAATTTAATTGAAAAATAACATCAAATTTTATGACAATATTTATAAAATATCAAATATTTGAGGTATATCAATAAGTTTTAACAATTTAGAGGGTCAAAACATAATATTAAAAAGTTTGAATTTTTTTTTTTAAAAATTACTGTTGAACCGGAAAAACCGGTTTTTTCCCGGTCAAATCCGATTTTTGACCGGATTTTAAATTTTCGGTTTTTTAATATGACTCGGACCGGCTATCTGGCCGGTTTCCGATTCGACCGGTTCGACCGGCCGATCCGGTCCGAGTTTTAAACACAGAGTTTGAGAGTTCACCTTTAGACCAAATGGGTGCAACATTGCACCGTAGAAATTTTATCCACAGGTAAACAGGATTCCTACTTTGACCTAGTTCAAGATTTAGGACATAGAGACCCTCCATGACCATCGGAACAAAAGCCCTTTGATGATTGAACATCTATCACATATTTTTTATACTTCAACGGTTCTTATTAAAATAATAAAACAAGAAATTACTAATGATACGTAAAACAACACCTAACTCCACGCGAGACCCAACATCTTATTTTGCTGGCTCTCCAGCCATATGATTTATTCAAATACAGTATACAGAGGGTGCAAGTTTGGGCTTTGGATGACCATTAGGAGTGAGGCCCGTTGTTAAGTGAGCCTATAAGCTTCCTCTATATTGAGTTTCTCGGCAGCTTTCCATTGGGCAAATCCCAATCCAATGCATGGATTAAACTTGCAGTCAATTACTGAACCAATGCCCAAACTCATTCCAGCGCAAATTCTACGCCCGGCACCCAATGGTGTGACTTCAAAATCATTTTCCCTAAAATCAACATTGGGCTTTTGTCCTCCTGGTAAAAATCTTTCTGATCTGAACTCCAATGGATCAGCCCATACATCTGGATCCCGGGCTATGGCCCAAACATTAACCAAAGTGTTGAACCTTTAGGAATGAAGTATCCATTGATTTCACAATTCGCAGTTGCCATTCTTGGCAGAGACAGTGGAGTAGTGGGTGAAGCCTCAAGGTCTCCTTGACGATAGCCTGGATAAAGTTTAATTTGGGCAGATCAGCATCTGCTACGAGCCGGTTTGATCTGATAACTGTGTCGAGTTCTTGTTGGGCTTGGGCCAACAATTTCGGATTGGAATAAGTTCTGCAATGACCTATTCCACAATAATTGATGATGTGTCTATCCCAACTGTAAACAAATAATTGGACAGTGTATTATTTGAAATATTATTTGGAATAATTACTATAACACTTTTTGTGATGTGATATATGTGAGATAAAAAAGTGATTGAGAATATAAAAAGGTAGGTTGGGAAATGTGTTTATGATGCAAGCGAAATATTATTTGAGATAATTTGGGTATCCAAACACTTCTAATTTAACTCTTAGCAATCCTTTTGTCTTTTCTTTTTTGAAGCTTAGAATCTCTCTTGAATTGAAAAAAGAGAAAACAAACAAGAAAAGTAAATTACGAGGGTGCAACCGATAATTACACTTTTGCATTAATGTCCAACCATGTATGGAAAAAGTAGAGGCATCTATATCTATATCTATATGTATTAGATGGTAGGATTTTGACGAGGAGCTTCCAAAAACGTTAGAAATTCAAATTGTTTTTTAATACAAGTTTAGATTTTTTAATTTAGTAATCTTTATCCTATAATTAACGGATAATAATCACAATTACAAATCACTTTTGCAAATCACAAGCCACGACTGACACTCACAAACCACGTCTCACACTTTTTTTTTACTACAATTTTAGATTTTTTTAATTTAGTAATCTTTATCCTTAACTAATGAGTAATAACCACCCCTACGAATAACGTCCCCTGCAAATCGCGTTTGCAAATTACAAATCATGTCTGACACTTTATCACACAACTAATAGTAACAACTAACTAATAAGAAATTCACCACTACCAAAATCACATATCAAAAAATTGGGGAGCCCATTTGAATTACAATTTCCATAATTCCCACAATTCTACTTATATGACATATCTTACTTTTATAATTATTCACCAAAATTAACGATTGCTAACACATTTTATTTTCATTTTTCATCCACACAAATCAAATACAATAAGAAAAAGACACTACCTATCATACTCTCACCATGGACGAATCTCACCTACAAACACTTCAACGGCACCTAAATTCAAAATCATGCCTACGGTAAAATTATTCTACTTTAAATAATTACTGAACAAATTTGTCAATTCATAATTATAACCTATATCTTCTTTCATTATTACTAGGTTAAATATTTCTGAATACTTGCTTACATTTAGAGTATTAACATAGAAAATATCCATATTATTATTATTATTATTATTATTTTAAGCATTTCGTTCAACATTCTAGAGCTTATCTTACATTGTATAACTTAATCTAACAAGGCTAGATAAAGATGTTTTAGATTTTCCTTTAAGCATCTTAGACGTAATTAATTAAGTATAATGTTTATATGGCCAACCCTTCAATTCTAACAATTGCCTTAACTTGGGTCTTGAATTTTAATATTCCCGATATACTGTAAAAATGGACTAGTTGTATTTAATAATTTATTTATCGGACAATTATTAATTTTTGTATTACATTTTTGGTCCACATCTTCACTGTTTTCCCCCTTTGCCTTCTGTCTTTTCTTCCTCGGGGGACCCATGGTTGGCCAAATGCTAACCATGGTTAACCATGGTCGCCAGAGAGTCTGGCGACCCAATGAAACGGCCAACCAAATCTTTGCTCTTCCCTCCATGGATTTTTTTTTTTTCAATTTCTTTCCCTTGCCGCCAGAGACGGCGGCCCCCGCTCTTCCCTTCGTGTGAGGTGCTGGTTTTGCAACGTTTAGCCAAAACAGAGCCGCTGCTCTTCCGTTTCCCTTTCTTTTTTCTTTTCTTTTTTTTTTTTTAGATCAATCACCCTATAATCCCAAGATTAAAATCTAACACCCTATTTCTATTAACCCAGATACGGATCTTATCAAAACATATACATCTACACCTATATAGCCGCTGCATATGTCCATAAAATTCTTAGAACAATTAATTAAAAAAGGAGTTTTCTTGCATTAATTCGAGACTTACAGGTTTAGGGGTCTAGTCGTCTGATCGATTGACGATGTCGCCTGCTTCTCCTTCTCTACTCTCTAACGGCTTTTGCTCTAAGGGAGGCAGATAATGAAGGGTAGGAGAGATGTTATTTTTTTTTTCTTTGTTGTTTTGATATGTATGCTAAACCCTAATAACCACCCACTAATAGGTGATTTAGATAGGAGTTTTAACTATTATAAACTTTTACCCTATCTTATCCCATCCTATCCCTTAATTAACCTTTTAACCTAACCTGCAATTATTTTTGCTTTTACCAAGGGTAAATTACCATTTAATTTAATTGGGCAAGATAACAACCATGAGCCCAAAAATCGTGGGTTTTACATCTAGTATATTGATTTTTGGGAGATTTTTTATGGCTTGGTTTGAGATTTTCTGGAGACCACTATATATATATATATATATATATATATATATATATATATAAGAGAGGAAAGCTTATTCATTGCATGGTACTTAATTTAACCGGCAGGATTAGTGTTGAAGACTTTTTTGTTGGTGTTTGTTAGTATATTGTGGGGGTGGTAGTCAGGTAGGTGTGTGCTGAAGGGAAAAGATTGATTGGCTGATGATTGCGAACGTTTGGTAGCAAGCACATGCAACAAGAAATGTGCCGCTACAAGTAATTTGTAATACAAAAGTGATACAACGTTCCACAATTAGGGCCATATATACAACTCAGGTTCAAAAAGTTGGAGCACTTTATTCTATATAGACATATTAGATAATCCATCCTAAAAGTTGAATTTCTGATGGTAAGCGATGGCCAAGTTTTTGCCGCTAAGTATGAATGGAGGGCATTACATATTTTAAGCTGAACGAAAGAGAGGTATGGTAGTATCAAATATATTTGCTGTAAACCTAAACTTAGTGGGTTTAGTGCATGTCAGCATGGACAAGGGCAGGACTAGGGCTGCAAATGAGTCGAGTCAAGTCGAACTTTGGGTTAATTGAGTCGAGTCTCGATTAAATTTTATCAACCTCGAGCTCGACGAGTCGGCAATTTAAAGCTCGAGTTCGAAAAAAATAAAAAATAATTATTTTATTTTTAAAAAAATAAATAAAATAATAATTTTTTCTTAATAAATAATAAAAATATTAAGGATATATATGTAATTTTACTATTAAAATAAGAAAATAAAATATATATACTTAAAATAAAAAATATATATATACTTAAAATAAAAATATAAAAAATATTATATATATATGCTCGAGCTCGCGAGCCGGCTTAATATTTTGAGCTTGAGTTCGAGCTCGATTTCGACTCGAGCTCAGAATATTAAGCTCGTTAGCCCGGCTCGCGAGCTTGAGTATATATATATATATATATATATATATATATATATATATATATATATATATATATATATATATATATATATATATATATTTTTATTTAATAATAAAATTACGTATATTATATATATATATTTTTTATTTTTTATTTTCATAGTAAAATTACGTATATTATATATATATTTTTTATTTTTTATTTTCATAGTAAAATTACGTATATATTCTTAATATTTTATTATTTATTAAGAAAAAAAATATTATTTTATTTATTTTTTAAAAATAAAATAATTATTTTTTATTTTTTTCGAGCTCGAGCTCGACTCGGAGCTCGACTCGAATGCCGGCTCGTCGAGCTCGAGTTTGGTAAAATTTAGTCGAGATTCGGCTCGATTAGCTCAAAACTCGACTCGACTCGGCTCGTTTGCAGCCCTAGTTTGCAGCCTTAGGCAGGACCAGGAACGCAAGGTATTGAAATTCAAACAGTTTATTGACCTGTAAAAATTATTGTGTTGAGGGTCAATAATTATTCAATCATGGAATTAATTATAATCAACCTATGTTTTTAAATTCGGATCAGTCCGACCAGTCGAACTAGTAACCGGCCAACCATCCAGTCCGAATCTCTTTAATAAACCGCTAATCTAGACTCTGTCAAACTTGATCAAAGTTGGGTTTGACCAAAAACCGGTAAAACCAGTTAAAATCGGTTTTTTTTCTCAAATTTTCCATTCTATTTTTTTTTTAAATAACAACCTCCACTAAATAACAAAGTAGAATCAAGTCAATAAGAAAGCATTGTGTTTTTGTCAGAATCTCATGCAACATCCTTTATACTAAATTGAGGGAATTTTTCTTAAAAAATGTAGTATAACTTAAAATATCCAAACTTAAAAAAAGAAAAGAAAAGAAGAAACCGGACTCATTGCCATTGTGATGGCTTTTTCTTCTTCTACCCTTTTTTTCCAACTCCTTTGATCTGTGAAAAGCACCAAGAATTACTGTCTAACAAAGTTAGAAATCTAGATTAGGAGAAAATTTTCATTCTCTAAATTCACTAAACCCCATTTCACGCAACTAAGTTTTCAAAGATTTGAAATCAAATTGGAGGAAAACAAAAAAGGAAAAGAGCAAAGAAGGGAAGAGAACAGATAAGAGGGAAAAAGGAAAATAATGAAGAAAAGGAAAGTTTGCATATGTGTTTGATGTGTTTAGTTTGTGTGGGATAAAAGAAAAGGACAGAATTACTGGCCTTATGGTGGAGAGACAAGAAGGAACATAGAAGAAGAAACAAAAAACAAGATGAGAAGGAAAGGAAGAGGCGGCTGACAAAAACTGAAGCATTTGGTTTAGCATTTATTAGATTTAGATGCCCCCAAATTTTTTTATAATTTTATTTTGACTCCATATTGTTTTAGTAAAGTATAAAATTAACCTATTACATTTTTAAATTACACTTTTCACCTATAGCTTTTAAATTTTTTAAGTGGAATCCTTTTGGGTTAAATCTAAACTCATCAAATATGTATGTAAAGTTATAAACCACCAATTTCAGGGGAATTTTTATTTATTATATTGATTATATATTATTTATATATATTTATGGCGTCATCTGATTTAACCCTCAGGCTAATCGATCGAACCCATCAACTCTTGACCCCTGACCTCTACCGAGTCACTATCTCATCCAAGTTTTAAAATATAGTAATCAACCCGTGACATCATAAACACTTAACAAATAATATTAATAATTATCAAATATTTCAAATATGCACATACTTGTAGAAATTTATCTCTAATGTTAAAAATAATTGCTTTAATCCTCATACTAATCTTCTCAGTGTAGCTTGTTTTAGAGACCAAAATTACTTTTTCTATATACAAGTATATGTTTACTACATTCCTGGTTTGTTACATTTGAAAGTTTCAAAAATTGTTATGAATTGTAATTTCTAAGATTGGTACTACATTCCTGGCTGCTGCCCCTTTTGTAATTAATCCTTGTTTTATCAAGTGTTAATATTTATAAAGCTATTATCGTTTGTTGAAAAAAAAAAGATAGGTATGAAAGAAAATAAAAGGCAATGACAAAGAAAATTAAAGTACATTAAAGAGTTCAAAAAATTACAATATATACTCCATGTTATACGTGTTGGACAAGATTTAAGATGTAAATATAAGAGAGAGAGAGAGAGGATTGGAATTAGATCGCAAACGGGATTGTCCAATTAGTAGAGATAAATATGCATTGGTAATTGATAAAGATTTAAATTGCTATGTCATATAATTAAATTAGTTAACCAATTTTAAAAATGTTTAGGCTTTATTGTAGTTGCTCAATGAACTGGTCGGTTCAGTGAAAACCGTTGTTCTGTGGTATGTCAATATGAAGTGCTTTACGGGATTTTTACAGAGAAATAGGGATACATTTTTCATATAATTAGTTCAGTTCACGTTTATTTCATTTTAAAACCCCAATAATAACAATTTGAAATCTAAGTGGCTATATTGATCAAAATTTTAAACATTAAGAACAAAAAATGAAAATTTAAAATTTTTGACAAAAACCAATTTGATTTTGAGTGTCACTTAATATGATTTTTCATTTGTTTTTCTACAATTTCCTAAAATCAAAAGATTTCAAAGCCCACGTTTGTTTGAGTCAAAAAATTAGGAATCAATTTGACACAGGCACGTTATGGACCAAAATAGTATTTCAACCATTGTAAAACTAATTATGGACAACCGCTTCGCAAAAATTTCTTGTTTTAACAAGACAGTAATATATCTGTTAGTATGTGCCACAAATACATATCCTACTTTTTTTTAAGTAGTTGTACTTTTAAGAGTGCGGCTTAGCTCAAAAGTTGAAATCCATTCTGTTTCTGTTTTTGGTGAGTGAGAGATATTGAACCAAAACCTCTTATTTACAATTCATTCCATTTTATCACGCAATCCAACCCTTTTCCAATCCATCATGCTTAATGCTTCAATGTTATGCACTTATAATTTAAATAACATCGACTTTATAACAAAATCAACTCTATATTCCCAATGATTGTGCAATTTATCCACATGAAAACTCATATACCAGTGTTTCTGCTCCATCATCTTTTTAGTGCAATATTTTTTTTTTATTTTGTTTTTGGTGCAATATTAAATGACCTCAACATGTAAATCAGACTTTGCTAGTCCCCAGAATAAGTACGCTAGAAACCAGAAAGGGCAAAGCAAAGTCTGACTTACATGTTGTGCAATAGTGATTCCCAACTGTATATAATGTTTTAATCACAGGTTCTAATTCATGTTTTAATCATAGGTTGTAATTCATTATCAATTATTTGTTTGATTTTGGAAAATAAATGTGAGACTAATTATTGTTCCTACAGAACTGGAACATCTCAATTTTGTCAAAATTACATGTGATCGGGTCTTAATTTATCAATTTTTTTATTTTTTTTTGGGTTAGTGGCCCAACCCTACAAGAAATTTATCATTAATGACTGTCGTTGCAATGTTTTAAAACTCAACCCAGACCGGACAATCAAGATTGGTTAATCGTTGACAAGTTAGCATTCCTATAGGAAAAGCCCTAAAACCCAGCAGCGATTAAAAACTACCAATTTAGATTAAGTTGGCAAAATAGTCCGGTTCAACGCTTAAACCATTGCAGAACAATGGTTTTCACTGAACCGACAACTTCATTGAGCAACTACAATAAAGCCTAATCACTTTTGAAAATTGGTTAACTAATTTCATTATATGACATAGCAATTTAAATCTTATCAATTACCACTGCATATTTATCTCTACTAATTAGACAATCCCATTTGTGATCTAATTGCAATCCTCTCTCTCTCTCTCTCTATTATATTTACATCTTAAATCTTGTCCAACATGTATAACATGGAGTATATATTGTAATTTTTTAACTCTTTATTTTCTTTCATACCTATCTTATAAATTACAATTCATAATAATTTTTGAAACTTCCAAATGTAACACACCAAAAATGTAGTAAATAATACTTTTATATAGAAAAAGTAATTTTGCTGTCTAAAACAAGCAATATTGAGAAGATTAGTATGAAGATTTAAGCGATTATTTTTGGCATTAGAGCAAAATTTCTACAAGTGTGTGCATATTTGAAATATTTGAAATATTTGATAATTATTAATATTATTTGTTAAGTGTTTATGATGTCACGGGTTGATTATGATTAATTCAAGGATTGAATAATTATTGACCTTCAACACAATAATTTTTACAGGTCAATAAACTGTTTGAATTACAAAGCCTTGAGTTCCTGGCCCTGCCCTTGTCTATGCTGACATGCAGTTACCCTCTAGGTTTAGGTTTACAGCAAATATATTTGATACTACCTCCCTTTCATTCAGCTAAAAATATGCAATTCCCATTCATATTTAATGGCCAAAAACTTGGCCATCGCTTACCATCAAGATACAACTTGTAGGATGGGTTATCTAATAAGTCTATATAAAAATAAGGGATAATTTGACAAACCTCCCTGAGATTTCTGACAATTTTACTGAGTTCTTCTGAAATTTAAAAAATTATACATACCTCCCTTGTTATTTAAAATGACAATACTGCCCTTAAATATTTTAATGAAATTCCCTTGTTTGGTATGGTTATATTTAGAATGACTTTTATAATTATTTTTCATCCTTTTTCCTTCTTATTCCTTTTTATTTTAATTTTTTTGCCAACAAAACTGTATAATTATCACTATTATCTTTAGCTTCTATTGTAACCAAATGTCGAACAATTGATTTTTTTTTTTGATAAGTTAACTTTATACGTAATCTAATGATTTTTGCTAATCTTTATTTTCTATTTATTGGTATCAAAATTAACAATAAATCAAAAAGAAATTGCCCAAAATCACTACTCAAAAAATTCATAAATTTTGAACCAATTATTTCAACGTTTTATTTTCTATCTTATAAATCGAAATCCATAATAAAATATTACCAAAAGTATCGTATCATAGTGATAAAATTATTATTATAGTTGTTTATCAAATACTAGATATGGACTTGAAATATTCGGCACCTTTTTCTTATAATTACAGAAGATAATCTTATAATTCTATAGAAAAGTAAATTAAAACTCATTATACAAGGGTATTTTTGGGTATTCATTTAAAAATTTGACCAAGTCAATATTATTTTAAAATTTTGTTACTAAAACTATCAAATCAAGAAAGGTATGCATAATTTTTCAAATTTCAGGAGAACTCAGTGAAATTGTTAGAAACCTCATGGGAGGTTTTTCTGAAATTATCCCTAGAAATAAATTACTCCAACTTTTGAATGTGGGTTGTATATATGGCCCTAATTGTGGAACGTTTTATTACTTTGCAGTATAAATTACTTGTCGTGGCGCATCTACTGCTGCATGTGCTTGCTAGTTGCTACCAAACTTTCAAAATCATCAGCCAATCAATCTTTTCCCTTCAGCACACGCCTACCTGACTAAAAATCTACCACCCCACAATATACCGACAAACACCAAAAAAATAAAAAATAAATAAAAAAGCTACCGATCCACAATATGCCAACAAACACCAACAAACACAAAAAAAAAAGTCTTCCAACACCAATACTGCCGGTTAAATTAAGTACCATGCAATGAATCAGCTTTCCTCTCTTATATATATATTGTGGTCTCCAGAAAATCTCAAACCAAGCCAAAAATATTCTCCCAAAAATCAACATGTCCACCTTAACCCTCATTTTCATCAGCTCCCTCTTGGCCTTTCTTCTCTACTCTATACTCAAAAAAGCAGGTAATCCCTCAAAGTCACTCCCACCGGGTCCAAAACCATGGCCAATTGTAGGAAACCTCCCACATTTGGGCACAAAACCACACCATTCACTTGCAGCCATGGCCAAGACTTATGGTCCACTTATGCACCTCAGGCTTGGTTTTGTGCATGTGGTGGTGGCAGCCTCGGCCTCTGTTGCTGCACAGTTCTTGAAAACCCACGACGCCAATTTCTCCAGCCGGCCACCAAACTCTGGTGCCAAACATATTGCTTATAACTATCAAGACCTTGTTTTTGCACCTTATGGACCTCGATGGAGGTTGCTAAGGAAAATTTGTTCCATCCACCTTTTCTCTGCCAAGGCTTTGGATGACTTCCACCTCGTCCGACAGGTGAAAATCTAATCGTAAATATTTCTACAAATTAGTACGGACGAACTAACAGAAATAGTTTATTCTTGATGATACATCTGTTTTGTATTAGTGTGTGTGTCTATATATATATAATCTTTTATATTGTTATAACCATATTTGGGCTATAGGTGAGATTATAGGCTGATACAGAATTAATATCATATAAACTGTATAGCTTAAAATGAAAATGTTATTTGATCAAAATCTCTTCTAAAACTCTTCACTTTCTGAATTTTCAGTTCTTGATTATGGACACATTTGATTAGATTCGTATGTATCTTGATTTTCCTTACGATATATTCTAGTGTTTCTTGTCATTTTCATGACGTCTATACAGCTCACCCAAACAAAACCCGTGGAACGACTAGTCAAAAAGTTGGCTTTATGCGTGTGTGATTTAATTATCAATGTACTAGCAATAGTACAGTTAAAAGGAGAGCACTTTTCTAACGTAGGTCCAAGAAGATGGAAATGTCAGTGGAGAGGTTATGTATGTGGTTTCCGGACTTTTTAGAAACTGTGGAGATTAGTCTGTTTTTTTGTGATTGACAGTCTATTATCTTACTAAACCGCTGACCTTGGCTCAGTGTCCACCGTGGAAGATATTAAGTCCTCGAGTGTAGGTAGGAATTCAAATCTCATCTGTTATAAAAAAAAAAATTTCAAGAATTGTGCTAAACACTTCTTTGATCTAGTAAAATCTGTGTATCTGTTAGATAGGTTATACAATAATTGTTTTTTTTCCAGCTCTGGAAAAAAAAATCTATTATCTTATTAATTTTATGTACATGAATATAATAAAAAGAAAGATATCCATAAAAAGAAAAAAAAGTTGAGTCCCATTCTTACTACTCTAAAATTTCCAGCCGTACAACAAACTACAGCAAATTGGGAACAGGGTATGTAAAATGTGCTCGTTTCTTTTGTAAAAATTGGTAATTTGTATCCGGAGAACAAAGGCAAATAGAAAGCCCATTTTTCTTAAGATTAATCTTTTATCCATTAGTCAAGTTTACATTAACGGGTTTAGATATATACTGCATATATAATAAAAAATGTAATAATTTTTGTGCTTTGTGCATCTAACCTACTAATACAAAAACTTTTAAAATAAGGAAAATAATATTAGCACTCCTCAAAAAAATTTCAGGCGCGCCTTTTCTTCTTTTACATTGAATGAAATTCAAGAAGTGCCTGAAATTTTTTGAGGAGTGCTAATATGTTATTTTCCAAAAATATATTTTAGATTTTTTAACGGTGAATTACTTTTACAGGCAGAGGTGGGAACTCTCGCACGCGCTCTGTTAGCTAGTGCAGGGAAGACTCCAGTAAATTTGGGGCAGTTATTGAACGTGTGCACAACGAATGCGCTAGGGCGAGTGATGCTAGGGAGGAGAGTTTTCGGTGATGGAAGCGGCGGCGGAGATCCCAAAGCCGACGAGTTCAAATCAATGGTGGTTGAGCTGATGGTGCTGGCTGGTGTTTTTAACCTGGGTGATTTTATCCCAATTCTTGATCGGCTAGATTTGCAAGGTGTTGCTGGGAAGATGAAGAAACTCCACGCGCGTTTCGACGCGTTCTTGAACACAATCCTTGAAGAGCATAAGATCAACGGCTCTAGTGGAATGGAAAAACACGTGGACTTGTTGAGTACGTTGATCTCGCTTAAAGACAATGTTGATGGCGAGGGAGGCACCCTATCGGATACAGAAATCAAAGCTTTGCTTTTGGTATGCTCTCCTCTTACTACTACTAGCACAACTAATTTCCTATTTTTAATTTTTTTTACAGGTGTCCATATTATACCCAATTTATTAATTAGATGTGAATCTAACATACATTGCCCCTGTCACATTCAAATACATTTTCTACTTAATTTTATACTTTTAACAGTCTCAACCATTGGTCACCGTTACACTATTCCTTAAACAATTTAAACGTATGAGATAAGTTTAAATTGTTTTTGGGTTTTAGCTTGCAGTATCACGTGTTTTTTTTGGGTTTATCTAACGGGTGCCTAATGTTAAAATATATTTCAGTTATTATATTTTTTAAAATGTAAGCTTAATTAGAAAAAATAAATAAACATAAGGAAGGGCAGGTTCAATAGAAAAAATATATAAATATAAGAAAGATAATAATTGTTAGTGTATATACATAGCAGATTCGATGAATTTGAGCATATTAACTAGGGTTTTAAATGAGAGATCTCAGATTTAAACCTTCGTACTTATATTAAAAAAACGTAATTTTAAAAAAACGATGCATCAAGTAATTAGTGTGAGGAGAAATATATCAAGTTTTGGGGAAGTCTTTTGTTTTGAAAAATATTTAAGAGTAGACTATTAATAACTAATTTTATTGGCACTTTACTTTTTCTTTTTAATGACGCTTTATTTGTTTATGCGCTTTTGCAAGCATTGCAAAAGTGATGAAGTATCATTGACAATAATTTGAATGTCATTAATGATGCCCCTCAGATACAAAATGTACACCTCTACTTTTTCCGTACGTGGCTGGACCAAAAGTGTAATTATAGTTTGCACCCTCATTATTTACTTTTCCTTTTTGTTTTTGCTCTTTTTTTAAATTCAAGAGAGATTCTAAACTTAAAAAAGACAAGAAAAAAGGATAGCTAAGAGTTAAATTAGAAATCTCGAAATTACTAATTAATAATTAAATAAAAAAGTTTCTTATGTTTCATTTATTTTGTTGTAGGATTTGTTTACTGCTGGGACAGACACATCATCAAGCACTGTGGAATGGGCCATTGCAGAACTTATTCGCAATCCGAAATTGTTGGCCCAAGCCCAACAAGAGCTTGATGCAGTTATCGGATCAAATCGGCTTGTAACAGACGCTGATCTCCCCAAATTAACCTTTATCCAAGCTATTGTCAAGGAGGCCTTTAGACTTCACCCGTCTACTCCACTGTCTCTGCCAAGAATGGCGACTGAGAATTGCGAAATCAATGGATACTTCATTCCTAAAGGTTCAACACTTTTGGTTAACGTTTGGGCCATAGCTCGGGATCCAGATATATGGGCTGATCCACTAGAGTTTAGACCTGAAAGGTTTTTGCCAGGAGGCGAAAAGCCCAATGTTGATGTTAGGGGAAATGATTTTGAAGTCATACCATTTGGTGCTGGGCGTCGAATTTGTGCTGGAATGAGTTTGGGCGTTCGTATGGTTCAGTTATTGACTGCAACTTTAATCCATGCATTCGATTGGGATTTGCCCAATGGACAAGGTGCAGAGAAACTCAATATGGAGGAAGCTTATGGGCTCACTTTACAACGGGCTTCACCATTAATGGTTCATCCAAAACCCAGACTTGCACCCCATATATACTGAATTTGAATAATCAAAAGGCCAGAAAGCCTGCAAAATAAGATATTGGGCCTTGGGTGGACTTAGGTGTTGTCTTAATTATCCTTAGTAATTTCTTGTTTTATTATTTTAATAAGAACCTTTGAAGTCTATAAAATATGTGATAGGCAATCATCGGCTTTTGTTCCGGTGGCCATGGAAAGATCCCTATAGCCCAATCCTGAACGAGGTCCAAGTTAGAATCCCGTTTACTAGCAGAAAAAATCTTTGATGGTGCAATGTTTCACCCATTTGGTCTAAAGGTGAACTCTCAAACTCTAGTTTCAAATGGTACAACTAGATTTTGATTCACGCATTATATAAGAGTGAGTGAGTATTGCTGTCATTTTGTAAAAATAGAAAAAAAAATAAAAAATGGAAAGAGTCAATTATTAAAGGGCACATGGTTATTCACCTTTGTTAAATAAAGTTGACTTATTTATCATGTCCACATCATGTGCATTGCAAGCTACTAAGACTTGTTGACATTCCTTAGAGAAATCCTCCCAGGAAAAAGGCAATGTTTTAAAAATTGGACCGTTAATTGAACCGGTGAAGTGAAAGGGTCGAGATTCAACCGGTTGGACCGGTTCAACCTTGGTTCAATGAATTTTAAAAAAAAATAATTTATATAAATAAATAAATAAATATATATATATGCACAAAATAAGACATGTAATGGACTAATTTAATACTTTATATGATGAAAAGTTTACTATTTTTGAATAACTTGGATTTTTAAAAATAAATTATTTATTTTTGAATTATAAGTTAAAACAAATAAATTTCATCTCAATTTCAATTGTATCTGCCATAAAATCTTAAATCCAACCAAAAAATATCACAATATTTTGGAATTATACAAAATTCACGTCTATGAGAATTTAGACATTGTAAACTTAAATTTTAATTTACGTTTTGGGATTTAGAGATTGCAATTTAAAAAAAAAAGTTTGAAATTCGAAAGAAGTCAAGAGAATCGAAAATAGAAATGCAAACTTGATAAGAAGCAAAAAATGAGATAAAAGTAAGTGGTTGTGGCATTGAATAATTTGGGTTAAAAAAATAATTCTTTTTTAACTTTTTTAATTTAATGCAATGTTTTGAAAATCGGACCGGACCGGCCAGTTCGACCGGTTGAATCGCGAACCGGCCATGGCACCGGTCTGGTTCAATGCCATAGTTGACTTTGTCAGAAAACCGGTCAAGAACCGGTTGAACCGTAAAAACCGCGATTGAACCGGTTTTCAACTTTCCTCTTTTTTTTTTTTTTTTTTTTTTTTTTTCAAAATGCAGCTATCAAGATTCGAATTCAAGACCTTTGTAATAGAAGATCAATGTATTAACCGTTGCACCATCACATCGTATTAGTTTTTTTTGATAACTTATTTATATAAAGCAAACACTTATATTTCTTTTTTCCATTTTTCTTACAAAATCTCATCATCTCATGGCTCTTTCTTTTTAATTTTCAACTCTCTCTCTCTCTCTCTTTTTTGTCACTCTCTTTTTAATCAAACCTCTTTATTTTTAATTTATTGATGTTTTCTTCTATCTTTTAATTTGGTTTTTGTCCATTAAATTGAAAAAAGTTAAAGAAGAATTATTTTTTAACCCAAATTATTTAATGCTACAACCACTCACTTTTATCTCATTTTTTGTTTCTTATCAAGTTTACATTTCTATTTTCGATTTTCTTGACTTCCTTCGAACTCCAAACTTTCTTTTTTTTTAAATTGCAATCTCTAAAACGTAAATTAAAATTTAAGTTCACAATATCTAAATTCTCATAGACGTGAATTTTGTATAATTTCAAAATATTGTGATATTTTTGGATTGGAGTTAGACATAATTGAAATCGAGATGAAATTTATTTGTTTTAACTTATAATTTAAAAAATTTATTTTTAAAAATCCAAGTTATTAAAAAATAGTAAACCTTTCATCATATAAAGTATTAAATTAATCCATTACATGTCTTATTTTGTACATATATATATTTATATAAATAATTTTTTAAAAAATTCATTGAACCGAGGTTGAACCGGTCCGATCGGTTGAAACTCGACCATTTCACTTCACCGGTTCAATTAACGGTCCGGTTTTTAAAACATTGATTTAATGGACAAAAATAAAATTAAAAGATGTAAGAAAATATCAATAAATTAAAAATAAAGATGTTTGATTAAAAAGGAAGTGACAAAAGAAAAGAGGATAGAGAGAAAGAGAGAGAGAGAGAGAGTTGAAGATTAAAAAAACATAACCATGAGAGGATGAGATTTTGTAAGAAAAATGGAAAAAAGAAATATGAGTGTTTGTTTTATATAAATAAGTTATAAAAAAAATAATAAGATGTGATAGTGCAATGGTTACTATATTGGTCTTCTATTACAAAGGTCATGAGTTTGAATCTTGAAAGCTGTATTTTGCAAAAAAAAAAAAAAAAAAAAGAGAGGAAAACTCGAAAACCGGAAAAAATCGGTTCAATCCGGTTTCGACGGTTTCATGGTTGGACCGGTTTTTGACCGTTTTCTAGCAAGGTCAACACTAACATAGAATCGGATCGGTGCCATGGCCGGTTCGCGGTTCAACCAGTCGATCCCGCCGGTCCGGTCCGATTTTCAAAACATTGGAAAAAGGAAGAAAGAAAAGCTATAGAGAGTAAGATGGTCAACTAGATTAATCCACCAGCACTAGCTTTTTTTTTTTTGGTTAGATAGGAGGGCTTTAGACCCATTACAAGGTAACTAATCTAGGCCACTGTGAGAACCCTGAAAATGGATATATAAGCTAGTGCATATTTCATTTGCATTTCTTTTATTCCTTAATAATTTCTAGCATTACTTTTACTTGTTTGCAATTAAGTACGTAAAATTAGGTTTATGTGAAAAATAATATAATTTTCCTAAGTTATGAAATTTCTTGGTTTTATTAGACTAAATTAATATCCTTAGGGTTAGATTAATTTTTCGCCTTAACATAAAATGTTAGAATACTTAAATTCCCTTATGCTAAATTAAGGATACTTGAGTCGATAGCCTTACTATCTTAAAATAAATTATTTAAATTCCAATGATTAATTTCAATTAGTTGCTAATGTTAAATGTTAATAAGAATTTCCGCGTTAAGATGAAAAACCAATGAATTTTTGATAAACATGATACTAATATACTAAACATACTTAAGGAGTGAAAATTTCGATAAATATATCCTTATCTTCTTTGTTTTCACAATAAGTGCGTAAAAATAATTTTTATGTGCAAATTGACACCCTTGGATTTAATTATTATTTCACTTGACTTTATAGTACTAAATCGATAAATTTTGAGTTAGACTAACTCCACTTCTTGAGAAATAATAATTGGAAATTCTAATAACTAATTTAATCGCTAAATAATATAAGAATTACTAGGAACCTTAATATTAAAGTTTAATCGAGAATTATTCGATAAAAATGGTTTAGGTATATTAGGGTATAATTAGGCGTTCAAATCACACTTGGGGATAATTTTTAGAATTAAGTTGGATTTGAGAAATTAAGTTGAGGGTAGGGAGCAAAGTGAAAAGACTAAAATGCCCTTACAATTCCATGCAAACCAAACCAATCCTCTGACCGCAAATTCAATTACCGCAACTATCACCAATTCTATACGCAATCGATTCTAATACACGAAACCTCTGCTCCTAAAACCGCGGCACCTTATACCATTACCTCCATTTCACATCTTAAACCACGGCACCACAATACTTCTTAATATCACTCAATCCTTTCTCATATCACTTACCGCAAACCATATACCTCTCTTTCCATTTCATATCTCAAACCGCCATTCCATTTCTCTGCACAAATTCCCCTCAGACCACAACACACTCCATAACTCCATCCAGTTTTCGGACTGAGAGCAAAAGAGAGGGAGAGACTCACCTCGTGTGTATCGAAGAGGAGGAAACCGCGGCTGCCAAATTCTCTAGTTCTGTCCGTGAGCTGGAGTGAAACCAGGGAGAAAACCGTGAGTGAGCTTCATCATTCTGCACCTCCATCTCGGTCAGCTGCAACCAGTTTCCAGCCGCAACTACCACAACCAAAACTTGTGCGAGCCGAGAGCCGAGAGGGTGAACAGGAAAATTTTCAGATTTCTGGTGAGTGAGCTACAGTCTGAGGTAACCTCTGAGCTAGATTAAACTAATTAGAGGTTGATTGAGTTTATTAGGAGCATGCATGTAAAGCTAACCGATTGGATGATGAACTGGGAAAAAAAAAAGAAAAAAAAAACTGCTGTGCGAAGGGACAAATTCTGGCCGTGAGCTGGAATCAGAAATGCATCTCCAATATTTTTTCACCCTTAGCAATCCGAGCACCAAGGGCAATTAGCCGTGTGAAAACTTGATGTTTAAGACCATGCATGTTGATTTGTGCATTCGGATGATAATGTTAAAGCATAAGAGGAAAATTCTGTTTGAGAAGAAAATGCTTTAGCCGAGAAACTGGTTTGGAAAGGCAGCTTTAATGTTGTTTCCCTGAAGTAATTTGAGCATGCAATGGTGATTAACTAATTAAATCTTGGATGATTAATACGATTAGGGCCTTGCATGATAATTTTATGTAGTTGGATGATGTATTAAGGAGCTTAGGAAAATTCTGTGTTGATGAAAAGTTTCTGCCGAGAGTTTGCCTTGAATAATGTAGCTACATTTGGTTTAAACTTGTTGCTTTGAGCCTATAACCTTAACTAACTAGCTAATAACAAGATAATTGAGCTTTGCATGTGGCTAATTAGCTGGGTTAGAACCGAAATAAAATCACAATGCAATCAGTCTTCATGCCACAACAACCGAGGTTTGAAGCAGGAAATTTCTGGAAATTTTGGAGGAATTTTGTCGTTAATCGAATTTAATTCCTGAGTTAGATATGTTAATTAATTAGTTAAGTGATGGCATATTGAATTTAAGAACTTAAAACACTGTTTTAGCTGAGGAAAAATTTGATCCAAGATAAACGAGCTGCTGGAAAATTTAACTAGTTGAGGACGGATTTATTGTGGTTTCTTGGCTGGATCGTTTACCGGAATTAAGATTTATTTGCCTTGGTATATGCTAGTATGAATGTCATACGTAAATGTATGGATGGTTTGAATAAAGGTCTTATGGTTTTAAAAGAGAAAAAGGAGTCTTTCACAAGTGAAAAACTAGTTTTCAGATTTTCGGATTTCACTGACTGGTCTCAATAAAATGTTTATATCTTGGTGTAGGAAAATTCGTTTAAGGCGCCGTCAGTGGCATTTGAAACTAGAATCATAGGCATTTGTCCTGTAGAAATTTCGTATTTTTCCTCCATGTGTACTGCTATCTGTGAATCCTCAAAGTAGACTGTTTTGTAAGAATGTCCTGTTTCTTCATGAAACTGAAATTGGGTTTGGATCGAACTTTTAGCTTACTTGTGGTTTAAATTCTTGATTGAATTGTGGTTGGAAGTAATTGGTGTTGTCAAGTGCTAATGATTGATGAAGCCCTTGGCCATTTGAATAATTTTATAAGCATTACTGGGTGATGAAATTTAATTGCTGGAATTTCTTGGAGGCCTTACCTTTATTTTTATTTGTTTAAGATGAGCTTGCTGAAACCAAGTGCTAATGATTGATGAAGCCTTGGTCATTCATTTTATTTTTACCAGAAATGCATTTGTTGAAATCTAGGGCTAATGATTGACGAAACCCTAGTGATTTGCTATGTGATTTTGCCATATTTGATCCATAATATGATTTCGAAATGGAATCAGAGCTGTGGAAGTCGTTTTTACCTTGCGGACTCGAGTAACTATGATCAAATTAATCAAAAATATTTTCCAGTTAGTATTAAATTATAAAACTCAATATCTAGTGTTTTGCCTAAAACTTTCCAACCCGATAATTTCCTTTAGCTCAAACTAGCCTTGATAGCTATAGTAAATAAATTCTATAGCTTTTGAAAACCCTAAGTCTTATTTTAATTCCTTTTCTTTCATTAAGTATTGCTCTTGGCTAGTTAACTATATGAAAAGTTCCAAAATATGAGTTTTATTAATTTTAGTGAAAAGCATGGGAAACTTACTCGGCAAGAAACCTTATTCTAGGAAAAATAGTTTTAGTAACAATTTTGCAAGAACCATAGCTTTAAAGAAATGTTCTAAGTAACTTCCTAACGTAGACATTAAGAGGTTGGTCGACTTATTTCAAGAAAATAATACTAGTTACCCTTTATAAGGAAAAGTATCTTAAAGAAAACTATAGGAAACATTTCTTCTACTTTTGTCAAGTTTTAACCTAAGGGACTCTTGATTTTTCTAAGGGAAAGTGAACTAGTAGTATATTAGATATACCTCAATGTCTATAAGCTTAAAAACTGAGTAAAAACTTATAGTTTCAAAATTTGGTTTTTAGGATACTGCGAGGACACGGAATTCGATTCCCAACTTGATATCTGAACTCCACTCTTGGTGAGTGTCCCTGCCTGTTCTATGCTTACCTGGTTAAAGTGCTTTCTTGACTCAATATGTGATAATTTGCAAAACTAGTTTTTGGATCCATCGAAGTGAGCAGTGTGTACTTTATCGCACTAGCCGTTCGAGTGGTGACTTGCGTGAATCATTTTTCTCGTGAATCCATGAATCTATATGTAGTTACGTCGTTGGGTGAATTCCTCGACGCGTGAATCTAACTACCATAAATCTAAATGTAGTTACGTCGTTGGGTGAATCCCTCGACGCGTGAATCTAACTACCATAAATCTAAATGTAGTTACGTCGTTGGGTGAATCCCTCGACCAATCATCTACGGGTATATCTCGAGTATACTGCGTCCTTAGTCGGTGTGCGGGCCCGGGACAGGGGTATGAATGGTGACGGGTTAGGTATTAAAATGAGACGCTCTACATGGATTATAAGTAGTGAGAGTTGACGGAGGGTCAACTACGATAAATGGTGATCAAGCGAGGAAAATGGCTCCTGAGAGCTCATGTATCCTACCTTGTGCTGTTATACGCTTTCCTAACTGTTTAAATTTGCTAAGTTATTATCCGCTGTTTGTTATTACGTGATTGCATGTTTTGGGGCACCACTGAGCTTTAGCTCACCCCACGTTTATTGTTTTCCTTAACAGGTTCTGGAAACTGAAAGCTGGATGCTTACTTATGTTTTCCTTTTGGGATTGTATTTGAACACTATAACTTATTCTGTGGGCTGTAATGTGTTATTTGGGATAATGTATTTTCCTTTTTTTTTTTTTTTTGGATTGCCACTTGAAGCTGGAAAATGTGTAAACCCTAATTCGATTACTTGGCTTGTAAGTTTGTAATAGGGATTTATGTATTTATCTATCTGGTTTGGTACGAATTTATACTTTGGTACGTAGCTCGTGGGACGTTCAAGAGCCTTGACTGGCTAATATATCACTGCTATCTCTGAAGTTAATGTGGATTTGAGGATGATCCTATTTCGGGAAAAATTGTTTTATCATAGATTAGGTTATTCTTCGGAAGGAGTTGGGTTAGAATGTTTGCGTGAGTCCTGGCGAGAGTTGGGTAGACGGCCCGTGAACCAAAGTCTGCCCGCCAACCCTTTGGTTCGCCTTAGGGGGAAGTAGGGTCGCCACAGCCACTACATCATATGCTAACCACTTCCTCAACTCCTCAGGTGGGGACACAATCTCCTGAACTCCTGGCTCCAAACTCAAGCTTCTCTTGGTTAACCAATCTGCACACAGATTACCTTCCCTCCACTGGTGTATCACCTCACATTCCAATCGTCGCTTCTTTAACCCTCTAATTTGGTTGATCTGCGCCAAGAGCGGGCTCTCATTTGGATCCCCATCAATAAGCTTTAAACTAACTTTAGAATCCGTTTCAATGACTATATTATACCCCTTGTCCCAGGCTGTCTTCAAAACTGTAATAATAGCATCTTGTGGCTGATTAGTGTCCGACGGATCTTTCATGATTACCTTCAAGACAATGGCTAAATATGAAGCAGGCGTTATAACTTAAGAAGTTATTTTGCTGGAAAGAATTGTACAATAAAACCTCCATAAAATGATACTGGATAAATTAATAATCTGTATTAAATAATAATTTTTTGTTTCAATTTGGACTAATGAGCTAAATTAATAATTTCGATAAAATAATAAGATAATAATTTTTTTTGAAAATTTTATATAGTCCTTTTGGTCCCATTCATATAATAAATTAATAATTCACTAAAATTACATATTATATTTTTCTAAAATATGAGTTTATTGTTGTTTTTTTTTCTTAAAACTTAAATCTAACTAAATTTCATCAAAAATCAATCATGACTGATCACAAATGCGTAAAGCATTATGTGAGTGAATATAATAGAAAACATCCCACATGCATATCGACATTTATCTTTTTTTTATATCAATCATTTAGTATTCCTATATTTTTTTGACATCTTGATAACAGCAAAATGATATCAATTACTACATAATTGAAGATATTAATAGAATTAAATTATACCTACAAATCAAGTAGAGATGGATTGGTTTATATTCCTTAGATAGAATTTTAAGTACACTCAATAAATTAATTCAATAAATTAATAAATTATTAATTTATTGATTAATTATGACCTCTTTAAATTAATAGAATTTGTACGGTCTCAAGGGTATTAATTTATAGAGATTTTACTATAGTTTTGGTTCCTAATATTTGGTCAACATGTCAAATTGATTCTTAATATTTCAATCAAAACAAATATTGCTCAAATTTAGGATAATTGATGAAAATTTATTAATTCTAATGGTCAAAATCAATTTATCGTTAGGCAATAATTTTGACTTTACATTTTTTACCCCCATTATTTGGATTTTGAATCATTATAGTTACAAGTAATGATTATTGAGGGTTTTAGAATAACATGACATACGGATTAGATTGAAATTACTTTATATCTGTATTAAAAATTCTAACTAAACTTCATTTTTTCATTCTATTCATTTCATTTATTTATGCCATTAGTTTTTCATGTCTTTCTTCTCTTTTGGATATATAGTTGATCCTAGCCAATCTACATGTATTTATTACTTGTCACTACGAGTAATTGATTGATCATGAGTTTTATTATGTTTTACTTATATTGGTTATTAAACACCCAAATAAATATTCCTTTAAAATGTGATCAATATATATTATATATTAATTACGTTGATAATATAAAAAAATTATTTATTTTTGCTTTATGCATTTCAACATATTATCAATTAAGTTTCAAATGAAATAGGTATCTTTTAAAACTATTTGGATTATTCAATAAAATTGTGAATGAATATGAACATTAACATAATTGCTTTAAAGCTTTATCTAGAACATTATGTTTTAATAGAAAGGAAAGACAAGAAAAGAAAAAAGAAATTATTTTTTCAAAAATCTCTAGAAAGAACTTAGTATTGGTATTTACCTTCATTAGCTATTTTAATCACAATTTAGTATTGGTACTTACCTTCACTAGTTATTTTAATCACAACTTTTAACTACAACTATTTGGAGCCTACATCACAAGCATTGCAAGAATTTGTATAATAGTAATTAGAAGAAAGCTATGTGTCAAAATAAGAGTTCTCATTTGCTTCCACTAATATTTATTTTATACATTATCTATGTATACTTATTCAATTGCAAGTAATCTAGCAAAGACTTGCACTCTACGTTTTAGGATGTTATTAATATGAAGTGCTTTTAGGAACTTTTTTTTTTATAGGGATTTAGGAACATTCCTCTCATATATTTAATTAGATTCATATTTTATTTCATTTTAAACCATAATCATGCTTATTTAAAACCTAAAGGATAGAAATTCCAAATCTCAAGGACTAAAAATATAAAGTTAAAATTTTTAACTAAAATCAATTTGATTTTGGCTGTTAGTTAATGTGATTTTTTGTTAGTTGCCCTAAATTTGCCTAAAATCCCAAATTTTTTGGACCAAATTTGTTTTTGTTAAAACATTAGGGATGAGTTTAACACATTGGCCTAATATTAGAGACCAAACTATATTTCTCCCCTCTTTTTATTTAGATAATCATGGACATATCCATTGGCAGTCCTAGAATTTTTGGGTTCGGGGTAAAATTACAAGTGTAGGTAAATATTTTTGTTATGAGTTGAATTTTGAAAATTGTAGATAGTGTGTTAATTTTTTATGTTTCTTTATTTAAAGATTCAATTCTAATATCTAATTATAACTTCGCTAAAATTTTTAGAAAAAATTCTGTAATAACAAGTTCTTTATGATCAAGATGACTTTTATATAGTGGTAGTACAAATAAGGTCAACAAAGCATCATAGAAAAAGCTATATGAATAGTAAAGGAATTAAATATGTGTAAGTGCATCAAATTTATATAATTATTTATGTCTCTATCTTCTCTTCCTTGCCATCCTATGCACCATTATACATTACCAACTTATCCACAATACACGTATTGCAAAGTTCTAGTCCAAAATACATAAATAGAATAACCAATTAGCTACAGATGTTTATTGTACATGTTTACAAAATGTTTCTTGCAGAGACAATACATTAATGTATAAGTAGATAACACGTAATGCTAAAGCATTTAATTAAGAAGTTAGAAATTTTGGATAACTGTTTGGTTAGCAGTCTAAAACTATTTTAAAAAGTTAATATTTTTTGCCAAGGCAAAATTTAGGTAAAAGGGAGAAAATCAAAATTTTCTAAAATTCTAGAGTCAAAAGAGTGATTATGAATGAAAATTCCTCTAGGGTTAAAGAGGTTTAGCCTAGATTAGGGATGGCAATTTTAGTACTATGTGGTAATAACTTGAACGTGACTCGAAATTAGTAGGTTTAATATAACTTAAACATCAGTAGGCTGTTGAATTTTGGGTTATTGGCTTAAGAGGGTTCTGCAGCACTGCACGAGGGTTCTGTGTTAGGGTTTAGAGGTAGAGCCGCCGGAACAGCCACCTGGTGGAGAAGGCCCCCCTCTTCCAGGACTGACTCGGAGCTTTGTGGCAGTAACTGCATCATCATCTATTCCGCCGTTAGGCCAGGGGCTGGATATTGGAGTTGTTTCGCTGTTCCGGGGAGAGCCAACACTTTGTATGACCCGAGAAGTGATGCTTCGCTTGGCTGAACCGTTCCATAATGCACTGGTTGGGAGGTTCGCATTTAGCCGTCCACCAATGGAGTTAATCCGGAAGTTCGTTACTTTTGTGGGTCTAAAGGGGGAATGCTCCGTGGGAGTACTTGATTCGAATCATGTGTTGATTCGACGATCGACAGAAGAGGACTACACATAGTTGTTAGGAGAACTTGGCACACCCACAGCTCTCCTATGACAATCTCTAAGTAGACTATGGAGTTCAAAATGAATCAGGAAGTGTCCATTGCCCCTGTGTGGATTACGTTCCCTAAATTGCCTCTCCTCTTTTTTCACAAATCACAGCTTTCCAAATTGGCCTCAACGTTGGGGCGCTTACTGAGGATTGATGCAGCAACGAATGATTTACGCAGGCCTTCGATGGCTAGAATTCTGGTGGAAATCAATATCTCAAAGCCTCCAACCTGGAGGATATGGATTGGTGATGAAAATTTTAGATTTTGGCAGCCTGTTGTGTTTGAGAATTGGCCTGCCTTTTGCTTCTTTTGTTCTAGGTTTGGTCATGAGGAGGACGATTGCTTCAAGAAGAATCCATCACAATGGCAACAGAGGTTACAAACTGATTGCGTTACTTCTGGTGCGGCTCCAGTTGGCACTTCTATGGTCTGGAAAACTTATGTTCTAAAGTCACAACTTACAGCAGGTGCAGACCACCCACAAGCCCCCTTGGTCCAGCCTTAGGGGAACAACCCCAATCACACACCCACGGAGATGTTGTTGGGGATGCAACCGCAAGTTCCTTCAGAGACAAAACTGGAACGGGAAAACAGGTTGCGGTGGAGACAATACAAGCAAGTAGAAGCATGGAAAAAAAATTCAAAGGAGGAGGATGCTGAGCTACTACCGTAGCGGAGTTGTGAGGCAGTGATTGTCCAATAGGAAACTTCCTCTAAAGTGCAGCATACACAGGAGATGGGAGTGAGACAGTTGGGTCTGCTTGCATCACTGCCAGCAAAGTCCCCATATTTTGAGAACGCACTGGCCGGCCCGGGAGCAGACATGGGAGGGGAGCTGGTGGCGAAGAACAGTAATCGATTTGAAGTTCTAGTGAAACTGGCGAATAGCGACGAAATAGCGTTATTGGGGTTTTATCCTGAGCCTAGCAGAATCGCGTTGCTGTTATCTTCCCCTCATCATTCATGGGCTACAAAGTTACGGCAGAGATTGTCTGTTGGAAGTTTAACAGAAATGGATATTTCGTTGCAGGAGCTATAGCAGGTTCATAAAGAATTGAAACAGCAAGGGCAGATTCATCATCACTTACCATGTCCAGACCTCATAGACGTAAGTGATGTAGAGTTAATTGATGGCTTGAGCCCTGAAAATCAAAGTGTAGCGAGCAAGAAGAATGTTGGTAGGTCCAAAGGGAAGCGGAATCAGGTGATGTCATCATCTCAAGCTACTTGTCATTTGCGGGCCCATGTTAAATCCAATTAACTATATTGTCTAGAATATTAGGTGTGCTTCTCGTTCAGATTCTCTAAAATATTTGCAAAAGATTTGCTCTGACAATGTGATTTCCTTAGTTATTCTTTTAGAGCCTATGTCTGATAATAATCAACTTGAAGTGGTTAGGAGAAGGCTTTGACTAGACCATGGGGGTTCTTTTTTGAATGGCAAGGTGTGGTTTTTATGGAGTAGTGTTTTCAAATTTTCCTTTGCTGAGTACACGAAGCAAGTGGTTCATGCGCGGCTCACTTGTTAGTCTGGGGTTGATATCAACTTGACTACAGTTTATGCTAAGTGCTCTCGAGTAGGTAGGCATCCACTTTGGAGAGCCCTAGAGGGTCTCAATGAGGGGATGGCTGAACCGTGGATTGTAGCCGAAGACATTAATGTGGTTTCGTCAGCAAAGGAGCATAGTGAGGGCTCCCCAGTTAATGTTACAAACATGGAGGATTTCAATTCCTCAATGTTTGTCTATGGGCTGTCCTCTGTTGATTTTGATGGATGCTAATTCACTTGGACTAACAGTTTCATCTGGCAGCGTTTGGACAGGGCTTTAATTAATTCTTGATGGGCGAAGGTATACGACTTTACCAAGGTCTCTCATCTTCATCGAGGTTGATCAGATCATGCTCCACTGCTAATTCGGGCGGGGTCGGTTTTAGCTTCTCCTTCTCTCTCATTCCGATTCCTCAATGTGTGGCAGAACCATTCCTCTTTTCTCGAGACTGTCTCACTAGATTGGCAAAATTCTGGCTCAGGGATGGGGATGAGTAAATTTCATTCTAAGCTAGTATCCCTGCAGGGAAAGCTTAAAGGGTGGAGTAAGGGTGTATTTGGCAATATTTACTCCAGGGTCATATCAACAGGGATTGTTTATAAGCAGTGAGAGCTAGAGTTCAATTCTTTTTGTGATGAATCTTCTAAACTTCGCCTTAATGGAGCGAGAGCTTTGTATTTAAGGCATTGTCTGTTGAGTGTGAGTTCTAGAGACAAAAGACTACCGTTAAGTGGCTTAAAGAAGGCAATGCAAACACTTCATTTTTTCACTCGGTGGTGAGATAGAGGAGGAGTTCCAATTTCATTTCGAGAATTAAAGATGATTCCTTGGGTTGGTTACATGGTGTGGAGGAAATAAAGGAATCGGTGGTGCAATTTTTCTCGTCTCTTTTTAGGTCAGATGGTTTTGTAACATCTCCCGTACTGCCTTGTGAGTTGCCTAGGGTGGACCCTTCGGATAATGATACACTTCAGAAACTCCCTGATATGGATGAGCTTCAATCGGTGGTATTCTCTATGGATGCTAATAGTGCTTCCGGATTGAATGGATTTGGGGCTGGGTTTTACCAGCAATGCTAGGATGTCATTAAAGATGACTTATTATTGGCAGTTCAGGACTTTTTCCGAGGTGCTGGGCAACCTAGGAGTTTTTCAAGTGCTTTGATAGTATTAATACCAAAGGTTGAGAGTGCATCACAATGGAAGGAATTTAGGCCCATCAGCTTATGTAATGTTAGCTCAAAAATTATTTCTAAAATATTGGCAAACAGGCTAGGGAGGTTGCTACCCAAACTTATTCCTCCTTGGCAAACAGGCTTTGTACCTGGGAAGGGTATAATGGACAATGTTCTGCTAGCCCAAGAGCTGGTATTAGATTTGGATAGGCGCTTGTCTGTTTCGAATTTGATTCTCAAGCTTGACATGGAGAAAGCGTACGATAGAGTGGAATGGGCTTTCCTGTTATTCATCCTTTGCATTTTTGGTTTTTCTGAAGTTATGGTGGATTTACTCTTTCGAACCTTCTCCAATTCTTGGTTTTCAATACTTGTTAATGGGCAGCCGGTCGGATTTTTTAAATCTAGTCAGGGTGTTAGGCTGGGTGATCCACTATTCTCGGCATTACTTCTTTTTGTGGCTGAATTCCTAGGTCGGGGGCTTTAGGAGTTTTGCTGTACTCAGATGGACAATTGTTATATTTTGGCTGGTATCAGGGTGCCATATCTTGCCTTTGCTGATGACACGATAATATCTTTATCCGCTTTTGGATAGTTGTTTATCGTGGTTAAGGGACTTTCTGCTCCTTTATCAAAAACATTCAGGCAAAAAGGTGAATGTGGATAAGAGCGCTTTCCTTGCTTCCTCCAGAATGACAGAAGACCAGTGCAGATTGGTAGTGTTGATGCTAGGCTTCCATAAACAGTCCTTTCCCATGAACTTCCCAACTTCCCATGAACTAAAGGAATCCCTAGATACTTCATGGGAAGATGGGAACAGTGGTCTTTGATAGTCTGTTGACTAAACTCAGAGCAAGGTTGTTCCATTGGAGTTCAAAGTTATTAAGAATGGGTGGCAAGATAATTTTACTTAGGCATGTGCTTTGCTCGATTCCATTATATTTGTGACAGGTAGTCTGCTCTCCGAAATTGGTGCTCGTCACCTTGGGTTGGATTTGCAATTCCTTCCTTTGGGACTTCAATGCTGACTCGAAGCGATTGCACTAGGCAGCGTGGGAGAAGCTATGCTTTCTAGTTCAAGAAGGTAGCTTGGGGGTTCGCTCCTTGCTTGATACCACTCGAGCATTCGCATGCAAGTAATGGTGGCGGCTGCTCAAGAACGATTCAATGTGGGCAATCTTCATGCATGAGAAATACGTTAAGGGGGTGCATCCTTTGCCGATTAAGGTAGATCGCCCCCGGCTACATGGCGGAGATTGCTTGATGTTATGGATTTTGCTGAGTCGAGAATCAGATGGAGTTTAGGTAGGGGGCTAGTTGATTTTTGGCATAGCATCTGGTATGGTGAAATATCATTGGCTTGCAAAATGGGGCGGCACAACCCCTCGTATTTCCTTGTGGGAGAGTTCTTTACCGATCAGGATTGGAATGTACCTCGTCTTCGACAATGGGTGCCAGAACTCGTTGTTAAAAGGATCACACAGTTGCAGTTTTACTTGGATCAAGGTGATGACATGGTGTGGCTACCATCCTCTACTGGAAATTTCTAGGTGTCGTCGCCATGGGAGGACATTCGCCAGAAACGAAACCTTTCCATGGTTGATAGATATGCATGGAGTCCATTAGTCCCTTTGAAAATATCCTTTTTTGTTTGGCGCTTGTTGAGACGGTGGCTCCCACTTGACGGAATCCTATAGGGCAAGGGATTGGCGTTATGTTCTATGTGTAACTGTTGTCGGATGGCACAGAAAACACGGAATCACCTATTTTTGTATGGTATATTGGCTATGGCGGTTTGGAGGCATTTTTCTAGGATTTTTTGCTTGCTCTCTAGCAATGTGTCTGGCATGTCCTCGATGTTGAATCATGGGTTCCTCTCTCATTCTGGTGTATCAGTGTCACATGTACGCGTTCTTATTCTGACGTTGGTTCTGTGGTTTATGTGGTGAGGTAGGAACATGGCTAGGTTTCAAGCGAGCTCCTTCACTGCGGATCAAGTGATGTTTCAAATTGAGTAGTTTTTGGGTCAAATGTCGAGGGGGTTTGCTTTCTACAATTTCTTTTGTAGGTGATTGGGATTGCTCATGGGCAAGGTTTGCTCGTACACGATATCTGAAAACACGGATTGACTTAGTGTCTTGGCGTCGACCTTCAAGGGGATGGCAAAAGTTGAACTTTGATGCCAGTGTGATGCATGGCAGGGCGTCGGGAGGAGGGGTCTTGCGAGACCACGTTGGAAAAGCCTTTTTCACTTATTACAAGGTGTTCAGGGAACTAGATGTTTTATCGGCAGAGGCAATGTCTTTGTTGGAGGGGTTAAGTTATGTGCTAATCAGGGGTATAACTGTTTAGTTGTGGAATTAGATTCAAAGTGTTGGTTAATATGGTTTGTTCTGGTGCTCTGTCTAATTGGCCTTTGTGTAATTTGCTGAGAGAGATTCGGCATTGGCTTGAAAGGCTGAACGAATCGCTACATCATGTGTATAGGGAAGATAACTTGGTGGCGGATGCCTTAGCTTCTTTGAAACTGAGGTTCCAGATACATTATGATTCGTTGGCCACCATGCCGGTTGAGGTTAGGGTTGCCGTCCATTTAGATAGTCGGGAGGTGCCTAAGATTAGGGTATCAATTGTACAAGGGTAGTGCTGCCTTTTATTCTCTAAAACCATGTATTCTTTGGAATGTATCAATAAAATATAGGGCTGGCCCCTTTTTTTTGAAAAACAAAGAACATTATTGGGTTTATCAGATCTCAATACTAAGGAAGTGAATACAATAATAAACATACACGCGTATCATTATTTGTAACCATTGAATCTTGATGAAATCTAGTGATACGTTCCTAGGTTAGATGCTCTTTCTCTCTCATTTTTGTATGGTGGCTTTCAATGAGGCAATCGCTCCTAATAGCCTATATTTATGAGTTGTAGTATTATAGACGGGAGAGAGGGATCTAACCATAATATTTTAATTGGATCCTTTTATTAAGGAACATTGAATGCAGATCCTACACTTTATATACCACACCTTGATAGTTTCACTTTGATAAACCTATACTCACACAATATGTTTGTCTCAATCAATAGTGGATACAATGGATTTGGTCTTATTTAAACCTGTTGTCGCGCCCCACTTTTTGAGGTGTGAAAGTAGTGTGCAGGAGATATATCTGAACGTGTGTGAAAGTGAAAATAAAAGGCCGTGGGATTGTGAAATGCGACGGTTTGGCCAAACAAAGAGTTTTAGATAGAAAAGGAGTCGCCACTTGGTATAGAGTTAGGGTGTACCAAGTCACCCAAAAAATGATTTTTGTTTTTGGAAAGAAAAGTAAACAAACCCTTTTTAAAGAATTTTTTAGGTCTACGAAACCAAAAAAAGGGATTGGGGGTCACATTTGATAAGAGAGAAGGCAAAGGCAAAGCCTAAGGCATTCCTTTACCCTAGCCAAAGCTAGTTGCGTGACTTAGCCCTTCTTTTCCTAATTCTTCTACCCAAAGTATGTGTTGCATGTTGGATATGACTAATGGATGCGAAAAAAAAAGAAAAATGCAATCCTAAATCTAAAATGTCTCTTATGAGGCTTTTTGGTCCCAATCACATGAGTTGTGATGGCCAATAAGGAAAACTCTCATAGAGGTCACGGGTAATGCAAATGAAAACCCAAATATGAGTGCAAGTGTGAAGATGTAAGAAGAATGCAAAATCAAATAAAAATACAAATGTAAGTGCAAGTGTGCAAATGTAAGAAAAGTGCATGTGTGCAAATTGAGAAAATAAAGGTATTTGTGTGTAAGTGGATGAAAATATGGTATAATAGTAGTAAATATATAAGTGCAATTGGGTGCAATTTGTGAGGTAAAAAAATAAATAAGTGATAGGAAAAGAACAAAAATGTACGAACATGACATGTGGATTGAGAAAAATATGAGTAGTGAGAGAATGTGGATAAAGAAAGTGAGGAAGTGATATGATAAAATGAGAGTATATGAACCTAGAGGAATGCATCAAGTCGGGTACGGGAATGACTCCTAACTTCACGATTTTAATTTTTCCTTTGATTAGAAGGAAGAACTAGCGTGCTAAGGCTATTTTGTAGCCACACTCGCTCGTTTCCCTTACCGAAAGGGGACTCTCAAGCAAATGTACCCTATAACTAGCATGAGGATGCAAAAACCTAAAATGAAGGGGAAGGGATTGGAGGAGCATGCCAAATGCTAGAAAACTAAGAAAAATGTATGAAATGTAGTGAGACATGCAAGTATGTACTAACGAGAAGGGACGGCCTATTGGGTCTAGCATTGGACTAGCCCTTTTCTAAAATTCTCTCACAAGCATTGGACTTGCGAGAGCTCGAGGGGAAAAACCATGACCAGCGTTGGACTAGCCACGGTGACGCATTCATCCATCACATTCATCTCTGACTATAGAAAGCAAGTAGACATGCCAATCACCTATAAACACGTAGCACATAACACTTAGCATGCTCGACTAGATGCAAGAGCCTAATAAAGCAAATTAACACGTAGCAACAAAAGCAAACAATCAAACTAATGAACCTATTACATTTGCTAACTAAAACAAATGGGGAAGAGGGAAAATGAATAAAAATGCTCTCCAAGCCCTATTTATTACAAGCCAAGAGGTGTACACATACCCCATAAAAGAATAACTTAATAAAAGCAAAAGTAAATGAAATAAATGAAAGGAATTAAGGAAAGGCAAGGAAAGCAAAGTAGACATGCAATTCTCACTTAGCACGTTGGATCACATAGAGGAGGGACAAAAAAAGGATAAAAGAAGTTATACCTCCCCGTTTGTGGTGTTAGTAAAGTGAACAAGACTTAACTTGGGCTAGAGTCACCAAAGAAAGAGATAACTTGAGCTAAAACCATCAAAGTAAGGGATTAATGCACCACTTTAAAGATAAGTAGAATAAAAGGCAAAAAGGAAACTCAGAACCCCTTAGAAACTTCAAAAGGGGTACTAACAAACCACCAAATTCTTCCCTAATTGCGACTTAAATGAAACTAAATAATTCATAATTTCCAAGAAAAGTAAACTATGAATCAAATTTCTAGAAAAAGAAAACTACCAAGGACCCAATTGCAAACATTAACCAATCATTCAAGCCCAATTAAAACATTTAAGAACTTCAAAGGTTCCAAAAATAATAAAAGGCCAAATAACGGTTCAAATTGCAATCAACTTAGGACTTAATTGCAAGAGATTAGCCCATAGTTGGGCCACAGTGAAACAAGGGAAGACTTGGGGGGCCAAAGTGCAATCCAGAGAGTTATTTCATGTAAGTTCCATGCAATCACGTAGAAGGCTTTCTGCAATAAAGAAACAAACAAGACTGCTGCATTTTTTTGTTTCATTGGCAAACACCAACTTCAGATTTAATCACATGCCTTAACCAAAGCTTCCTTGATCTAACATCCAAACCTTTAAACTAAACAACACAAAACATAACTTGAACATCCAACCCAGCAAAGACACAGGAGGACATCGCGCAAATAGACATGAAGAAGCTCATGGATTCTGCAAATTCCAGCCATCATTATTTCTACAACATTTCTCCTTCAGCTGAAGCATATTCATGCAAATAAAGCCTATGGATTTTACCCTTCCATCTCGAATATTGCAGCTCCTAGATTGGTTCTACCCAAGCGCAAACCGAAAAGAAATGAAATCCAAGCCACATCATACATCTGATTTTTAATTTCAAAACTGTTGCCCAAGCTACGCAAGACAGGAAAAAAGAAACAATGGCAAATGAATCATCAAAAAACAAACATATCAAAGCTGCAGAACAGGCTCAAACAGACCAGCGGCAAAAGAAAAGGTTTGACAGTTTATGCATCTCAACCAAACAATAAGCCAAAAGGAATCATGTTATCCGAGCCACCATTTCAGCAAACCAAAAGGCACACAATCTGTCCGCACGTACTGCTGCAACAAGCTGAGTGCTTCATGCTTGTTGTAGCAGCTATTGTGCTCTTAAACTTCAACCAAACGAAAACTGGCCTATGCAGCCATATCACCAAAAAATTGTTTTGAGCTCTCAACACAAAAACCACAAAAATTCAGAACAAGATAGCGTACAGAAATCTGGCAAATGTTCGTAACTTCAAAAACCTTCTACAAGCTTTCTTTCGGGTTAGTTTCCAACAAAATTTTCCATCCAAATAGCCAAGTTCAGAAACAAAATGAAATCATAATGCAACTTCCAATGATGCCCAATTCTTATTTACTCAAATATCGCATACAATAACAAGAAAACACGGAGAAAATCTCTAGATGGAAACAGCAAGAGAAATGCAAACGGCAAGAACAAATGAAACAACATTTTGGCATGCTTGTTACACTGTCAAGAATCGATGAGGAAAAAGGGAAACATGGGATACCTTTCAACGGCTTTGGGCCTCAAACGAACGTGGAAATTCCCCAAGGTGGGCTCGACGTTCGCCTGAATGAACCAAAGAAATTTCGCAGCAGAAATTTCTGCCTCGGCTAGTCTGGAACTTGCAACTGCGATCCGACCGAACTGAGGGTGCTAGCGTGATCAAATGAAGGCAAGGTATTTCAAGGAAGTCATGGGGATTGTTGGAACGAAGCCCAGAAATTTTGCCGCAGCGGTTTCTGGTAATGGAGAACCTATGACTTTAGGCTTCGATCTATTGGACTTGGAGATGATTTCAGTCACCCTTCAACAACCAGAGATCTAAGCAGAAAAGTTTTCCTCAGAGCAAGCTATCCCGTCAGTTTTTCTTTCTGCTCATCCGACCCCTTGCTCTTATCCTCTCCCCTCCTATTGCGGCGTCCCTTTTCTTTTATATGGGGAACCATACCCCTTAAACCCTCACCTCAAAGGTGAGGATGAAGGATTGGTTCCCCCCCATATCCTCAGCCATCCGATTTACCAGCAAATGGTCTAGTTTTCACGCTGCTGCATGCGGCTCTTTTCCTTTTTTTTTTATTTAAAGAAAACATTGAATTTAAATCAAAAACAAGTAAAGCATAATTTCTGAATGCTTTTTTTTCTTTTTTTTTCGAGAAATTCTATGCTAAAAACTTTAAAAAAAAAAATAATAAAAAACTAAAAAACTAAAAACTAAAAAGTGAATAAAACTAACACGACAAATAAAAACTAAATAATAAATAGTAAATGAAATTACACTAAAATTTTGGTGTCTACAGTTTGCCCCTCTTTGTCTCAGTTTTGGAAAAACTTGAGACAAAGAAGTAGACACCAAATACTTACCCGTGTTATTCGGCCGCAAAATGATTCCAACGAACAGGAATTTAAAACGGGACTGACCCGAACAGAAATTTAAGACGGGACTGACCCGAACAGAAATTTAAGACGGGACTGACCCGAACAGGAATTTAAAACGGGACTGAGCCTGTTGTGCCTGAAATAGCATAAAGGAGCCAGAAAAAAATTGAGAATGATGCCAGGGAGTCAGCCACCATATTCACTTCCTGAAAGCAATGTATGACTAAAATGACAAGAGGATCAAAACAACGGATCTTCTGAATCACCGAACGAATAGAAATTTAAAACAGAACTGACCCGAACAAGAATTTAAAACGGGACTGACCCGAACAATAAATTTAAAAGGGGACTGACCCTAACAGGAATTTAAATCGGGACTGACCCGAACAGACAATTTAAACATGGGACTGGCCCAAACAGGAAATTTAAAAGGGGACTGACCCCAACATGAAAATAAAATCGGGACTGACCCGAGAGGACTGACCCCAACATAAAATTTAAAATCGGGACTGACCCGAGGGGAATGACCCTAACATGAAAATAAAATCGGGACATGCACACTAGTGGGACCGACCCACGGCTAGTGGCAGTACAAATGAAATGTCTTGACAATCGGCCAGTGGGATCAAATCCGAGCCTGCCGTGAAAATTGGTCAGTGGGATTAAACCCGAACCTGCCTTTCATTTGGTCAGTGGGATTAGACCCGATCCTGCCATGCCTTTGGTCAGCGAGATTATACCCGGTCCTGCCGTGGTTGGCGGGATGAAACCCGATCCCAATTTGTTATAAGCGGTCAGCGGGATAAAACCCGGTCCTGCCGAGGTTGGCGGGATAGAACCCGGTCCCAACGAGATATGAACGGTCAGCGGGATAAAATCCGGTCCTGCCGAGGTTGGCGGGATGAAACCCAGTCCCAACGTTCATTGGTCAGCGGGATAAAACCCGGTCCTGACGAGGTTGGCGGGATGGAACCCGGTCCCAACGTTCATTGGTCAGCGGGATAAAATCCGGTCCTGACGAGGTTGGTGGGATGAAACCCAGGCCCAACGTGGTGATGTTGGCGGCACGAAATCCAGGCCCAACGAGATGATGTTTCAAAAACAAACAAGAAATTAATTTTGACTTGTCAGGAAACAAGAAACTAAACTTGATTGATGATGATGATTTTTTTTTGAATGAGAGAATATTTTCAACAAAATCTGCCCCAGTGTCAGGCCCTTTTTGTTCTTTCTTCTTTCTTCTCTTTTCCGGCATCGGCCTTCCACCTCAATTGATGCTTCTTCATCATTTTGAACCATGAATACCTGCACAAGGGGTTCATCAAAGTATAACATGCACTCAAATTTCTTATTTGAAAAGAGCAGCGTGATTGGTTTGACATCCTCAAATGTATTACAAAAAATTTGCTCCAGTGTGGGCCTATTTTGTAAAATCTCTCAAATGAAAATTTGCCCCAGTGTGGGCCTATTTAATTGCAAAAAATTTGTTTGAATGACTCTCCATTTATTTGAACAAAGTAAGCAATTGCTTTTCCTAACATATCATGTGAAGAAAATTAAATGTCTTGCTTAAACTCATATAGCAAATTTCATGATGAATTTTTCAAAATAATGCCAAATTACAAAAGATTTCTTCCCC
The DNA here is from genome assembly GCF_036785885.1 of Coffea arabica. Taxonomy (NCBI): domain Eukaryota; kingdom Viridiplantae; phylum Streptophyta; class Magnoliopsida; order Gentianales; family Rubiaceae; genus Coffea; species Coffea arabica. The sequence continues at coordinate 41,918,937 of NC_092316.1, read as the reverse complement.
ACTTTAGCATCAATGCTTTGGGTAATGGGTCTGTAAGTCCCAAATACAACCAAGAGGGGGGGTGAATTGGGTTGATTTAAAATCCTAACCAAATTTATGCACTTTTCCTTTAATTGAAATTTACCTTCTTTTCTAGTAATGATTTGCCAAGTAGATTAGAAGACAGGAGCAATATTGATCAGAAAAACAAGTATAGAAAAGCAATGAGAATTTTATTAAACAGAAAATTAAAATAGGGAAACAAACCAAGTGTCTACCAAGCTTTACCCAAACTTGAAGACCAAACACTAGGAAGAGCAACTTCTCTTTGATGAACGAAGATCAACTAGATGTACAATGGAGGGAGCACTTCCTCCTTGCCCTAAGCCTCACTTAGTCAAGTTAGGAAGTTTTACAATCACTCAGAAAACCCTCAACAAAGCTACACTAAAGATCCTTTCAACCACTAAAGAAATGCTCAACAGAAATTCACACCACTTTAAAACAAATCAGCTTTGGAGACTATTTTCTAGCTAAAATATCTCACTAGATCTTGTAAACAAAGTGTGCAAAAGTCCCTACTTGGTTCTGACCAGTTTGATTTTAAAGAGAACCAGAAATGGGCTTCATCAATGCTTCCAACGGATAGAAGGCAGCTGAAGAGTCAACTAGCCGTTGGAGCTGTCGGACGTCCGACGAACAAATCATCGTCCGAACCAATCGTCCGAAAACAGCAAGTTTGACGTTCGGACGTCCGATGAGTGTTTATCGTCCGACAGTACAGCGTCCGAGCTTAGGCCGAGAGTTGGCAAGTTAATTTGGAATTTCTCGGACGTCCGATGCGGTTGATGTGCGTTCGAGGTGTGCGTCCGAACCTTCCGGACGTCCGATGGCTCTTTATGAGCGTCCGACATAGCTTCCTTCTTGATGTTCTTACTTCTTTCGGACGTCCGACAGTTTCCTTTCGGCCGTCCGACCTGTTTGTCCTGTTTTTGCTTCTCCTTTTGATTGTTTTGCATTTCATGACACATTCGAACCTGATTCTAAACACAAACACTCATATTTGCAGAAAGTTAGATAAACATTTCAAAGTACCAAGAATAACACACTTGACGTACTAACAAGACAGTATGTTTGATTGGAACAAAACAATGACTAAATTCATTCATATTATTTCAATCTTGTTTGCCACATCCAAAGCATCGTAGACTGAAGTCAATTAAACATATGCTTTCTTTGTTTCATCAGGCCTGATCAAAGTGTTCACTTTCTTGGTCTGTATAAACAAACTTTTGTGATCATCAAAACCAAGAATAACAGGGTCACCATTTCTTGTTGGCTCATCTTTCAGGACCAATCAAGTGACTTTATTTTTGAAATGGCTAAGGAAATGGGAGGTCAGAATCTGTCTCATTCTTGCGCCCAAATCGTATCTAACCCATTTAATATCACATTTTAGTGAAAGCAAATAGTTTGTCATCCTTATTTCTTGAGAAAACTTAGTCAACATATAAGCATTTTAGGCTTGTAACGTGTGGATAGAAATGATAGCTAAACATATGGAAACAAGCTATAGCCTTAAGATCACAAATGGTTGATGGATTCCTCAGAAGCATAATCTTCACTTCGAGTTGTCATGAAGGATAAGTCAACGATGGACTTTATGAGCTTGTAATGTGATTTGAAAGCGATAGTTAAAGGAATAAAATTCTCAAGGACATTGCACTGAAGATCGCATTTTTCCAAAATTGCCCCTATTTTGAACTCAAGGATCTTAGATTTTGTTTGACTTTTTATCATTACTCAACAGGGACTTCACCATCGAATCTTTTTGCATTTTTCTTTTACATTCATTTCACTCGCCTTTTCCTTTTTCATTTTTTTCAAAAGCGCCCTTGCGAATTTTCACATGATGAGCAGTGTCAATCTCATCTATTCAATTCAAAAATACATCTAAAGAATTTCTCGGCATCAGTATATGGGCATCACTTGCCAATTAGAAAATTTCTTGACAGAGATATTGCAAAGAACAGAAGTCAGGGCTTTCGGCTTTTGTAACGGGGTCAGGTGGAGTGCTTAGAAAGGTTAATGTTTGAAAGCGGATTTCGAAAGTGGTTTGAATGACCTGAGATCGCATTATTGCGCCAACCCTATTTTAGGGTTAAATCAAAACTGCCCCAGTTTATTCTCAATTGAGGCTCTTTTCTCTTTCATTTTGTTCTCTTTTTCGGCCTTCTGCCATTCTTTTGAACTTTTCCAAAAATTTGCCCCAGTTTATGCTCAACCGAGGTTCTCTTTTCTTTTTTTTCTTTTGATTTTGTTGCTTTATCACTTTTTCACTTCTTGAAACTTTTCCCTTTTCAACTCAAACTTGCCCCAGTGTGGGGTTTGCGATTCCCAGGGATTGCCAAATGAAGGATTTTCTTCTGAAGGTTCAAAAGGGATAACTAGGGATAGAATGTTTGACTGGAAAAGAAGAGGGCCTGACTTTTAATCCATTCCTTACATTAACTCTAAAAGGAAAATTTTCATTAATGCGAAATTTTTTGCATGCATTTGCATCAATTAGCCGAGGATGACTTCCGTTCATCCATATCTGCGAAACATGGAGGATCCGCCGGACAACTTTTCTTTTTCCTTTTCTCTTTATCTTTTTTCTTTTCTTCTCTTCTTTTTCCAAAATTGAAGCCCAGGTAGGATCAAATTTCTCCAAATTGCAATTCTCTTTTTCCTTTAATTTTAGCAATTTTGCTTTTCTCTTTCTTTTGAAAAATTCTCCAATCTCCTTCTCCAATGTGGGGTGCGATCGTAAGTGCCTTGTGAAAAGAACCACCGATTTTAGCTCAAATGAGGATGCAAGGGGTAAAACAGTGTTTAGGTTGTAGAAACGATGGCCAGAGCATCATTCTTACACTTCATGACAACCAAAGTAACGAATTGCTTAATGAAAATCCATTCCCTTTTTTATATTTGAAAATCTTCCAATGTAGGGTAGTGATCATTAAGGCTCTTATTTGAAACGAAATTATTCTTTCAAAGGCTCAAATGGGAAAGCAAATGATAAAATCTGTATGGGTAGAGAAACGAACGCTCGCAGTATCATTTCAAATTTCCAAGGATAATGCACATTTTTGCTTTCACTTAGATGTGAATTGAACATAATTAGACACAATGGACATTTTTCAAGCAAAGATTACTCCAATTTGTAATTTATCAATCAATGTGACTGATTTTATTTTGGGGTTAAGTGAAGGAGAGAAGGTATCTCATTGGGTCTTTTGAGTGATCGCTCATCCTTTTTTTTTTTAAACTCTGAGCACTCTTGTTGTATAACTCGGATCACCAATTGAGTGTACGTAAGGATTTTAGAAAGCATACATTCGTGAAATTTCAGGCTGGTGGTTGAGGAAATCTCAATTTAGCTTTATTTCCCAAAATTCATCATGAAATCTCCGATGAGCAAAAGAATGAAATGTACATGAATACAATAATTATCCAAAAATTTTATTGCTGAAAAAGTTTAAAACAAAATTTCTCGTTCAATTATAATACAAATGAGAAGAGAAAAACTTCTAAAGAGCTCCACATATATACACTTTTTGTCTCCTTTTCTTTTGGGCCGAAAATGTATTAACAAGTCAAATATACAGAATTTTCCTTTGAAAAACAATTATGAAATCTCTTAGAGGCTTTATCCTAACGCTTCCAAATAGATCCTTCATGTTTTCATCGCAGGGTCTGCCCAAGAGTCAAGTAATACTTTTCACACTTTCCGGATCAAAAATTGTTATCAGATATAGAAAAAATATTTTCACCTTATTGAAACATTTTTATGAATGCATGGGGAGGGGAAAAATGAAAGAGAAAAAAAAAACCCAGAGTTAGTAAGCAAAATTACAGAATCGGTATGCATGTCCTATAGGGGGAACTCTTTTATGCCAAGGGTAGGCCTAGCATGAAAATGCAATCCTCTAGGGTAGCCACCATACCATACCTGATGAATCCGATCAACTGATTGAGTGAAAAAATGATTTGAAAAAATTGGCCAATTGGAGTGAGAAGAGACATTTGTCTTAAAAAATGAGAACGAAGTCCGAATGGATTGCCTACTTTGATCATAAAATGATGTGTAAAAGAGGTTGCAATGTCTCGATTACTTTTATTCAGTGAACCTTAGACTTAAACCCTAAAGGGGAAAAAACGGGTCAAATGGATTGGATAAATTGATGATTTATTCAAAACGACCGAATTGCCCTAAAAATAGGTAAATTGGTCAAATGAATTGAATGAAATTTGATTTATCCAAAATTAATCGGATCACCCTAAAAAGGGTAAATTGGTCAAATAAATTGAATGAAACTTTATTTATTCAAAATCGGCTCGATTGCCCTAAAAATGGGTGAATTGGCCAAATGAATGAAATGGAGTTAATGATTTATTAAAAAATGATTAGATTGTTCTAAATTTGAATTGACAAAATGGATTGGATGAACTTGATGGTTTAATCAAAATCGATAAGATTGCCCTAAGAATGGGTAAACTAATCAAATGAATTGAATGAAATTGGTGATTTATTCAAAATCGACTAGATTGCCCTAAAAAAGGGTAAACTGGTCAAATGAATTCCAAATCGACTAGGTTGCCTTAAAAATGAACAAGTTGATAAAATGGACTGGATGAAATTGATGAATGAAATGGTCCAATGGATTGAATGGAATTAACAGCTTATTTAAAAAGCAATCTATCAACTGGTAGTTTCAAAAATTTATTGCGATGCATTGGTCTATGAGCCTTCTAAAATCAGATTTTGGCCTCAATTCATTTATCATCTCAATAGTGAGGAATTATTTGTGAATTTCTTCGAATTAATGTCCTTTACGCAAGGGATTTTTACCAATGTTGACAAAATGGCCAAAAGTTATTATTAGACGCTCATATTCCAATGTGCAAAAATTGCTTTGCCATTTTCGAAAAGATCGAATCCTACCTTACCTTGTGCACTACCCCTTTGAATGGTACAAAATATAAACGTGCAAGTCTCCTTGGATTAAGTATCCGAAACATAAGGTTGTTTTATTCCTAACACGGGATCCCCTAAATGGCATTCCCTTTCTAGGGTGGATGCATGATGCCATTTATTAAAGCGATGTAAATATGTGACAAATATGACCTAAAGGACATAAATAATGCATCGGGGGGAAAAGGTCTAAAAATGAAATGTACTTATTGAAAATTAAGTGTAATAACTGAAATTTAAATATGTGAGTTATCTAGTGGGTAAGTCACTAAAAGAGAGCCAAAGAGGCCTCTTATTGCTAAGGCACATGAATGCAAGCAAAAAAAAAAAACAACGAAATGGTTAGTGCAATTGATAGTACACATAACATATTAGGAGCAATTAAAAAAAGAAATACAATAAAAGCATGTAAAAGGGGTGGAACCCTTTCCCTCGTGCCTAATGTGCTTAAAAAGGGTGAGGCTGACTCTAACCTAAGAAAACTCTAACATGGATGCATGAGACTGGAGCTCACTAATGCAACTAGACTCGATAAGGTTTAAAAAGGTCCCCAAGCCTTCAGACCTAAGGGAATGGGTCATCAATCCCAAGACCCTTGATCGGTGGCTCGAGCGATCCCCTAGGTACTGCTATGGGCGCAGAGCACACCATCCACATACCTAGAGAAACCATTCCTAGTCCTACAAGGCGGTATGGGAAAGGGCCCACGAAAATAAATAAAATGAAATAACAGTAAATAAACGTGCACGTATGAAGTGTTCCCTATTTTGAGGGAAAGGGTTGAGACCCAACGCGAGGCTCTAAAGGTGACACACCCCCCCCAAATGCAATGCAAAGCGCGAGATAAAACAAGTAAAACATACATCCAAACAACCAATCATACATACGTGAGTGAGGGAGTAGTTTGATACGCGCGCGAGGCAAAAGGTCCTAAAATGGAAAATGCAACCCTAATATCCAAATGCTACGCATAACAAGGGTAGAAAACGGAAAAGAATAGCTAAATCAAATGCTTGGACCCACTTAGGAGGTCCCCAGTGGAGTCGCCAAGCTGTCGCGCCCCACTTTTTGAGGTGTGAAAGTAGTGTGCAGGAGATGTATCTGAACGTGTGTGAAAGTGAAAATAAAAGGCCGTGGGATTGTGAAATGCGACGGTTTGGCCAAACATAGGATTTTAGATAGAAAAGGAGTCGCCACTTGATATAGAGTTAGGGTGTACCAAGTCACCCAAAAAATGATTTTTGTTTTTGGAAAGAAAAGTAAACAAACCCTTTTTAAAGAATTTTTTAGGTCTACGTAACCAAAGAAAGGGATCGGGGGTTACATTTGATAAGGGAGAAGGCAAAGGCAAAGCCTAAGGCACTCCCTTACCCTAGCCAAAGCTAGTTGCGTGACTTAACCCTTCTTTTCCTAATTCTTCTACCCAAAGTATGTGTTGCATGTTGGATATGACTAATGGATGCGAAAAAAAAGAAAAATGCAATCATAAATCTAAAATGTCTCTTATGAGGCTTTTTGGTCCCAATCACATGAGTTGTGATGGCCAATAAGGAAAACTCTCATAGAGGTCACGGGTAATGCAAATGAAGACCCAAATATGAGTGCAAGTGTGAAGATGTAAGAAGAATGCAAAATCAAATAAAAATACAAATGTAAGTGCAAGTGTGCAAATGTAAGAAAAGTGCATGTGTGTAAATTGAGAAAATAAAGGTGTTTGTGTGTAAGTGGATGAAAATATGGTATAATAGTAGTAAATATATAAGTGCAATTGGGTGCAATTTGTGAGGTAAAAAAATAAATAAGTGATAGGAAAAGAAGAAAAATGTGCGAACATGGCATGTGGATTGAGAAAAATATGAGTAGTGAGAGAATGTGGATAAAGAAAGTGAGGAAGTGATATGATAAAAATGAGAGTATATGAACCTAGAGGAATGCATCAAGTCGGGTACGGGAATGACTCCTAACTTCACGATTTTAATTTTTCCTTTGATTTGAAGGAAGAACTAGCGTGCTAAGGCTATTTTGTAGCCACACTCGCTCGTTTCCCTTACCGAAAGGGGACTCTCAAGCAAATGTACCCTATAACTAGTATGAGGATGCAAAAACCTAAAATGAAGGGGGAGGGATTGGAGGAGCATGCCAAATGATAGAAAACTAAGAAAAATGTATGAAATGTAGTGAGACATGCAAGTATGTACTAACGAGAAGGGACGGCCTATTGGGTCTAGCATTGGACTAGCCCTTTTCTAAAATTCTCTCACAAGCATTGGACTTGCGAGAGCTCGAGGGGAAAAACCATGACCAGCGTTGGACTAGCCACGGTGACGCATTCATCCATCACATTCATCTATGACTATAGAAAGCAAGTAGACATGCCAATCACCTATAAACACGTAGCACATAACACTTAGCATGCTCGACTAGATGCAAGAGCCTAATAAAGCAAATTAACACGTAGCAACAAAAGCAAACAATCAAACTAATGAACCTATTACATTTGCTAACTAAAACAAATGGGGAAGAGGGAAAATGAATAAAAATGCTCTCCAAGCCCTATCTATTACAAGTCAAGAGGTGTACACATACCCCATAAAAGAATAACTTAATAAAAGCAAAAGTAAATGAAATAAATGAAAGGAATTAAGGAAAGGCAAGGAAAGCAAAGTAGACATGCAATTCTCACTTAGCACGTTGGATCACATAGAGGAGGGACAAAAAAAGGATAAAAGAAATTATACCTCCCCGTTTGTGGTGTTAGTAAAGTGAACAAGACTTAACTTGGGATAGAGTCTGTGAGAACCACGAAATTTATAAATATACATATATACATATATGTACGCATTGCATGTGCATTTTAGACTTTTAATAAACTTTAGTATTATTTGATCTCATATAAGTGTGCAAAAATAATTTGTTTTACGTTACAAATAATCCAATTATGCAAAACATTAGATTATTTGAGTTTTGCCAAGTTAAGTTAAATATTCTTGCTGTGGAGTGTGTTTTGTTTTTATTTTAATTCTTTGATTTCAATAACTAATTTTAAGTATTAATAACGATAGGTGTGAAGGGAAACTAGAATTAAGACGAAACGTTTTAGGTTAAAACCCTTTATATTTATTTTTAGGACGATGTGTTTCGGTAATTTAATTTTTGCAAGGTTAGAATATTGTTAGGCATACAAATTACATTTGGGATAGATTTTGGAATTAGTTTAGGATGAGGGACCTAAGTGAAAGGTTGAACAAGTGGCTAAAAGACTAAAACAGCCCTCCTTCATTTCAAATCCACCATGCAGCCGTGGAACATTCCAAACAATTTCAATTCTTGTCGGTTCCACTTTCCACTTTTCATTCCAGCATTTCCCATTTGCTATTGCCGACCAACTCCACTCACAACATCACCCTATATACATTACACTACTCACACACTTCATTTTATCATTCTCACTTCACCACAATATCACAACTCCAGTTTCTTTTCTGCCGTGAGCTGTGAGGGAGCAGCCTTGGAATTAACGACCGGGAGAGAGAGTGAGCCGAGCCTCTCTTTTCTTTTTCCATTCTGCCGCGAGCTAAAAAAAAAAAAGGTGAGACCTGCTACTCCTTCTTTCTTTCATCCGTGAGTTGGTGAAAAGTTTGAACCAAACCTTCTTCATCCTAGTGCCGAGCTTGAGCAAGGGAGAGGAAGAGCTAGCGGGCTAAATTTCTGGACAGCCGAGAGTGGAGGATTGTTGCAGCTGCTAGTCGTGTGTTTTAGGCTTCAAGCTAAGGTAAATTCTAGACTTAGATGAATTGTTTATGGGTTGATGAAGCTGTCTATAAGCATGCATGTGGGCTTGTGAGGTTAGATGAGGAATTGAGACTTAAGAAATCTGGTTTGATGGAAATGGATATTGCCGTGAGCTTGAATCAGAAATGCAGACTTGATCTTGCTTAATTGAAGTAATCTGAGCTTGTAATTGCGATTAACTAACTAAGAATTAAGTGTTTAAGCTTTGCATGCCGTTCTTTAGCGCGGTTAAGTAAGAAAAAGAAAAGGAAACAAGGAATCTGTTGCATGCAACCTAGCCGAGAATAGGTGAACAAATTCTGGAATTTTTGGGATGATTATAACTGTTGTTTGAATCTAATTTTGAACTGGAAATGTTAATTGGCTAGTTAAGAAATTGCATGCCGAAATTGAGTACTTAATATCATGTTTTAGCCGAGTAAAAAGTTGGATTTATGACCAATTAGCGGCTGGAAATTCTGTTTAGCCGAGGACAGATTTATTGTGGTGGAATTATTTGCCAAAATCACATGCTATTTGTTTTATTTCATGTCGGAAAATTTTGATGGTAGGCTCTATGAACTCCCACCCTTGGATTGATGATGGATATAAGGCTAGTTAGTGTTTAAATAGGTAGATTAATGATACCTAGCTAGTCTAGACTCCAAGAGATGCATAGTTCAAAAATGTTCAGATTTGCCCTGTTTTAATCGCACCCCTTTTTGCAAAATTTTGAGGGTTTCATGACTTGTATATCACGTTGATATGTTGAATATATGGTGTACAAAGTTTCATTGAAAAATATTGAGGTTTGGTTGGTCAAATAAATTGATTTCACAAAGCTAGTAAATCTGGAACTATTTCCGAAATGCTCTGACCAGGTTTCGTATTTCGGCCATAATTTTGAGCTCCGATGTTGAAATCGAGTTCCGTCAGCGGCATTTGAAACTAGACATTCCAACCTTTCTGACGGTATAAAATGCACATTCTGGTTCCATGTAAGTGAGCCAAACCAACCATTTTAAGTCGGCTGTTCTGTTTCTCTGTTTTACAAGAACAAAATGCTGAGGCTGCAACTTGTGGCTCGAATTCGAGCTAGTTGCGTGCCAAATTTCTGAATGATTTCTTCTGTGAAATTATAGCTTTATGAATGTATTTTCCAACGCCTTAAACTATGCCCAATTCCGAGTTAATTTGAGTGATTTGTGATCAAAATACGGAACCTGCCCTGCTCTTGAAAACCCTGATTTTTTAGACAGATTTGATGCAAGGCTTGGTTTAGACTTGATAATTAAATTTCTTGGTGTTAAATACCCACCAAAGGTACCTTGAATGTTCTTTAGATTTTGCCTCAACAAATGAACCATGTTTAGAGGATTTACTCTTGGTCAGAAGTTTAGAAAAGGAAATTTTCATACACAAGGCAGCCTTGCCTTAAAATTTTGGAAACTTGAGTGATTTTGTTAAGTGACTTTCCGTGCATATTTTTCTATGAAATTTGACAGAGGAATAACCCTTATATGGTAGTATTATACTGCTAATTATGGTGTAATTCTGAGGCCGTTTCATGGGTCAAATGAATTACCAAAGTTCGAGACTTGGTTTTGGAAAACCCTTGTTTAACAAGAAACTTTTAGTAACTTTGAGCTACCGTATCTTGGTGCTCAAAACTCCGTTTCTCATTCCGCTTGTTTTACTGTAAACTTGGATTGCGACTCTAAAAGAGTATCAAATTTAAAAGGCTAGTTCCAATCAAGTGAATTTTGCCGAATTTTCAAAGTTGGCCAAAAACCAACTTAAATCTGCCTTATGAACCAAAACAGTAACTTTGAGCCCATTTTTGACTATCTTCCATTTAGAATCATGGAAAAGTATATTCTAGGAACTTTTAGTACTTTCAACGCAACAGATCTTCTGTCCCACACCCTGTGCCACTCTCTGTCCCACTTTTTATTATATTGCTATTTGTCCTTCATAAACATCATGTTTTAATTCTTTTTTGCTTCCTTAAGATCCAATAACTATTAATTTCCAATAGTACCAAGTTTTCCAATTTTGGGCTTGCAGAGAGTAAGATATGATTTTTCAAAGATTACTTGTTAAATCTGGAATTTTCTAACTTAAAAGAAACTAAGGGGTTTCGAACTCTTCATTTCTTTCAATATCATTTGATTGTTTTACATTTGAATCCAGAGATGGAAATCAGATTTGTCTTGTGTTTTAAAACCCCACTTTTGAACCTCGAGTTACACGAATTCTTAGGCTCGTCTCCGCGTTAATTTCTTAGATTGCACTAGCGTACAATCTTCATCGAAAACTAGAGAATTCGTAGCGATATTGAGTGGTACTTGAATTATTGTTTGCTCAGGCAATCGAGGAGATCTCCAAGAGGAACTCGGAGCGGACGCCTAAAACGCTTGTTTGAGACCTATTGCGCTTGTTTGACTAGGTGAGTGTTCCATATAGGAATACGTAATGAAATAAGTCTAGGACATGCTCATTTCATGATTTCTAAGTGTTAAGTACTATGTGTTAAATATTTACCATACCCATGCTTGAAAATGCTCGAATAACATGACTTGGTATGCTATGGTTGCATACGTCGTTGGAGTGAATCTCCTCGACTCTCACATGGTAAAAATGGGATAACGGCCAATGATGGCCTATTAATATGGCAAATGCCTGCCAAATAACCGTCATTACTCAACCGTTAACCGTCAACCGTTAACCGTTAACCGTCAACCGTTTACCAACCCACATGACTACCTGATTACTTGACTATTTGCTCACATGATTTCCAATCTATATGATTATTCGATATCCGTGAATTACATGCTCTCATGAAATCAACTTGTATTGCTTACGTGCTAAGTATCCACTTGATTACTTGATTATCATGAATCACATGTTATATGAAGTTGTCCATCATTGTTAGGCGAGTGTGTACTTTACCTCACTCGACCTATTCAAATGATGAATTTTACTTTTTGTCGAATTACTTGGTTACCTGTACATGTTGTAAGCTATAAGCTGAACTGGGACCCTGCCTCGGTTACTGACCTACTCGAGCCAGGACTGGGCTCGGTCGGGTAGGTTGGAACCCTGGACAACCGCTTCGGTATACTCGAGTACTACCACTGGAGGGATAAGGTGATGGCAAGTCAATCGAAGGAGTTACCGATCGGAGTTATAAGGACGGGAAGTGGACCGAGTACTGTATCCTTTTGTGCTTGCTTTGCTATTAATAATGTTATTGCTCTCCTAGTTGACATTTCTCGGGTAAGACTCCTCATGAGCATTAATCTCTGAGATGAAGCAATCCTTGTAATGTTCTTCTAGTCAGACGAGCCACTATTTGTTTGACTAAAAATTCATGAAAATATATTTATATGGTCATTCATTCCAAAAATACGTTAGTGATTTTAGATAATTTATGAGTTGTACTCATAGTAAAGTTACCAGCAAAAGTACTACTACTACATGTGTTTTCAAAGTAGCAATTACCCGAGTAATGATTATCACCTCATGATAACCTGCCATTGTGTAACCTCGAACCATGCATATGACATGCACAACTTTCTTGATTTGTTTGAACTGTTAGAGTGTCTTGGAACCTCACTGGGCTTTGTAGCTCATTCCACGTTGTGATTTTCTTTTACAGGATTTGAGACCAAAGGTGCTCGGAAGTAGTAATAGATTGTTTACTTTCATGAATGTAATTCGAGTTAAACATTGTAGTTTTGCCTTAGGTTGCCACTTGAAGCTGGAAAAGTGTAAACCCTGGATTTGTATGTGGCTTATGAATTTGTTACTTGGCTTGTAAGGATGTATTTGAATTGATGTTTTGTTTCTTGGGTTGTATTCGGGAAGGTATTTTAAGAATCGACGTTGGCTATCTTAAGGCACTGTTATCTCTGAAGTTAATGTGATTCTAGAAACCGGCTTATTTGGAGGGAAACGATGTTGTAATAGATTAGGTTATACTTCGGAAGGATTTTTGCTAGCTTGCTTGCGTGAGTCCTGGCGAGAGCTAGGCAGACGGCCCGCCAACCCTCTGGTTCGTCTTAGGGGGAGATGGGGTTGTCACAGGTGGTATCAGAGCTTAGGTTCTAGATCTTTGTAGTGTATTTTAGGCTTTAAGCATAAGATGCCGGACTGTGGAGTTTGATTGTTTAGTAAGTGGAATGTGATCTTAATACTTGATGATTGATTGAGTAATATTGAGGTGTTTGTTTTTAAGTGGGTTTACACACTAGGGTTTCTTATATTGTAAGAAACTGAAGAGAATTGTGTGAGAATTGATTTGAAAAGTGATAGTTGAGTTTCTTGAACATTGGTACTAGCTGATATCTATAAGATCGAATTTGACTGGGTAAATTGTAAGATTCGAGGTATCCTCTAGGCTTGTAATCTTCGTAAGTATATGTATGAAATTGAATGTGAATCTTGGATCGATTGCTTGATTGAGACATTTTGTGAAATTTTCTTTGAGGAATGGTGGTGATTGAGTTGATTTGCATCTGGAGATGGCCAGTCCTAGTGTGAATTGACTTGGTTTCCACTTGACGCTTAAGTGAGCCAGTTGTACATATTCCCTGAGTTTGAAAATGGTACTTGAGTCTTTAACTAGAAATCCCAAGGTTGGTTATTTTTGGAGATGAATGCACTTTAGTTATTGGCTGGCTTGCTAAAGATTTTTAAACTTTGGATAAATGACCTTTGATTTCAACTTGTATTATGACCTGATTAGCTCTAATTTTGTAATGGTATGCAACCTAATTGAGACTAGTTTAAATTCTATGTTAACTGTTAATGTGCTATTTGTGAAAATGTTATCCGTGGATATAGTTTTATTGCTCATTTTGAAAATTGTTAAATATACGTGTGCATAGATAATTTTTAGTTTAGTGAGCCATTGGTACATATTTGTATAGATTAGTTGTGAGAATGGAAGCTGGGAGACAACGACGTGGACGTCAACCCAGACGACCTCAAAATCAAGGAGGAGATAAAGAACCTACCGCCGACTGAAATGCTGAACCTAGGGTTGGGGTAGAAAACCAAATTGGGTTAGTTTTGACTCGCATGACAGATATACTAGAGCGATTGGTACCCCAACAAGGCCAGGAAATTGGACAAATGAACCAACTTGGAAACCGAGAAATAGGGGAGGATAAGGCTTCAGAGAGATTTCAAAAGTTTTTCCCTCCTAAATTTTCTGGGGGTCCTGTCGCGCCCCATTTTTTGATAAATAAATAAATGGTTTAAAAATGTATTTTTTGATTCAATTTGTGATTTGGAAAATGAATTATGATTTAAAAGAAAAATGGGTCTAAATGGGGGGTTGAGAATGCGACGATTTGACCCAAAATTATAGTTTAAAAAGGGTTTTTGAAAAAATGGGAGTCGCCACTTGGTAATGAGTTAAGGTGTACCAAGTCACCTAAAAATGAATTTTTTAGGAAAAAGTTGTAAAACCCCTTTTAAACGACTCCTAGTCCACATAAACCAATGAAAAAGGTTCGGGAGTCACATTTGACGAAGGGGAAGGCAAGGATAAAAATCCAAGGCACCCCTTCGACCTAGCCAAGGCTAGTTGCATGATTTAATCAAAGATTTTCTTGTTTTAACCAAAGAATTTATTACATTTGGATGCACTACATGAATGCAAAAGAAAGAAAAAATGCAATCCTAAATTCTATGATGTCTCTCGTGAGGTTTTTGGTCCCAGACCACATGAATTGTGGCGGCCAATAAAGGGAAACCTCATAGAGGTCGATTGATGCAAATGGTGACTCAAGTGCAAGTGTGTAAGTGTATAAAAAGATGCACGTGTGAAATTGTATAAAAAATCCAAGTGTTTGTGTGCCAGTGTATGAAAAGGTGCATGTGTGAAATTGTATGAAAAATCCAAGTGTTTGTGTGCAAGTGTATGAAATATAGTGATAAGTGTATATAGATCGTAATTAAGTGCAATTTTGTGAAGTAGAAACCAAAATTGAACAATAAGGAAAGGAAAAGTAATGAGGAAAGGTGAATTGAAAAAAGTGAGTAAGTGAAAAATTGAGAATGAATGAACCTAAAGGAATGCATCAGGTCGGGTATGGGAATGACTCCTAACTTTTTCGACTTCGATTTTCCCTTTGATTAGAAGGCAAAACTAGCGTGCTAAGGCTATCGAGTAGCCACACTCGCTCGTTTCCCTTATCGGAGGGGACACTTCAAGCAAATGTACCCTAACTAGCATGAAATGCAAGACCTAAAGTGAAGGGGAAAGGTTTAGAGGAGCATGCCAAATGATAAAACTAAGGAAAATTGCATGATATGTAGTGAACATGCAAATTATGCACGAATGAAAAGAAAGGAAAAAGCCTATTGGGTCTAGCGTTGGACTAGCCCATTCTATGAATTCCGACTAGCGTTGGACTAGTGGAAACGATAAAAGAAGCCACAACTAGCGTTGGACTAGTGTGGTGACGTACATTCATCCATTCCATGCATCCACACTATGGAAAGCAAGTAGACATACCAGATACTCATAAACACGTAGCACGTAACATTTAGCATGCCCGACTAGATGCAAGGCCCTAATAAAGCAAGTAACAAGTAACACATAGGCATGCAACCAAGCTAATGAACTTATTACATTCACTAACTAAAACAAAAGGGGAAGGGGAAAATGGACCAAATTGCTCGCCACAGCCCTATCTATTACAAGCCAAGAGGTGTACACATACCCCATTAAAAGAATAATTTAATGAAAACAAAAAGTAAATGATATAAGTAAAAGGAATTAAAGAAAAGCTAAGAAAGCAAAGTAGACATGCAATGCACTTAGCACGTTGGGTCACATAGGAAAGACACAAAGAGTGATAAAAGAAATTATACCTCCCTTGGATTGGGGCTCCAATGGAGTAAAACCACTTATTTACCCTCCAAAATAATAAACGAGTCAAGGCATCACTTTATTTAACAAATAATCATAAAAAATAAAATGGTAAACTTGAAATTGAATCAATTGAATCATGTAAGCAACTCACATTCAAGAAGTCAAAAGAAGAAAGGACTTGATTGCACAAATTGACAAAATTTTTGGGGTCACAATTAAAGAGAAATAAAGTTTAGGGACCCAATGACAATTAAATTAAGGACCTAATCGAAAGAAACTGAAAGTTTTGAGGGCCACAGTAGAATTAAAGGAAAATACAGGGACTGATCTGCAAAATAGTTTTCTGGTTTCTTAATGGATCAAACCATTGGGCCATTTGCTTATTCGTTTGGGCCAAAACTATCTTCAGCCCTTCAAAGAAAATCCAAGAAAAACAGATGGGCTGGCCTGTTTTTTATCAAGTAAAAGCCAACAAAATGCATGGGCTTCAAATCTCTAGCCCAAATTACTAACCCAGGAGATAAACAAAACAAAACCCAATCCAAACAAACAAATCACCATCAAGACCCAATCAAAATAAACCTAATCCAATTCCCAACTAATTTTTGTTAAACCCATCAGAATAATAAGATAACTAAAAAAACATACCTAATCATATCATAATCTCAGAATTAATCTACCCAACAACTCACTGAAAATACAAAAGGCAAACTGAAACTTAGAAGGGCCAAAACAACTTGATATTTTTTAGTTTTTGGGCCACAATGCAATTAGATAGAAATTGAGGGGTTAAATTGCAAATCTTTTGGAGAGCCCAAGCAAGCTTTCGAAGAGCAGGTTTCTTCCTCATTTAGACAAAAACTTCTGCAACTCGCAATTCACAAACCCAACTCACAAACACAATCAAATCTAGTTTGAAATTGAGCAAACAAAGCTACTTCCTAAACCTTTACTTTGCAACATGCAACCTCTAAATTTAAACCCAAAAAAAATCAGACAAAAGGGCATGTGAACATCAAAACAACATTCTGCAATTTTCCAGCTACAAGCCGAAAATGGTGATCATGCAAAGTAATGAAAATGAGTATGTAGTGATCTGTCCACCCAAACTCATGTGAATTCCAAATCCTCAACTTTATCATAATTCAAGCATGGCTGTCTATCATTATTAATCCCAACAGAGAGTATCCCGATAAGAAAACAAGAAGAACAGAAGATGCAAAACACCGATTCATCAGAATTTTCTCAAACGCAAAAATTGAACTTGCTCACTTATCCAGTTCCTTCACACGCGAAAATGCAGACCAGTTATCTTTTAATTAGAACACTCAGTTGGGCATTTCATCTAACAGGTTGTAGGCATCAAAATCTTACCAGATTTCTGCTCAAATTGAAGCATAACTAACCCAGAAATTTGTCAAAAACCAAGGAAATTCAGTCCAATCAAACACGCAAGGCACACTAATTCTAAAATCAATGAACGATCAACACGAAAAATGGAAATTACGAAATCACAGAAAACTCATTTTTTTGCAACATGGTAAAAGATTTGTGAAATCTGCCTTAGGCCACTTTGCAAACCAACTCTTCATAGCCTATAGTAATTTTATACCAGCTATCCTGATCACACGGCAAGAAAATCAAGTATTTGGAGCAATTATGAATTTTAACCCAAGATGACTAACAAATCATGCGGCAGTTTCCTTTCTACCATTTCAGCATGCATGTGATAGAATTTATAAACCTCAATAGAGCATGTAAATACATCAACTAATGCCCCACGGCTCAAACCGAATTACTTAGGACCAAACACACAAAATCATAATACCAAAACCAGAGTTCCAGTAGCTGCCTTTCAAATCCACAGCCGAAACAATTTACTCGTCTAAAATCAGAAGCAAACATTGACTAAAGTACCAAATCGATGAACCAAGCCTCTAAAAGAGATCATATATGACAGAGGCGACATGAGGCAATCTTATTGACATCAGAAAACAATACTTCAGCAAGCCCAAAGGGAAAACAAAAGAATTGTCGCAACAAGCCCAACTCACTGACTTATCTGATTTCTTCATACGTAAAAAAAATGCCACAAAACCATTTTTAACAAGAATTTTCGGCTAGACATTTCATCGAGCAGATTAAGGGCATTAAAAAGTTCAACAAATTTTCGCTCAATTGGGGTTGTAATCAGCCCCAAAATTGTCAGCAAACCAAGGAAATTCAATTCAATCAATATATAAGACAGGCATGTCCAAAAATTGCGGATAATCGCTGGAAAATTGTGGTAAACAAATCTGCTTTGAGTTTTAAGAGTCTGAGCATGAAATTTGAAGGAAAGGGATAGCTTACCTTATCCTCTCGGTGACAGTTCGTCGGTGATGGCAGTAGATTCCGGCAAGCTCCAGCCTTTCCCAGCCACTCCTTTGCTCTTCTCCCTCTAGCTTTCGTTTTGCTCGTCGCCTAGCCTGCCGCCTGGTTCCTCTCCGTTTCCATTTTACTTGGCCGTAGCTCTCTTACGCTTTCCCCAGTTTTCCCTGCTCCTTTCCTCCTCCGTTTTTGCATTCAGCCGAAACCTTTTCCACTTTTCTTCTGATTTCCTCAGTTTTTCCTTCTTTTCTGATTTCTTTTCAGTTCCCAGCCTCCGTAGCTCTCCCTGTTTTTTTTAGTTTTCTGTTCAAACCCTGCCCCCGTAGCTCTCTCTATTTTCAGCCTTGTCTTCCCCCATTTTTGGTTTCTCCTTCTCTCAATTTCTCTATCCCTCACTCCCAGATGAAGTCTTCCAGTGTTTCTGCATTTCCAAAGCCGGGCTCTTTCCTTTTTCCTTGCTGCCTCCCTTTCTCTGTTTTCTTCTCCAGCCGTCCACTGCCCAACCTTGCTTTCTCTTGCTTTTAATTTTTCTTCCCGTTAGCTCCCTCTCTTTCAGTCTTTCTCCTGCACAGCCGTCGCTCGATCTCTCTCTCCCTCTCGTTTTTTCCTTTTTTTTTTAAATTTTTTCCCTTGCTGCCTGCCGAAGCTGTCCTCCTATCTTCTCCTTCTCTTCAGCCTTTCTTGCCCTGTTTTTTTAGTCTTCCGCCGCTGCCGTCAAAAAAATGCCCCCCCCACTTTGCTTCTGTAACCTGCCCCCCAAAAAACCCTCTCGGCCTCTTTCCTCATTGTCTTTTTTCTTTCCTTTTTTTTTCCCTTGATTTTCCCTTGGGCCCCCGAATGTGTAACACCTAACCCCCTTTGTTGTCCAACTAGAATGAGGACATTTGTCCCACATGCAAGATTCCACTTGGCATTTTTACCTTTTCTTTCCTTTGTGTTTTTTTTTTTTTGATTTTAATTATAAAGACAAAAATAAACTAGAACAATAAATAAAATAAATAATAATAATAAAATAAAATGAAATGAAAACCCTAAAATCGAAACAAATAAAGTTAAAATCAAATTAATTAAACAAACAAAGCTAAAACAAAAATTTGGTGTCTACAGTTTGCCCCTCTTTGTCTGAGTTTTGAAAAAACTTGAGACAAAGAAGTAGACACCAAATACCTACCTGTGTTATTTGGCTGCGAACGATTCCAACGAACAGGAATTCTAACACGGGACTGACCCGAACAAGAATTGAAAAACGGGACTGACCCGAACAGAATTTAAACGGGACTGACCCGGACAGAAATTAAACGGGACTGACCCGAACAGAATTTAAACGGGACTGACCCGAACAAAATTTAAACGGGACTGACCCGAACAGGAATTTAAACGGGACTGACCCGAACAGAATTTAAACGGGACTGACCCGAACAGGAATTTAAACGGGACTGACCCGAGCAGAATTTAAATGAGACTGACCCGAACAGGAATTTAGACGGGACTGACTCGAACAGAATTTAAACGGGACTGACCCGAACAGGAGTTTAAACGGGACTGGCCCGAACGGAAATTTAAAAAGGGACTTCACTGGGAAGGTTTAAACAATAAATTGAGTTTTTACCTCGGGGTAGTTCAAATTTTGTACCAAGAGGGAGATTTGATCTCTGTGGCTGAAGAAAATGAAATACGCATTAGTGGGACTGACCCCTGGCTAGCGGCGAATGCAGATGAAAGGCACACTAGTGGGACAAACCCAACGGCTGGTGGCAAATGCAATTAAAAGGCACACTAGTGGTACAAACCCAACTCTAGTAGCAATAAAATGCTTTTGACAATCGGACAGTGGGATAAAACCCGAGCCTGCCGAGGTCGGAGGGATAAAACCCGTGCCCAACGAAAGTAAAAGCGGTCAGTGGGATAAAACCCGAGCCTGCCGAGGTCGGAGGGATAAAACCCGTGCCCAACGAAAAATAAAAGCGGTCAGTGGGATAAAACCCGAGCCTGCCGTGGTCGGAGGGATAAAACCCGTGCCCAACGAAAGTAAAAGCGGTCAGTGGGATAAAACCCGAGCCTGCCGAGGTCGGAGGGATAAAACCCGTGCCCAACGAAAGTAAAAGCGGTCAGTGGGATAAAACCCGAGCCTGCCGAGGTCGGTCGGAGGGATAAAACCCGTGCCCAACGAAAGTAAAAGCGGTCAGTGGGATAAAACCCGAGCCTGTCGTGGTCGGAGGGATAAAACCCGTGCCCAACGAAAAATAAAAGCGGTCAGTGGGATAAAACCCGAGCCTGCCGAGGTGAACTTGATTTGATTTTTGATTTTTTGAGTTTTTGATTTTTTTTTTTCATCATTTTTTGATTTTTTTGATTTTTGAGTTTTTTTTTTTTTTTTTTTTTTTGAAAAACTTCCCAAAATAATTTGCCCCAGTATGATGAATTGATTAGTGGGATTACACCCAAGCCTGTTTTGGTTGCACTGGCGGCACAAATTTCAGACTCAATAGGATGTCGGCGGCACAAAATCCAGGCCCGATATGATTTGTGATGTTAGCGGCATGAAATCCCGGCCCAACGTGATTTTTGGAGGGTTGGCGGCACGAAATCCAGGCCCAACTTGATTTTTGTGAATGGCCAGTGGGATAAGACCCAATCCTGCCTCCAATTGGTCAAGAAATTAAGTGTGATTGTCAAGAAACAAGAAATTTGATTTTCCAAGAAACAAGAATTTGAACTTGATTTTTTGATTTTTTTGAATTTTGAATTTTTTCAGATTTTTCGAGAGAATCTTTTTCAAAATAATTTGCCCTCAGTGTAGGGTCCCTTTTCCCTTCTCTCTTTTCTTCCTTCGGCGTTGGCCTTTCACATCACCAGGTGCTCCTTCGTCGATTTCAACTATGAATACCTGCACAGGGGGCTTACAAAAATATGACATGCACTTGAATTTCATGAAAAGAAACAGCGTGTTTGATTTGAAAAATGCATTATTTGATTCTTGGACGAAATCCTCAAATGAACTATAAAAATTTTGCCCCAGTGTGGGCTTATTCTGTGAAATCCCATGAATAAAAATTTGCCTCAATGTGGGCCCATTTAATGGAAAAAGCTTGTTCGGATGACTTTCCATTTATTTGAACACTGTAAGAACTATGTTTCCTACAAGGAAATTTCATGATGAATTTCTTGAAATTATACCAAATTACAAAAGATTTCTTTCCCACTTTAGCATAAATGCTTAGGGTAATGGATTACCACTTCTCATCTTTCAGGACCAATCAAGTGGGTGTTATTTTTTATTTTGAGGTGGCTAAGGAAAATGAGAAATCGGGATTTGTCTGGTTCTTGTGCCCAAAATTGTAATGCATTCAATATCACATCTTAGTGAAAGCAAATAGTTTGTCACCCCTATTTCTTAAGAAAATTTAGTCAACATATAAGCTTTAAACTTGTACAAAAATGGGTAGAAGCGATAGCTAAACCTGTGAAAACTGGTTATACCCCCATGATCATAAATGATTGATGGATTTTTTACGAGCATAATCCTCACTTTGGGTTGTCATGAAGGAATAAGTCAACGATGGACTTTATTAGCTTGTAATGTGGCTTGAAAACGATAGTTAAAGAAATAATTTTCAAGGACATTGCACCGAAGATCGCATTTTTCTCAAAATTGCCCCTATTTTAAACTCGAAGATTCTGAACTTTGTTTGATCACTTAATAGGGACTTCAGCGTCGAATTTTCTGCATTTTCTTGCATTTACTTTCTTGCTTTGTTTTTTGCCTCTTTCCCTTTCCCTCAACTTGGTGGATTCTCACCTGGTGAGTAGCGTCAACCCCATACCCAAACAATTCAGAAATACAGCTAAAAATTTTCGGCATCAGAAATTTTCTTGACAGGGCCATTGCAAAGAACAGAAGTCAGGACTTTTCAGCTTTTGTAATGGGGTCTGGTGGGGTGTTTAGAAGAGTTAAGGCTTGAAAGCAGATTTCAAGAATGGTTTAAGTAATCTGAGATCGCATTGTTGTGCCAACCCTATTTTAGGGTTAAATCAAAATTTTGCCCCAGTTTATGCTCAATTGAGGCTTTTTCTCTTTCATTTTATTTCTTCTTTTGATTTTTCAGCTTTTTGCCATTCTTTTGAACTTTCACAAAATTTGCCCCAGTTTACTTTTGTACTGAGGTTCTCTTTTTTCTTTTCTTTTGATTTTGCGGCATTGTCACTTTTTCACTTCTTGAAATTTTCCTTTTCAACTCTAACTTGCCCCAGTGTGGGGTTTGCGATTCTCAGGGGTTGCCAAATGAAATATTTTATTCTGATGGCTCAAAAGGGATAACTAGGGGTAGAATGTTTGATTGGAAAAAGAAGAGGGCCTGACCTTTGTTCCGTCCCTTACAATAACTTTGAAAGGAAACTTTCGTTAATGCGAAATTTTTTGCATGTATCTGAATTACTTGACTGAGGAAGACTCTTGCTCATTCATATCTATGAAACATAAGCGGTCCTTGCGGACAAATCTCTTCCTCTTCCTTTTTTCTTTTTTTTCTTTTTTTTTTTTCCAAAATTGAAGCCCAGACAGATTCAAATTTCTCCAATTTGTGATTCCCTCTTTTCTTTTCTTTTACCAATTTTTTTTCCCAATGCGGGGTGCGATCATAGATGCTTTGAAAAGAACCTCCAATTTTGGCTCAAATGAGGATGCAAGGGATAAATCAGTGTTTAGGTTGTAGAAACGATGGCCAAAGTATCATTCTTACACCTAATGACAACCCAAGTAACGAAATGGTCATTGAAAAACCATTCCCTTTTTTGATATTTGACAATTTTCCAATATAGGGTAGTGATCATTAGGGCTCTTATTTGAAACGAAATTTTTCTTTCAAAGGCTCAAATGGGATAACAAATGATAAAATCTGTATGGATAGAAAAACGAATGCTCAAAGTATCATTCCAAATTTTCAAAACAAACAAGAATAATGCACATTTTTGCTTTCACTTAGATGTGAATTGAATATAATTAAACCAATGGGCATTTTTCTAAGCAAAGTTCGCTCCAATTTGCAATTTATCCATCAATGTGACTGATTTTTGGAGGAGGCAAATAGCGGTGGGCAAAATAGGAATTGTACAGTGAAGGAGACAAGGTATCTCATTGAGTCTTTTGAGTGACCGTTCACCCTTTTCCTTCTGAGCACTCTTACTGTATAGCTTGGATCACCAATCTAGTGTACATGAAGATTTTAAAAAGTTTACACTTGTGAAATTCAGGCTAGAGGTTGAAAAAAACTTCAATTTGGTCTTATTTCTCAAAATTCATCATGAACTCTCCAAGGAGTAAGAATAAAGAATAAAATGTACATAAATATACACAAAACAAAAATTGTCCAAAAATTTTATTACTGAAAAAGTTTGAAACAAAATTTCTTATTCAATTATGATACAAATGAGAAGAGAGAAACTTGTAAAGAGCTTCACATGTACACTTTTTGTCTCCTTTTCTTTTGGAACAAATCAAATATACAAAATTTTCCCTTGAAAAATAATTACAATATCTCTCAGAGGCTTTAGCGTAGAGCTTCCAGATAGATCATTTATGTTTTCATTGTAGGATCTGCCCAAAAATCACACAATACTTGCAATTTTGACATTTTATTAGATCGGAAGTGCCATCGGATATAGAAAAATATTTCCTCTTTTATTGAAATGTTTTTTATGAATGCAGGGGAGGGGGAAAACAAAAGAAAAATACCCAGAGTTAGTAGGCAAAACTGCAAAATCGGTATGCATGTCCTATGGGGGAACCCTTTTTGTGCCAAGGGTAGGCCTAGCATGAAAATGCAATCCGCTAGAGTAGGCACTATACCATACCTGATGGATCTGATCAACTCCTTGAGTGAAAAACAATTTGAAAAATTTGGCCCATTGGAATGAGAAGAGACGATGGTCAAAATGAGGACCTCGTCCGAAGGGATTGATCACCTTTGATCGATATAAGAATTTGCAAAAAACGTACGGGTTTTGACCTTGACGAACTTCCTATCGAAGAGATTGGAATTCGTTGACAAATTTTCTCAGTGGAGCACGGGTCAAAACTCCAACTAATCAAATGGCTGGATGCCATGGATGTTTTTCTCAAAATCGACTAGGTTTTCCATTTTGAAATTCGACATTGAAATCCTAATTGGTCAAATGGGTTGAATGAAATTGACAATTTATTTAAAATCTACCGGATTACCCTAAAAAGGGAAACGGGTCAAATGGATTGAGTGACATTTGATAACTT
Source organism: Coffea arabica (assembly GCF_036785885.1). Lineage (NCBI taxonomy): Eukaryota > Viridiplantae > Streptophyta > Magnoliopsida > Gentianales > Rubiaceae > Coffea > Coffea arabica. The sequence goes on along the minus strand of NC_092316.1, from coordinate 41,894,646 downwards.
ACTCAAAATTGACCGGATCATCCTAAAAAAGGAACTTGGTCAAATGAATTGAACGAAATTGAGAATTTATTCAAAATTGACCAGATCGCCCTAAAAGGGTAAATTGGTCAAATGAATTGATGATTCATTCAAAAATTGACCGAATGACCCTAAAAAGGGTAAATTGGTCAAACGACCCTAAAAAGGGTAATTTGGTCAAATGAATTGACGATTTATTCAAAATCGACCGGATGACCCTAAAAAGGGTAAATTGGTCAAATGACCCTAAAAAGGGTAAATTGGTCAAATGAATTGACGATTTATTCAAAATGAACCGAATGACCCTAAAAAGGGTAAATTGGTCAAATGACCCTAAAAAGGGTAAATTGGTCAAAGGAATGATTTATTCAAAATTGATTGACAAAAAGGATTGATTGAATCATCTGGCCATTGGTGGTTTCAAAAAATTAGTCTATGAGCCTTCTAAAATCACGATTTGGCCTCAATTTATTTATTGTCTCAATAGGAGGCATTATTTGTGAATTTCTTCAAATTAATGTCCTCTATGCAAGGGATTTTTACCAAGTTTGATAAAATGGTCAAAAAGTGATTATTAGACGTTCATATTCCAAAAATCACTCTATGAAAATGATTGGATCCTACCTTACCTTGTGCACTACCCCTTTGGATGGTACAAAATGTAAACGTGCAAGTCTCTTTGGATTAAGTATCCGAGACACAAGGTGGCTTATTCCTAACACGGGATCCCCTAAATGGCATTCCCTTTCTAGGGTATAATGCATGATGCCATTTATTAAAGCAATGTAAATATGCAACAAATATGGCCTAAAGGGCATAAATAATGCATCGAGGGGAAGAGGTCTAAAATGAAATGTACTTATTAAAAATTAAGCATAATGACTGAAATTTAAACATGTGAGCTATCTAGTGGGTAGGTCACTAAAAGAGTGCCAAAGAGGCTTCTTATTACTAAGGCATATGAATGCAAGACAAGAAAACAATGAAATGGTTAGCACAATTGATAGTACACATAACACATTGGGAGCAAATAAGAAAGGAAATACAATAAAACAAGTAAAAGGGGTGGAACCCCTTCCCTCGTGCCTAATGTGCTTAAAAGAGGGTAAGGCCGACTCTACCCTAGGCGAGTCTAACATGGATGCATGAGGCTGGGGCTCACTAATGCAACTAGACTCGATAAGGCTTCGGCTCCCAAGCCTTCAGACCTAAAGGCAAAGGGTCATCACTCCCAAGGCCTTCGATCGGTGGCTCGAGTGATCCCTTAGGTAGCGCTATGGGCGCAGGGCACACCATCCGCCTACCCAAGGCAATCGATCCTAATCCTACAAGGCGGTGTGGGATAGCGCCCACGAAAATAAAACAAAATGAGATAACAGTAAATAAACGTGCACGTATGAAGTGTTCCCTATTTTTGTGGGAAGGGGTTGAGAACCACACAAGGCTCTAAAGGTGACACCCCCCCCAAATGTAATGCAAGCGCGAGATAAACATACATCCAATCAACCAATCATACATTCATGAACGAGGGAGTAGTTGGATATGCGTGAAAATGCAAAAAATCCTAATAAAAGGAAAAATGCAATCCTAAACACCCAAATGTGATATATGACAAGATTAAAAGAAGAAAAAGATTGATTAAATCAAATTTGCTCGGACTCTCGAATGTCCCCAGTGGAGTCGCCAACTGTCGCGCCCCATTTTTTGATAAATAAATAAATGGTTTAAAAATGTATTTTTTGATTCAATTTGTGATTTGGAAAATGAATTATGATTTAAAAGAAAAATGGGTCTAAATGGGGGGTTGAGAATGCGACGATTTGACCCAAAATTATAGTTTAAAAAGGGTTTTTGAAAAAATGGGAGTCGCCACTTGGTAATGAGTTAAGGTGTACCAAGTCACCTAAAAATGAATTTTTTAGGAAAAAGTTGTAAAACCCCTTTTAAACGACTCCTAGTCCACATAAACCAATGAAAAAGGTTCGGGAGTCACATTTGACGAAGGGGAAGGCAAGGATAAAAATCCAAGGCACCCCTTCGACCTAGCCAAGGCTAGTTGCATGATTTAATCAAAGATTTTCTTGTTTTAACCAAAGAATTTATTACATTTGGATGCACTACATGAATGCAAAAGAAAGAAAAAATGCAATCCTAAATTCTATGATGTCTCTCGTGAGGTTTTTGGTCCCAGACCACATGAATTGTGGCGGCCAATAAAGGGAAACCTCATAGAGGTCGATTGATGCAAATGGTGACTCAAGTGCAAGTGTGTAAGTGTATAAAAAGATGCACGTGTGAAATTGTATAAAAAATCCAAGTGTTTGTGTGCCAGTGTATGAAAAGGTGCATGTGTGAAATTGTATGAAAAATCCAAGTGTTTGTGTGCAAGTGTATGAAATATAGTGATAAGTGTATATAGATCGTAATTAAGTGCAATTTTGTGAAGTAGAAACCAAAATTGAACAATAAGGAAAGGAAAAGTAATGAGGAAAGGTGAATTGAAAAAAGTGAGTAAGTGAAAAATTGAGAATGAATGAACCTAAAGGAATGCATCAGGTCGGGTATGGGAATGACTCCTAACTTTTTCGACTTCGATTTTCCCTTTGATTAGAAGGCAAAACTAGCGTGCTAAGGCTATCGAGTAGCCACACTCGCTCGTTTCCCTTATCGGAGGGGACACTTCAAGCAAATGTACCCTAACTAGCATGAAATGCAAGACCTAAAGTGAAGGGGAAAGGTTTAGAGGAGCATGCCAAATGATAAAACTAAGGAAAATTGCATGATATGTAGTGAACATGCAAATTATGCACGAATGAAAAGAAAGGAAAAAGCCTATTGGGTCTAGCGTTGGACTAGCCCATTCTATGAATTTCGACTAGCGTTGGACTAGTGGAAACGATAAAAGAAGCCACAACTAGCGTTGGACTAGTGTGGTGACGTACATTCATCCATTCCATGCATCCACACTATGGAAAGCAAGTAGACATACCAGATACTCATAAACACGTAGCACGTAACATTTAGCATGCCCGACTAGATGCAAGGCCCTAATAAAGCAAGTAACAAGTAACACATAGGCATGCAACCAAGCTAATGAACTTATTACATTCACTAACTAAAACAAAAGGGGAAGGGGAAAATGGACCAAATTGCTCGCCACAGCCCTATCTATTACAAGCCAAGAGGTGTACACATACCCCATTAAAAGAATAATTTAATGAAAACAAAAAGTAAATGATATAAGTAAAAGGAATTAAAGAAAAGCTAAGAAAGCAAAGTAGACATGCAATGCACTTAGCACGTTGGGTCACATAGGAAAGACAAAAAGAGTGATAAAAGAAATTATACCTCCCTTGGATTGGGGCTCCAATGGAGTAAAACCACTTATTTACCCTCCAAAATAATAAACGAGTCAAGGCATCACTTTATTTAACAAATAATCATAAAAAATAAAATGGTAAACTTGAAATTGAATCAATTGAATCATGTAAGCAACTCACATTCAAGAAGTCAAAAGAAGAAAGGACTTGATTGCACAAATTGACAAAATTTTTGGGGTCACAATTAAAGAGAAATAAAGTTTAGGGACCCAATGACAATTAAATTAAGGACCTAATCGAAAGAAACTGAAAGTTTTGAGGGCCACAGTAGAATTAAAGGAAAATACAGGGACTGATCTGCAAAATAGTTTTCTGGTTTCTTAATGGATCAAACCATTGGGCCATTTGCTTATTCGTTTGGGCCAAAACTATCTTCAGCCCTTCAAAGAAAATCCAAGAAAAACAGATGGGCTGGCCTGTTTTTTATCAAGTAAAAGCCAACAAAATGCATGGGCTTCAAATCTCTAGCCCAAATTACTAACCCAGGAGATAAACAAAACAAAACCCAATCCAAACAAACAAATCACCATCAAGACCCAATCAAAATAAACCTAATCCAATTCCCAACTAATTTTTGTTAAACCCATCAGAATAATAAGATAACTAAAAAAACATACCTAATCATATCATAATCTCAGAATTAATCTACCCAACAACTCACTGAAAATACAAAAGGCAAACTGAAACTTAGAAGGGCCAAAACAACTTGATATTTTTTAGTTTTTGGGCCACAATGCAATTAGATAGAAATTGAGGGGTTAAATTGCAAATCTTTTGGAGAGCCCAAGCAAGCTTTCGAAGAGCAGGTTTCTTCCTCATTTAGACAAAAACTTCTGCAACTCGCAATTCACAAACCCAACTCACAAACACAATCAAATCTAGTTTGAAATTGAGCAAACAAAGCTACTTCCTAAACCTTTACTTTGCAACATGCAACCTCTAAATTTAAACCCAAAAAAAATCAGACAAAAGGGCATGTGAACATCAAAACAACATTCTGCAATTTTCCAGCTACAAGCCGAAAATGGTGATCATGCAAAGTAATGAAAATGAGTATGTAGTGATCTGTCCACCCAAACTCATGTGAATTCCAAATCCTCAACTTTATCATAATTCAAGCATGGCTGTCTATCATTATTAATCCCAACAGAGAGTATCCCGATAAGAAAACAAGAAGAACAGAAGATGCAAAACACCGATTCATCAGAATTTTCTCAAACGCAAAAATTGAACTTGCTCACTTATCCAGTTCCTTCACACGCGAAAATGCAGACCAGTTATCTTTTAATTAGAACACTCAGTTGGGCATTTCATCTAACAGGTTGTAGGCATCAAAATCTTACCAGATTTCTGCTCAAATTGAAGCATAACTAACCCAGAAATTTGTCAAAAACCAAGGAAATTCAGTCCAATCAAACACGCAAGGCACACTAATTCTAAAATCAATGAACGATCAACACGAAAAATGGAAATTACGAAATCACAGAAAACTCATTTTTTTGCAACATGGTAAAAGATTTGTGAAATCTGCCTTAGGCCACTTTGCAAACCAACTCTTCATAGCCTATAGTAATTTTATACCAGCTATCCTGATCACACGGCAAGAAAATCAAGTATTTGGAGCAATTATGAATTTTAACCCAAGATGACTAACAAATCATGCGGCAGTTTCCTTTCTACCATTTCAGCATGCATGTGATAGAATTTATAAACCTCAATAGAGCATGTAAATACATCAACTAATGCCCCACGGCTCAAACCGAATTACTTAGGACCAAACACACAAAATCATAATACCAAAACCAGAGTTCCAGTAGCTGCCTTTCAAATCCACAGCCGAAACAATTTACTCGTCTAAAATCAGAAGCAAACATTGACTAAAGTACCAAATCGATGAACCAAGCCTCTAAAAGAGATCATATATGACAGAGGCGACATGAGGCAATCTTATTGACATCAGAAAACAATACTTCAGCAAGCCCAAAGGGAAAACAAAAGAATTGTCGCAACAAGCCCAACTCACTGACTTATCTGATTTCTTCATACGTAAAAAAAATGCCACAAAACCATTTTTAACAAGAATTTTCGGCTAGACATTTCATCGAGCAGATTAAGGGCATTAAAAAGTTCAACAAATTTTCGCTCAATTGGGGTTGTAATCAGCCCCAAAATTGTCAGCAAACCAAGGAAATTCAATTCAATCAATATATAAGACAGGCATGTCCAAAAATTGCGGATAATCGCTGGAAAATTGTGGTAAACAAATCTGCTTTGAGTTTTAAGAGTCTGAGCATGAAATTTGAAGGAAAGGGATAGCTTACCTTATCCTCTCGGTGACAGTTCGTCGGTGATGGCAGTAGATTCCGGCAAGCTCCAACCTTTCCCAGCCGCTCCTTTGCTCTTCTCCCTCTAGCTTTCGTTTTGCTCGTCGCCTAGCCTGCCGCCTGGTTCCTCTCCGTTTCCATTTTACTTGGCCGTAGCTCTCTTACGCTTTCCCCAGTTTTCCCTGCTCCTTTCCTCCTCCGTTTTTGCATTCAGCCGAAACCTTTTCCACTTTTCTTCTGATTTCCTCAGTTTTTCCTTCTTTTCTGATTTCTTTTCAGTTCCCAGCCTCCGTAGCTCTCCCTGTTTTTTTTAGTTTTCTGTTCAAACCCTGCTCCCGTAGCTCTCTCTATTTTCAGCCTTGTCTTCCCCCATTTTTGGTTTCTCCTTCTCTCAATTTCTCTATCCCTCACTCCCAGATGAAGTCTTCCAGTGTTTCTGCATTTCCAAAGCCGGGCTCTTTCCTTTTTCCTTGCTGCCTCCCTTTCTCTGTTTTCTTCTCCAGCCGTCCACTGCCCAACCTTGCTTTCTCTTGCTTTTAATTTTTCTTCCCGTTAGCTCCCTCTCTTTCAGTCTTTCTCCTGCACAGCCGTCGCTCGATCTCTCTCTCCCTCTCGTTTTTTCCTTTTTTTTTTTAAATTTTTTCCCTTGCTGCCTGCCGAAGCTGTCCTCCTATCTTCTCCTTCTCTTCAGCCTTTCTTGCCCTGTTTTTTTAGTCTTCCGCCGCTGCCGTCAAAAAAATGCCCCCTACTTTGCTTCTGTAACCTGCCCCCCAAAAAACCCTCTCGGCCTCTTTCCTCATTGTCTTTTTTCTTTCCTTTTTTTTTCCCTTGATTTTCCCTTGGGCCCCCGAATGTGTAACACCTAACCCCCTTTGTTGTCCAACTAGAATGAGGACATTTGTCCCACATGCAAGATTCCACTTGGCATTTTTACCTTTTCTTTCCTTTGTGTTTTTTTTTTTTGATTTTAATTATAAAGACAAAAATAAACTAGAACAATAAATAAAATAAATAATAATAATAAAATAAAATGAAATGAAAACCCTAAAATCGAAACAAATAAAGTTAAAATCAAATTAATTAAACAAACAAAGCTAAAACAAAAATTTGGTGTCTACAGGTCCAAACCCCGATATAGCTGAGAATTGGTTGGAGAATATAAGAAATATATTTGATGCACTAGATTATTCCGAGGAGAGAGAAGTAAATTTTGCTGTGTTCCAACTTGAAGGACCGGTTCGAGCATGGTGGAATGTTATAAGAAATAAGTGGGAAATGGAACAAACTCTGAGAACTTGGATGAACTTTGTCCTAGAATTTAATGGAAAATTCCTTCCACCACTAGTCCAAGAAAAGAGAGAAGATGATTTCATAAAGCTTCGTCAAGGAACTTTAAGTGTAGCTGAGTATGAAACACGCTTTACAAAGTTATCTACATATGCCCCAGAATTGGTGGCTACTGAACGGAAGAGAATAAGACGATTTATCCAAGGATTAGATTTGGAAATCCAAGATACCCTTGCCGCAGCACAGGTTGAAATATTTAGTGACGCTCTCGAAAAAGCACAAAGGGTAGAAATCACAAAATCTCAACTGAGAGCTTTTCAAGCAAGGAAAAGAGATGCATCTGACAGTACACTAGGAGAAAATGGACCACTACCCAAAGTTAGAAAAGAAGTGGAAGGAGTAGGACTGTTACTTCCTGCATCACTCATGATAAAGAAACCAAAAGGAACTATGTCGCGAGGGACTTCAGTAGGACAGACACGATCAAAGAAAACCTCGCAAGCAAGTCAGGCCACAACACCTCGTCCAATTTGTGGATATTGTGGAAGGACGAATCACCCTGAAGAAAACTGTTGGCTAAAGGGACGGAAGTGTATGGGATGTGGAAGTACCAGCCATAAAGCTCATGACTGTCCAAGGAGGTATTCACGAGAAACTACTGCTCAACAGGGAAATGGAACTGTCCCTCGACAAGTCAATGTAAGGAGGACTAATGATTAAGGAGTGGGGTTTGCTAGAATCCGTGTGTGAGTGGAAACCCTGTCTTGGAAGTCATAAGGTGATATTTAGCAATGTAAGGGTGACCTCCACTCTACTGGAACGTATAAAAGAGGCGCAAGGCGAGGATTTGATGGTACAGAAGTGGAGAGAGAAATTGGAAAAGGGAGAAACAACGGACTTCAATTTGAGTCCTGAGGGTCTTTTGAAGTATCGGAACCGAATCGTAGTACCGAAGGAAGAGTTGTTGAAAGAGGAAATTCTGGAGGAAGCTCATAGGTCCAAGTATACAATCCATCCGGGTAGCAGCAAAATGTATCAAGACCTGAAGGGAACTTATTGGTGGGACAATATGAAGAGGGAAATCGCTCAATACGTGCAGAAATGTTTCATTTGCCAGCAAGTGAAGGCAGAGCATAAAAAACCGTCGGGTCTGTTACAACCCTTGGAGATACCCGAGTGGAAGTGGAAAAACATCACAATGGATTTCGTTTCCGGTTTACCAAGGACGCAAAGAGGGCACGATGCCGTTTGGGTGATCGTTGACCGATTAACCAAGTCGGCCCATTTCTTGCCGGTGAACATGAAGTACTCAATGGACAAATTGACCCGATTGTACATGGATGAAATTGTAAGGCTACACGGAGTGCCTGTGAGCATTGTCTCTGACCGGGACCCATGATTCGTATCTCGATTTTGACAGAAGTTTCAAGAAACCTTGGGGACTAAACTCAATTTGAGCACTACCTATCATCCTCAGACGGATGGCCAGTCAGAACGGACAATTCAAACTCTCGAAGACATGCTACGAACATGCATTCTGGACTTTGGAGGCAACTGGGGTCAGCACATGACCTTAGTCGAATTTGCATATAACAATAGCTTCCATTCGTCAATTCAAATGGCTCCGTACGAAACTCTCTACGGACGCAAGTGCCGCTCACCGATTTACTGGGACGAAGTGGGTGAAAAGAAAGCACTGAACCCGGCAACCATTCCATGGATGGAAGAGGCTCAGGAAAAGGTCAAGTTGATACGACAACGACTTCAAACCGCCCAAAGTCGTCAAAAGAGTTACGCGGATAACCGAAGAAAAGATTTGGAATTTGAAGTTGGAGATCATGTATTTCTCAAAATCACACCCTTACGAAGTCTTACAACGGGCAAAGGAAAGAAACTTCAACTGCGGTACGTCGGACCCTATAAGATCATTCAGAGGGTTGGAGCGGTCGCGTATCGATTGGAACTGCCATCCAGTCTATCTCGAATCCACGACGTATTTCACGTCTCGATGCTAAAGAAGTACCATCCTGACCCATCTCATGTTTTACAACCGGAGGATATCGAAATAGATGAATCACTGGCCTATGAAGAGAAACCGGTCCAAGTGCTTGATCAAAAAGTCAAAGAGCTCAGAAACAAGCGAATTCCGCTAGTGAAGGTGCTATGGAGAAACCACGGAGTGGAGGAAGCTACCTGGGAGATGGAAGAGGAGATGCGAAAGAAATACCCAAACCTTTTCGGGAATTAAGGTGAGAAATTTCGAGGACGAAATTCTTTTAAGGGGGGGAGAGTGTGAGAACCCGTAAAACCCTAATTATTTTCCTAGGGTTTATTTCCCCTTAATTGCATGTTTTCTGCATTTTCTGGCTTAGAAATATTTTTTTAGTGGATTTTATGAGCAATTATAGTTTTTAGATGATTTTCTAGCATTGGAGAATTTTTAGAAAATTAAGAATATATATTGGACGTGGGACCTACTAGTGCGAAAAGTTCAGAAAAATTCGGCCAATTAGGTTAAATTCCGGATACTGTGTAAAATTTATCGGGTGTTAAGAGATAAGTAGAGTGTGTGAAATGATTGATGTGAGAGAGAAAAGAAAGATAAGAATGCATTTATGGAGGTGACAAGTGTCACCTTCTCATTTGTTGGACTTTAAGAAACACTATTCACTTTCTTGACTTTTTTGACCAAAGGATTAAATATAAAAAAAAATGCACAAAAATCACCATTTTCTTACCTCTTATGGCCGACCCTCTCCTTGCAAAGAAGAAAGGAATTTCTCCAACTTTCAAGCTTCCATAAGCTTCAATCTTCCATAAACAAAAGCTTAGACTAGATTTCACTCCATAAAATCCTTCCTTCTAGTGCTAGTAAGTTGTTTGGTGAAGTTTGTTTGAAGAGCTAAGGTGTCCAACATCTTCATCTCTCTTGTTTCTTGGTAAGTGAGGCTTGAAACACCCTACTACACCTAATGATGCTTATGTTATGCTTATTAGTGATTAGAGTGCTGAAATTTCTGGTTTTTATCTTGGTTTGAAGTGATTTGGTGAAGTTTTTATTTTATTGATGATTTTTCTGGTTTAATTGGATTATGAGGGTGTGGTTGTTTATGATGATTGGCAATGGCCTATAATGACTCTAGTGGGTGTGAAATGTGAATAAATACAACTAATTTTGGATTTGGAGTGCATTGTGAAAAGTTAGGGTTTGAAAATCCCCAATTCTGTCCGGTTTTAGATCATAGGGTTAGAGGCCGAATTAGACTTTTCTCAAAACATGAAAGTTGTAGGTATTGATGTATTTGAGGTGCCTGTAAAATTTTAGGTCATTTGGATTAGTGTAGAGTGAGATATGACGAAATTACTGTAGCTGTTCTGCTTTGGTCAGAATGCGAAAACTGCGATAGTAATTGGCCATTTTGACTGGATTTGGTTTGGATTTTGGAGTTGGTGTCTTCTGATGAAATGTAGCTGGATGTCTTAGCTAACTTATGCCTTTAGAATTTCGGCATTTGGACTTGTATGGACTGAGATATACCGATTACAGTTTTCTGTGTTTTGCAAACCTGTTTTGGTGATTCTGGTATAGTATTTTGCATATTTGACCTAGTTGTGTTAGGAACTGGATTGAGTGACCTTCTACATTGTTGTAGCTCTGTTTCTTGGCTTCGAAATGGTGGATCTTACACCCCCATCCAATAATTGTAGTGAGAGTTGTGCCATTACCGCATTATGAGGTCAAATCCGATTTTCTTATCAAGGCTTAAGTTAAAGCCCTCTCTTAATTTCTGGTTTGCTATCATGCTTGTATATGTTTATAAAACCCTATTGGGGTTGTGAATTGGTGTTGTTTATGGCTCGGTATGGAGTCTTATTATATGTGTTACATGTTCTAGGGCGTGACGGTAGCTCACGACGTCTTGGTGATCGTGGTGCATGAAACACCATTTACTTGGTTGGTGAGTATACTACTCACTTATTTGTTACAATGTGACTTCGTGCTATGTGAATTGTTGCCTTGAAGGCTTATTTGGTTATTGGAAATGATTGAAGTGGGGGTGTACTTGACCGCCCTCACCCCTTGTAATTTCCTTTATAGCTATTTACCGTTTTACTGAAATACTGCATTTGTTATATGAGATACTGAATTCCATGTATGGAAACTGAATTGGTGTCGTTTGGGACGATTGTCCAACGGCTTTACTGTATCACTGAGCTCAACCCCGTTTGGTAGTCAATTGGATCGAGCCGGCGAGGGTTTGGTCGTGAAAATTGTCATGCCACGGGGACTGTACTGGGGAACCTTGTGGTAATGAGACCCTTGGTTCCGGTATACTCGAGTATTACCAAAAGCTACTGAAATGGAGTGCGGGCCCGGTTGGGGTATGTTGGGTGGAAGGAAGTGGAAGTAAAGGGTGGTCTACGGTTTGGTACTTGTAACATTGACGGAGAGTCAATGAGGTTGGATCAAGAATGCAAGCGTGGACATGGGCTCTTGAGAGCCGACCGTATCCTTTTACCGTTTTGCTTCATTGCTTATTTGTGTACTTTAAGTGATCGGTTATGCTATATGCTATTGGTTGCTAATGTGATAGTTGCTCACTGGGCTTTAGCTCATTCCGTGTCATTTGTTTTCCTTACAGGAAAATGAAACTTTTGGAAAAGATTGTGATAGTTGGATGACAAGTTGAGCTCTTGTACATGTATTTTTGAATAGCTCCTTGAGGGTAAAAACCCTAAGTGTTTTGATTCCACCAATGTTTGGTGTGTAAATGGCTTTTGGTACATGTATGAACTAGACGAATATCTTGGTTTGCCGTTTGGCTTGTAAATGTTGATTTCCAATGTATATATATGCTTGGCCGTGGTTTGGATAAATTTCAGCTTCGATTTTCGTTTTTTTTATTTGGTGATTTTGACTTGTTTGCGCGCAATGGTAAGTTCCGGAACGTAATAGATCGACGTATACTACACCGTTAGTCCTGGCGAGAGCTGGGCAGGCAGTCCGCTAACCTCTTTGGTTCGCCTTAGGGGAAGGTGGGGCTGTCACATAGCTCATTCCACGTTGTGATTTTCTTTTACAGGATTTGAGACCAAAGGTGCTCGGAAGTAGTAATAGATTGTTTACTTTCATGAATGTAATTCGAGTTAAACATTGTAGTTTTGCCTTAGGTTGCCACTTGAACCTGGAAAAGTGTAAACCCTGGATTTGTATGTGGCTTATGAATTTGTTACTTGGCTTGTAAGGATGTATTTGAATTGATGTTTGGTTTCTTGGGTTGTATTCGGGAAGATATTTTAAGAATCGACGTTGGCTATCTTAAGGCACTGTTATCTCTGAAGTTAATGTGATTCTAGAAACCGGCTTATTTGGAGGGAAACGATGTTGTAATAGATTAGGTTATACTTCGGAAGGATTTTTGCTAGCTTGCTTGCGTGAGTCCTGGCGAGAGCTAGGCAGACGGCCCGCCAACCCTCTGGTTCGCCTTAGGGGGAGATGGGGCTGTCACAGAGTCACCAAAGAAAGAGATAACTTGAGCTAAAACTATCAAAGTAAGGGATTAATGCACCACTTTAAAGATAAGTAGAATAAAAGGCAAAAAGGAAACTCAGAACCCCTTAGAAACTTCAAAAGGGGTACTAACAAACCACCAAATTCTTCCCTAATTGCGACTTAAATGAAACTAAATAATTCATAATTTCCAAGAAAAGTAAACTATGAATCAAATTTCTAGAAAAAGAAAACTACCAAGGACCCAATTGCAAACATTAACCAATCATTCAAGCCCAATTAAAACATTTAAGAACTTCAAAGGTTCCAAAAATAATAAAAGGCTAAATAACGGTTCAAATTGCAATCAACTTAGGACTTAATTGCAAGAAATTAGCCCATAGTTGGGCCACAGTGAAACAAGGGAAGACTTGGGGGGTCAAAGTGCAATCCAGAGAGTTATTTCATGTAAGTTCCATGCAATCACGTAGAAGGCATTCTGCAATAAAGAACCAAACAAGACTGCTGCATTTTGTTGTTTCATTGGCAAACACCAACTTCATATTTAATCACATGCCTTAACCAAAGCTTCCTTGATCTAACATCCAAACCTTTAAACTAAACAACACAAAACATAACTTGAACATCCAACCCAGCAAAGACACAGGAGGACATCGCGCAAATAGACATGAAGAAGCTCATGGATTCTGCAAATTCCAGCCATCATTATTTCTACAACATTTCTCCTTCAGCTGAAGCATATTCATGCAAATAAAGCCTATGGATTTTACCCTTCCATCTCAAATATTGCAGCTCCTAGATTGGTTCTACCCAAGCGCAAACCGAAAAGAAATGAAATCCAAGCCACATCATACATCTGATTTTTAATTTCAAAACTGTTGCCCAAGCTACGCAAGACAGGAAAAAAGAAACAATGGCAAATGAATCATCAAAAAACAAACATATCAAAGCTGCAGAACAGGCTCAAACAGACCAGCGGCAAAAGAAAAGGTTTGACAGTTTATGCATCTCAACCAAACAATAAGCCAAAAGAAATCATGTTATCCGAGCCACCATTTCAGCAAACCAAAATGCACACAATCTGTCCGCACGTACTGCTGCAACAAGCTGAGTGCTTCATGCTTGTTGTAGCAGCTATTGTGCTCTTAAACTTCAACCAGACGAAAACTGGCCTATGCAGCCATATCACCAAAAAATTGTTTTGAGCTCTCAACACAAAAACCACAAAAATTCAGAACAAAATAGCGTACAGAAATCTGGCAAATGTTCGTAACTTCAAAAACCTTCTACAAGCTTTCTTTCGGGTTAGTTTCCAACAAAATTTTCCATCCAAATAGCCAAGTTCAGAAACAAAATGAAATCATAATGCAACTTCCAATGATGCCCAATTCTTATTTACTCAAATATCACATACAATCACAAGAAAACACGGAGAAAATCTCTAGATGGAAACAGCAAGAGAAATGCAAACGGCAAGAACAAATGAAACAACATTTTGGCATGCTTGTTACACTGTCAAGAATCGATGAGGAAAAAGGGAAACATGGGATACCTTTCAACGGCTTTGGGCCTCAAACGAACGTGGAAATTCCCCAAGGTGGGCTCGACGTTCGCCTGAATGAACCAAAGAAATTTCGCAGCAGAAATTTCTGCCTCGGCTAGTCTGGAACTTGCAACTGCGATCCGACCGAACTGAGGGTGCTAGCGTGATTAAATAAAGGCAAGGTATTTCAAGGAAGTCATGGGGATTGTTGGAACGAAGCCCAGAAATTTTGCCGCAGCGGTTTCTGGTAATGGAGAACCTATGACTTTAGGCTTCGATCTATTGGACTTGGAGATGATTTCAGTCACCCTTCAACAGCCAGAGATCTAAGCAGAAAATTTTTCCTCAGAGCAAGCTATCCCGTCAGTTTTTCTTTCTGCTCATCCGACCCCTTGCTCTTATCCTCCCCCCCTCCTATTGCGGCGTCCCTTTTCTTTTATATGGGGAACCATACCCCCTAAACCCTCACCTCAAAGGTGAGGATGAAGGGTTGGTTCCCCCCCATATCCTCAGCCATCCGATTTACCAGCAAATGGTCTGGTTTTCACGCTACTGCATGCGGCTCTTTTCCTTTTTTTTTATTTAAAGAAAACATTGAATTTAAATAAAAAACAACTAAAGCATGATTTCTGAATGCTTTTTTTTCTTTTTTTTCGAGAAATTCTATGCTAAAAACTTAAAAATAAAAATAAAAATAAAAAATGAAATAAAAAAAAACTGAAAACTAAAAAGTGAATAAAACTAACACGACAAATAAAAACTAAATAATAAATAGTAAATGAAATTACACTAAAATTTTGGTGTCTACAATTTGCCTCTCTTTGTCTGAGTTTTGGAAAAATTTGGGACAAAGAAATAGACACCAAATACTTACCCGTGTTATTTGGCCGCAAAATGATTCCAATGAATAGGAATTTAAAACGGGACTGACCCGAACATGAATTTTAAAATGGGACTGACCCGAACAGGAATTTAAGACGAGACTGACACGAATAGGAATTAAAAACGGGACTGACCCGAACAGGAATTGAAAACGGGACTGACCCGAACAAGAATTTAAAACGGGACTGACCCGAATAATAAATTTAAAAGGGTACTGACCCTAACAGGAATTTAAATCGGGACTGACCCGAACAGACAATTTAAACATGGGACTGGCCCGAACAAGAAAGTTAAAAGGGGACTGACCCCAACATGAAAATAAAATCGGGACTGACCCGAGGAGACTGACCCCAACATAAAATTTAAAATCGGGACTGACCCGAGGGGAGTGACCCCAACATGAAAATAAAATCGGGACATGCACACTAGTGGGACCGACCCACGGCTAGTGGCAGTACAAATGAAATGTCTTGACAATCGGTCAGTGGGATCAAACCCGAGCCTGCCGTGAAAATTGGTCAGTGGGATTAAACCGGAGCCTACCTTTCATTTGATTAGCGGGATTAGACCCGGTCCTGCCATGCCTTTGGTCAGCGGGATTATACCCGATCCTGTCATTCATTGGTCAGCGGAATTATACCCGGTCCTGCCGTGGTTGGCGGGATGAAACCCGGTCCCAATTTGTTATAAGCGGTCAGCGGGATATAACCCGATCCTGCCGAGGTATAAACGGTCAGCGGGATAAAACCCGGTCCTGCCGAGATTAGCGGGATAGAACCCGGTCCCAACGAGATATGAACGGTCAGCGGCATAAAATCCGGTCCTGTCGAGGTTGGCGGGATAGAACCCGGTCCCAACGAGATATGAACGGTCAGCGGGATAAAATCCGATCCTGCCGAGATTGGCGGGATGAAATCCAGTCCCAACGTTCATTGGTCAGCGGGATAAAACCCGGTCCTGACGAGGTTGGCGGGATGAAACCCAGTCCCAACGTTCATTGGTCAGCGGGATAAAACCCGGTCCTGACGAGGTTGGCAGGATGAAACCCAGGCCCAACGAGATGATGTTTCAAAAACAAACAAGAAATTAATTTTGACTTGTCAGGAAACAAGAAACTAAACTTGATTGATGATGATGATTTTTTTTTTGAATGAGAGAATATTTTCAACAAAATCTGCCCCAGTGTCAGGCCCTTTTTGTTCTTTCTTCTTTCTTCTCTTTTCCGGCATCGGCCTTCCACCTCAATTGATGCTTCTTCATCATTTTGAACCATGAATACCTGCACAAGGGGTTCATCAAAGTATAACATGCACTCAAATTTCTTATTTGAAAAGAGCAGCGTGATGGGTTTGACATCCTCAAATGTATTACAAAAAATTTGCTCCAGTGTGGGCCTATTTTGCAAAATCTCTCAAATGAAAATTTGCCCCAATGTGGGCCTATTTAATTGCAAAAAATTTGTTTGAATGACTCTCCATTTATTTGAACAAAGTAAGCAATTGCTTTTCCTAACATATCATGTGAAGAAAATTAAATGTCTTGCTTAAATTCATATAGCAAATTTCATGATGAATTTCTCAAAATAATGCCAAATTACGAAAGATTTCTTCCCCACTTTAGCATCAATGCTTTGGGTAATGGGTCACCATTTCTTGTTGGCTCATCTTTCAGGACCAATCAAGTGACTTTATTTTTGAAATGGCTAAGGAAATGGGAGGTCAGAATCTGTATCATTCTTGCTCCCAAATCGTATCTAACCCATTTAATATCACATTTTAGTGAAAGCAAATAGTTTGTCATTCTTATTTCTTGAGAAAATTTAGTCAACATATAAGTTTTTTAGGCTTGTAACGTGTGGACAGAAATGATAGCTAAACATGTGGAAACAGGCTATAGCCTTAAGATCACAAATGGTTGATGGATTCCTCAGAAGCATAATCTTCACTTCGAGTTGTCATGAAAGATAAGTCAACGATGGACTTTATGAGCTTGTAATGTGGCTTGAAAGCGATAGTTAAAGGAATAAAATTCTCAAGGACATTGCACTGAAAATCGCATTTTTCCAAAATTGCCCCTACTTTGAACTCAAGGATCTTAGATTTTGTTTGACTTTTTATCATTACTCAACAGGGACTTCACCATCGAATCTTTTTGCATTTTTCTTTTACATTCATTTTGCTCGCCTTTTCCTTTTCTTTTTTTTCAAAAGTGCCCTTGCGGATTTTCACATGATGAGCAGTGTCAACCTCATCTAATCAATTCAGAAATACATCTAAAAAATTTCTCGGCATCAGTATATGAGCATCACTTGCCAATTAGAAAATTTCTTGACAGAGATATTGCAAAGAACAGAAGTCAGGGCTTTCGCCTTTTGTAATGGAGTCAGGTGGGGTGCTTAGAAAGGTTAAGACTTGAAAGCGGATTTCGAAAGTGGTTTGAATGACTTGAGATCGCATTATTGCGTCAACCCTATTTTAGGGTTAAATCAAAACTGCCCCAATTTATTCTCAATTGAGGCTCTTTTCTCTTTCATTTTGTTCTCTTTTTCGGCCTTCAGCCATTCTTTTGAACTTTTCCAAAAATTTGCCCCAGTTTATGCTTAACCGAGGTTCTCTATTCTTTTTTTTTCTTTTGATTTTGTTGCTTTATCACTTTTTCACTTCTTGAAACTTTTCCCTTTTCAACTCAAACTTGCCCCAGTGTGGGGTTTGCGATTCCCAGGGGTTGCCAAATGAAGGATTTTCTTCTGAAGGTTCAAAAGAGATAACTAGGGATAGAATGTTTGACTGGAAAAGAAGAGGACCTGACTTTTAATCCGTTCCTTACATTAACTCTGAAAGGAAAATTTTCATTAATGCAAAATTTTTTGCATGCATCTGAATCAATTAGCCGAGGATGATGACTTCCGTTCATCCATATCCGCGAAACATAGAGGATTCGCCGGACAACTTTTCTTTTTCCTTTTCTCTTTCTCTTTTTTCTTTTCTTCTCTTCTTTTTTCAAAATTGAAGCCCAGGTAGGATCAAATTTCTCCAAATTGCAATTCTCTTTTTTCCTATAATTTTAGCAATTTTGCTTTTCTCTTTCTTTTGGAAAATTCTCCAATCTCCTTCCCCAATGTGGGGTGCGATCCTAAGTGCCTTGTGAAAAGAACCACTGATTTTAGCTCAAATGAGGATGCAAGGGGTAAAACAGTGTTTAGGTTGTAGAAACGATGGCCAGAGCATCATTCTTACGCTTCATGACAACCAAAGTAACGAATTGCTTAATGAAAATTCATTCCCTTTTTTATATTTGAAAATCTTCCAATGTAGGGTAGTGATCATTAAGGTTCTTATTTGAAACGAAATTATTCTTTCAAAGATTCAAATGGGAGAGCAAATGATAAAATCTGTATGGGTTGAGAAACGAACGCTCGCAGTATCATTTCAAATTTTCAAGGATAATGCACATTTTTGCTTTCACTTAGATGTGAATTGACCATAATTAGACACAATGGACATTTTTTAAGCAAAGATTACTCCAATTTGTAATTTATCAATCAATGTGACTGATTTTATTTTGGGGTTAAGTGAAGGAGAGAAGGTATCTCATTGGGCCTTTTGAGTGACCGCTCACCCTTTTTTTTTTTAAACTCTGAGCACTCTTGTTGTATAACTCGGATCACCAATTGAGTGTACGTAAGAATTTTAGAAAGCATACACTCGTGAAATTTCAGGCTGGAGGTTGAGGAAATCTCAATTTAGCTTTATTTTCCAAAATTCATCATGAAATCTCCGATGAGCAAAAGAATAAAATGTACATGAATACAATAATTATCCAAAAATTTTATTGCTGAAAAAGTTTAAAACAAAATTTCTCGTTCAATTATAATACAAATGAGAAGAAAAAAACTTCTAAAGAGCTCCACATATATACACTTTTTGTCTCCTTTTCTTTTGGGCCGAAAATGTATTAACAAGTCAAATATACAGAATTTTCCTTTGAAAAATAATTATGAAATCTCTTAGAGGCTTTATCCTAACGCTTCCAAATAGATCCTTCATGTTTTCATCGCAGGGTCTGCCCAAGAGTCAAGTAATACTTTTCACACTTTCCGGATCAAAAATTGTTATCAGATATAGAAAAAATATTTTCACCTTATTGAAACATTTTTATGAATGCAGGGGGAGGGGAAAAAATGAAAGAGAAAAGAAAAAATCCAGAGTTAGTAAGCAAATTTGCAGAATCGGTATGCATGTCCTATGGGGAGAACCCTTTTATGCCAATGGTAGGCCTAGCATGAAAATGCAATTCTCTAGGGTAGGCACCATACCATACCTGATGAATCCGATCAACTGATTGAGTGAAAAAATGATTTGAAAAAATTGGCCAATTGGAGTGAGAAGAGACATTTATCTTAAAAAATGAGGACGAAGTCCGAATGGATTGCCTGTTTTGATCATAAAATGATGTGTAAAAGAGGTTGCAATGTCTCGATTACTTTTATTCAGTGAACCTTAGACTTAAACCCTAAATGGGAAAAAACGGATCAAATGGATTGGATAAATTGATGATTTATTCAAAACGACCGAATTGCCCTTGTTGACCTTGGTCGATCAATCCTTGGTTTTGATGATTAACAAACCAAAATGTAGATTTGGGCTAATGTTTTTATGTGAGCAATTTGTTAGAACAGATTCTTGTGGCACAAAAGAAGAAGCAAAAACAGGGCACTCATGTCGGACGTCCAAAAGGAAGCTATCGGACGTCTGAAAAGATGAAGAACATCAAGAAGGAAACTCTGTCGGACGCTCGTGAGGAAGCATCGGACGTCCGGATGGATCGGACGCACGCCTCGGACGCACATCGATCGCATCGGACGTCCGAGAAATTTCGCAAAGATTTGATGACTCTCTGTCGACGTTCGGACGCAGGGTTCGGACGTCCGACAGGCCAACGGCTAGTTTTGACAGCATTTAATATTTGACCGTTGGAGAGTCTTTTGGAGCCATTTCTCACCTTCTATAAAAACCCCAAAGTACAAGAAGACAAGGGACTTTTGCCAACACAAAATACAAGCTTACAAGTGAGATTTTTGAGTAGAAAGATTCTTTATTGGTTGTATAAGGGGTTGGGAAAGTTGGGTTGTGAGGTTGCTCAAGTGAAGGTTATTCTCTAGGAGGAGTAAAACCTTGGTGAAGGTGAACCTATCACTTGGAGTGGTAAAACCTTGGTGAAAGTTGCCTCATTTGTATAAAATAGTTCTTAATTGGGTGAGTGATCTTTCAAGTGTAGGTTGTTGAGGGTTAACTAGAATAGTTGTAAAACTCCTTGGCTCAACCAAAGAGTGTTTGGGGTGAGGAAGGAGTGAGCCTTCACTTGTACATCTTGGTTAGCATCGCCATCAATTGAAGAGGCTATTGGTTTGATATTTGGTTTGCATTTCTTATCTTTTCTCTTTAATTAAGTTTTCTTTATTGTGCTTAAATTTGATATATCTTTGTGCATCATTGTGAATTTGTTTGTACTCATTGGGTTGCACCGGGACCTTACAATTGATATCAGAGCTTGGTCTCATTTGATCAAGCTTAACCGCTTAGAATAAAGATCATGGCAACCATAAAAGTTTCTTTTTTAGAAGGGCAATATATTGATTGACCACCTATGTTTAATGGTTCTCATTTTAGTATGTGGAAACAAAGAATGATGATTTTCTTACAATCCGTTTATATTGAATTATGATATGTGGTAGAAGATGGTCCTTATGAAGCCAGAATAATTGACTCTACCACTAATTTGAGTAGATTAAAAACTAGACAAGAATTGAATGAAAAAGACAAGTTATATCTTTCTTTGAATGCCAAGGCCATGTATATATTGTGCATTGCATTAGATGTAAATGAATCTAGTAGGATTAAAGGTTGTAAATCAGCTAAAGACATTTGGGATAAATTGTGTGAATTTCATGAAGGTAACCAAGATATTAAAGAACAAAAGAATCTTTACTTGTTTCTCAATATGAATTTTTCAAAATGCATCCTCTTGAAAATGTTGATAAGATGTGTAGTAAATTTTGTGACATTATTGAAGATCTTAAATTGCTTGGAAAAGAATATTCTTTGGGTGAGAAAAATAGAAAGATTTTGAATGCCTTGCCAAAAGAATGGAAAAACAAAATAAATGCTATAGAAGAGTCAAAGGATTTAAATTCTATGTCTATTGAATCTCTTGTGAATTCCCTAACCTCTTATGAATTAAAGCTGAAATTCAAAGTGCAAGAGAAAGAAAATGCAAGAATGTATAAGAGAGGCATAGCTTTTAAAGCATCTCAAGTGGGGGATAACCCATTCTTCATGGGTAATGAAAACATGGAAGCGGACAATGATATAACTCCTCACATCAAAAGTTTCAAGAAGATCTTCAACAAGAGAAGTTCAAGAGGAGATTGCAAAATTACATGGGATGAATGCAATTCAAAAAGAGAAAAAGAAGAGTTGGCACAAATGGCACTAATGGCCTTTGGAGAAGATGAGGTAAATTCTTATCACTCTTCTTGTGATGAAGATAATGAAGATGATGATGTGAAAATTCTTATGATTAAAATGCATAAAA
Organism: Coffea arabica; assembly: GCF_036785885.1. Classification (NCBI taxonomy): domain Eukaryota; kingdom Viridiplantae; phylum Streptophyta; class Magnoliopsida; order Gentianales; family Rubiaceae; genus Coffea; species Coffea arabica. The sequence goes on along the minus strand of NC_092316.1, from coordinate 41,873,106 downwards.
GTTTGAGAAAATCTTATGCTAAAAATAAAGATTTGAAAACAAAAATAAATGATTTGTTGGAAGAAAACTCCAAACTTTTTCAAGAAAACAAATGTTTGAGAATGGAAAATGATGATTTAAAAAATCAAAAAAGGGTTTTTGATTGCAAAAATAATTTGAAAAGGAAGTTGGAAGAGAAAATAAAGTTTTATGAAAAAATGTTGGAGGAACAAAATGTGTTAAAGAAAAAAATTAATGACTTGAACGAGTTTCTCCAAAATGAAAAACAAAAGTTTTCTCAAACAAAAGAAAGAAAATCTTTTCAAGGCACAAATAAGTTTGCTATGATAAGAGGTAAGAAAATTAGCTGCATTAAATCCACCTATGTGCAAAATACTTCTATCATGTGTCACTTTTGTTGCAAATTTGGACATATGCAAAATGATTGCTATGTAAAGAAAAATATGAGAAAAGGCATGAAATCCATGTGGATTGCTAGATCATGTTGTATTAACTCCCAAGGACCCTATAAAGAAAGGGTACCAAATGAAATTTCTCATATTTAGGTACATCATGAAGATTTGATCCAAGAAGTGCTAAATGGTTGTAAGTACTTTTGAAAATTTTGATATTCAATATGGTCTTGATTTGAAAAATAAAGGGGGAGTTTGTTTTTTTTTTTGATTGATGCCAAAAGGGGGAGTAGGATTTATTGAAATTTCTTTGTATGTTGGCACTTTCTAAGGGGGAGCTTTATTTGAACTTATTTGATAAAAGAAATCTTCATTTTGTTTGTTAATCATCAAAAAGGGGGAGATTGTTGAAATTTTTTTGTATGTTTGTATGTTGGCACTTTCTAAGGGGGAGCTTTATTTGAACTTATTTGATAAAAGAAATCTTCATTTTGTTTGTCATCATCAAAAAGGGGGAGATTGTTGACCTTGGTCGATCAATCCTTGGTTTTGATGATTAACAAACCAAAATGTAGATTTGGGCTAATGTTTTTATGTGAGCAATTTGTTAGAACAGATTCTTGTGGCACAAAAGAAGAAACAAAAACAGGGCACTCATGTCGGACGTCCGAAAGGAAGCTATCAGACGTCCGAAAGGATGAAGAACATCAAGAAGGAAACTCTGTCGGACGCTCGTGAGGAAGCATCGGACGTCCGGATGGATCGGACGCACGCCTCGGACGCAGATCGATCGCATCGGACGTCCGAGAAATTTCGCAAAGATTTGCTGACTCTCTGACGACGTTCGGACGCAGAGTTCGGACGTCCGACAGGTGGTTTGGACGCAGACAGGCCAATGGCTAGTTTTGACAGCATTTAATATTTGACCGTTGAAGAGTCTTTTGGAGCCATTTCTCACATTCTATAAAAACCCCAAAGCACAAGAAGACAAGGAACTTTTGCCAACACAAAATACAAGCTTACAAGTGAGATTTTTGAGTAGAAAGATCCTTTGTTGGTTGTATAAGGGGTCGGGAAAGTTGAGTTGTGAGGTTGCTCAAGTGAAGGTTACTCTCTAGGAGGAGTAAAACCTTGGTGAAGGTGAACCTATCACTTGGAGTGGTAAAACCTTGGTGAAAGTTGCCTCATTTGTATAAAATGGTTCTTAATTGGGTGAGTGATCTTTCAAGTGTAGGTTGTTGAGGGTTAACTAGAATAGTTGTAAAACTCCTTGGCTCAACCAAAGAGTGTTTGGGGTGAGGAAGGAGTGAGCCTTCACTTGTACATCTTGGTTAGCATCGCCATCAATTGAAGAGGCTATTTGTTTGATATTTGGTTTGCATTTCTTATCTTTTCTCTTTAATTAAGTTTTCTTTATTGTGCTTAAATTTGATATATCTTTGTGCATCATTGTGAATTTGTTTGTACTCATTGGGTTGCACTGGGACCTTACAGCCCTAAAAATAGGTAAATTGGTCAAATGAATTGAATGAAATTTGATTTATCCAAAATTAATCGGATCACCCTAAAAAGGGTAAATTGGTCAAATAAATTGAATGAAACTTGATTTATTCAAAATCGGATCGATTGCCCTAAAAATGGGTGAATTGGTCAAATGAATGAGATGGAGTTAATGATTTATTCAAAAATGATTAGATTGTTCTAAATTTGAATTGACAAAATGGATTGGATGAACTTGATGGTTTAATCAAAATCGATAAGATTGCCCTAAGAATGGGTAAACTAATCAAATGAATTGAACGAAATTGGTGATTTATTCAAAATCGACTAGATTGTCCTAAAAAAGGGTAAACTGGTCAAATGAATTCCAAATCGACTAGGTTGCCTTAAAAATGAACAAGTTGATAAAATGAACTGGATGAAATTGATGAATGAAATGGTCCAATGGATTGAATGGAATTAACAGCTTATTTAAAAAGCAATCTATCAACTGGTAGTTTCAAAAATTTATTGCAATGCATTGGTCTATGAGCCTTCTAAAATCAGATTTTGGCCTCAATTCATTTATCATCTCAATAGTGAGGAATTATTTGTGAACTTCTTCGAATTAATGTCCTTTACGCAAGGGATTTTTACCAATATTGACAAAATGGCCAAAAGTGATTATTAGACGCTCATATTCCAATGTGCAAAAATTGCTTTGCCATTTTCGAAAAGATCGGATCCTACCTTACCTTGTGCACTACCCCTTTAGATGGTACAAAATATAAACGTGCAAATCTCCTTGGATTAAGTATCCGAGACATAAGGTTGTTTTATTCCTAACATGGGATCCCCTAAATGGCATTCCCTTTCTAGGGTGGATGCATGATGCCATTTATTAAAGCGATGTAAATATGTGACAAATATGGCCTAAAGGACATAAATAATGCATCGGGGGAAAAAGGTCTAAAAATAAAATGTATTTATTGAAAATCAAGTGTAATAACTGAAATTTAAACATGTGAGTTATCTAGTGGGTAAGTCACTAAAAGACAGCCAAAGAGGCCTCTTATTGCTAAGGCACATGAATGCAAGGAAAAAAAAAAACAACGAAATGGTTAGTGCAATTGATAGTACACATAACATATTGGGAGCAATTAAGAAAAGAAATACAATAAAAGCATGTAAAAGGGGTGGAACCCTTTCCCTCGTGCCTAATGTGCTTAAAAAGGGTGAGGCTGACTCTAACCTAAGAAAACTCTAACATGAATGCATTAGACTGAGGCTCACTAATGCAACTAGACTCGATAAGGTTTAAAAAGATCCCCAATCTTTCAGACCTAAGGGAATGGGTCATCAATCCCAAGACCCTTGGTCGGTGGCTCGAGCGATCCCCTAGGTACTGCTATGGGCGCAGAGCACACCATTCACATACCTAGAGAAACCATTCCTAGTCCTACAAGGCGGTATGGGAAAGAACCCACGAAAATAAAATAAAATGAGATAACAGTAAATCAACGTGCACGTATGAAATGTTCCCTATTTTGAGGGAAAGGGTTGAGACCCAACGCGAGACTCTAAAAGTGACACACCCCCCAAATGCAATGCAAAGCGCAAGATAAAATAAGTAAAACATACATCCAAACAACCAATAATACATATGTGAGTGAGGGAGTAGTTTGATACGCGCGCGAGGCAAAAGGTCCTAAAATGGAAAATGCAACCCTAATATCCAAATGCTACGCATAACAAGGGTAGAAAATGGAAAAGAATAGCTAAATCAAATGATTGGACCCACTTAGGAGGTCCCCAGTGGAGTCGCCAAGCTGTCGCGCCCCACTTTTTGAGGTGTGAAAGTAGTGTGCAGGAGATGTATGTGAAAGTGAAAATAAAAGGCCGTGGGATTGTGAAATGCGACGGTTTGGTCAAACAAAGGGTTTTAGATAGAAAAGAAGTCGCCACTTGGTATAGAGTTAGGGTGTACCAAGTCACCCAAAAAATGATTTTTGTTTTTGGAAAGAAAAGTAAACAAACCCTTTTTAAAGAATTTTTTAGATCTACGTAACCAAAGAAAGGGATCGGGGGTCACATTTGATAAGGGAGAAGGCAAAGGCAAAGTCTAAGGCACTCCCTTACCCTAGCCAAAGCTAGTTGCGTGACTTAGCCCTTCTTTTCTTAATTCTTCTACTCAAAGTATGTGTTGCATGTTGGATATGACTAATGGATGCGAAAAAAAAAGAAAAATGCAATCCTAAAACTAAAATGTCTCTTATGAGGCTTTTTGGTCCCAATCACATGAGTTGTGATGGCCAATAAGGAAAACTCTCATAGAGGTCACGGGTAATGCAAATGAAAACCCAAATATGAGTGCAAGTGTGAAGATGTAAGAAGAATGCAAAATAAAATAAAAATACAAATGTAAGTGCAAGTGTGCAAATGTAAGAAAAGTGCATGTGTGCAAATTGAGAAAATAAAGGTGTTTGTTTGCAAGTGGATGAAAATATGGTATAATAGTAGTAAATATATAAGTGCAATTGGGTGCAATTTGTGAGGTAAAAAAATAAATAAGTGATAGGAAAAGAAGAAAAATGTGCGAACATGGCATGTGGATTGAGAAAAATATGAGTAGTGAGAGAATGTGGATAAAGGAAGTAAGGAAGTAAGGAAGTGATATGATAAAAATGAAAATATATGAACCTAGAGGAATGCATCAAGTCGGGTACGGGAATGACTCCTAACTTCACGATTTTAATTTTCCCTTTGATTAGAAAGAAGAACTAGCGTGCTAAGGCTATTTTGTAACCACACTCGCTCGTTTCCCTTACCGAAAGGGGACTCTCAAGCAAATGTACCCTATAACTAGTATGAGGATGCAAAAACCTAAAATGAAGGGGAAGGGATTGGAGGAGCATGCCAAATGCTAGAAAACTAAGAAAAATGTATGAAATGTAGTGAGACATGCAAGTATGTACTAACGAGAAGGGATGACCTATTGGGTCTAGCATTGGACTAGTCCTTTTCTAAAATTCTCTCACAAGCATTGGACTTGCGAGAGCTCGAGGGGAAAAACCATGACCAGCGTTGAACTAGCCACGGTGACGCATTCATCCATCACATTCATCTATGACTATAGAAAGCAAGTAGACATGCCAATCACCTATAAACACGTAGCACATAACACTTATCATGCTCGACTAGATGCAAGAGCCTAATAAAGCAAATTAACACGTAGCAACAAAAGCAAACAATCAAACTAATGAACCTATTACATTTTCTAACTAAAACAAATGGGGAAGAGGGAAAATGAATAAAAATGCTCTCCAAACCCTATCTATTACAATTCAAGAGGTGTACACATACCCCATAAAAGAATAACTTAATAAAAGTAAAAGTAAATGAAATAAATGAAAGGAATTAAGGAAAGGCAAGGAAAGCAAAGTAGACATGCAATTCTCACTTAGCACGTTGGATCACATAGAGGAGGGACAAAAAAAGGATAAAAGAAGTTATACCTCCCCGTTTGTGGTGTTAGTAAAGTGAACAAGACTTAACTTGGGCTAGAGTCACCAAAGAAAGAAATAACTTGAACTAAAACCATCAAAATAAGGGATTAATGCACCACTTTAAAGATAAGTAGAATAAAAGGCAAAAAGGAAACTCAGAACCCCTTAGAAACTTCAAAAGGGGTACTAACAAACCACCAAATTCTTCCCTAATTGCGACTTAAATGAAACTAAATAATTCATAATTTCCAAGAAAAGTAAATTATGAATCAAATTTCTAGAAAAAGAAAACTACCAAGGACCCAATTGCAAACATTAACCAATCATTCAAGCCCAATTAAAACATTTAAGAACTTTAAAGGTTCCAAAAATAATAAAAGGCCAAATAACGGTTCAAATTGCAATCAACTTAGGACTTAATTGCAAGAGATTAGCCCATAGTTGGGCCACAGTGAAACAAGGGAAGACTTGGGGGGCCAAAGTGCAATCCAGGGAGTTATTTCATGTAAGTTCCATGCAATCACGTAGAAGGCTTTCTGCAATAAAGAAACAAACAAGACTGCTGTATTTTTTTTGTTTCATTGGCAAACACCAACTTCAGATTTAATCACATGCCTTAACCAAAGCTTCCTTGATCTAACATCCAAACCTTTAAACTAAACAACACAAAACATAACTTGAACATCCAACCCAGCAAAGACACAGGAGGACATCGCGCAAATAGACATGAAGAAGCTCATGGATTCTGCAAATTCCAGCCATCATTATTTCTACAACATTTCTCTTTCAGCTGAAGCATATTCATGCAAATAAAGCCTATGGATTTTACCCTTCCATCTCGAATATTGCAGCTCCTAGATTGGTTCTACCCAAGCGCAAACCGAAAAGAAATGAAATCCAAGCCACATCATATGTGACGGCCCCACCTCCCCCTAAGGCGAACCAGAGGATTCGGCGGGCCGCCTGCCCAGCTCTCGCCGGGACTCAGTCGATCACTACAATCCTCAAATGAATTACAATATAAATCTCAAATATACATCACATGGTCCACAAACATACATCCAAGTCTCCAATAATTACATGTCACAAATGCAGCGGAAACTGATTCCAATCGTGGAATGTATACTTACATCCATATCAATTTCAAATATTTATACAAGACCAACTCGTACATAAAATAGATCCAAACTTAAACTGTACACGATATAAGCCATCCAGTCACGTGAATAAGCACAACAAGCCCTTCCTTCGCCTTGAGCCCTGTGGGGGGAGAAATAAAACATTTTTGGGGTGAGCTAAAAGCCCAGTGAGTAACCAGTAAAATCAGTAATCAAATAGTTTTCACAAAAATTCATTTCATTGATGTCATGGTTCAGAAATCAGATGTACGTATTTTTGCTCTCGTGAGCCAGTGAAATCATTGTAATGTTTTAGAAGTTCAATAAGTAACCGGGGGTAAAAATGTAATTTTGTTACAGGTCAACATTTGCACAGTGAGAGTAAAACAAAAGCAGAAAATGACACCACATGGTAATTCCACAAAGCTAAATGAGCTAAAATCTCAATAAGGTTCCGAACATGAAATTTCATAACAAAGCCAACACATTAATCATCAATAATCAATAATTCAAGAAACAATTACAATGAAAAGCGATAGTAACATATTCATTAAAAGGATACCGCTCACATGGAGCTATTCATTTGTTCGTTCCCCTGACATTTCCCCTTATTCCTCCAATTATTTGAAAATTTCATTTTTATAAATAAACCCTCGTTCATCTTTTTATTCGTTCATCCCCTTTTCCGGACGTTGACCGGACTCCACCCATCCGACGTTGGCCGGACTCCACCCATCCGGACGTAGCCGGACTACAAGGTAATACTCGAGTATACCAAATTCACCCAGGGTCACCATATCGCCCGACCGAGTCCGCTTCTGACTCGAGTCGATCGGTAACGAAGGGCAGTGGCCAGTTCAGCCAAAAGGCTTACATCATGCGCAACTAGCATTTAATCATTAATCATTGAAAATTCATATTTATTTAGGTCGAGTGCGATAAAATACACACTCGCCTAGAAAACTCGTTTTAACAATCATCGAAAGTACTTAACACATTTTCAATTAATAATGACAAGCCAATAAGTCAAGAATTACAGCAACCAAGGGACACTCATATGCAAGTACGCATGATATGCAAGAAAACAGTTCAAAAGTAACTTTTGGAAACAGTTTAAAAGTAAATAATGCAGGAAACGGTTCATAAAGAACTTCAGAAATAGTTTGAGGTCACTCACCTCAATGGCTCAGAAATCATCCATCATGTACCATTGCCTTGCTCAAACCCAAGTCTTAGATCACAAACTCAATGCAAACAAATCCTTTAAAAGTTTGGACAGCACTTCCCCTACATTTGCTAACTTTTCCAGCCATCATGGCTTCATTATTTCCTCAGCCAGTCCCAAAGGTACACACACAACAACAAGTTCATCCATAGTCATTCAGCAAGCTCCAAGTAATACTAGTGCAAGTCAAGCTAGGGGGAAAAAAATCCGGAAATGAAACTTAAGCTCAAAACCAGAAAAACAGTTTTGACGTCATTTTGCGGTAATGGTACCAAAGGCGTTATGATTGTCGGAAGAAGGTGCAAGACCCACTGTTTCGAAGATAAGAGATAGGTCTACAACAATGTAGAAGACCACTCAGTCCAAATCCTAGCACAACTAGGTCAAATGTGCCAAATACTCAACCGGAAACACCAAAAACAGGTTTACAAATCACATAATGCTGTAATTACTATAACTCAGTCTATACAGGTCCAAATGCTGAAATTCCAAAGGCATATGGTAGCTAAGACATCCAGATACATTTCATCAGAAGACACCAACACCTAAATCCAAAGCAATTCCAGTCAAAATGGCCAATTACAAGTGCAGTTTTTGCATTCTGATCAACCCAGAACAGCAACAGTAAAATCGGCATATCTCACTCTACACTAATCCAAATGACCTAAAATTTTACAGGCACTTCAAGCTCATCAATACCTACAACTTTCATGTTTTGAGAAAAGTCCAATTCGGCCTCTAACATGGTGTAATAAATTCGGGCAGAATGAAGAACTACAAAACCTAATTTTCTGAAATTTCTTCCAAAACAGAAATTGATTGCACTTAATCACTTTTTCCACCTCCTAGAGTCATTAAACATCATTTCCAATCATCATACATGACCACCCAATCATATCCCTATGAAAACAGAAAAATCCCCAAAAATAATAAAACTTCACCAATTCAACCAAACTCAAGAAATAATCCATGAAATTGCATCTTATAACACCACTAATCATGAATTGAACATCATTAGAGGAAGGAGAGGTGTTCATCCACCACTTACCTTAGCAAAACAAGAGGGAGAGCTACTTGTCACCTTAAGCTTCCAAACAACTTCACCAAACAACTCACTATCACTAAAAGAAGAGGTTTTATGGAGTAGAAACTAGATCAAGCAAGTGTTTTGGAGGATTTGAGCTAGATAATTGCCAAACTTTGAAGAAGTTTTTTCTTCCTTCTTTGCTAGAGAGAGAATCAGCCAAGAGGTTGAAGACAAGAATGAATTTTGTGTGATTTTTAAGATATTTAAGTAATTGGTCAAAAAGTCAAGAAAATGAATAGTAAGTCATAAGCTATTTCCAATACAATGGTGACACTTGTCACCTCCATAAATGCAATCTTATCTTTTCTTTTTCCTCTCACATCAATCAATTCACATCCTCTACTTATCCCTTAACACCCGATAAATTTTACACAGTATCCGGAATTTAACCTAATTGGCCGAATTTTTCCGAACTTTTCGCACTTGTGGGTCCCACGTCCGTTATATATTCTTAATTTTCTAAAAACTCTCCAATACTAGGAAAATCATTTTAAAACTATTTTTGCTCATAAACTTTATCTGGGAAATTTTTCTAATCAAGAAAATGTAGAAAAACGGGCGATTAAAAAAATAAACCCTAGAAAATTACAAAATTTCCGGGTTCTCAAACTCATTTTTTTTCGGGGCGTCACATCATACATCTGATTTTTAATTTCAAAACTGTTGCCCAAGCTACGCAAGACAGGAAAAAAGAAACAATGGCAAATGAATCATCAAAAAACAAACATATCAAAGCTGCAGAACAGGCTCAAACAGACCAGCGGCAAAAGAAAAGGTTTGACAGTTTATGCATCTCAACCAAACAATAAGCCAAAAGGAATCATGTTATCCGAGCCACCATTTCAGCAAACCAAAAGGCACACAATCTGTCCGCACGTACTGCTGCAACAAGCTGAGTGCTTCATGCTTGTTGTAGCAGCTATTGTGCTCTTAAACTTCAACCAAACAAAAACTGGCCTATGCAGCCATATCACCAAAAAATTGTTTTGAGCTCTCAACACAAAAACCACAAAAATTCAGAACAAGATAGCGTACAGAAATCTGGCAAATGTTCGTAACTTCAAAAACCTTCTACAAGCTTTCTTTCGGGTTAGTTTCCAACAAAATTTTCCATCCAAATAGCCAAGTTCAGAAACAAAATGCAATCATAATGCAACTTCCAATGATGCCCAATTCTTATTTACTCAAATATCACATACAATCACAAGAAAACACGGAGAAAATCTCTAGATGGAAACAGCAAGAGAAATGCAAACGGCAAGAACAAATGAAACAACATTTTGGCATGCTTGTTACACTGTCAAGAATCGATGAGGAAAAAGGGAAACATGGGATACCTTTCAACGGCTTTGGGCCTCAAACGAACGTGGAAATTCCCCAAGGTGGGCTTGACGTTCGCCTGAATGAACCAAAGAAATTTCGCAGCAGAAATTTCTGCCTCGGCTAGTCTTGAACTTGCAACTGCGATCCAACCGAACTGAGGGTGCTAGCGTGATCAAATGAAGGCAAGGTATTTCAAGGAAGTCATGGGGATTGCTGGAACGAAGCCCAGAAATTTTGCCGCAGCGGTTTCTGGTAATGGAGAACCTATGACTTTAGGCTTCGATCTATTGGACTTGGAGATGATTTCAGTCACCCTTCAACAGCCAGAGATCTAAGCAGAAAATTTTTCCTCAGAGCAAGCTATCCCGTCAGTTTTTCTTTCTGCTCATCCGACCCCTTGCTCTTATCCTCCCCCCTCCTATTGCGGCGTCCCTTTTCTTTTATATGGGGAACCATACCCCCTAAACCCTCACCTCAAAGGTGAGGATGAAGGGTTGGTTCCCCCCCATATCCTCAGCCATCCGATTTACCAGCAAATGGTCTGGTTTTCACGCTGCTGCATGCGGCTCTTTCCTTTTTTTTTATTTAAAGAAAACATTGAATTTAAATCAAAAACAACTAAAGCATAATTTCTGAATGCTTTTTTTTCTTTTTTTTCTTCTAGAAATTCTATGCTAAAAACTTAAAAATAAAAATAAAAATAAAAAATAAAATAAAAAAAACTAAAAACTAAAAAGTGAATAAAACTAACACGACAAATAAAAACTAAATAATAAATAGTAAATGAAATTACACTAAAATTTTGGTGTCTACAGTTTGCCCCTCTTTGTCTGAGTTTTGGAAAAACTTGAGACAAAGAAATAGACACCAAATACTTACCCGTGTTATTTGGCCGCAAAATGATTCCAATGAACAGGAATTTAAAACGGGACTGACCCGAACATGAATTTTAAAATGGGACTGACCCGAACAGGAATTTAAGACGAGACTGACACGAATAGGAATTAAAAACGGGACTGACCCGAACAGGAATTGAAAACGGGACTGACCCGAACAAGAAGTTTAGAAACCAGAATACCCCATAGAAGTTTAGAATCAGTCTCCACCACTATCCGAGAGAGACCCTTTGAGGCACAAATTTCAAGCCCTGTATAGAGAGCCTGAGCCTCCGTTTGTAGGGAAGAAGTAGAACCATAGAACTTTGCAAATGCAAACACCACATTGTTAGGCCCGAAAACAACCCTTTTTTCTAGGCGATCACACAATAGAGCAGTTGATGAGAAAGCACAAGTGCTTGTGAGTAGAAAAGATAAACAAAGTACAGATTTCAAATGTATAAGTAAATAAAAAGGAAAGAATAGCAAACCAATTAACTACCCAACTCCTCTTGAGCTTCTAGGTTAATTCAAACAAGCTACTTCAAATTGATGAATTACAATCACTCTTGTGTACAAAGGAAGGTTCACCTCCTCCTTGCCCCGAACTCCACTCGGTCAAGTCAGGACGTTTTACTATCCCTCAGGACAACCCTCACAGAGTTACACTCATGAAGTTTTCACTCACAAATGAAAAGCTTACAATGAATCTCACACCACTAAGACTACAAATCTTCTTTGAAGAGTATTTTCTCACTAAAATCACTCTAAATCTTTTGTATCTTCAGTGTACAAAAGTTGTTTGAAATATCTGACCAACCACTATTCATATAGGATCAAGAAAGTGCCTCATTAATGCTTCCAACGGATAGAAAGTAGCTGAAGAGTCAACTAGCCGTTGGAGTGTCGGACGTCCGATAGCCCTGTTTTATGTGTCCGCCAGCAGGCAGTGAGTTTAAGAGATTTTCTTCAATTCTTTCGGACATTTGGTGCAAGCTTTTTATGCGTCCAACAGCAAACAAAGAGATTTGAGAAATTATCTTCTTTCTATCGGACGTCCGGTAGAGACATATTCAGCGTCCGATAGTTTGTCGATTTCGAAGGATCCTATCGGACGTCCGAAGCATGCGTCCGAAGTTGTGCAATGATTATCGGACGTTTTGTGAGAACCCGTAAAAGCCTAATAATTTTCTTAGGGTTTATTTCCTTTAATGGCATGATTTCTGCATTTTCTGGCTTAGAAATATTTTCTTAGTGGATTTTACGAGTAAATATAGTTTTTAGATGATTTTTCTTGTAACGAATAGATTTTGAGAAATTAAGAACGTATATCAGGCGTGGGACCCACTAGTGCGAAAAGTTCGGAAAAATTCGGCCAATTAGGTTAAATTCCGGATACTGTGTAAAATTTATCGGGTGTTAAGAGATAAGTAGAGTGTGTGAAATGATTGATGTGAGAGAGAAAAGAAAGGATAGGATTGCATTAATGGTGTGACAAGTGTCACCATCTTATGGGTTGAAGCTTATGGAACACTATTCACTTTTTTTGACTTTTGACCAAAATTGGTTAAATATCTAAAAATTTCACAAAAAATCCCCATTTTCTCACCTTGGATGGCCGGCCCTCTTACCTCAAGAAGGAAGAGAACTTCATCATTTTGCAAGCTTCCATTTGGTTCAATCTTCCATAAACAAAAGCTTAGACTAGATTTCACTCCATAAAATCCTATCTTCTAGTGCTAGTAAGGGTTGTAGTGAAGTTTGTTTGAAGCTCTAAGGTGGCCAACCTCTCTACACCTCTTGTTCTTAGGTAAGTGATGTTTTACTACTTCCTTATACTTAATGATGGTTATTTTGTGCTTAAGGGTGGCATAAGTGTTGGAATATATGATTTATTTCTTGATTTGAAGAGTTTTGGTGAAGTTTTCCATTTTGTGATGAATTTTCTGGTGTAATATGAAATGAATGTTGTGGCCATCTTTGATGATTGGCAATGGACTATAATGGCTCTAGTAGGTATGTTTGATAAGTATTTGCAATCAATTTTGGATTTGGATGGAAAATGGAAAGTTAGGGTTCTTATTATTCCCAATTCTGTCCGGTTTTAGATCACTGGGTTAGAGGCCGAATTAGACTTTTCTCAAAACATGAAAGTTGTAGGTATTGATGTGGTTAAGGTGCCTGTAAAATTTCAGGGCATTTGGATTAATGTAGAATGAGTTATGATGAAATTACTGTGGCTGTTCTGCTTTGGACAGAATGCGAAAACTGCGATAGTAATTGGCCATTTTGACTGGTTTTGGTTTGGATTTTGAAGTTGGTGTCTTCTGATGAAATGTAGCTGAATGTCTTAGCTAACATATTCCTTTGGAATTTCGGCATTTGGACTAGTATGGACTGAGATATACCGATTACAGTTTTCTGCGTTTTGCAAACCTGTTTTGGGAATTCTGGTATAGTATTTCGTATTTTTGACCTAGTTGGGCCAGGAACTGGATTGAGTGACCTTCTACATTGTTGTAGCCCTGTTTCATAGCTTCGAAACGGTGGGTCTTGCACCCCCATCCGATAACCGTAGAGAATTTTACACCATTACCGCATAATAAGAGCAAAACAGTTTTCTATTTGGGGCCAAGACTAAGGCCATTTTCTAATTTCTGGTTTGCTATTATGCTCATTTATGCATATGAAATCCTATTGGGGTTGTGTTTAGCATTGCTATATGACTCGTTACCGAGTCTCTTTTAGGGCTTGCTTTCATTTCGGTTATTTCCTAGTTAACTTTTGTACTTGTACCACTTTGAGCCTAGTGAACGGCTTTTGGGAAATGAGATGAATTTTGTGCGAGATGTTGGGACTGATTTGAGGATAGAATGAAGCCTTAATGGCTGGAAAAGTAAGAAATTTAGGGGAAGTGCTGCCCGATTTTCTAGGCCGTTTGGTTCCTTTAAGTTGGGTTTGCCTTTTGGTAGAATGAAAGGCTTTTGGGTTGGTTGCGCCTAGGTCTTCATGCTACCTTTTCGTTTCCAAGAAAATCATGTTTTGCACCCTTGCATTAGTAATTATTTGGCGAGGCATACGACTAGTAGTCGAGCCTCACATGTGCATTCTGTTTACTCGATTCTGGAAGTAAAACCTTCAATTGGTTTATTTTGATTATTTTAGGGTTTCTTGGCGATTAAGGCCAATCTGAAGTGAAAACTTTCACTCCCCTCCATTGCTGTTTAACTTGATTTCTGCTCTGCAATCTGTTTATTTGTTCGAGACGGGGGTGTACTTTATCACACTCGTTCTCTAGTCTGTTCATATGCCAATTTACTATGCAAAATTTGAATCTGTTATCTGTGTCTGCATCTGTTCGGATTTCTATGACCTATGAGCTCAATCCTGTGGCTAAGTTATTCGAGTCGGGCCGGCAAGGGTCTGGACGATTAGATAACGAACCACGGTAGTCTGTTCGGGGATTTTTGGGTATTGAGACCCTTGATTCCGGTATACTCGAGTATTACCATTTCTGTTCGGTTACGGTGAGCGGGCCCGGTAAAGGGGTGTTTGGTGGACGGAATTCGGTGTAAAGAGGGGTCTACGGACGTTTTGGTTCTATATACGTTGACGGAGAGTCAACCAATTTGGATCAAGTACTGCGCTGGAAATTTGGCTCCTGAGAGCCACCCGTATCCTTTTGATTTGAATCATTGGTTCCTTTGCTTTACATCTGGCATGTGTATCTGATTTGTTAAATGTGAAATGCCATGATTTTTCTGCTATACGTTTGGTACCTCATTGAGCGCAAGCTCACCCCTTTCTGTTCCCTTTTGTTTTCCTTACAGGAAAATAAACACTTTTGGTCTGGACTTGACAAATGGCTGCCAAATTGAGCTAATTGAACATATCTTTTGTATAGCTCATGTATTAAAACCCTAAGTGTACTTTTGGGGCGTTTTCTCTTCTGATTTGGCAAACCGTGTATATGTATCAACTTTTGAAAACTTTTGTATGTCCTTTTGGATTGTAATCGCTAAAGTTCAGATGTGAATGTTTGCGTGCTCTTTCGGTTGCGTTCTGACGGGTCGGTTACTATTCATGGCCGACTCCGGATTTCATGTTATTGTTTTGGGTTATTGTACCATTTTGACTTGTTTACGCTCGTTTGTAAGTTCCGGATCGCTATTAATAGCTCTAATCTGATCCGTAGTCCTGGCGAGAGCTGGGCAGGCAGTCCGCTAACCCCTTTGGTTCGCCTTAGGGGAAAGTGGGGCTGTCACAAGTGGTATCAGAGCCACGTCGCGTGGTCTCTGCGCGGAGTGAGACTGGGCCAAGTGGTGTTGTGGTCTTAATTTCATGAATATGTCTAAGTGCTCGTTTGAGCGTAAGTTATGAACCGGGCATGTGATAAGTGTACGAATCATTATCATGGGACTTGAGGAAGCTAGGTATGTATGTCGGGTAGGAATCCTTAATAAAGATGGTTTACTCTTGGGACCGGCCGGCTTGAGTTGTGAATTATCTTAGATGGGATTCTTGTGCCCGGATACGGGAGAGATGTGAGCCTAGGTTAAAGGACTTGGGCGAACTAGAAATGTAATTCTATGGAACTTCGCGTGGTCTATTCGGGTATTGTTAAGCATGATCACTCTTGATTAAGATATAAACGGTGTTGTTTTCGTAGATTAAGGATGGAGCCCTAGAGAGAAAGGATTTTCGTTAGTGATTGTTGTACTTGTGACCTAGTGTGTCTATAATACTTTTGGATAACCCCGCTGCTTTCATGGATTTGTATCTAATCGACTGTTATTGTGTGGCTTGCTTGATACAGTTATGTTAAATAGGTATACTTTTGATCTGTACGTACCTTTTGCTACTTGCTTTTGCCTACCTATGTTTAATATTATATTCCCGTTTCGACCCTAGATTTATTAGACCAATGGAAGGCACTCGTAGTGGACGGGGCCGTGGGCGTGGAAATAGGCAACCTACGCCTGAAAGGGGTACTGGGGAAACCTCATCTGGACCAAACCCTGAACCTAGGGTTGACCCCAATGTGCAGATAGCTGCTGCTATGCAGCAAATGACAGACCTGCTAGCACAAGTAGTGCAGCAACAAGCCCAGAACCCAAACCTTAACCCTGGAAACCCCGGAAACCCTGGCCATCATATCGAGAGCGAAGACAGAGCACTCGAACGTTTTCAAAAGTTTGCTCCGCCAAAGTTTGTTGGGGGACCCGACCCGGACGTGGCCGAGAGGTGGCTTGAAAAGATGGTTGACATATTTGCAGCCCTACACTACCCTGACGAACGGCAGGTGACTTTTGCCGTGTTTCAGTTGGAGGGGGCAGCCCGTTCCTGGTGGAACGTAATTCGGCAGAAGTGGGAACGAGAACAGACACCTAGGACTTGGGTGAACTTCATCAGAGAGTTCAATGCGAAGTTTTTCCCTCCTCTAGTTCAGGAGAGGAAGGAAGACGAGTTCATTCGACTCCGCCAAGGAGCTCAAACTGTGGCGGAATATGAGAGCCAATTCACCCGCCTATCCAAATTTGCGCCCGAACTCATCATGACCGAGCAGCGGCGAATAAGGCGCTTTATCCAGGGCTTGAACGTGGAAATTCAAAAAGATCTGGCGGTAGCCCAACTTAATGCCTTTAGTGATGCGGTGGAAAAAGCTCAGCGCGTTGAAACTGCAGGGTTACAAGTTAGAAACTTCCAAGCAAGAAAAAGGGGTTTTCCGGGGAGCAGCTCAGAACAAGCGGATAATAGTACAATCTCTAAAGTTCGCAAGGGAAACGGGGAAATACGGCAACCAGGGGTGTCGCGCGATGTTCCTCAGGGAGGAACGGTCTCTGCTGCTCGTGGTCCCTGTGGATATTGCGGAGGGCCAAGTCATACGGAAACAAATTGCTGGAAGAAAGAAGGAAAATGCTTGCGCTGTGGAAGCGCTGAACATCGGATTGCTAGCTGTCCAGCTCGCCTGCGCGAGCGGAGAAGGACTCTGCCACCAACCAAGCCCAATTCTCAACCACCCGCCAAGAGCAACCCTGGACAGACGAAAGGAGAAGGGACGGGATCGAAGGCACCAGCTCGAGTATATTCTCTAGAGCAGCATCAGGTCCCTGACTCGTCTGAGGACGTAGAAGGTACGATCCGTTGGGTACCTTAGAAATTTGATAGATTCTGCTGATAAGGAAATTTCGAGGACGAAATTTCTTTAAGGGGGAGAGAGTGTGAGAACCCGTAAATCCCTAATAATTTTCTTAGGGTTTATTTCCTTTAATGGCATGATTTCTGCATTTTCTGGCTTAGAAATATTTTCTTAGTGGATTTTACGAGTAAATATAGTTTTTAGATGATTTTTCTTGTAACGAATAGATTTTGAGAAATTAAGAACGTATATCAGGCGTGGGACCCACTAGTGCGAAAAGTTCAGAAAAATTCGGCCAATTAGGTTAAATTCCGGATACTGTGTAAAATTTATCGGGTGTTAAGAGATAAGTAGAGTGTGTGAAATGATTGATGTGAGAGAGAAAAGAAAGGATAGGATTGCATTAATGGTGTGACAAGTGTCACCATCTTATGGGTTGAAGCTTATGGAACACTATTCACTTTTTTTGACTTTTGACCAAAATTGGTTAAATATCTAAAAATTTCACAAAAAATCCCCATTTTCTCACCTTGGATGGCCGGCCCTCTTACCTCAAGAAGGAAGAGAACTTCATCATTTTGCAAGCTTCCATTTGGTTCAATCTTCCATAAACAAAAGCTTAGACTAGATTTCACTCCATAAAATCCTATCTTCTAGTGCTAGTAAGGGTTGTAGTGAAGTTTGTTTGAAGCTCTAAGGTGGCCAACCTCTCTACACCTCTTGTTCTTAGGTAAGTGATGTTTTACTACTTCCTTATACTTAATGATGGTTATTTTGTGCTTAAGGGTGGCATAAGTGTTGGAATATATGATTTATTTCTTGATTTGAAGAGTTTTGGTGAAGTTTTCCATTTTGTGATGAATTTTCTGGTGTAATATGAAATGAATGTTGTGGCCATCTTTGATGATTGGCAATGGACTATAATGGCTCTAGTAGGTATGTTTGATAAGTATTTGCAATCAATTTTGGATTTGGATGGAAAATGGAAAGTTAGGGTTCTTATTATTCCCAATTCTGTCCGGTTTTAGATCACTGGGTTAGAGGCCGAATTAGACTTTGCTCAAAACATGAAAGTTGTAGGTATTGATGTGGTTAAGGTGCCTGTAAAATTTCAGGGCATTTGGATTAATGTAGAATGAGTTATGATGAAATTACTGTGGCTGTTCTGCTTTGGACAGAATGCGAAAACTGCGATAGTAATTGGCCATTTTGACTGGTTTTGGTTTGGATTTTGAAGTTGGTGTCTTCTGATGAAATGTAGCTGAATGTCTTAGCTAACATATTCCTTTGGAATTTCGGCATTTGGACTAGTATGGACTGAGATATACCGATTACAGTTTTCTGCGTTTTGCAAACCTGTTTTGGGAATTCTGGTATAGTATTTCGTATTTTTGACCTAGTTGGGCCAGGAACTGGATTGAGTGACCTTCTACATTGTTGTAGCCCTGTTTCATAGCTTCGAAACGGTGGGTCTTGCACCCCCATCCGATAACCGTAGAGAATTTTACACCATTACCGCATAATAAGAGCAAAACAGTTTTCTATTTGGGGCCAAGACTAAGGCCATTTTCTAATTTCTGGTTTGCTATTATGCTCATTTATGCATATGAAATCCTATTGGGGTTGTGTTTAGCATTGCTATATGACTCGTTACCGAGTCTCTTTTAGGGCTTGCTTTCATTTCGGTTATTTCCTAGTTAACTTTTGTACTTGTACCACTTTGAGCCTAGTGAACGGCTTTTGGGAAATGAGATGAATTTTGTGCGAGATGTTGGGACTGATTTGAGGATAGAATGAAGCCTTAATGGCTGGAAAAGTAAGAAATTTAGGGGAAGTGCTGCCCGATTTTCTAGGCCGTTTGGTTCCTTTAAGTTGGGTTTGCCTTTTGGTAGAATGAAAGGCTTTTGGGTTGGTTGCGCCTAGGTCTTCATGCTACCTTTTCGTTTCCAAGAAAATCATGTTTTGCACCCTTGCATTAGTAATTATTTGGCGAGGCATACGACTAGTAGTCGAGCCTCACATGTGCATTCTGTTTACTCGATTCTGGAAGTAAAACCTTCAATTGGTTTATTTTGATTATTTTAGGGTTTCTTGGCGATTAAGGCCAATCTGAAGTGAAAACTTTTGAAGTTGAGCCGGTGAGTGTACCACTCCCCTCCATTGCTGTTTAACTTGATTTCTGCTCTGCAATCTGTTTATTTGTTCGAGACGGGGGTGTACTTTATCACACTCGTTCTCTAGTCTGTTCATATGCCAATTTACTATGCAAAATTTGAATCTGTTATCTGTGTCTGCATCTGTTCGGATTTCTATGACCTATGAGCTCAATCCTGTGGCTAAGTTATTCGAGTCGGGCCGGCAAGGGCCTGGACGATTAGATAACGAACCACGGTAGTCTGTTCGGGGATTTTTGGGTATTGAGACCCTTGATTCCGGTATACTCGAGTATTACCATTTCTGTTCGGTTACGGTGAGCGGGCCCGGTAAAGGGGTGTTTGGTGGACGGAATTCGGTGTAAAGAGGGGTCTACGGACGTTTTGGTTCTATATACGTTGACGGAGAGTCAACCAATTTGGATCAAGTACTGCGCTGGAAATTTGGCTCCTGAGAGCCACCCGTATCCTTTTGATTTGAATCATTGGTTCCTTTGCTTTACATCTGGCATGTGTATCTGATTTGTTAAATGTGAAATGCCATGATTTTTCTGCTATACGTTTGGTACCTCATTGAGCGCAAGCTCACCCCTTTCTGTTCCCTTTTGTTTTCCTTACAGGAAAATAAACACTTTTGGTCTGGACTTGACAAATGGCTGCCAAATTGAGCTAATTGAACATATCTTTTGTATAGCTCATGTATTAAAACCCTAAGTGTACTTTTGGGGCGTTTTCTCTTCTGATTTGGCAAACCGTGTATATGTATCAACTTTTGAAAACTTTTGTATGTCCTTTTGGATTGTAATCGCTAAAGTTCAGATGTGAATGTTTGCGTGCTCTTTCGGTTGCGTTCTGACGGGTCGGTTACTATTCATGGCCGACTCCGGATTTCATGTTATTGTTTTGGGTTATTGTACCATTTTGACTTGTTTACGCTCGTTTGTAAGTTCCGGATCGCTATTAATAGCTCTAATCTGATCCGTAGTCCTGGCGAGAGCTGGGCAGGCAGTCCGCTAACCCCTTTGGTTCGCCTTAGGGGAAAGTGGGGCTGTCACAAGTGGTATCAGAGCCACGTCGCGTGGTCTCTGCGCGGAGTGAGACTGGGCCAAGTGGTGTTGTGGTCTTAATTTCATGAATATGTCTAAGTGCTCGTTTGAGCGTAAGTTATGAACCGGGCATGTGATAAGTGTACGAATCATTATCATGGGACTTGAGGAAGCTAGGTATGTATGTCGGGTAGGAATCCTTAATAAAGATGGTTTACTCTTGGGACCGGCCGGCTTGAGTTGTGAATTATCTTAGATGGGATTCTTGTGCCCGGATACGGGAGAGATGTGAGCCTAGGTTAAAGGACTTGGGCGAACTAGAAATGTAATTCTATGGAACTTCGCGTGGTCTATTCGGGTATTGTTAAGCATGATCACTCTTGATTAAGATATAAACGGTGTTGTTTTCGTAGATTAAGGATGGAGCCCTAGAGAGAAAGGATTTTCGTTAGTGATTGTTGTACTTGTGACCTAGTGTGTCTATAATACTTTTGGATAACCCCGCTGCTTTCATGGATTTGTATCTAATCGACTGTTATTGTGTGGCTTGCTTGATACAGTTATGTTAAATAGGTATACTTTTGATCTGTACGTACCTTTTGCTACTTGCTTTTGCCTACCTATGTTTAATATTATATTCCCGTTTCGACCCTAGATTTATTAGACCAATGGAAGGCACTCGTAGTGGACGGGGCCGTGGGCGTGGAAATAGGCAACCTACGCCTGAAAGGGGTACTGGGAAAACCTCATCTGGACCAAACCCTGAACCTAGGGTTGACCCCAATGTGCAGATAGCTGCTGCTATGCAGCAAATGACAGACCTGCTAGCACAAGTAGTGCAGCAACAAGCCCAGAACCCAAACCTTAACCCTGGAAACCCCGGAAACCCTGGCCATCATATCGAGAGCGAAGACAGAGCACTCGAACGTTTTCAAAAGTTTGCTCCGCCAAAGTTTGTTGGGGGACCCGACCCGGACGTGGCCGAGAGGTGGCTTGAAAAGATGGTTGACATATTTGCAGCCCTACACTACCCTGACGAACGGCAGGTGACTTTTGCCGTGTTTCAGTTGGAGGGGGCAGCCCGTTCCTGGTGGAACGTAATTCGGCAGAAGTGGGAACGAGAACAGACACCTAGGACTTGGGTGAACTTCATCAGAGAGTTCAATGCGAAGTTTTTCCCTCCTCTAGTTCAGGAGAGGAAGGAAGACGAGTTCATTCGACTCCGCCAAGGAGCTCAAACTGTGGCGGAATATGAGAGCCAATTCACCCGCCTATCCAAATTTGCGCCCGAACTCATCATGACCGAGCAGCGGCGAATAAGGCGCTTTATCCAGGGCTTGAACGTGGAAATTCAAAAAGATCTGGCGGTAGCCCAACTTAATGCCTTTAGTGATGCGGTGGAAAAAGCTCAGCGCGTTGAAACTGCAGGGTTACAAGTTAGAAACTTCCAAGCAAGAAAAAGGGGTTTTCCGGGGAGCAGCTCAGAACAAGCGGATAATAGTACAATCTCTAAAGTTCGCAAGGGAAACGGGGAAATACGGCAACCAGGGGTGTCGCGCGATGTTCCTCAGGGAGGAACGGTCTCTGCTGCTCGTGGTCCCTGTGGATATTGCGGAGGGCCAAGTCATACGGAAACAAATTGCTGGAAGAAAGAAGGAAAATGCTTGCGCTGTGGAAGCGCTGAACATCGGATTGCTAGCTGTCCAGCTCGCCTGCGCGAGCGGAGAAGGACTCTGCCACCAACCAAGCCCAATTCTCAACCACCCGCCAAGAGCAACCCTGGACAGACGAAAGGAGAAGGGACGGGATCGAAGGCACCAGCTCGAGTATATTCTCTAGAGCAGCATCAGGTCCCTGACTCGTCTGAGGACGTAGAAGGTACGATCCGTTGGGTACCTTAGAAATTTGATAGATTCTGCTGATAAGGAAATTTCGAGGACGAAATTTCTTTAAGGGGGAGAGAGTGTGAGAACCCGTAAATCCCTAATAATTTTCTTAGGGTTTATTTCCTTTAATGGCATGATTTCTGCATTTTCTGGCTTAGAAATATTTTCTTAGTGGATTTTACGAGTAAATATAGTTTTTAGATGATTTTTCTTGTAACGAATAGATTTTGAGAAATTAAGAACGTATATCAGGCGTGGGACCCACTAGTGCGAAAAGTTCAGAAAAATTCGGCCAATTAGGTTAAATTCCGGATACTGTGTAAAATTTATCGGGTGTTAAGAGATAAGTAGAGTGTGTGAAATGATTGATGTGAGAGAGAAAAGAAAGGATAGGATTGCATTAATGGTGTGACAAGTGTCACCATCTTATGGGTTGAAGCTTATGGAACACTATTCACTTTTTTTGACTTTTGACCAAAATTGGTTAAATATCTAAAAATTTCACAAAAAATCCCCATTTTCTCACCTTGGATGGCCGGCCCTCTTACCTCAAGAAGGAAGAGAACTTCATCATTTTGCAAGCTTCCATTTGGTTCAATCTTCCATAAACAAAAGCTTAGACTAGATTTCACTCCATAAAATCCTATCTTCTAGTGCTAGTAAGGGTTGTAGTGAAGTTTGTTTGAAGCTCTAAGGTGGCCAACCTCTCTACACCTCTTGTTCTTAGGTAAGTGATGTTTTACTACTTCCTTATACTTAATGATGGTTATTTTGTGCTTAAGGGTGGCATAAGTGTTGGAATATATGATTTATTTCTTGATTTGAAGAGTTTTGGTGAAGTTTTCCATTTTGTGATGAATTTTCTGGTGTAATATGAAATGAATGTTGTGGCCATCTTTGATGATTGGCAATGGACTATAATGGCTCTAGTAGGTATGTTTGATAAGTATTTGCAATCAATTTTGGATTTGGATGGAAAATGGAAAGTTAGGGTTCTTATTATTCCCAATTCTGTCCGGTTTTAGATCACTGGGTTAGAGGCCGAATTAGACTTTGCTCAAAACATGAAAGTTGTAGGTATTGATGTGGTTAAGGTGCCTGTAAAATTTCAGGGCATTTGGATTAATGTAGAATGAGTTATGATGAAATTACTGTGGCTGTTCTGCTTTGGACAGAATGCGAAAACTGCGATAGTAATTGGCCATTTTGACTGGTTTTGGTTTGGATTTTGAAGTTGGTGTCTTCTGATGAAATGTAGCTGAATGTCTTAGCTAACATATTCCTTTGGAATTTCGGCATTTGGACTAGTATGGACTGAGATATACCGATTACAGTTTTCTGCGTTTTGCAAACCTGTTTTGGGAATTCTGGTATAGTATTTCGTATTTTTGACCTAGTTGGGCCAGGAACTGGATTGAGTGACCTTCTACATTGTTGTAGCCCTGTTTCATAGCTTCGAAACGGTGGGTCTTGCACCCCCATCCGATAACCGTAGAGAATTTTACACCATTACCGCATAATAAGAGCAAAACAGTTTTCTATTTGGGGCCAAGACTAAGGCCATTTTCTAATTTCTGGTTTGCTATTATGCTCATTTATGCATATGAAATCCTATTGGGGTTGTGTTTAGCATTGCTATATGACTCGTTACCGAGTCTCTTTTAGGGCTTGCTTTCATTTCGGTTATTTCCTAGTTAACTTTTGTACTTGTACCACTTTGAGCCTAGTGAACGGCTTTTGGGAAATGAGATGAATTTTGTGCGAGATGTTGGGACTGATTTGAGGATAGAATGAAGCCTTAATGGCTGGAAAAGTAAGAAATTTAGGGGAAGTGCTGCCCGATTTTCTAGGCCGTTTGGTTCCTTTAAGTTGGGTTTGCCTTTTGGTAGAATGAAAGGCTTTTGGGTTGGTTGCGCCTAGGTCTTCATGCTACCTTTTCGTTTCCAAGAAAATCATGTTTTGCACCCTTGCATTAGTAATTATTTGGCGAGGCATACGACTAGTAGTCGAGCCTCACATGTGCATTCTGTTTACTCGATTCTGGAAGTAAAACCTTCAATTGGTTTATTTTGATTATTTTAGGGTTTCTTGGCGATTAAGGCCAATATGAAGTGAAAACTTTTGAAGTTGAGCCGGTGAGTGTACCACTCCCCTCCATTGCTGTTTAACTTGATTTCTGCTCTGCAATCTGTTTATTTGTTCGAGACGGGGGTGTACTTTATCACACTCGTTCTCTAGTCTGTTCATATGCCAATTTACTATGCAAAATTTGAATCTGTTATCTGTGTCTGCATCTGTTCGGATTTCTATGACCTATGAGCTCAATCCTGTGGCTAAGTTATTCGAGTCGGGCCGGC
This sequence comes from Coffea arabica, assembly GCF_036785885.1. NCBI lineage: Eukaryota > Viridiplantae > Streptophyta > Magnoliopsida > Gentianales > Rubiaceae > Coffea > Coffea arabica. The sequence goes on along the minus strand of NC_092316.1, from coordinate 41,848,520 downwards.
AAGGGCCTGGACGATTAGATAACGAACCACGGTAGTCTGTTCGGGGATTTTTGGGTATTGAGACCCTTGATTCCGGTATACTCGAGTATTACCATTTCTGTTCGGTTACGGTGAGCGGGCCCGGTAAAGGGGTGTTTGGTGGACGGAATTCGGTGTAAAGAGGGGTCTACGGACGTTTTGGTTCTATATACGTTGACGGAGAGTCAACCAATTTGGATCAAGTACTGCGCTGGAAATTTGGCTCCTGAGAGCCACCCGTATCCTTTTGATTTGAATCATTGGTTCCTTTGCTTTACATCTGGCATGTGTATCTGATTTGTTAAATGTGAAATGCCATGATTTTTCTGCTATACGTTTGGTACCTCATTGAGCGCAAGCTCACCCCTTTCTGTTCCCTTTTGTTTTCCTTACAGGAAAATAAACACTTTTGGTCTGGACTTGACAAATGGCTGCCAAATTGAGCTAATTGAACATATCTTTTGTATAGCTCATGTATTAAAACCCTAAGTGTACTTTTGGGGCGTTTTCTCTTCTGATTTGGCAAACCGTGTATATGTATCAACTTTTGAAAACTTTTGTATGTCCTTTTGGATTGTAATCGCTAAAGTTCAGATGTGAATGTTTGCGTGCTCTTTCGGTTGCGTTCTGACGGGTCGGTTACTATTCATGGCCGACTCCGGATTTCATGTTATTGTTTTGGGTTATTGTACCATTTTGACTTGTTTACGCTCGTTTGTAAGTTCCGGATCGCTATTAATAGCTCTAATCTGATCCGTAGTCCTGGCGAGAGCTGGGCAGGCAGTCCGCTAACCCCTTTGGTTCGCCTTAGGGGAAAGTGGGGCTGTCACACGTTTGGTACTGTCTTTTTGAGCGTCCGATAGGTTCAGCATACTCTGTCTTTTTCAAATGTGTTTTATCTTTGAATCTGATTTGTTTCATTTCTGAAAAAGCCTTTGAGGAGATGTTAGCAATATCCATTTGTTTTGTAATCATCAAAAACTAGGGATCAAGGTCAACATTCTCCCCCTTTTTGATGATGACAAAACAATGGATGGAAGAAAGAAAAAAATTGAGCATATAAGTATAAGCTCCCCCTCACACAATGCATCTAAACTTATAATTTCATAATAACTCCCCCTTACACATAGCATCCATTTCTCCCCCTTTTTGTCATCATAGGATGAGAGTAAAAATTAGCTACCAAAAAACCAGCAACAATAACAGAGAATCCAATAATCCAAATAAAAACAGAGAAATGACAGCAATCACAGCAAATCATCATGAGATCAGCATTATTCTTTTTTCTCTCTTTTTGACATCATATAAATTCAGTAAAAAATCAATAAAAAATCAGTTCAAAACATCAGAAACATCAAAAAAGAATTACAAAAAAATATTATGAACAAGAATCTCATCAATCTTACCAATATCTCCTACTTGTTAGAGTTAGTATCATGTCTAACTATCCACATGCATTTCATGCTTTTTTTCATATTTTTTCTCACATAGCAATCACTTTTCATGTGACCTTTTTGACAACAGAAATTACACATATTTAAAGAGCTATTTATATGAACACGTTTAATAAATCTTACTTGTTTTCTCTTATAAATAGCAAATTCGTTGGAATTAGAATTCAATCTATTCTTTTGAAAACAGACTTGTTTCTTGTGTTTAAGCGACTCATTTAGACCATCCATTTTTCTTTTCAAACCACCTTGTTCCTTTTTGAACAATTCAAAAAGTTTTGTTTTTCTATCAGTTCAAAGTGTAAAGCAGTCTCACTCTTTTTGAAGTAATCATTTTCAACTTTCAACTTTTTATTTTGTTGAAAAAGATTTGCATTATTTCGAAGCAAAAAACTAATTTTCTGTTTTAACTCCTTGTTTCTAGCATAGGATTCTTTCAAACTATCATGCAATTTTATAATGAAAGATTCAAGATCATCATCAGTTTTATCATCACTTTCAAATTGAGAGTTACAAGATGTTATCTCATCATCTCCAATGGCCATAAAAGCTAATTGAGCAGATTCTTCATCCTCTTCAATTTCACCATCGAAGTTGCACTCATTCCATGTGAATTAAAATTTGTTGAATCTTGGTTTTTTTTCTTCTTTCTTCTTCATCACTGGACACTCACTTGCATAGTGTCCAGGTTGGCCGCATTCATAACACTTATCAGTTTGTTTTTTGTTGAACTCTAGCTTCCCTTTGTTTCTCAAGTTGTTAGACTGATTCGGGAAGGAGTTGCTAGGTCCACCTTTTCTGAATCTCCTCTTGTTGAGTATTCTTTTGAAGCCTCGTGTGATGAGTGCAGTATCACTATCATTACCTTCCATGTCATCTTCACTCACGGAAGCTGTATCATTTTCATCTTGTGAAACTTTCAAAGCAATATTCTTTCTCACATTTGTATCTTCTTCTTCCTGCACCTTGGACTTGAGTTTTAACTCATAAGAAGTCAGTGAATTAATGAGAGATTCAATAGACAAGGTATTTAGATATTTGGCTTCCTCAATGGCAGTCACTTTACTCTCCCAATCCTTCGATAAAACATTCAAAATTTTTCTGTTTTTCTCACATAGAGAGTATTCATTTTCCAGCACTTCCAAATCCTTAATGAGATCATTGAATCTACAATACATCTTATCAATATTTTCATGAGATCCCATCTTGAAGGATTCATACTTTGTAACTAGAATGGATTTCTTTTGTTCTCTAACATTCTCACTACCTTCATGAATTTCTCTCAATTTATCCCAAATTTCCTTGGCTGACTTGCAGCCTTTGACTCTAATAGATTCATTTGAGTCTAAAGCACAATGTAACACATTCATGGCTTTTGCGTTTAAGGTGAGATGAGCTCTATCCATAGCAATCAGTTCACTTCTTGTTTTTGGTATAGATCTATGAGTATTTTCATCTATAAGAGAGGCATCATATGGACCTTCACTAATAATAAACCACAATTCAATATCAATAGATTGCAAAAAAATAATCATTTATTCTTTCCAACTCACATAATTTGATCCATTAAACATAGGTGGTCTAATGACAGAATGTCCTTCAAAAAACATAGCATTGTTGGTTGTCATCTTTACTCCAAAGCCGATTGAGGTTAATCTCTAGGAGACCAAGCTCTGATACCAATTGTTAGGCTCGAAAACAACCCTCTTTTCTAGACGACCACACAATGGAGCAGTTGATGAGAAAGCACAAGTGTTTGTGAGTAGAAGAGATAAACAAAGTACAGATTTCAAACGTAACAATAAGTAAATAAAAAGGAAAAAATAGCAAACCAATTAACTACCCAACTCCTCTTGAACTTGTAGGTCAATTCAAACAAGCTACTTCAAGTTGATGAATTACAATCACTCTTATGTACAAAGGAAGGTTCACTTCCTCCTTGCCCCGAACTCCATTCGATTAAGTCAGGACGTTTTACTATCCCTCAGGACAACCCTTACAGAGCTATACTCATGAAGTATTCACTCACAAATGAAAAGCTTACAATGAACCTCACACCACTAAGACTACAAATCTTTTTTGAAGAGTATTTTCTCACTAAAATCACTCTAAATCTTTTGTATCTTCAGTGTGTAAAAGTTGTTTGAAGTATCTGATCAACCACCATTCATATAGGATCAAGAAAGTGCCTCATTAATACTTCTAACGGATAGAAAGTAGCTGAAGAGTCAACTAGCCGTTGGAGTGTCGGACGTCCGATAGCCCTGTTTTATGCGTCTGACAGCAGGCAGTGAGTTTAAGAGATTTTCTTCAATTCTTTCAGACGTCCGGTGCAAGTTTTTTATGCGTCCAACAGCAAACAAAGAGATTTGAGAAATTATCTTGTTTCTATCGGACGTCCGGTAGAGACATATTCAGCATCCGATAGTTTTGTCGACTTCGAAGAATCCTATCGGACGTCCGAAGTTGTGCAATGATTATCGGACGTCCGGTACTGTCTTCTTGAGCGTCCGATAAGTTCAGCATACTCTGTCTTTTTCAAATGTGTTTAATCTTTGAACTTGATTTGTTTCATTTCTGAAAAAGCCTTTGAGGAGATGTTAGCAACATCCATTTGTTTTGTAATCATCAAAAGTTAGGGACCAAGGTCAACACACATCACCACTTGAATCTCTGAGAATCCCTCCGCCACCTTTTAGCCTTGGATTCCCGTGCGAGGAGCCATCTGTATTTAGCTTAACATACCCATCCAATGGCCGTAACCAAACAACCAAGATTGAAATAAAACCTTCTTGGCAAGCCTTGCAACTGACGCACTAAATCTTTACATTATCTAATATTATAGAACTTCTACAATTACAGATACTAATAGTTCATTGACATGAATATCATGGTACGATAAAATGTACGGTGGTTTGATTCACATGATCCAAAAGTAAAGTGTACAAGTCAAACCACAATCAATCCACTTTATAGTCTCATAAAAACTCTTGATACCCATAAATATTAGGTATTTATTCTAATGGAAGGAGAAGAAGAGCATGATATGAAGCAAGTCTCATCGATAGACTCTATACCTAAAAGTGGATAGGTTATGTAAGAAAATTCAATCGAGCAAATTAGGAGGTAAGCATCAATTGTTTGGAATGGTTTTGATACTTTAGCAATGACTACTGATGGAAAACAAAAAGAGTTAAGTGTAAATGGTGTGTATGAACATATTTTTTGAAAGGTAATTTTGGAACATCAGATATGTTCAAGCATTTTTAATCTTGCAAGTGGAAAGAGCTAAAAAAAACAAATTTGGGGGCTCCTTTAGATCAACCTGTGTATTGTGAAAAGATTGTAGTTGCTATTATAAAACACAAATTACCATTTTGAATTTATGGAATATAAGGGCATCCAAGATCTACACAACTTTTTAATTGAAGAGGCAAAATCTGTATCAAGAAACACAATCAAAGCTGATGTGGTGAGAATGTATGCAAGTGAAAAAAAAAATCTTAAACATGCCTTAGAGAATATAAAGAGTAGAATATGTTTGACATTTGATCTATGGAGTTCCCACACTACAGATGGCTATCTAGTACTTATAACTCATTATGTTGATAAAGATTGGGTGCTCCAAAAATGGATATTGAAATTCCACCATATGATATCTCTTTGACAATTGGGTAAATTTACTCAGAGAATGGGGAATTGAAAAGAAAATTTGCTTATCAACTATGGATAATGCAGTCTACAACAATATTTTGGTGAATATTTTAAAACATCATTTGAAGATTGCTAGTCCATTGGTGTGTGATGGAGAATTTTTTTCATGTGCATTATGGAACACACATTTTAAATTTGATAGTAAAAGTAGGTTTAGAAACAGTTGAGGAACCTCTTTGAAAAATTCGAGAATCTGTCAAGTATGCTCGATCAAGTGAAGCAAGGAAAGTCAAATTTGCTGAATGCATTGCTAGAGAGTCTATGAATTGCAAAAGCAAAGTTCGACAGGATATTGCAACAAGATGAAATTCAACATATCTTATGTCTGAATCTGCTTTGAAGCATCGAGCAACATTTCAAGAGTTGCAATTAGTTGATTCAAATTATAAATGGTTTCTATCAGATGAAGTCATATATCTATTTTTGAAATCATCTTTTGATATCATTATACTCCCTCCGTCCCACTTTGATAGTCTTGTTTTCCTTTTTCGTCTGTCCCAAATTGTAGTCCACTTTCCCATTAAGAAATGTAGTAATCTTTAAAATTGTCTAAAATACCCTTATTAAATATCTTGTTATTAATACATTGTTATTAAATACTAACCCACTACATTGAATACATTGAGCTTCTCCAATACTAACCCATTAGCTGTAACTGATATTAATTGGCACTCTTCGTGATTAGCATAAGGGTATTTTAGGAAATTATTAATCTAAATTTATGTTTCCAACCAAATTAATTACACTTTCTTAATTTGTGTGAAAAAGAACCAAAACTAACAAAACGGGACGGAGGGAGTATTATTTTCTGGATCTCATTATCCTATTGCTAATTTATGTTTTTCATGGGGTTTAGACAATTCAGCAGCTAATTTGTGAAGAAATGCATAGTCTAGATCGATGATTATTTTGTGCAAATGGCTATAAAAATGCATGATAAGTTTAACAAATATTGGGATTGGTATAGTTTTGTATCGAGTTCTACTGTGATATTGGATCCATGTTTTTAAATTGCAATGGGTAGAATTTTGTTTAACAAAAATATACCCAAGGACTTTTTCTACATATGTGAGGGAGATTTGTGAGAAACTACATTTGATGTTTGATGATTATATGCAATTATATCCCTCAATTATGACAGATTCATTATAAGTAGCATCTTCTGGTGAGGAAGTTTCTTCTAATTTTACTGATGAGATAGATGAGTTTACTATGTATAAGAGTCAACACTATAACTCAAATAGGAATACATCACAGTTGCATTTGTATTTAAATGAGAACAAACTTCAAACAAAAGAAGATTTGGATATACTTCAGTTTTGGAAAGAAAATAAAAGTCAGTATTTAGTGATTTCATTGATGGCACGTGACATTTTGAGTATTCCTATTACTACAGTGGTTTTAGAGTCCACTTTCAGTATTGGTGATCGGATTGTCAATAAATATCATAGTACTATCTTGTTAGAGAATGTAGAGGCTTTGATATGCACTGAAGATTGGTTATATGATAAAAAAATGTAAGTAATTTGTATATTAGTAATTTTTTTAAAAATTACTTTCACTGTACATAATATTTAGGGCAGTTAAATTATTATTTTTCTTTACTTAGAAATGAGATATTTGCTATTCTGTGATATTAATATAGTTTCACAAGAAAATGCCGAGCAAGAAGCTGCATTAATTATAGATTTTGCTCCATTAGTTACAAAACTTCTTGGCTCCAATAGAGAAGTTCACAAAGAGGAAGCCTAGTCATGTGACTTATTGGATTGCTTAGAGTTGACATAGCTTTTAGTTGATGATTGGATTGGTCAAAGGTGATATAGTTATTGATTTATGGAGCATGTTCTACACTTTCATACTTGGTGGTCTTTGTAGTTAAGATATAGTTGGTAGTCATGTATGTGTGTAAGGAAATTCACAAATATATATAGTTAAATATATATTTCATTTGTGGAAAATATCTAATTCTTTCAGTCTACCTTTACCTTTTTCTAGTTTCTGTATTGCAAGATTGCATTTATATATAGTTGTGCTTCAAACCCTGATAATTGGACTCTAATTTCTTATGCAATTGCAATGTCCATGGTACAGGGTGTTTACTATTATTTCTGTTAAATATTTAGGAGTAAGACTGAAACTGCAACACTTAAACAAATGAAAAATGGTGTCAGTGATGTTCTTACCACTTGTGGAGGCTGCTTTATCGGGGTAATTTACTTCTATAGGATAGATTGCGTTAATTCCTGTTGGATACACTTGATTGATCACTATCATTTATTTCAGCTCTATTAACAACAATAGGAGACTTTCTTGGTCTTGATCTGAAATGTTCTTCATGCTTCATTGGGCTGCAAAAAGTATATGAATGCACCAAAGTGAAATGGATATTATAGAATAAATAATTACCCAATAGATTTAGAATGTTTCATATGTTTTTACACCTATCTTGTACCTGTGTCTTTGAACTATTGGTGCAACCTTTTCTTTCTTGCTAGGACCATAATTCATAATGTAAATTGCTAAAATGATGCAGTTCAATAGTTTTTACTTCAAAATGGTCATTAACTATAACACATACTGATCTTTACATTGTAATTTTTTATCAACTAATATATTTTTAACTACATGTCTCTATGAATTTCTTTGTCAACTAATTCTTTATCAACTTATAAAGTAGACCATTTGGATTGATTCAACACTCTGAGTTCGAGTGTAACAATGAAACTTGTATGTGGTGGTGCTGCTGAAATTGTTGGCCAAATAATGCCTTTGCATCTATAATGTATGAAGTTGTAAATGATATTCTTGGAGTTGAGATGAAGATATCATATTGAAACAAATGGAGGATTCAGAATATGCTTTTGTAGTGTCATACTGATTGTGTGAGTTACAGAAATGCAGAGGGTATTGAATAGGCATTGTGGCCTTTTCCTTTTTGACCCTTCACAGAGTCTATTTCCCTCATTCTTTCACATGGTGCCCCTGATACGATTAGATAGATGGTATTTCAATGTATGCATTAGGAATTTAGTTTGCCATCTGTTATTATCTTTGTGTAATTGATTATTTGAGTAGAAATGAGTTTGGGTTTCTATTATTGCTTATCCATCCATTCCACTAAATCATGGCAACGCTATAATTTGTTGTAAATAATAGAGTGCTTCACTAGTTTATACTTATTATTTTTCATGTGAAATTTTTCTTTGAAATTATATAGAAACAGCAGGTATTTAACACTATTTTTTTGGTATGATGGTATATTAATCATATGAGTTCTTACAACTATGAAACTGTAGCTTTTGGCTACTCATATTTGTACTAAACTAAGAATGAATTTTTTTTGGGAAAAATGTGAGCTAACAAATGAAAAATTATTTTACAACTATTCTAATTTTTTTATATATAAAACCTAAGTACTTTGTTCTCTTTCTCACCCAAATACACCTAAAATTCACATGCGCGTAAAAAAGTATCTTCCATATTACAAGAAATAGTAAAACAAAAAAACTAAAATATTTAAATGGGTTATAAATGAATAATTGGTTATCATTTAATCCATTTAGATTCATTTATTAAAAGGATCTAAATAGATTGGATAAATTTCATCCACCATCCATTAAATCTAAACCAATTATGAACCATTTATCTACATTACCACATCTATTTTAGAGTATTGGTCAGGTTTTATTCCCGATAGACTCATTACTGAGAATATTATTGTTTCTTATGAACTTCACCACTATCTTAAAAATAAGATTTAGGGCAAGGAGGGTCTTAAATCTCTTAACTTAGATATGATTAAGGCATTTGATCAAGTTTAGTGGTCATTTCTTGTGAAAGTCATGCGTAAATCACTTTATCCCTCTGCATCAGATCTCCATTGGTTCAAGAAGATGTCCATAGATTGAGATAATCTTCTTGAATGACTATATGTCACATGGATTTAATCAAAGGTCGGTCTACTAAAGGAATTAAGATTTTTAAAATTTTTCGCTGTGCATGTCTCTATGATTCCTTACCTTGGAAACATTGATGTGTACTTGCACTTGGTTATGGAATGAAATAAATGGTAAATCAAAGTTTTGATTTCTAATTTGAAATAGTACAACTTTCTTAGTGTTTCTTAAATATGTGACTATTTCTTTATTTTGGTCTAGCTACTTGTTCTACTTCGGAAGGGGGATCATGTGCTACATTGCTTGATGAAGAAGAAGATGTTGATTGTGTCGCAGAATAAGTAAATGGTAACTTACTCTCTCTTTTCTTTTTCCTTTGTCTATGGTTCTTACTGTTTGATATTATTGATGTCTTTATTTTGGCGTCATATTTACGAGATGTCAAATGTGGGGGCTGTTTTAACATGTGAGTTACCACATCCTTGGGTTAATACTAGTCTTATTTATTTCTTTGGCTGGTCTTTTTATAGCTTAATTCCTCTACTTGATTTTTTTGAATTTGGTATGTTCCATCTTTATGCATATGTAGAATAACTATGTTCAGCCATTCCCAAATAGTAATGGTCTGTGGTAACTGCTAGATAGTGTTGTCAAAGCCCATTAATGGACATGCCAGCCTAACTAAGACCTATTCTCTTTGAAGAAAGGGTGACTGGTTCCTTTTTTTGTTGTTCAAGGGAGTATCTAAATATTTGCTATCAGAAATGTTTGTTGGCTTTGTTGGATGTTCTGACTTTTGAGCTTGTTGAATCATGAATGTGAGAAAGTAACTAGTCAACATTGTAGTTGCATTTTTAATATTTTGATGTCGTGTTAATGTATTTTAGTATTGTAATAGGTAGCAGTAATATTTGAGGACTTGATTCACTTGAAGTAGTAGTACTATTTGTTGAAATGGTTACTTGAATTTTTTTTTTTACTTGTGGGTTCACGTAACCAGATTATGAAGTTATTGAAAAAGGACAATCTTCTCTTTTTGAGAAGTTCTTGAAGGTGATTTGAAGTGCTGTAACAAGTTGTTGAAAAATTCTGGTTGTTTTCACTCATCTTGGTGGTTGTATTTCCTTCTCCCGTGGGCATTTGCAAGCAATGACGGAGCCAAGGGGCTGATAGGGGCCATGGCCCCCTCTAAGTTTTGAAAATTTTAGTTTATAGTGTGTAAATATATGTGTAAAACAAAGTTAGCTGCCATTTTTTATAATTTTAATTTATATTGTGAGAGTTTATACATATATATAATTTTTTTAATTGGCTTTATAATTAAAGTTAATATTTGATATTTTTAGATGTCATATATTTAAATGGATGGAAATTATTTTGAACTTAGCATATTAAGAAAATTTTGTTAGAAAAATTTTGACTCGCCTAAAAAAAAATCCCACTATTTGCAAGGAAGTGTGGTGGGAGCGGGGGGCAAGGAGGTAGCAGGGCGGGGGCAGTGGGGAAATTTTTATAATGTTCCCCCGCCCCAAACACGCCCGTTGCCATTTTGATTCCTAAGAATTTTGGAGGGCTGGGTTTTAGGAACTTAAAAGCTTTCAACTGTGCTATGCTTGCTAAACAAGCATGGAGGCTTTTAATTAATCCTGGTTCACTTCTGTACAAAATTCTCAAGGCCAAATGTTTTCATGATGTTGATTTTTGCAGGCTCAGTTAGGAACTTGTCCATCTCTTACATAGCGAAGTATTCTCGAGGGTCGAAAGGCTGAAATATAGGTTGTCGACTATGAGTAGGCTCGGGTGATAACATACAAATTTGGATAGATCAGTGGCTACCTAGGCCTAGATCTTTTCGTGTTTGTTCTCCAACAAATACTTTACCATCTAATGGAAAGGTGGCTAATCTGATTGATTGTTCATTCTAACGTTGGAATACTCCCTTAATTGACAAAAGTTTTCGGGAAGAGGAGGCACGTACAGCTCATAAAGAACATTCCTCTTAGTCAAACTATTTCAAGAGACCACTGGATTTGCACCATTCAAACAGTGTTAAATTCATAGTCAAGAGCGGATATGATATCATCAGGGAATTAGATGTGGTTCAAATACAGAATCTGGATCAAGGCAACTACGAGTACGGGTCATGATAAGATTTGGAAGAAGCTTTGGTCACTTTGTTTGCCAAATAAAATTAAGCATTTTTTATGGAAAGCTTGCCGTGATTCTCCGCCAACAACAGATAATCTTCAAAGATTCGGGTTGCTTGTTGATCTGACCTATCCGTTGTGCAATGACACAGGTGGCAATCTCCTCCACACATTTTTCCTTCGTTCAATATGCACACAAATCTGGGCACTTGCTAGAGGAAGATCAATAATGTCATCATAGTAGTGTCACTCTTTGGATCAAGGAAATTATTAGAATTTTGCCTGCTGCGGACTCTGATTTTTTTTGCTGTTCTGTGTCATGAGATTTGGAGCAATAGAAATTCCACCCTGTTTGATTTCGGAAAAGACATGATACACTATCAATAGTTTATTTCTCGTCCAACTATCTTGCTGCATTTAAAGATGCCAATACTCATGGTTCACAAATGTTCGAGCAATCATCAACAATACGCTGGTCAGCACCACCTTCAAACCAGTATAAGGTCAACTTCGACGGTGCAATCTCCAGAGCGAAGCAAGTTTATGATATTGGGATAGTAATTCGTGATCATACAGGCTGTTTTATAGCTGAGTTGTCAAAACAATTCCATGGAATTGTAGAATCTAACGTGACAGAAGCTATTGCAGCAAAGGAAAATTTAATCTTTGCAAATAACCTGCTCATTCCAAGTTTTGTCCTCGAAGGAGATGTATTATCAGTCATTCAACCTATTAAGTCTGAAGATGATGTTTTCTATGATATTGGACCAATTATTGACAATTTGCCTATAGTTTTGTCTGATTTTAATGATATTGATCGGTTCCAAAAAAAGCGAGCAAAGTTGCACATGAATTGATACATTATGTCAAAATCTTGTTCACACAATCTTTTTGGACCATTTTTCTAATCAAATTTTGGTGGAAACTGCCTAAGAAAACATTGAGACTTGTAGAATCAACTTTTGGTCATTTCAAGAAGTAATTTGCATCAACTTTAGCAAGTTGTTTTGGACCTTGATTCTTCTATAAATAGGTCATTCAAGACACGTTTTTGCTTAACTTTGGAGTCTAGATAAACTATACAAAATGTGGTGTTTTACTAAAATTTCGTAGTTCATTAGTATAGTACAATTTAGTAGAGTTAGTTTTATCCAATCCTTGTATGTAGTTAGACATAGATGAAGTTGAGAATAAAAATGGAGAGTTTGGAATTCAATGACATAGGTGACATCTTTCTATTACTTTATTTCTTGTATTGATTTTCATGCTTAGTTATAATGAATGTTTTGAAAATCAAACTGAACTGGCCAAGTCTGCGGTCCGATTCACTACTAGTGTTGACTTATCATAAAAATCGGTCAAAACTAAAAAAAATTGATTGGACCGTTCAACCCGGATTGACTCGTGAGCCGCAATTTGCCATTTTTCCCATCTTTTTTTAATGAACCCAAAGTTTTAAACATAAAACTTATCTGTCAAATCTTTTGTTCCCAACCCTAATTTCTAAAAGAGTAGCCAAACTCTCTCTATTTCTCATCTTCAAACTCAAAGATCACCATATTCTTTTGTAGTTCTATTAGATTTTGTTTAATTTCAGAAGTTCCAATGCATTTTGTTTAATTTCAGAATATGGTTTGAATTTACAATTTTAAAAATTAATTAGTGTTTAAAAAATATTTAACTTTTTTTAGGTGATGTCTTAAATGGGTCCATGGGATATCTTATTATATCCACTAGTCTCTGTGTGTGTGTCTATATATATAGAATTGAGGTTGAACCAGTTTGATCAGTTGAACCTCGATTTGGTCACTTCACCAATTTAATTAATAGTCAGAGTTTCAAAACATTAGTTATAATACATGTTTGGTTTTTGTTTTCTTAACTTCTATATTTTGGTTGTTTGTAAGCCAAGGGAGTGGATCAACTTCAATGATTGTTAAGTGAAGTTTTCATGGTTATTTGAGTTTATTTTCTTGATTGTATTTATTTCTTGAGCACGTTATTTAGCACTTTTGTTATTACAATTATGATTAATTGGCTGTTAGTTGTGATTATCTAGAGGTGTTGTTTCATCAATAATCATTGTGATTGAATACTAGTTCATGGAAGTGTTCAACCCAGAAAATTAACTCACTAATGTAGGGTTATACCTTTGCGGCTTTAATAGTTTGTTGCATGTAATTTTATGGAATTTAATGAATCTATAACTAATTTCATATCATATTAATAGGTGTTAAGTAGTTATAGATATGGTTGAATATTGACAAAAACGTGTATCACATGTATTTGAAAATTATGATATAACTAGTCAAGATAATAAACTTAATTTTTTTCAACAATAGACATTTACAGGGGAAAAGTTAAACTACACTCAGCGCACACCAAAGAGAGTCTCACTCAACCTAAGGGGGGACCTACAGAACTTCACCATCCAGGCAATTGCTAGATAATAAACTTAATTGCCCAATAATTTTCACTTGCAAGTGTGGTTCAGAATTTCGTAATGCCAAGAACCAGAATTTTATCATTTTTATTACTTTTGTTACAAGTTAGTGGTATACATTTACTTGCTTTACTTGTGATAGTCTAAATAATAAAGAAGTTCAAATGCCACTAATAGTTAACAATCATTTCTATGGAATCAACACCTAATATCTCCAAATGCTCGATAAAAGATTTGTATACTTATAGAAAACAGAGTGTTTAGCTTCTTTTTTTTTACAAATTTGGTGAAGTAAAAACCTTGTCAACAACGAAAATCATACTAACTAAAACTATTTCTTTGATTTAGAGATGGAGAGAAATTTGGTACTTTAACAAGCTCTAAGTTACAGAGTTTATGAAAAAACTTATTATGTCCTATGATTTACAGCTAAAACCAACCATTACAGGAATTGACCATATTGGCACAACTTGTCTCGGTTCGGCAGAAAAAATCATCTCTTTCGGGGAAGGGACACATTGTCGCTCTTGGTGTAGACAGTGAAAGTTACGGTTAGAAGAGTAATCTGAGTAACGAAGAGGGATCATGTATGCCGTGATCTTTCTTTTTCTTTTTTGTTTTTTCTTCTCTTGATGAAGTAGGGGTCTGACAGCAGAGAGCACCATGCCTCGAAAACACACTACATTGGCGGCTGGATTTTGCACTGAACCGTAATAGTGCGTTGGTTATAAGTTGTTAGTGAAGACATGGAGCCATGCCCACGAAATTTTTTGACTCGACAGTTTTTCCTGATGGACACAGAATCACACGATGTATTGTTGTCCAGCACAATTAACTAATTCTTTAATACTTGAAATGCTAGTGAAAACTACGACTTACAACCAGAATTGCATATGGGCGGTGATGGATGTCACGCTCCAAAATCGGGGCATAACCGCGTCCTATATAGAATTAAAATCAAAATAACTACAATTTTGTATATATTAATTTCTATATCTTCCCATCATTTATATTTGTAAGTGATTGGTAATAACCATGATCATTTCCAAATTTAACCTCTTATACAAAATTCAGTCATTCATTGTCATAATCTAATTCTACATACGAAAGTTACCTAAAAAACGAGTGAAGTAAGGTTGATCTAAACAAGTCTTTAGTCTATTTTAGAAGCCCTCAAACTTGATCATATGCCTCTTCATAAAATGCATCCTCCTCTGAAAATATTAACAAATGCAGGAAGCAAATCAGTTGTCCAATAAGTAGCTCAGGTACTTGTCTGCTGGCATGAGTAAGCTAATATCACAATAAATTTTAGGGTTAATCACATTTAATCCCTTTAAGGTATACCCCATTTTTCAGTTTACCTTCTGACCTTTAATTTTACTCACTTAACCCCCTATAGGATAATATTGCCATTGCATTATTTTGACTTTTTATTTACCTTGTTTTCCTTTCTTTTATTTCTTCTTTATTTAATTCTTCCTCTTTCCCACAAAAATCTTCACCTTAATGATTGCAATTAAGAAAGAGGAATTGCAGAGATCTATTTTCTCCTTAAATGATTAAAAAAATATTCAAATTACTTTCCTAAAATACAATTTTTTAGCCTTTCAATTCTTTTAATTTTGGGTTTTCCTCTTTCCTTTCTAGTTTTTCATTTTACTCCCAAGAAAATATCTTAAAATGAAATTGTGACCTGATTAATAATCATCAATTAAAATTTGTGACACGTGGCATCATACAAAAAATCAAAATTAGTTTTTGATGCCTTTTAAACCTTCACCCAGAAATATGTAATTACAAACTCAAAGCAAAAATTTTCGTTGAAATGAAATTTTCTATTGGGAAGGATGAAAGAGAGAAGAAAGAGAAAAAGAAATAAAAGAAAGGAAAACAATTTTATCTTATGATATTTTCTTAAGAATAAAATAAGAAACTAGAAAGGAAAGAGGAAAATCCAAAATTAAAAGAATTGAAAGGCTAAAAAAATTGTATTTTAAGAAAGTGATTTGAATAAATTTTTTAATCATTTAAAGAGAAGATAAATCTCTGCAATTCTTCTTTTTTAATTTTAGTCATTAAGGTGAAGATTTTTGTGGAAAAGAGGAAAAATTAAATAAAGAAGAAAGAGAAAAAGAAATAAAAGAAAGAAAAACAAGATAAATGAAAAGTCAAAATAATGCAAGGACAATTTTGTCCTATAGCGGGTTAAGTGAGCAAAATTAAAGGTTAGAGGGTAAACTGAAAAAAGAGATATATTTTAAGGGGATTAAATGTGATTAACCCTATCAATAACCAGATATCCAATCCGGACTATTTATCCGATCAGGTAGGTCAGACAAAAGGCTTCTAACTATTTATCCCACTAGGTATGCCAGGCCGACAGAAAGTTCCTAAGTAATTGTCCGGCTATGGCAGCCAAGCGGAAGGCGGAAGGCGGAAGGTTTCTAACTATTTGTCCTGCTAGGTAGGCTGAACAGATAAAAGTGGTGGAACTAGATTCAAAAACACTAACCAAGAAACGACGAGTTCACAGTGCAAAATATACATTGCATTCATAATTCAAAAGCAAATCATATTCATCTTTATCATAACTTTTTATATATCAAAAGAAATAAATGTATTCTTACCCATATCATATTTCATATTAACATAAGCAGTTGAAATCATTTTTATTCAAAAATTTTGAGTTGGAAATGTAGCAAGTATCAAAACCACTTATTTTAGCCAAATAAACCAATAGCCAGCTTAACTCAAGTAATCTTCGTAGTATGTCCTCCCTACCTGTAAACAATCTCAAATTAGTTAATTCGAGACCCATGAAACGAGAAACATAGAAACATACTTTCCACACCTGTAGGGTGAGAAACTAGTTCAAAGCAACATTGTTACATGTAATTTTCAACTTTACCGGTCCTTAGTTAAACAAATATGACTTAAGCTATGTTCATCGAAAGTTACAAAATTAGTAGCTTTAAAATTAGATTCCTAATACTAATCCCTAAAAAGACAATATTATGTGACTCGAAATGTAAACTGACCTATTTTTGCTCAAGAGTCGGGACATTTCTAGTACGGTACTGAGCAGAACCAGAATTTTAGTCAATTTCCCAATTTTCTGGTATCAATAGGGAAAGAATCAAAATCTGAATTTTATATTGTTAGAAAGATCTATGAATCTAGTTTCAAATGCAACCAAAATCACTCAGTTTTGATATTTCCACACCAAGTTATAACCAGTTCTTTAAAATTGTACAAGGCTTACTGTGATCGCGAAATTATTGAAATCCAAGTTTTTCTTAAATGTGAATTATCTAGAATCCATTCTATCTGCCATGTCTAATCCTTAATTACAAGTTCATTACCAAGATACACAGCGATTATTCCAGCCGCAAACCACGCAACCTTAATTTCCATTTCCAACCAAGTTTTCAAATGACAACAATAACTTAAGACCAACATGTAACAAAGCCAATTACATAAACCAATTCAAATTTTCCGACTATATCTCATAGCCGCACATTCAGGGTACCAACCAATGCTTTAATTATAACCAACTCCACAATCACACCTTAATCTTACAAATTTAATAATGTAGAGAAATATTCATTCCCAAATACATCAAAACCATATGCAACTAAGCCATATACTTGAAACCCAAATAATGATCTAAACACAAAACTCACTTTTTATCCATCAAACTTTCGTCAAATAAAGCTATAACAACTCAAACATGAAAGGGATTACCTTAAATAGTAAACAAAGAAGAGTTCCCAATTTCCTCACCAGTCACTTGACTGTTATCCTCCAAAAACCCTCTTTGATTGGAAGAAAGAAGAAGAATATGAGAGTGAATCAGAGGAAGAAGAAGGAAAGAAATAAGGAAATGGTAAAAAGTTTCTTGAATGGTAGAATCCCACTACCAACTTACGTCTTCCAATACTTTATTTAACTACACTCCAATCCCACTTCCCTAACCTTCTCAACTCCACTCCAAACTTCTTAATTCTTTACTTGAGACTCCAAATAAAAAACTTCTGTATCACAATGGGTGGCATGGAGATGCTGTGCCAGCGGTGATGTTTAGAGTTCAGAGGGTTAAGGTTGGTGTGGGGCTGAAATAAGGCCACCAGCACAAATAGGAATGACAGGCTGTATCCATTACCATAAGCAAACGATTGTTAGGTGAATAACTCAGATTCTACTTTCATTCTTAGAGATCTACCATCTGTTGTCCATAAGAAAACGATTGTTAGGTGAATAACTCAGATTCTACTTTCATTCTTAGAGATCTACCATCTGTTGTCCAGGTATAGCAGTACATTTGTACCATATCGAAAGACATATGAAGGTTATGGTTGAAATCAGACAAAGAATATACTGAGATGTGGAAACTCGATTACGAGTGTCTCTGACTAATTGGATTTTGCTTATGCAGCATAAGTGACATACAGTGAAGATTACCTACGAAATCCTAATTTGCGGCTTCATGCTTTTTGGTTTCTCCAAACAAATTTGATCATCTTCTCAGTACCCATTTGTTCTCAAGCTTTCTTTTTCAAGTTTAGCATTAAAGCATCAGCGATTAGCAAATGGCCTTGCTTAACATGCACCAGCGTCACAAAGAAACCAATAGTCTTCCAAATCTGTATGCTAATCAATTGGTCCTCCATAAAATGATTAATTCATTATAGTATCACCAAACTGTATAACCTCAAAGCCAAATAGGATATTCACATGTACAAGCAGCACTTCTATCAGGTACTTCTATATTAATTTCCTTTCTCCTTTTCAGAGTGCTATACATGAATGATCTAAAGTGGAGTTAATTTGATTGCAACTATTAGTAAAAGTTTAACCAATACATATCCAAGCTCTCCTCAGTAGGGCATTGGACAACTATCAAGTCATTAACGTACTGCTAATCCTTCATGACAAATCTAGGATAAAAGCAAGTCATAGAAGTTGAAAGTTTTACCTTGTACAGCATCAAGCTTCAATTTGGCCCTCAGAATTATGCATTTCTGCATTCAGACTATAGAAATTTGGCGACAGAAGGGTCTCCGAAAAGGTCATCACTCCATGTTCAAACGTATCTGGAAGACCAGCAACCACCATTTCCCTTGAAATCCCGTCTCTCAAACTATGCAAAACCAACTTCTCATCATCCTTCTCCAAAACAATCTCCTCGTCCCGCAATTTACATATAGGTTTAAGCATATCAGTATCTTCATGTACATTAATAGTAAACTTTGTCCAGGATTCTTGGACTCGATACTGTTTCATTACCCAAACATCTACCTGATCATTATAATTATCGACAACAATTCCAAGACATCCTTCAAGAACCACGAGCTTGTTAAACACAAATTTACCTCTATCAAGACTACTAGGAGGTGGCACTTCCTCAAAATCCTCGCCATCCAAAAGGAAAACAGCAATAACAGATGGATAGCCTTCAGATCTATCAGAAGCCAACCAATGAAGACCCCCATTGAGGAATACCCCTGAGGCAAGATCAGGAACAGCATGATCATAAGGAGATGGATCAAATCTCTTCCAAGTTCTTGTCTTTACACTATAAACGTCAACAAAAGTATCAGCACAATCAGGCTCGTGTTCATTGTCCGTGTCATAGTATGAAAGCGTAACAATCTTATAATCATCGGTCCAATCATCATAGCCAAATCCGTGCATGCTAAAACTAGCAGAAGGGTCCAAAGCCAAAGGAAAACTTGGGATTTTTACTCTCTCCAAAGTTGTGGGGTTGATCAAATACAAGCTACGTTCATCAGTTCGTACTAAGACCAAACCATGGCATGAACCCACCACTGTTTCCCACTTGTCTGGGCACTGTGGAAAACTGATCTTTCTTGCAACGGCATCTTGGCGGCTGGTGCTGCTGGTGTTGCTGCTGGTGCTGGTGCTGGGAGTTAAAGTTATTGTGTGAAGGGTGTGATCAGAGTCAGAAACGAGGATGAACTTTCCCGGGTCATGGCTGCTCAGGAGTGTTGAATGGGATTTGATGAAATGTGAGTCGGAGAGTAAAGAGAGCCATGGCCTAGAAACACACCTGAACTGGCCTATGGATTTTCCAGGGAGGCGCAAGAGTATGTCGGTGATGAGCTCTTGGGGCAAAATTGGAGTATAATCCGACATAGCTGCTGTGTTTTTCCTTTTTCTTTGAGATCTTGACAGAATTTCTGGTGAGATAGAGATGCAGTAATTCCTTTCTAAAGTGCTTTATAATCAGATTGTAGATACTCATGTATCACGCCTACACATCAATGTCAGATGTAATTTAATTTACTGATAAAGGGTGGTCCTTGAAAGCCAGATGTCCAAAGCTTCAAAGGGGACAAAATTGCTTGTGACCTTTCTTAAAAGTGCAGCTTAAATAGCATACTCTTGAAATTCAGATTAAGGCGCAAAGTTGGGACGACGTGTAAGATATGGCTATTATGAGCACATTTTTGTAGTTCAGTCAAAGATAGCAAGTTAGAGATAATGAGCGATAGAACTGTGGACTCTGTTTTTTATTTGTTTAAGGTGCATCTGATTTGGTAATTTTTATTTATTTTAGTGTAGCAACATATAGGATTATGCCACATTTTCCACTTGGGGGGCACAGACGAGATGGGCTAGATGAATCCTTCTGATGTGAGACGCGGAAGCAAAGATTGGATCTTAGAGTACACGTTGCGAATTGATGGAGTTGAATCCAATTTGGACCACTCAAGAACGAATTCAACGGTGGAGGATGCCACAATCAAGTGTGATCGCTTGATTGATAAGTCAATAAACAACCTAGGAACCACGCTAGGATGTTCAACTTAGCTTTCACAAGTTAAAGGAATTTGCCTTAATGCAAGACGAAATTCTGAAGGTTTATTAATAATATCGCAAAAACTACATGTAAAACATGACTTAAGGCTATTTATAGCCTTGACTAAACCCTAATAAAGCTTGGAAACTACAAAAGAAATTCGGCCAGCGCAAATCCTTCACTTGGCCGAATATTAGCCCAACAACCTATGGTCTACTTGAACACCATGGGTCTCGTCCGCATCACCTTCGAATTCAGGAGTACAAACGCCCCCACGTATAAAGAGTGGTCAATTGGTGAGCATTAGCCGTGTAATATTATCAAGTTTTTATCTGGTGGCTGTATGCTAGCTATGTTTGAATGCTACTGCAGCATCAATTTACCAAGTTTACTACTAGAATATGTGGGCATGTTAGTCTGTTGAGCACAGTACTAGGTCCCAAGTTTCCTACTGGAGGGTTAATGCAGCATAAATTTGCCGTTCATGTGCTTTCTACAAAAGAGATGAGAGTGACGAAAACATCAAATTCAAGTGCAAACAGAAAAAGTATTGTGGAAGAAGTTGACGGACGTTGTGACTCGATTATCAAGTTCCCGCACAAGTGTTACTACAAAGTAGCATTGTTCATTCTTTTAAGTTTCGGTCAATGTAAATCCACATCTGCAGCACGCATGGTGAATCTCCATATACTTCATAATCAGGACATTGAAGCAATTTGTAGTTCTGTCCCTGCTTCATAATGTTTCTCTGTAGGATGTGCTGACCAATGCAGCTGCATCAAAGCAAACATGTACGGTGCTTTCTCATCTGGTCATACATACAATGCAAAATGGAAGCAAGCAAATGCTGCAGAGCTTTATAAGTCGGTGAAATCTCATAAAGGAACCTGATAACTGAGGAAAGAAGGAAAAGCAATTCTATGTATAAATTTCTTGCAAGTACCTGCCATAAAGGTTACGACCATCATACATTACACTGAATGAGGGCAATATTTCACCAACTTGCCGTAGTAAAAGATTCATATCCATGGACGGGTAAACCAATTAGTTTTAGTGCGGAGCTGTGCTGATTGAAATCATGAATCTCTTAGATACATAAGAAAACTCAAGCATATGAAAATAATGAGAAAATCTGAATGCAAAAGGAAAAAATATAGGACACTGGATTTAAAAGATACATCAAGGAGTAAAATGCTCAATTTGCTGGCATGAGAAAGTTGTTCAGCGTGTTTGATTAGTGAACGCATTCTAATGCAAGACACAACCTAGGCTACTGACTTGCCTTCAACTTGACCAGCATACAGTAGAAGCCATCTTATTTGAGCTATTATGCACTCTTTCAAGGGTGGCTGCTTCTAGGCAAACCTCCTGGCTATCTGACTCTGCACCCGTGCCTCCTTTATCACTAAGCAGTCATTTAGGGGCCTTAGCTGGTGATCCGAGCTATTTCCCTCTCAACGACAAAGCTTATCCACCATCGTCTCACTGGCCGACATTGACCTCTATTATTTTGAGGTCATATCTAGTATTCAGAGTTTGCCTTGAAGTCATTTTCTTTCAATGACATCCCGTTAAAACTTGCATATGCTGCATCACCAAATAAAGGAAATCTGAAGGAGAGATAATAACTTGGACATCAACAGAAAAGAAAGAGATAAAAGAACATTAACTTTGACATTAGTAAGTCATTCAATTTCTTTATAGGCCAAATGCATTCTCAACACCAAGTCATTCAATTTCTAGAACCCCTTTATGTGACCTTCATCTCCTAAACTCTTCAATACTATCTCAATAAAAAATCAGCAAAATATTCTTTTGCATGCTGAATTGAAAGTCTTTATTTCGACTGAGTCAACCAATTAAAACACCAAGAAATGCTTCAGAGATGCTTACGAAGTTAATGTTATCAGGAAGATTAAAATGAAATGGAAACCCCCATTCAGAAACTGAACCTCTGTATTCTGCAAGACAAATTCTCGCGGTTATTTGCACTTTTTAGTCAGGCATATCTGGACATTCAGGAAGTCAGGCAAGATATTCACCTAATCTAGAGCAGCTCAAACTTGGTTCAAGGATGCACCTTGATACTACTTTTGAGCTGATTGGATATCCAAAAACAGGAGAAATTAAGTAAAACAGATGCTTCTATAATTTAACCTGAAATATAAAAAAAAAAAATGCGAAAACATCTGGTAGAATGACTTCTACACGAAGATGAATCTGCAAATGGACATGGTCCCATCGATCCAAGATAGAAAAACAACTTTTAGCTTTCTTTTCGTCTTTTGGGGCAAAGCATTGAGAGATAGCAATCACCTTGATAACTTGAAGTGGCTACAAAAAGAATCTAATTGTCCTCCAATGAAACAGCAATTAAAATATTCACCTGACTGAGAGCCAAAATGCTAAGTAGGCATTTCGCTGTTAAAATACTTTTGGTTCAATGAATTTAGCTGAAATGCAGTAGATCTACTTTAATTTGTCTATGTGTTTGGATCTACCATAACTTAAATCAATACGATATCCAAGCTTTTCTGAAGAAGTGTATGAGATAACTATGTAGTCATCTATACATATAATGCCTTGATGACTACTCCAAATAAAAGCAAGGTCACATGAATCAATAGACTTGAAAGTTTTACCTCATCGAGCATCAAAATTTAACTTTTATCCTCCTGGTTATGCTTTCCATCCCAGCAGCAACTGGGTGAAACAAGGTTCTCAGAAAAGTTCATTATTTTATTTGGAAGTGCATCCAGCATGCCAGCAACCACCATATCCCTCGAAGTTTCCTTTTTCAAATTATGCAAAATCAATTTCAGGCTATCCTTTAGCAAAACAACCCCCTGATTCCCGAATTGACAATTAGGTACTGTTGAAGATATGTGATCTGATATTATGGAAAGATTTGATATTGTAAATATTAGGAAAGATATGATTATAGTATTATGTATTAATTAGGTATCATATGATTATAGTATCATGTATTAATTAGGTAGTAGATTGATTTAGATTAGCATGATTTTAGGATCTAAATTAAGTTACACTTGTGTATATATATATGTATATTGTGTAGTCCAAAGATATGAAAAAGAGTATTTTCTCTCCCTTTGTCTTAGTTTTCATGGTATCAGAGCCCTACCATCAAGGTTAGGGTCTCTGTCCGCTGCCAGAAAATTCATTAGTCATCATTCGGGTCATCTGGTTCTGTATAGGACATATCTGTATTCTATTCTTCACTCTCGTTTTAAAGAGTTCAGATCTGTCCTCTTTTGTTTTTTTCTGTTAATTCTAAACCCATGGCCGAAACGAAATCTATAGTTACGTCTGATGTGGTTCCTGTAATGTCTAAGATCACGGACCACAAACTCAACATTTCTAACTATCTTGATTGGAGCAAAACGGTTCGTCTTTATCTGCGAAGCATTGATAAAGACAATCATTTGACTGATGATCCTCCAAAAGGTGGTTCAAGACAGACATGGCTAAGGGAAGATGCTAGATTGTTCCTGCAAATACGGAATTCTATTGACAGTGAGGTAATTAGCTTAATTAATCACTGTGAATTTGTTAAGGAGTTAATGGAGTATTTAGAATTTTTGTACTCTGGTAAAAGGAATATTTCTCGCATATATGAGGTGTGTCAAGTCTTTTATCGTGTAGAGAAACAAGATAAGTCCATCATGACTTATTTTATGGATTTTAAGAAAACTTATGAGGAGGTTAATCTGTTATTACCGTTTAGTTCTGATGTAAAAGTTCAGCAAACTCAACGGGAACAGATGGCAATTATGAGTTTTTTTACTGGTCTTTCACCTGAATTTGAAGCTGCTAAATCTCAGATTCTTTCCCGTCCTGAGATCTCATCCTTGCAAGATGTGTTTAGTAGGGTGCTTCGCACAGAGAATACCCAGTCTGTTCAGTCCAGCAGTGCTCTTGTTGGTCCTGGAAAACAGCAATACAAAGGTGGTGGTAAAGGAATTGACACTCGGGGACAGAATGCAGAAGTGGTTGTGTGTCACTATTGTCATAAGCCGGATCATATGAAGCATGATTGTAAGAAATTGCAGTACAGGAACCAGAGAACTTAATCCGCACATATTGCTTCTACCAATGATGCTATTAACCATGAAAAGTCTGTTATGATCTCTGCAGATGAATTTGCTAAATTTTCTCAGTATCAAGAATCATTAAAGTCTTCATCTACGTCCGTAACTGCCATCGCTGAATCAGGTAAACCAAACACATGCCTTGTGTCTTCGTCCTCCAAATGGGTAATTGATTCTAGTGCCACAGATCATATGACAGGTAATTTTAGTCTATTTTCTACCTTTCAGTCACACACATCTGCACCTACAGTTACCTTAGCTGATGGGTCAAAATCTCGTGTTCTTGAATCAGACTCAGTTAACCCCACTCCATTAATTTCATTGTCATCTGTCTTAAGTTTGCCTGAGTTGTCTTTTAATCTAATTTCTGTGAGTAAACTTACTCGTACCCTCAATTGTTCTGCCCAATTCTTTCCTGACTATTGCTTGTTTTAGGATCTTACGACGAAGCAGATTATTGGTAAAGGGCATGAATCTGGAGGTCTTTACATTCTTGACACACAGATACCAAAGTCCATAGCTTGTTCTGGAATTGTAACTCCATTTGAGGTACATTGTAGGCTGGGTCATCCTTCTCTCCCGTTGTTAAAGATACTTTGTCCACAATTTTAGAGTTTGTCTTTATTGGATTGTGAGTCTTGTCAGTTTGCCAAACATCATCGTGTTAATCTGAGTTCTAAAGTCAATAAACGAGCGGATGCTCCTTTTGCATTAGTTCATTCAGATGTCTGGGGACCTAGTCCAGTCATTTCTAAAACTGGATTCAAGTATTTTGTTACTTTTGTCGATGACCATTCTCGTATGACTTGGTTATATTTGATGAAAAATCGGTCAGAGTCGTTTTCTCATTTTTGCGCTTTTTGTGTTGAGATTAAGACTCAATTTAAGCGTTCTGTACAAATATTACGAAGTGACAATGCCAAAGAATATTTATACGCACCTTTTCAATCTTATATGGTGCAAAATGACATTATTCATCAAATCTCTTGTGTGGATACACCATCCCAAAATGGAGTCGCAGAACGAAAGAATAGACATTTGCTCGAAACTGCAAGAGCCTTATCATTTCAAATGTATGTTCCTAAACATTTTTGGGCTGATGCAGTATCCACAGCTTGCTTTCTAATTAATCGTCTGCCTTCATCTGTTCTGAATGGTGGGACTCCTTATAACACTCTTTTTCCAAATAAACCTTTGTTTCCCATCGAACCTAAAATTTTTGGGTGTACATGTTTTGTCCACGACTCTCGTTCCCAAGTCACTAAATTAGACCCCAAATCATTGACATGTATTTTTCTTGGTTATTCCCGTGTCCAAAAAGGATATAGATGTTATTGTCCTAGTCTCGGCAGGTACATTGTGTCAGTTGATGTTACTTTTCTTGAAAATACACCTTTTTCTCCATCCTCATCTCATTCATGTCGGGAGGAAGATGATGATTTGTTAATCTATACTGTCACATCCTCAAGTTCTTCCCCTGCTAAACCTCCAATTACTCAGGTATATTCTCGACGACAAAAGTCTCCTGATGCATGCCCTGAACCAGTTCCTTCGTTACTAGATCCTGTCTCAAGTGATGATCTTCCTATTGCTCTTCGCAAAGGTAAGCATCAATGCACTCATCCTGTGTCTTCGTGTGTATCTTATAATCATTTACCCACCTCTTCTTGTTCCTTTATTACATATATTGATTCTATCTCCCTTCCTAAAACTGTTCATGAAACCCTATCTCATCCCGGATGGCGCAATGCTATGATAGAGGAGATGAATGCTCTAGATGGTAATGATACTTGGAACTTAGTAAATTTACCTGCAGGAAAGAAGGCCATTGGTAGTAAGTGGGTTTTTGCAATTAAATTCAATCCTGATGGGTCGGTTGCTCGGTTAAAAGCTCGCCTTGTTGCCAAAGGCTATGCCCAAATCTATGGAGAGAATTATTCTGATACTTTTTCCCCTGTTGTTAAGTTAATATCTGTCAGATTATTCATTTCTATGGCAGCCACTCATAATTGGACTTTGCATCAACTAGATATCAAGAATGCATTTCTTCATGGAGACCTCCAAGAGGAAGTTTATATGGAACAACCACCAGGGTTTGTTGCTCAGGGGGAGTCTGGGAAGGTTTGTCATCTTCGGAAGTCCTTGTATGGACTGAAACAAAGTCCTCGTGCTTGGTTTGGAAAATTCAGTCTAGCAGTTGAAAGGTTTGGGATGCAGAAAAGCAAATCTGATCATTCTGTTTTCTACAAACAGTCTGAAGCTGGTATTATTTTGTTGGTAGTATATGTGGATGATATTGTTATCACTGGGAATGATGCTGCAGGTATTCATCTCTTAAAACTTTTTTCCATAGTCAATTTCAGACAAAAAATTTGGGGCCGTTAAAGTATTTTTTGGGTATTGAGGTAGCAAAGAGTAGGAAGGGGATATTCCTGTCCTAAAGGAAATATATTCTTGACTTACTATCTGAAACGGGAAAATTGGGGGCTAAACCAGCTAGTATCCCAATGATTCCTAACTTGCAGCTCACAAAAGAAGGTGAATTGTTAGAAGATCCTGGGAGGTATAGAAGATTGGTTGGAAAGTTGAATTATCTTACAGTGACTCGTTCAGATATTGCGTATTCAGTTAGTGTTGTTAGTCAATATATATCTAATCCTACTGTTAATCATTGGGCAGCTGTAGAACAAATTTTGTGTTATTTAAAAGGAGTTCCTGGACGTGGTATTCTGTATAAAAATCATGGTCATACTAGAATTGAGTGTTTTTCAGATGCTGATTGGGCAGGATCCAAGGCAGATCGAAGATCTACAACTGGATTTTGTGTCTTTGTTGGAGGAAACCTGGTCTCATGGAAGAGTAAGAAACAGAATGTTGTCTCGTGATCGAGTGCAGAGTCAGAATATAGAGCTATGACACAATCGGTATGTGAAATCATGTGGATAAATCAACTTCTAACTGAAGTAGGTCTCAAAACCTCAATGCCTGCAAAATTGTGGTGTGATAACCAATCGACTCTTCATATTGCATCCAATCCCGTATTTCATGAGCGAACAAAACACATCGAAATAGATTGTCATTTTGTTCGTGAGAAAATACAGCAGGGTTTGATTTCTACAGGATTTGTAAGGACTAGAGAACAATTGAGAGATCTCTTTACGAAGGCTCTACATGGGGTTCGAGTTGATTATCTTTGTAACAAGTTGGGCATGAGCAACATCTATGCTCCAGCTTGAGGGGGAGTGTTAAAGATATGCGATCTGATATTATGGAAAGATTTGATATTGTAAATATTAGGAAAGATATGATTATAGTATCATGTATTAATTAGGTATCATATGATTATAGTATCATATATTAATTAGGTAGTAGATTGATTTAGATTAGCATGATTTTAGAATCTAAATTAAGTTACACTTGTGTATATATATGTATATTGTGTAGTCCAAAGATACGAAGAAGAGTATTTTCTCTCCCTTTGTCTTAGTTTTCAGGTACAAATGAATATGTATCTTGAGGTATGGCAACACGAAAGTTAGTCCAAGATTCCGGCATTCCATACTCTTTCAGCACCCAAATGTCAGTGTGATGATAGTTACCCCAAAATGCATGGCAAACCATTCCAAGACATCCTCCAAGAACAACTAGTATGTTATAACGAAATTCACAGTTACAACGGGATTCACAGCTAAGGCTGATCCTCTCCACCCCCCCCCCCCCCCCCTTCCCAAAACACCGTCTCTGCATTGTGTTCCCAACTTAGAGGCTCTAAAGTTTTGCACTTCTTAAACACTTTGAGTGCTAGGTTCAACATCCGCCATCTTCTCATCTCTGAGCATGAGTTTCCTCTTTATCTTGGCATTCTGGTCACTAATTTTCCCAGTAATGTCCTTCAATAGCTGCCTCCCTCTAGATTGCATTTCCCTCCTCTCCTATTTTCCCCCTCTGGTTTCTTGATAGGGTCTCCTACATTGCCACTGATCATGATATCAATCTGCATCTCTACAGGCACTGATCATGACTTTACTGTTTACGTGTCAGGTACTCGGGAGCCTGGCCTCTCAGTTTGCCCTCCTATTGTTAAGCAAGAGGTTCAGAAATCAGTGAGTGAGGTTGATCCACTTTGATAGATTCTGTGTCTGTTCCTTGGGTGACTCGCTTATCTATCTTCCGCAGCAGCCCCATTTCAAGTTCACTACTCCATGCAGCTACCTCAGCTTGAAGATTATGTTCAGAACATTTTCCTAAGGCTTCTTTGTTGAGCTGGTTTCTGAAGAAGGTTATCAGTTGGATCTGCCAAGAGAGAGGTTGCGAAATAATATTGTAACTTAGACACTTTCAAGGACCAGTTATGGCATTGGGGGAGCAGTTTTGTTGCCACATATTGAGGAACTTGTTTCTTGTTGCAAACATTTTTTTATTACTTTCCAGCTTCAAGTACTATTGGAACAACTTACAAAGTTTAACAATGATTAACATATATAATCTTGCCACAGGGCTGATATACATACACAAATTCAACAGAATCTCATGACACTCTCTATGAACTTTTATCTAATAAATCTTATTAAGCAAAAAGAACAAAATTTTAATATAAGCACCTGCGATGGATTATATGGTTTTAAGCACAAAGAATGAGATACATACATTCACAGGAAGTTCCACACTTAAAACCTTGGCCAATCTAGCATCTTGGACAATCAAATAGGATCGAAGTCTTCAAGCAAACTAGGCTTCTAATCTCTGTCCTGCTGTTCCTCTGCAATCTGTGCTCTCTGATCAGGACCTAATTTTCTCTTCGTCCACACAACCATTACTGTCCTGTTAGCGTTCACTCAATTTTGACCACTGGATCTGGTTCGTAACAAAGAAAGATCAAAACAATACACTATGAAAATTCACAAGAGCACATGCACTGCCTATACCTGCTGGCAACGTTGAAGGAAATGAATGAATGAAAATAGAAATGCAGCCTGCATTCTAGTATCATTACCACGACCCATAGACAAGATTATGACAAGTGAAGGACTTTCTACTGTTCCTAGTGATGGGAAAAGCTCATGAATATGTTCAATGTTCTCCCATGGAATGAAAAACTTGGGTTTATGCCCAAACAAGTTGGCATAGAATCCAACAATTCTTGCTGATAGAAAGAGCTGTCCCTGGACCAAGTATTGGTCTTGCTCAGAATAGAGGTAGACACAGGCAAAAAACTGAGAAAATGTAGAGTGAGATGGCCTGCTGCAGTGGAAATAAGAGAAGAAGAAAAAATACAGCTATTTAACATTTAGGATCTCCATCAGGATTTTTAACCACCATTTCCTCAACAATGAACATTTACGATCTCCATTATGGCTAACATGGATCAGAAACCACAGAACCATCAAAGCCAAAACTTCTACATTTTATTGGGAGCAGTCCAATAAAGTAAAAATAAAAGCTAATTCTAAAACTGCAAGACATCATTATAGACATCACTTTTATCAATTAGAAAATTTACATCCACTAGTCCATAAAGTATAATATTAGATGCATTTGCATTTCCTTTTGTGTCTTGTCAAACTAAAAATGACGAGGAGATTAAGAAAAATATTTCAGAAATCAACCAGACGTCCACCAATAAAACTCTGTCTCCTGTATAAATATTTATTAGTTCTCCGTCCTACTAATGGTAATGAAAGAAAATTTTTTTTTTGATGAAAGCAATATAAACAAGATCCTTGCAACCTTACCTGCAATGGCATCTTTCTCTTAAGGGAGCGTGAAAAATCACTAATGAGAAACTCTTTAGGTGGCAATCCAGAAATCTTTTGGAATGCTGAATTTCTGTGTGGTGATTGGAGGTTTAACTGCCACAGACAGATCATGTAGACAACCTATAATTTCAAAAGGTCTAGAAGATGAAATCTGTGACACTATGAAACCTTATTACCTTCTTTCCTACTTCCTTTTCGATCTTGTTTAAATAGTCTCTTATTGTTTTAGCTCCATTAGTATTGTCCAAAAAATTCTCAGGTGCAACTTCGACTGAGAAGATTGAGCAAATTTTGCATCTAGGAGAATCCATATGTCTGCTAATTCTGTAGACATATGCTTCAAAAAATTAATTTCAGCATGGCCAAGAGAGGAAGCTTGATCAAATGGACCATCAAAATAAAAAACTTCCACATCCAGCACTGAAGGTGGTTCTTCTGAAACATCAAACTCATGTATTTCTGCACATTGTATCAGATCAAAGGTTGTCACAGTACCATGACTTGATTACTAGTTAGAGTACACAATAACGAGATTTAGTAGAGGATCAAACCATTCCACTGAGGATCGACAGTTTGCAGCTGCACAGAGTCTGTCCTTATTTTGCCATTACAGGTAAATAACACATAAGGATCTGGTAATTCAGTTGAATCTAAAGAAGCTAGATCCACACCCTCAATCAAAGCTATTATAAGCACCTAACCATCCCCTTGCATTTTGACTCCACGATTACTTCCTGTTAATCATGTGATTTTCAGTTAAACTACTAAACATGATATACATTTGATATAAAGTGATATGCTTTGTGAACTGTTACCTCATTTTAGCCTTGCTTGCACAAAAATGTGATACCATGTTATAAACATTCTCAAGTTGGATGACTAAAATTGCAAAGTTAATAATTTGCCCCACACTATCAGGTAAATCAAGACCATCAAATTCTAAGCCTTGGAGCTAGAGCTCTCCACAAAACCAGATGTGAAAACCAATATATAGAACCATGAATATGCCTAAACCATAGTACAATTCCAAAAATATTCAGCTGCCAGTTCCCAATTTGACTGGTGCTCCTGCAAAGTTGCTACCGTATGCAATCTGATACGTTTATAGGATTAATCACTTTGAGAATTTTAGCTAGCAAGTCAGATAACTGTTCAAAACTCTCCTTCAATCCTTGCCTGGCTCCTCCTTCAATCATGCCTTTCATCATAGTGTTTTGATGGAAGTTTATGGCCCAGGATACGACAAGATGAGCAGATTTTTCTGTACAAGATAGCTTCGGCCCTGGAGTTATCTTGTAAAGTAGATCAACCTTATATGTATTTCCATATGGAACTTCAGGAGTATTAACATCTACAAAGACAATGAATTCTTTCCCATTGGCCTTTATATAAGTTTGCTCTTCAGTAGCTTTCACAGCCTTTACTAATTTTGTTACTGCTTTGGTGTACGTAATAACTCGCACTAAACATGATTTGTCTGCTGATTTCCGTGTCCAAGGGCCCTCTTGAACATCTGTTGTTCCCTGCAATTCTGCAAGATCTCTCATTAATTGTGACTTAGGAGTAAACAGAAGCATGTTGAGATCTTTAGGTGGCATTGCATATGGCTGATCCAAAAGGTTGCCACCCTCTAGGTTCTTTGGTATGTCTTTTTCATCATTGCTTAACTTTAGCATTTTAATCAGCTCTTCAAAGCTACTGTTACTGTTTGGCTCAGCCAAGTTATCTTCATTAACAGAAATGGTAGTTGACAGCTCAGAAGAATTGTCAGTCCCTGATGCTTCTTCATTTTTATTGAAAAGCCTCTGTAAGCGACCAGCAATAACCTTCACTAGATGTTTCCCTTCTAATATCTTCCTTGTCGGAGTACACCTAAAAATATCTTCAGATGAAACACATTTATCTCCATACTCATTGGTGTTTTCAGCTCTGCAACTTTGATGACATACAAGAGATGGTCACCGCATACTTGCACACCTCTCCAATACAGTGACAGTATCAGAAGAAATTTACCTGCATTCATAAGGTAAAGTCAAATACAACTGTATAATTGGTGTATAAAATGTTATTATGTTCAATGGGAGAGGCAATTAAATCCACTCAATCTCCTTTTTGCTGCCCATTAAGCATTCCTAAGCAAGACATTGCCAAATAATTCTATGAAAAAATTACTTCCCCTTATTTATCTGTACTGCTTAGAAGCATCAAATCTTTGAAAATCATTTAAACAGATATGACAGGAGACACTAGGAGAACTGCAATGAAGTTGCTATTGCAGGACATTTATCTGTAATATTAAGAAAACAAATATGTGTAATGGAAACATTTCAAAAAAACAGACTATTAAGCAGAATGCAGAAACAGCTAGAAAATGGAAAAGCAAACAAAAGGGACATATGCATTTTAAATGGTTTTGCAGAATGTCTATGGGACCATGATACTCAGCTAATATAAGGATTACGAGCTCCTCTTATCTGATCACCATGCAGTCCATCCACTTCAAAATGACCATTGATCATAAAAGATCATTACTTCCAGCCCCAGGCAGAGAGAGAAAATATCACGGAGTTGAACCTACAACAAGGCCTATAATGTGCAACAGTATCCATATACTTGTATCACAACAACTGCTTTAGGGATTTTGCTACTCAAACTGCACACATTTGCTGAATTGCCGAAACATTTCCTGATATGAAAGGCTAAGAAGGCCAAGAGTCATCAACATCAGTTCTGTTTATGGAGATGATTCCTATCCAATCTGAAAGAACTTGGTGAGAGTTGGTTCAGAGCTTGAATAATGCTACTTCTGCTAAAAGGAACTTTGCACATGGTCTAGTACAGCTACAAGCTAGATGAAGGCAGAGAGCCAGTTCAATGCCTGCTGCAGCCTGCTCATATCAGGAGGTCTCAATGAACCTACCAGGTCATAAGATGGCAACACTGAACTTCAAGGAATGGACTGAATGGGACAGGAGTAGAGGAAAACTTAGATTCTGTATTAAGCACAAAGAAGGGCATTTTGCACCATCATATTCTCCAAAGAATCAACTAACTACAGCTAGAAAGCATATCACGTTTGGACCTCTTTTTTAAACATTCTGAAAAGCTGGGGAGCCTAGAAAAAATAAGCCCCCACGCTGTAGTTATTTGCGCAGACTGATAATATTGACTAACACTTTTTCTCAGCTATCTGCATTGAGCTCTTTTAATAACCACTCAACCTTTAGTATCACAAGGGCAATTGTAATTCTTAACTCTGTAATCTAAACTTTCCCAAACTCACTTGTTCCCTCTTACAAATCAAGAAAAAGAGAACTATATCAAGAAAAAGTACCTCCTTTAATCTCTTTTATACTGCAGCCAAACATGTTACTAGTCAACAAGGTAGCTCAACCAAAACAGAAGGAAAAAAAAAAAAGCCACCTTGCCTGAGTATTGCAGAAAATCTCACTTTAATATTTAAGATATACCCAATCTGTCATTGGGTATTCTGACTCTCGTCAAATTCATCACAAATAAACTTGAATACCCTATTATCGAATTTCATAAATCTGAGTACAGCTGGAAACAAACCATGCAGAATTGAGGACGAGGCCATTTTACTTATTTTAACTTTTCTAATCGATATTCTAATTAACCAATTCGTCAAAACCAAATTGACACCTCAAAAGGGGTAAAAATGTGAGCAAGCCATCTAAGGCCTCCTAATTCTTGTAAATATAGAACCACGCATGAAAGTGGACTCCTCGAACTGGTCCTAACATTCCTAAAGGCCATTTTCAAGTTTCATTTATGCAAACTGACCTAAAAAATTCAACACAGGAAGCACCAAAATTCTTCTATAGGAAAGAAATGCCACTTAGAAATCCTCTCATTATTTCAATCATTATTTGTCATCATGCAGTTAACTATAGCTATTATCCAAAAATTCAAGTTCTTGGCTCTTGAGGTCCAGATCAAGAAGCCATAACCATTAAATGACCACGGATTAGGCAGTATGTCTACTTCACGTAATTTAAACATAAACAAATACATAAAAACAACAATGACAAAAACATTAGTACAAATTATCAAATAAAACTAACAAAACATACAAAGCTATACCATAGTCTCTGTTGGTGGTTGATTTCAAGATCGCGCTTTTGAAAAGAGAACCAAGTGGGAGGCAAGTTGTGGTTTTCATCTGAAGTTGTGGTTTTCCTCTACAACAATAGACCAAACTGGAATCATAACCTTGCCCACCAAATCTCCAGCAACATTAAAGAATCCAGAGTCTTTCATTAAACTGATACACAGACAAAATAAATTCATCCTCCAAGTAATGCAATCTGAACGCAAACTCTTCAATCCAAACAGGATTTCGTGTTCTTCAACACCCTTGTCTTGGACTTAAGACTTACCAACTTTTAATTACACATATGAATCCTTCACTACCAAGTCCCTCACCTCCAACAAATACACAAAGGGCCTCACCTCATCATTTACTTCTTGTTTTATACTAATTCAAATGTACTAACAAACGGTTGGCTAGCAATCGCGTTTTGAAAACCGGACCGGACTGACCGGTTCGTCTGGTTATACCTCAGGTCCGGTTCAATGAATAGCCCAAGCAATCAATTGAATCAATCAAACCCGATTAAACCGACAAAAGCTGATAAAAATTGGGTTTATTAAATTTTTATTTTCTAAAATAAATATTTTAGTTTTACTCAAAAATTTTAATACTAAAATAAATAAAAAATTATTAAACCTTGAACGGGGTTGAATCGGTCGAATTGTAAATCGAAAGATTTTTCGATTCACTCTCTAATCCGAATTTAAAAACATTGAGCAAAACTAAAAGTTGGTTGCTAATAGCTAAATGGTTAATGGAATTGATGAAAACTAGAGGAAAAAAAAAAAGAAAAAGAAGTGTCAAGCAAACAAATGGTCTTATTGGTCTTGCTATTCTTACTCTTGAGGGGCTGAGGCCAGTTCGGTTGAGGATCTATGCACTTTTATAAACGGTTGCAGTTTAGATTTATACACATTGCTGCATTTGAAAAGGAAATCTAAGATAGAGCAACGTTTTATTTCCTAAGAGGGAAAAAAGTTTCAATGGATTCGAACTTTTAGTTTCATAAAGTTTTAATTTTTTAACAATTATGAGAAAAGTTGCGTAAAGTTTTAATTTTTTAACAATTACGAGAAAATTTTTGGTCATCGATCTAGTAAAAGCAAAAATTCTTGACCCTTTTATGAATTTCAATAGTTATAAGTGACAGAGACGATCATCATGTGCAACGCACGAGATAATAACAAGGGCATTCTTGTTCATGCGACTGTATTAATCGAGTAAAATTTACTTGCTTCTTCTCCTATCCATCTTCAATCCCTAGGGAGTTGGGAAATGCCATCCTTGCATAATTCGATTTGGGACTTTTCAGTTCAAGAATAGTACAAAACAGACAAATTCCTATTGGCATGAGAAAGAGATCATAGCAATGGTTTTCTATCCCACTAAAGTATCTTGTTCTAACATAAAAGAACAAAAATTCTTCGTTGAAAGCAAAAAGAAACAGCAAATTGAGGATCGCTGAAGGAAATTGAAACAAACTCTTGATATGCATGAACAAATCCAGCGTTGAGTTGAGGAAAAAAAGGAGAGCGATTACTATTACAATCTAAAGAGAAGACAAAACCGATGTGGTCTTTGGAGTTGAGGGCGTGGGAGATGGAGATGAGAGAGTTTAGAATGAAAGAGGAAAGAAAAGATAAAGATTGATAAGCATGTTACCGATGATAAGCAGGCAGAAACTTTTTCATTTGAGTGCTGTTGTTGTTCATAGCCTAAGGAGAAGAGATGGTGGCGTATTTTGGATACATTTATAGGAAGATACAAATGATTTCCAAGACCAATCAAGATGAAACAGCCGCCTGCTATTTGTGTAGGTGAAAAGTCCAATTCTTGGTTCTTGATTTCTGCTTTCTAGTTTACTTTTCTTCCCTTTCCCTCATTAAGAATTGAACTATGAGCGTGTAAATTGAGTTTTTGGGAAATGCTATTTCCTCTACTGCAGCTAGGAATTGAAGATGAACGGGAGAAGCAGCAGCTTTTGGTGCATCGCACGTGATGCTATTCTCTGTTACTCATAATTGGTAAAATTGACAGAAGGGCCAAAAATTTGTACTTTTAATAGATTGGGGGTTAAAAATTTTCTCATAATTATTGGTGGTAGATGTGCAAATAAACCGGCTCGCGAGCGGCTTCAGTCAAGTAATATCTAGTTGGCTTGAGTCGAACTCGAATTCAAGATATTAAAGTCGTTAGCTCGCGAGCCGGAATATGTATATATATGTATATATATATAAATATATATATATATATTTTAAATATATATATTTTTTATTTTTTTATTTTAATAATAAAATTATGTATATATTTTTAATATTTATTAAAAAAATATTATTTTATTTATTTTTTACAAAATAGAAATAATTCTTTTTTATTTTTTTCGAGTTCGAGCTCTTAAAATTGTCGATTCGTCGAACTCGAATTCGTGTTCGAGTTCATTAAAATTTTGTCAAGACTTGACTCAAGTAGATCAAAATTTAATTTGACTTGACACGATTGCAACCCTAATTGAAGAGCTAAAACTTTACACGGCTGAAAGTTTCAGGGCCACTGGGTTTTTTTTTTTCCTTCCTAAAATATCATAGAAAAGTATTGGATGATAAATTCTAAACTCCTCTGCAAAAATAAATTCATTGACACCGTTGGCTTCCATCCAATGAAGTTTTGAAATCTCAAAATTTTCAATTGTCTTACTTCCAATTTTTTCCTTTTATCTTCCTCACACATTGAAGAAACTCTAACAAAAGAATGATGTATTGTTAGCCTCTCTGTGTTACTCCGAACACCAACAATGAATAGATAGGGCAATAAAAAAAAAGAAAGTCATGAATCAATTAGGCAATCTTAATCTCTTATCGTTTGAAAAAAAAAAAAGAGAGGCAATCTTAAAGCAGGATGACAGTCGCAATTCCATTACAGATTGGTTGGTTATCATCTGATTGATGTAAGCCCCTTGATCTTTT
Organism: Coffea arabica; assembly: GCF_036785885.1. NCBI lineage: Eukaryota > Viridiplantae > Streptophyta > Magnoliopsida > Gentianales > Rubiaceae > Coffea > Coffea arabica. The sequence goes on along the minus strand of NC_092316.1, from coordinate 41,811,080 downwards.
AGTTATGTACTATTTTTTTCATTTTTATATGCGGATTGTTTTCTGAAGGTTGTGTTTGGGATATTTGGAACCTTTTGTTTATCATAACTCGAGAGTACGGAGTATAACATGTGATGATCATTTAATTATTATATTTGTGGATGCTCCCCTAGTGTTTGATTAAATGTCAGGTAGATTTTTTGTTCTACTCTTAAACTTTCAAGTTGTAAATTTTAATCAGGAACAATTTTTGCTCCTTTATAATGAGCCTATATTTAATATTCGTTGTTGTTTTTATGTCCATTTACATTGATTATTGGATTCAAAGGTTAATTTTTTGAGGTAGGGTGTGTGTTTGATTTAATACCCATGAGGAAGGTTTGCAAGTTATTCCCGCTAATTTACTTTGAAATAAACTTTTCATGTTTTCTAAAGTTCAACTAGAATTTATTTATGTTAATTTCAACTTTATTCTACATTGCTCAGTTCCAAAATTTGACTCTTGCTATGTGATTTCTTGAGATATTGTGGGGTTCTTAATGCTCATGTCAAAGCCTTTGAGAAGGCAGAGTTTGGACAATGGACATAAGTTTAGATATAAAATGTTGGAACAGGGAGAAATAGGGCGTATCTTGTTATCACCTAGTAATTTCATTGACCGTATTTGCCGCGGTCATTTTCCAATTCTGAGTTCAAGGCAATCTATAAAGAAGTTTGTGGATCCTTGCAAGAACGCCATAGGAGTATCTCTCAGGGTTGATTGCCTTCCTCGTCGACCTAGTGACCATGCTGAAGTAAAAATTGTTGTCTTACTAAACCGTTTTGATGTTTTTGATCTTTATCTATTTAATTTGGCTGGTTTATGAGTTTTAGCTAAGCCCATTTGCATTGTTTTCCCTTGGAAAACATGTTATAACTAGCACTCTATTTAGCAAATTCTCTCTGGTTGCATTTAAGGATGATTAATAAATGACTCGGTTCTACAAATCAACTTGTTCAAAGTTCAAGATGATGTAGTGAATGAACTTAAAATTCAATCACATAAAATATTATTGTGCGAATGAAAAAGTCTTTGGAAAGTTTATGAGTAGTTCGTTCCCCTTCAATTCAGTGTAGACTAAATTTCAAATAAGTGGTTGTTTTTTCTTGCCAAAAATCTCTCTGTCTCTAGTTATTGGTTTCATCTAGTTTCACATGTTTCATCTTACATGGTAATGATTCATGTGCAATATTGTGGAATTTACTTGAAAATTCTTCTAGTAATACTTTGATGATGTTGTGTTCGTTTTGCAGATAAAGTACCTGACTTTATAGTTAAACAATAGCAAAGCAATGGGCATTTTTCCTTTCATGTATGCTTTGTCAAAATATCATTATCAAGTTACTTTTTATGGTCAAGTAAAGTTTCCAGACCTGCAATTGCAATGCACTTCATATGTGCTCAAGATCCTATTATCATGTTGACTTCATAGCCAAACTCCAGTGGCACAAGCAATGAGAAACTAGAAGTTAGGGGGGTCGGGGTAGGTACGGTAAGCTTAGGTTCGGTTAGATAATGATGATGTTTTCGTTTACAATTTGATATACACTTACAAAAGTAGTTGTATTTATACATTGATTTGGTGTAAACAAATAAAATTTATGGATACAACAAAGTGATATAAATGTGCACTATATTATGTAAAAGGTGCAATAACCGACAATTGTACACAAATACCAACTGTACTTGCCCCTAATATGAGGTTAGGATAAATTGGATTTAGCTCATGTCAAATAAATTTTGATGCTTAACAACTTATTTTTGTTTTGAAGATATAATTTTGTACTTTTTAGTCTTTTTTTTTTGTTTTCTATGATTAAAAGAATATTTTGTCGATTATGTATTTCCAACTTTTGGGACTTTGAAATACCTTCACCGATGATGGCATTTTAATTTATGTCATGCTTTGTTTGTTGTCTTTTCATTCTAATCCATGCTATTTTGGCATCATCCTCTAAATATTTGTACACAGATAGAAAATTACACTAATGTTACTGGATTATTACTTTATCCATCGATCCCTTACAACAAAGATTCTAATGCGTAATTAAGACCATTATAGAGTAATAATCAAAACTACCATTATACACTACTAGTGATACATAATATTTAATTTTTGGCAAGCATGATTTACAATTTCATAAGAACACATGTTCAAAATATTAAGAAGGATCTTGGTTATTCGTCTGATTAATCTTCTCACATCGTACATATTGTGAGATTAAGTCAAATAGAGTACTTCGTTGAATTTCTACTAAGTTGGTGTTCATCTTTATCATAATAGTGTACTTTACTGCATTATACGGTGTATTGATATTCATTAGAGGTGGCAAAGTGGGTAACTTGGGCGGGTTTTTGTTGGGTAAAATGGATAATAAGTATAAGTGAGTCAACCAATTTATATCCATTTAATTAGATGGGTATAAATGAGTAAGTCAAAAAATGAATTGGGTAATCCAATTACCCATTTATAACCCATTTATTTTAACTTTTGTAAACTCATTTAAATTCATTTTTGCAAACTAAGTTATCAATTTATATCTCCTTTTGCACCCATCATTAGTTTTAAATATTTACTTATAATGTTCAATAAGCCTAATTATCATTTTTTTCTTATCCGTACTTTATGTCGCAAAATTACATGTTATTTAATAATTGAATAATAAGAATATAAAAAATTTGAACTAAGTACTATAAAAGCTAACATAAAAACTTAATCCAAAAATTTTGAACCCCTAACATTTTTTTCATATATAAATTTAAAATTTCATTTTGGAAAGATAGGAAAAGAGGTTAAAAATCATCATAAATTGGTAATATTGAAAAAATGAACAAGTTAACAAACTAAGAGAAAATAAAATAATAAAATAAAACCAACAAATAATGATAATAATGAAACTAAAGTAGTTAACATCATGACAAAATGAAAAATTTGAAAAAAAAATAGGTGGGGGAAGAGAAGAGACTTGGAGAAAGACAATTCTAAATGGGTTAATTGGGTTTCATGGGTTACCCAATAATACCCATTTAATAAATGGGTATTATTGGATAACTCATTTATATCCATATGAAAAAATTTAAAATACTCATATCCATCTATTCGTGGGTGGATATGGATAAATTTAATTAAATGGGTTGATTTGCCACCTATAATATTCATATCTACCAAAAATACTAAACGGTAGAAAATTAAGAGAAAAATATGTGTGTGATTCCAATAAGGTACTTTTTTGATGAGTAATTAATTCAACTTTATAATATATTTGATGTGAGAAGATCAACCACACGCATAACCAAGCGGTCCCTAAATACTTTTAATTGGTCCTAACTTTTTCTCTTAGTTGGGATGCATTTCATATCAAACAAGTTGGTATTTTCTTCTATCAAAGTGGTGTATATTACTATTATATCTACCAAAAGCTATTAGGCTAATTCCTCTGTTTATTGTTCAAAAAAACAAATCGTGCAAGTATTGATCTGACAAAGAGGAAATATTGAACTATTCCTGCCGGCTTACTAAGCCCGGTAGCCACCTAGATTTAAAAAAAAAAAAAAAACAAAAACAAAAAAAGCTGATAGCTATATCAGCCCGTAGCCATCGTCAAAAGGAAAAAAAAAAAAGGTTCGATGGGATGTCCACAAGAGATGTGCCCACCTGGAATGCCTTGATCGTAGGTCACGCAAAGAGTGGGATATGAGGGAAGCTTCTCGCTTGTTTTCTCATATGCTTTCCAGGAATGTGATTTCTTGGACGACAATGATATCGGGCTACTTGCAGAACGGTGAGTACGCAGATGCATTGGCGTTGTATCTGGAAATGGAGAAAGAGAAAGGATTGAGGCTCAGCCAAATGATCATAGCTATACTCCGTTATAGGACCAACTGCTACTTCCGAATCTTTTAGGCGGATATTCACATCTTTCCTGCCTAATTGTAAATTTGTAATTGCTGCTGCAGGGGGAAGGCATTTCAAATTTGTTGGGGCAATCTTGGCATGCACACATGGCGGCATAAAGGACGAGAGCTCTTCAAGGCAATGGAGCAAAAATTTTCTCTCACTCCTAGACTGGAACATTACGGATGTATGGTTGATCTTTTAGGTCGTGCAGGAGACTTGCAAGAAGCTTATCATCTTATATGGAGCATGCCCATGAAACCTGACTTTGTTATTTGGGGGACAATGCTGGGGCCATGCAGCCTTTTTTTTTTTTTTTTGGGGGGGGGTCTTTTGATGACGGCTGTCGGGTAGGACACAGCAATTTTTTAAAAATAAAATTTTGTAGCCTGTCAGATCAATACTTGCACGATTCTTTTTTGGACAATAAACGAAGAAATTAGCCAAGATATTAAGTGGTACAACAAATGATAAATAAAAAAAATAAGTGTGAAATGCAACATGGTACCCTTTTACATGAATAATTGATTTAACCTCTTAATACGTTTAATGTAAGAAGGTCACCGCATGCATAAACAAATAGCCTTTAAATATTTTGAAGTCATGCTAAATTGCCTTCCTTAGATAGGGTGCAATTCACATCAATGAAGTTGATGTTCTTCTCTAGCATGGTAGTGTACTTTACCATATTTTGTGGTTTACCGATAATTATATCTACCAAAAGATGCTAATCGTTACAACAACTAAAAGAAAGAAGATAAGATGAACATGAAATGCAACAAAATACTTTTTTACTTAAGTAATTAACTTAGTCTTGTAATATATTTGAGGTAAGAAAGTCAAGCACAAGCATGACCAAGAGGCTTCTAAATGTTTTGGACTCGTACTAGATTGGCCCTTTAGTTGCGATGCTATTTATATTAACCAAGTTAGTATTCTTCTCCAACATACTTTATTGCATTTTATGATGTGCCAATAGTTATGAAAAGTGATTAAAGAGAATAATCATAATCAGTAAAAACTACTCTTTGCTTAATTATGAATTTTAACTTTTTTGGATATTAATAAATCTATAATTTGAATACAAAAGCAAATGACAACATCACAAAATAATTATGCCGGTGGGATAGAAATGGGGCGGGGGCAGCAGCTCTGCTTCTCTCAAACGGGTAAACACTACATTCATTTGGGATCCTAAATCTGTAAGTTTTTCTCACTTAATTCTTGAATTAATGGGGGAAGATGAACCATGTGTTCATAGTCTTGGTTGCAAAAGTATAAGTTTTATACATATTGGTCAACTAATCTGCTTATCTAGAAATTGTTTGGATAAAAATGTAGGAATAATTTAAAAAATTGCAGCTGTTCATTGGCCAAATTTGGGGTTAAATCTGTTGGGTTGATTTGAAATTTTGAAATAACATAAAATAGCACTATATGCCTCTTATGTATTTGGCAACTTGAATCTTTAACAATTTTATTCCATGCAGTCCAAATTTGATGGACTTTTAATATTAGTCAAGTTGACATCAATTCCTGTAACTACAGTTGATATCAAGTCCTCAAAGGGGTCTTATTCCCTAGATATACATTATATTTCATATGTTATGCTGGACATTAGAATGTTTAGTTGCCATAGGATTCCAATCCGCAGCTTTAGTAGTAAAATCAGGATGGCATTTGGACTCTGGATTTGTCTAGTGGAGAAGCGCTGAGCTTCCCCGGACCGAATTGAACTGATGAGTTCGGTGTGCTGATGGGTAGAGTTGGTCCCAAACCTGCAAGACAGACAACAGGGTGATCTAACAGGGGACCCCGAGGTCGTCCCCGAGTGCACTCCGACGGTCAAGTTAGTTCTCCGGTGGGTGAGGTTTACGGGAATTAAGCAGCCGAGAGTAATGTGCCAATAGTGAGCGTACCTTGTGTAAGTAGTGAGCATTACCATTTATACCTTCCTAAGAGTCCGACCTCCGTACGTTTCGGGACTTGCCCGGTATAGCCTTTATCCCGCGCCGAGGGGAATCTCCTCCGACCTCTGCGGGATGGTCCCCTGGCTCTTCTGGAGCCCTAGTAGCGGCGCGGCCCAAGATGGTTGCCAGGGGCTTGTGGTCGAGGTCCAACTCGGCCATACCTGGACTGCCACGTGTCTAGACCCAGGACGGGGCTTCTGCACTAGCCCCCTAGATTAGGTAGGGCTGTCAGGTAGACCTAATCTACCCTTGCCACGTGGGAGGCTAGCGCCGCGCACTGCTCTGTCAAGGTCACCTCCGGTATAGTGCTGTCATAGGGAAGCCGTGCCCAGGTCCTTTCAGTTGTTGCGTCCCTTCGGTCTCCGTACCTTCATTAAATGCGTTCACATGGGACCGTTCGAATTCAAGCAACCGTTTTCCCCCATTTCACCCCCTATAAATGGGAGTCATCAGACTTCACTCGACTCTATTTGCCATTTTCTCCTTCCTTCGCGCATTTCCATTTCCCAGTAAAGAGGCTTCCGGCTCTCTGTGCCCAGATTCCGGCGACTCCTTCATCCTTTTCCCGCTCCAGTCACTAGTAAGTCTTTTCCCTTCCCCCTTCACTTTTTCCTCCTCCTTAGGCACTCTCTGCTTTTTATGTCGGATCATTCCGGCGTCATTTCCACCGCATCTCAAATCCCTTCCCGGCTTAGAGCCCCCCAGATTGTCATTTCTTCGTCTTCCTCCCTATCTGCATCTTCATCTTTGTCTTCACCCCCTCCTCTTTCTTCTTCTTCCGCTTCCAATCTCGACCTCCTCGAGCCCATAGCCATCATGAACTCTCCTTCCACTCACTCCCCTTCTACTCGAGCCCTGGAAGAGGCGGCCGAGCTTGATGCCCTCATCGAGCAGTAGGCCACATCCGTTCCCTCCCTCAAGTCCCCACATGACTCTCTCGGCGGAACTCAGGGGGAGCCGGGGAGGATAGGGACTCCTCCGAGGGGACTCATTCCCCCGAGCAGGAGGACGATGCTGAGCTCGACTTCGGTCGTCCCGACCACGAAGAGGTCACCATCTCACCCGAGACGGTGGCCGAGCTGGTCGGGTCCTTCTCCATCCCTCCGGCCTTCGAGCCAAGGGCTGTCGGGCCCAACGACCTCGCCAGCCGACCTCCCTCTGGCTTTGTAGCCATCTACAAGGAGCAGCTGCTTGGGGGGCTCCGACTACCAATCCCTTCAGCCCTGGCTGAGATCTTGAGCTATTGGGGGCTCAGGATCACCCAGGTTCATCCTAACTCGATCAGGATCATCATAGGATTCCTGATCTACTGCCATGTCTGCTCCATCCCCTACTCTCTCTCCCTCTTTCGAGCTGCCTACATCCTCAAGTTCTCCCTTCTTGGGTGGTATTACTTCTCCCACCGGACCGGGAACCAAGGTCGGGGGGACAAGAGCACCCAAGACCTGTTCTACGGGTTCCCCTCTTCCATCAAGAACTGGAAAGTGGACTTCTTTTTTGTCAAATTCATCGGCCTTGACGCCACCGTGTGGAAGGTCGGGGAGGTCAAATCCGATCCCTACCCGGAGGACCTGGACTCAGAGACCCTCATCCAGCTGGTGAGCTCCAAGGTGAAGTTCCATGCCACCAAATTCTCCATCGAGCAGATTTCTGCAGCCGGGTTGATGGGGACGTTGTCCGGGTCCTCCGGAGAGGTGGTGGCCTCCAAAACCGACCTCGATGCTTGTAACGCCGACTCTGTCCCTGCAGCTCGTTGCCTTTACGTATGTGCATATTATGATTTTTGTACTGACCTGTCTTTATTGACCCGACGATGTTTGTCGCAGTGAGGAGGCTTTCCAAACTACTGGGCGCACCTACGGAGGAGGCTACCCCCACCCCTCAGTCAGAGGCGGCCAAAGAGGCCCCTGGGACGGCTCCGACCCTGGGAGACGGCCAAACCCCCTAGAAGGAAGCGCCGGACACCTCCTCCCCTTCCAAGAAAGCCGCTAACAAGAAGAAGGCGATCGGACAGAAGAGGGGTTGAGGAGACGAGTCCTCCCAACCCGGGAAGAAGCTCGCGCTGGTCTCAACACAGCCCCCTCCCCTCACACTGACATTGGGAGGGCCAGTCCACCTAGGTATTGGCTCCGCTGAGGAGCATGCCCGGGAGTCGCCTCCCCCGAGCTTGTGGTACCTCCGCCACATAGCCCCCTGAAGCCGGGCCAGGTCCCCACTATGCACGACCCCCGCCACTTCTACCCATCCTGGGGGCTTTCCATCAACGACCGAGTCCAGTTTCCCGAGGTGACTCGCGAGCTGATGGCGGGTTCGGTCCTCCCGCGCGACAGGAGGTGGCTGGAGCTGGCCAGCCCCTCCGAGCTCCAGGACGCGTACTACACCGCTCAGGCTCATGTAAGTTCCCTAGCCGTTGGGCCAATTGTGCCTTTGTGTTTTGGCTAGATAGCGTAGCATGCTGACCTGTTTTCCCTCCACTTCAAGCCAACGCTGCTGGTGCTGTCCTGGCGGCCCGTTTCTCCAAACTGTCTCCCGACTTGGAGAAATTGCGAAAGAAAAAATCAGGAGACAGAACAGAAGCTGACCCAGGCTCTTAAGGAGGCAGACTCCCTTAAGGCCAAGCTGGGCCAGGCCGAGAAAGGGCTGGAGGCGGCCCAGGTCCAGCTCGCTTCCACTAGGTCGGAACTCGACTAGGAGAAGGTCGACGTGGCCAAGCTGAGGGAGGAGCACGCCATCGAGCTCTCCGGCACCGTCAACCGGGAGCGGAAGAGGGCTATTCGGGAGTTCATCTCCTCCGAATAGTTTGCCAATGACGTCGCCCTCCTCAACGAGCCCATCCTCCAGATTGGCTTCACGCAAGCTCTGGATAAGGTCAAGGAGCTCGGCTTGCCTGGCTTCGACTTGACCGCTTTCAAGGAGTACAACCCTAAAGTCGAGGAGAAAATAGACTGGCTCTTTGACGGGTATTGCAAGAGGCATGCCCTGAAGGAGCTAGCAGGCAGGAGTGATGTGGGAGCCGATCTGGCAGAGGTTCCCCTGGAGAAGGACGAGGCTCTCGGCAGAGCTCCCGGCAAGGAGCCATTAACCTAGGGCGGCGACCACTCCAGAAACCCTTTCCATCTTCTTATAAGGATGTGACCATGCTCCAGTTGAGAATGATCTTGAAGGTCCATCCGGGATGGATAGGTCCCCTGTCCGGGGCCTCTATGGCTACCTTGAATAGCCTTCACCATACGCCTCCCAACATGTTTAAGGTATACCTTCAGCCCCTACTCTAAGCAGGCTGCCAGCAAGAAGAATGGGGACCGAGCTGTCTTCGTTTTGTGGTTCAGCAGGCTTTGTAATAGATAGACTTCGAATGCATATGTAAAACTCGCAGAAAACTACCAACTTGGAAGTTTTGTAATAGATAGGTTTTGAATGCATATATAAAATTCGCAGGAAACTACCTTGCAATTCTCGCCCGCGCAAAACTCTAGCGACCAAAGTCGTGTGCCGACCTCCTGGGTCGAGCACCAAATATATCTCCTTCTTAATCTAACAACCAAATTGCCAAAGGCAATCAGGCTACCAGGACCATGTGCTGACCTCCCGGGTCGTGCACCGATTAGGCCCATCAAGGTAACGTGCCAGCCTCTTGGGGCTGAGCACCGAAATTTAAGGGCATTCCTGCCGACCTCCTGGGTCAAGCGCCTAACTTTTGAAGGCGTTCATGCCGATCTCCTAGGTCGAGCGTCGAACCCCGAATTCCAACAAACCCAAAATAGTTCACGCCGCGCCAACCTCTTGGGGCCGAGCGTCGGGCTTTCAGATTTCAGAGTCTTAAGCCATGCCGGCCTCCTCGGGTCGAGCATCCATTCGTGCCGACCTCTTGGGGCCGAGCGTTTGTTATGTTCATAAACAAATCACTAAGTCGTCAAGGATCCCCAGGCTCAGGTATCCACAAACTTCACCAAACTGCCTAATCGTCATGCCGACCTCCCGGGCCGAACATCGTAAGTATTCATGCCGACCTCCTGGGTCGAACGTGGAACCCACAGACTCTAACTTTTGGAGCCGTAGCGACCTCTTGGGGTCAATCCTCCACTTTGAAGTTTTAACCAGTGCCGACCTCTTGGGGTCGAGCATCACACTTTAAAGGTACTCCCGCCAACCTCTTGGGTTGAGCGTTGAACTTTCAGACCTCAAAGTTTTCATTCGTGCCGACCTCCTGGGGTCGAGCATCTACTTTGAAGTTTTGCCAACCTCTTGCGAGGCATCACATCATTACCTTTCATCCCCCTAACCCCCATTAGGACACTGAGTGAGGGAGCGCTGAGTGTGCTAGTGTAGGATTCGAACTACACTACGAACAGTCACAGATTGGAGAAGTGTCAAGTGCAGGGTACCACTGATCCATCCATTTTTGCGAGCTTACAGTAACCAGCTCGGCTCGCTTCGAGGACCTGGTATGGTCCTTCCCAATTTGGGTCGAGCTTGTTGGAGCTGTGAGCCCTGCTGACCGAGTTCTTCCTTAAGACAAGGTCTCCCGGCCGATACTGCACGTTTCTTACTTTTGCGTTGTGATAGTGAGCGAGTTGGATTTTGTACTTAGCCATCCGTATCGCCGCCCCCTCACGCTTAACCTCCGACATGTCCAAATTGCACCGTAGCTCCTCTTCATTGGCCGACGCGACGAAATTCTGTGTTCGAGGCGAGGGAAGTCCGACCTCTGCAGGCACCACCGCCTCTGTCCCATAAGTTAAGGAGAATGGGGTCTCGTGGGTAGCTGTCTTGGGCGTAGTGCGGTAAGCCCAGAGGACACTAGGAAGTTCCTTGAGCCAATTAGACTGGGCTAGTTCCAACCTAGTTTTCAGTCCCTGCAAAATGGTTCGGTTAGCATTTTTCACCTGATCGTTGGCCTGGGGGTGGCCGACCGATGTGAAATGCTGGTTGATCCCGAGCTCGGCACACCAGCTCTTGAAGGGGTTCTCAGCGAACTGGCGCCCGTTGTCGGATATCAAGACATGCGGAATCCCGAAGCGGCAGACTATATTTTTCCAGAAGAATTTTTGAATTGCCCTCCCAGAGATAGTGGCCAGAGGCTCTGCTTCCATCCACTTCGTGAAATAGTCGACGGCCACCACGAGGTGCTCGTATCTCCCCGAGGCTCGAGGGAAAGGACCCAGGAGATCTATCCCCCACTGGGCGAAGGGCCAGGGACTATGGATGAGGACCATTTGCCGGGCTGGCTGATGGCGCAGTGGAGCGTGCACCTGGCAAGCTCGGCACTTCTGAACCAGGGCCGCGGTATCTTGGAACACCGAGGGCCAATAGTAGCCCAGGAGAAGGCACTTTTTGGCCAATACTCGAGACCCCGCATGGGCCGCACATAAGCCCTCGTGAACTTCACGAAGGACGTAATCGCCCTCCTCTGGAGTCACGCACTTTAGCCAGGGGGACAGATACGACCTCCGATAGAGGGGCCCTCCAGCGTAGGCGTACTTGGGCCTTGAGTTGGAGTCGGCGAGCTTCCGCTTTGTCTTCGGGCAGGACACCCTAGCTGAGGAAGTTCATCAGCGGGGTCATTCAGGTGGCCGAGCCGTCTATGGTCAAGATTTGGACCTGATCAATGCTCTTTTGCTTGACCACCTCTACCAAGACTTCCTTGCTCAGGTGGGCAAATAAGTAGGATGCCAGCTTTGACAGGGCATCCGCGCGCTTGTTCTGGGATCTCGGCACCCGCTCGATTTCAAAAGTATCGAACAGGGCTATTGCCTCCCGTACCTTGGCCAGGTATTTCTTTATGACATCCTCCTTGGTTTCGTATTCCCCGCGAACTTGGAGGACGACGAGTTGGGAGTCGCTCCGGACTTTGATCGCGGTTATACCCATCTAGTGGGCTATCCGCAATCTTGTAAGTAAGGCCTTGTACTCGGATTCATTGTTGGATGCGGGGAAGTCAAATCGGAGGGCGTAGGTGAACTCTTCCCCGGTAGGCGAGATAAGCAGCAGGCCAGCTCCGCTCCCTTCCTTACTCGAAGCCCTATCTACGAACAGGATCCAAGGCTCTCCCGACCGCGACTCACTGGGCGGAAAGCTCTACCCGGTGATGGCCAAGTTAGCCCCCTCAGCGAGGAAGTCCGCCAAGGCTTGAGCCTTGATAGCGGTGTGAGGCTAATAGCCGATGTCGTGCTCGGCTAGTTCAATGGCCCACTTGATCATTCTGTCCGAGACCTCGGGCTTTGTAAGTATCTGCCGTAGGGGCTGATCCGTCATGATGACGATGCTGTGGGTCTGGAAGTAAGGTCGGAGCTTACGGGCCGCGTACACCAAGGCGAGGACCAGTTTCTCTGCCGGCGTGTACCGCGTTTCCGGCCCCTGCAAAGCACGGCTGACGTAGTATACCGGCCTCTGAGCCCCCCCGTCCTCACATACCAAGATCGTGCTGACGGTCTCGTTGCAAGCGGACAGGTATAGGAACAAGGTCTCCCCCTGCTCCGAGACGGTTAGAGTGGGCAACTCAGCCAGATAGGCCTTCAGGTCGGCGAAGGCTTTCTGGCACTTTGCAGTCCATTGAAAGTCCTTGGAAGCTTTCAAGATCCGGAAGAAGGGCAGCCCCAAGACCGCGGAACGCGAGAGGAATCTATTCAGGGCGGTCATCCTTCCTATGAGCCGCTGGACCTCCTTTACGCTCCTCGAGGGGGCCATGTCTATGATAGCCTGGATCTTATCTGGGTTGGCCCGGATCCCGTCTCGAGACATTAAGAATCCCAGGAACCTCCCCGACCTAACCCTGAAGGTACACTTCTTCGGATTCAGTCGCATTCGGCTCTTCCGCAGGATGCCCAGGATCTCCCTTAGGTCGGGGATGAGTTGCTGATTAGTTTGGCTCTTGACGATCATGTCATCTACGTAGACTTCCATGCTCCTACCGATCTGATTCTGGAATAGTTTGTTGACCAGACGCTGGTAGGTGGCTCCCACGTTCTTCAGGCCAAACGGCATAGTCCGATAGCAGTAGGTTCCTTCCTCGGTGATGAAGGAGGTCTTTTCCCGGTCCTTCTCAACCATCTCTATCTGGTGGTACCCCTTGAAGGCATCCAGAAAATACAAGACATCAAATCCCATAGTAGAATCTACTAACCTGTCGATTCTCGGCAGAGGAAAACAGTCCTTTGGGCAGGCTTTGTTGAGATCCGTGAAATCCACGCACATCCTTCAAATCTGGTCCTCCTTCTTAACCAATACCGGGTTGGTCAACCAGGTCGGGTAGTAGACCGCCAGGATGATCTTAGACTCCAGCAGTTTTCTGACCTCTTTCTTGATTACCTCATTTCTTTCTGGGGCGAAACTCCTTTTCTTTTGCTTCACCGGCTTGAAGCGAGGATCCACGTTGAGGTGGTGGACGGCCAGGTCGGTCAGAATTCCAGGCATGTCCTCAACCGTCCACGCGAAGACCTGGGAGTATTCCCTTAACAGGGCCTTCAAACCCTCCTCCTCAAGGGGTAGCAGCGAGCCGATGCGGATCACCTGGTCGGGCCGGTCCTCCCTCAAGGGGAACTCCTCAATCTCGTCCTGGGTGCCCAGCTGTCGGGTTTGCTCCCCTGAAATGTAGGGCTCCAGGCAGGTCGTTTGGGTGACCACCTTCTCCCGTCCTTGAAGCATGGCCAAGTAGCAAGCTCGGGCCACCTCTGGATCACCGCGTACCTCGACTATTCCTCCTGGAGTGGGGAATTTAACGCTGAGGTGGAGCGTTGAGGGGATAGCTCGGAGAGCGTTCAAGGCAGGCCGACCCAAGAACAGGTTGTACGGGGATTGTTGTTTGACCACCACGAAATTAACAGGGATGGTCCGGCATTTGGGGGTCTGCCCTACCGTGACCATCAGGGTGATCATTCCCTCCGGGTTGATAGGGGGTCCGGTGAAGCCCATCAATGGTGTCCGAACTGGGGTCAGCTGCCCGTCCTCCAAGCCGAGCTCCTTGAACACCTGATAGAACATGATGTCGACCGCACTTCCCTGGTCGACATATACCTTCTTCACTCAGTAGTTGTTGGTAACAATATCTATCACGATGGTCTCATGGTTCCCAAATGCTAGGGGACCGCATCGTTTGGCCCAAAAGTGATCTCCTCGTCCATGCGCAGCCGTTTCAGGGAGTCATCTCCCTCAGGGGGAGGTCGCCTGTTCTTCCGAATTGTGTGACTGTCTCTCCCGGTGGGGCCCCCGGCGATGGTGTTTATCACTCCCGCCAGGTTTTGGGTGTTCTGGTCGGGGGAGCAGCCCCGACGCACGTCACGCCGCTCAGGACGGTCGCGACTCCGGTATTCGTCCCGATCTCCACGGTAGGTGTGCCTGGACTCTTGGTCGGGGCAACCTTGCAGCACGAATCGCCCCAAGAAGCCGCACTGGATCAGATTTTTGATCTCCTTCCGCAGGGCCCAGCACCCCTCCGTATCTGTCCGACGTCGCGGTGGAAGGCACAGTACCGGTCCTGATTCCTCTTGTTCCGAGGTGTTCCCATCTTGGGCGGCTAACCTCCCAGGCCTTCCGCCTCCATAACAGCCAGGATCTGGGTCCTAGGCCGAGTCAAGGGGGTGTAGCCTTTCTCCGGGAGTGGTAGCGGAGCAGGGGCTTTCTCCCTTGAGAGCCGGTCAAAGACGTTTTTCTTGGCCGGACCATCCTTGCTCTCGGGGGGGTTTTCCCGTCCCCTCCGATCTCCGAACTCTCGATCTGACTCTTTTTTCAGACGGCCTGCCTCCTCCGCATTAGCGGTCGCGTGCGCCCTGGTCAGGAGATTCTCCAGATTTCCAGGAGGCTTCTCGGCCAGCTTGTAGAAGAGCTCCTCTACCCTGAACCCATTCATGAAGGCGGCCATGACCACCTTTTCATCTTTGTCCCTGACCTATAAACTCTCCGCGTTGAAACGGGTCATGAAATTCCTCAGGGACTCGTCGGGCCTTTGCCTGATAGCCATTAGGTGAGTCGCATTCTTCGAATAAGTTTTCGAGGAAACGAACTGGGTTACGAACTGTCTGGCCAGTTCAGGGAAACTCCGGATAGACCCTAGTGCCAGACCTTGGAACCAGAGCTGAGCCTTCCCCTTTAAGAACATGGGGAAGGTCTTGCAGCGGATTTCATCCGCGGCTGTTTACAGACGCATGTGCGTCAGGAAAACCGAGAGGTGGTCTTTCAGGTCGGTTGAAGCATCATACATCTCAATGCTCGGGATCTTGAACCTCCGGGATAGTGGGTAATCCTGTATCACCCGGGGAAAGGGCGAGGTGGTGTAGTTGTCCTCGTACAACAGCGGCCCCAAGATCTGTTCGAGTTCGTCTCGGACAGGTTTCTACGGAGAGAGGTCGCGCGGCCGGTTCTTGACAGACCGAGCAGGGGAACGCTCGAGCTCATTCCGCGTGGGTTTCCGTGGGGAGGGATTTCTTGGACGGCTCCCCTCGAACCGGTCGCGGGAGTATCTCTCGCTGTCCCCGACTACCGAGACTCGGGGGCGAGGGGAAGTCCGTGACCGTTTTCTTCTGGGGGGCTGGTCGCTTGACTCATCCTCCGAGGGGTCGGGAAGTGGTTCTTTCTCTTTCCCCTTCGCCTTGGAGGTCTGTGCACCACCGGTTTCGCCCCCCTCCTTCGCCTGCCGGATAATGTCTTTCAGCATGGGGAGGTTCTCTGTCACGAATTGGAAGATCTGCTGCCTCCGCTCCCCTGAGAGGGCTGAGCCCCCGGCACCCCGAGCCGCCTTGGCCTCCATTCGCTGGGATCCTTCGCCGGCTCCAGGGTCGGTGCTCTCTATCGTTCGCTTGGATCGCGTTCTCGCCATCAACACAGTCTTGATTACCTTACGAGTTTCCACAGACGGCGCCAACTGAAGAAGCGCTGAGCTTCCCCGGACCGAGCTGAACTGATGAGCTCGGTGTGCTGATGGGTAGAGCTGGTCCCAAGCCTGCAAGACAGACAACAGGGTGATCTAACAGGGGCCCCGAGGTCGTTCCCGAGGGCACTCCGATGGTCAAGTTAGTTCTCCGGTGGGTGAGGTTTACGGGAATTAAGCAGTCGAGAGTAATGTGCCAATAGTGAGCGTATCTTGTGTAAGTGGTGAGCATTACCATTTATACCTTCCTGAGAATCCGACCTCTGTACGTTTCGGGACTTGCCCGGTATTGCCCTTATCCCGCGCCGAGGAGAATCTCCTCTGACCTCTGCGGGATGGTCCCCTGGCCCTTCTGGAGCCCTAGCAGCGGCGCGACCCAGGACGGTTGTCAGGGGCCTGGGGTTGAGGCCCAACTTGGCCATACCTGGGCTGCCACGTGTCTAGACCCAGGACGGGGCCTCTGCATCTAGTTTAGATTTATTTAAAAGGATTAGACCGCTAGTCTACATACAAAATAGCAATCAAGTTCTTGATCAATGAAAGATTGATTAGTTTTGCTCCCCATCATCGATCTAGCTCGATCTTTGCTTCGTTTTTGGACTTTCTTCTAGAAATTGTGAGTCATTTAATGAATATGCCTCTCATCCGATTGGCCAAATTTGATGTTTATTAATGATTTTGCTCTATTATATGATTTATTTAAAATTCATCATTGTAAGCAGTCCATTTATTGTGGTATTTGCTTTTTTGCCTTTGTAGAATTGTTATCACAATGAATCAGTGCAAAAATCTGTGAGGACCAAAAAATTTTCTTATTTTTATCTTATTTTACTGGCTTATTTAAATATTTATTCACCCGTTTTCTCTGAATAATTTATTTCAACCATTTTAAATCCATTTGCATAGAATAATGCCTCACTTATATTTTTAAAACATCCCATTAGCAAATTTATTTTTTTGAGACTCGTTTAGCGAGAAATAGCGAGTACGCATTTTTCGAGGCAATATTCAATTCGAGAGTGTAATAATCTTGGAGAATTAAGAATGATCAATAGTAGACTAAGAAAAGTTAATTGAGAGATTAGAGGTGAGTGAGTTCAAATTTTCGCTTTATCGCACGCGAATCGGAAGTTTCTAGTGAATAATTTTAGTGTTAAAGAAATTACATTGGAGGTTTAGTGCATAAGTTAAACAATCAAGAGAGAAAACGGTGGTACGACACCCGCACGCGACACTATTTCTAGTTGACTTTTGAACATCTTTTGGCCACAAATCCCTTAAGCTTCCAAGAGAAGCTTCACAACACCAACCACACTCTCTCTCCTCTCCATAAGCTAGGCCGAACAGCAAGGGAAAGAAAGGAAGATAAGCTCCATTCCATCTTGTTCATCTTGCTTCCATTTCACCTCTCAAATTGCACCCAACTCACAAACCACTTGGAGATTAGCTTGAGCTCGGTTAAAGGCTTTATCTTGCGATGATTCTTGGAGTTTTGGTGGTGAAATTTCTAGTTTCTTCAAGACCTAAGGAGGTAATGTGACGCCCCGAAAGAATGAGTACGAGAACCCTTTGGTACGCCTTAGGGGGAGGTGGGGTCGTCACAGTTGGTATCAGAGCTTAGGTTTCAGATCTCTGTAGTGTATCCTAGGCATAAAGTTTAGGATGCCGGACTGTGGGTTTGGTTTGAAATATTAGTGATTCTTGCGGGATGTCTCGACTTGATTGGTACAAGATGGAATGTCGAGGACGACATTCTTTTAAGGGGGGGAGTTTGTGACGCCCCGAAAGAATGAGTGCGAGAACCCTTTGGTATGCCTTAGGGGGAGGTGGGGCCGTCACAGGTAACCATCAACTCATCTAATCTCTCCATTTAATACAAGATTTACTGTTGGATTTGCAAGGATTTGAACCCTAAGCATGGATTAGAATAGCGGACTTGAGGTGTTTAATTTCTTGCTTTAAATGTTAGGCTAGCGGTCTTGTGGTGACCTCTAGGTAGCTGCCTTGAGGATTAAATTCTTGTTTAATGTTGTTTATGTGTTGAATGAGAGGAATTATGGTTAGAAATAGAGAGAAAGTTGAGAAATGAGAGGAACTAGAACTAGCCGAATCTGTCCGGTGCTTTTTGTACCTGCCTTTCAAATTTTTGTGGGATGTTTTGCCGTGAAATTGGTTGATATATGTTTTATATGGTGTGTAGAAAGTTTCTACCAAAAATCATTTGAATTGGTTGAGCAAAACTTGAAATTTCGAAATTTGAAGAAAACTGGAAAATGTGTTCTGGCAGTCTGAACAGTACCACTTTGATCGAACATAACTCTTTGTACAAAAGTCAAAATCGAGTGCCGTTAGCGGCATTTGAAACTACACATTTGTAACTTTCCAACGGTATAAAATTCATTTTCTAGTTCAAATGGAGTGAGCTGTAGTGATTCGGCAAAATTTGATGTCCTGTTCTGATGGTCTAACCGAGAGAAGGTAGAAGCTGCATTTCGTGGCTCTATTTTCTCTCACTTGTGAACTGATTTTGAAAATGACTTGTTCTGATGAAATGTAGAGTTTTGAATCTAATTTCCAACTCCACCAACCATTCTCAATTTCAAGTTGTATTGAGTGAGATATGGTTCAATTTATAAACTGTGCTAAAGCTGGAAATCTGGAAAACCCTTTCTTCTTGCTAGCTGACTGGTTAGGTTTGATATGGGACATTTCGTTTCGAAAATCTTGATGTTCATTGCTTTTCAAATGCTTATTAAGTGTTCCTAGAACCTTGGCTTAAAAAATGGATAGAATTGGAGTTGATTTCATTGGGCAAAATGTTTGAAAAAGGAAAAGAAAGCAAGAAGACAGATTTGCTTTAAGAATTTCCTAAACTTTGGTAGTTTTGTTAACTACCTTCCCGTACAAGTTTTTACGTGAAATTTGATAGAGGAGTAGTCCTCATATGGATGTTGAATTTTACCAAATTTGGTGTTATTCTAAGACAATTTCGATACCCAAATGATGTCCCAAAATTTGATTTCCAAATCTGAAAAATTTCTGATTTGTGCTCAAATTCCAGCCGACTTTAGACTATTATATCTCAATGCTCAAAACTCTAAATTTAGTTCCGTTTGGCTTGTTTGAAACTTTGTTATGGATTTGTATTGTGTTACAAATTTCAAAGGCTAGTTCATTTTTTGTGAATTTTACCGAATTTCCAAATTTTGCCGAAAAACAAGAATGAAACTGCCTTGTATGCTTAAATCAGCCACTTTGAGCTGAAATTTGAATGTCTTCCGTTTGGAATCATGGGAAAGTATATTCTAGGAACTTTTAGTACTTTGAACCAAGATTCCAAGGGTAAAAGTTTTTCAATTTTGGACCTATTGAGTGCAAGTTCTAATTTTTCTAAGTTTGATGCACAGAACTGAATTTTTCCGACTTGTTAGGAAATGAGTTTTTGGAAACTCTTCCCTATCCTTTGTGATTGATTGACCGTTTTAAACTTGATTTCATCGAGGAAATCAGTTTTTCTTGTGTTATTAAATTCCACTTTTGAGTCTCGATTTTCGAGTAATTAAGGCTCTCTTTCATGATATTTTTTTAGTATTGTACAAGTGTACAATATTCCTTGTTAGTAAGGGAGTTGTAAGTAATAGTGTGTGATAGTCAATTATTATTTGTTCAGGTGCTCAAGGGGACCTTCAAGAGGATTTCGAAGTGGACGCCTAAAAGCTTGTTTGAACACTTACTCCCTTATTTTGATTGGTGAGTGTCAAATGCATGATTTGTTGCAATTATGTGAGTTGTTTCTTATGGACTGAATGGTTTACAACTGTTGAGTCGAGTGTGTACGTGATCGCACTCATTCTCTTTTAACTGATTGCACAACAGAACTGCTCATAATTGAATTGTATTTGTTTGACTGGATGTTGTTGGAGTGAATCTCCTCGACTTATAACTGAACTGTCTGCATGTCGTTGGAGTGAATCTCCTCGACTTATAACTGAGCTGTGGGGATGCCCAAATCTCAATTGGCCAACCTTGCGGCTCGAGTCAGCAAGGGCTTGGTCAAGAAGCTTGGTGAACCATGAGATAACTGTAAGCTTGATCTATTGAGAGATTTTGCTTGGCCTACTCGCGTAGTAGTGCCTTTTTATAGAAGTTCGTGCCCGGTGTGGTGAAATGGTGGACGGAACTGTGAAGTGTAAGTGGAGTTCTACGGATTTAAATGCCGACCCGGTTGACAGAGTGTCATCGCGAGGAGGTATGCGATCGAGCCTTGGCAAAGCAAGTGGAACAAAGCTCCTAAGAGCTCCTGTATCCTCATTGAATGTGTTTAATTGAAAATTGTAAATTGCTTGAATGTTACAGCCTTATTTCTTGTTTAAATGTTATTACTACCTGAACTATGTGTATTGCATGTTTTCTTGGCCTTGCTGAGCGTTAGCTCATCCCATTAGATTTGTTTTCCTTAACAGGGACCGAGATGGAAAGAGTTATGGAGAAACCAACTTAAGGTACTTTTGTTTAGGGTTTTAAAGGTATTAGACTAGACATCTTTTGGAAGTTGTGTATTTTGAGAAAATGGTTGTATTTTGAAACTAGTGATGTAAGATTGAATTTTTATATTTGGAAATGACTTCTTGTATTTATTTCGACTTTTGTTATTAGTTGTTATCCTTTAAATTTGAATTGGAATTGTACTGAATCCTGGCAAGAGCGGGGCAGGCGTCCCATCGATACCCTTTGGTTCACCTTAGGGAGAAGTGGGGGCATCACAGTTGGTATCAGAGTTTAGATTTCAGATCTTTGTAGGGTATCTTAGGTTAAAAGTTTTGGATACCGGACCGTGGGATTTACTTGAACACTAACCTATTGTATTCCAGTGGTTAAAGAAAATTGGTACTCGAGAGTTTCTTAAACGGCATTGGTGGAAAAGAGACTAGGTTTAGAGATCTATTTGGGAGATGTATTCGAGACCTTACTCTTAAGAATGGGGATTAAATGACTTAGTTATACTTTAAGTGATATTTGAGCGAGTTAGCGACTTTAAGTTTCTAACCTGGAAGTTGTGGTTGTTTTACAGGGATGGAGAATGGAAATGGGAACGTGCTGCTAATGGTAATGGTCAGGCTAATGCCCACGTGGAGCCCCTTAAGTCTATTTACTATCGAGCACAGGATGGAAGAGCTTGTGTGCGTTACTCACCTTCTACTAGGTTTCCTCGATGTCTCTGTAGGGCGACATATGCTTACCTGAATGTCCTCGTATTTGCTATTGATGATGAGTGTCGCCAGTTGGTAAATACCAACAGAACTCTACTTCAGGAGGTGGAGGAGGTAAGCCTTATGGTGAACGCTCAGGGTGACAGGATTGCAGAGTTAGAGGGAACATTAGTGGACGAGGTGGCTAGGGCCGAGGTTGCCCGGGATGAGCTTCAGAGAGTTAGGGCTTGACTTACTAGGATAGGTGAGAAGATCCGGGATCGAGCTTTCGGGATCTTGGCCGATGCCACTATGCTGATTGATGAGGTGATGGAGGTTGTGCATAGTCTAGTTCAGGAGGGCTTTGGGGCGGAGCCTTTCGAGAAAGATCCTGAGAAGGAGGTTTTGCCTGATAGTCCTACTGTGGATTAGACGAGAGTGGTGACTCTCTTTTGACTTTTGTGGTTAGAAATAGTTGGGGTGATGCTAGTGCAATGGCCATTGTATTTTGCTTGACGGTGTGGCTTACTTTTGAGGCACTTGGCTCTATTTTAGTCGTACATGACTAAAAGTACTTTTGTGGCACTTTTGTGCTATATTTTTAAAATATCCCATGACTTGCTAATTGTATGGATTTTAAATTGCTGATATATGTAAATTATTGTTATTTCCAATGTTTTCATGATTGACTTTTATTTTAAAGTATTTTTTCGCGTAATTATTTTATTTCTTGCACTAGGTATAACTAGAATTATGAATGGACGAAGAAGTGGCAGAGGTCGTGGGCGAGAGACTAGGCAAACCCAACCTCAAAGAGATGATCAGGGTTCGGCAACTGGATCTACCCATGGACAAGAGAATCTAAAGGGTAACCAAGTGACTACTGTCATTAATAGGATGACTGATATCCTTGAACGATTAGCTGAGAGATAGGGTCCAGGGCCAATTAACCAACCCAGGGCCCAGGATAGAGGGGAAGATAGAGTCTTGGAGAGGTTTCTGAAATTTAACCCACCTAAATTCACTGGGGAACCTGATCCCGAGGTAGCGAAGAACTGGTTGGAGAGGATGAACAACATATTCGCTGCCTTAGACTATACCGAAGATAGGCGAGTGGACTTTGCTACTTTCCAATTTGAGGGTGTAGCACGTGCTTGGTGGGATTTGATAAGAAAAAAATGGAAAAGACCGCAAATCCCGTGGACTTGGGAAAACTTCACGAGAGAGTTTAATAAGAAGTTTCTTCCACCCTTGATTCAATAGAAAAGGGATTCAAGAGAAAAGGGAGGACGAATTTATAAAATTGAGGCAGGGAGTTTCTAGCGTGACTGAATATGAAGAAAAATTTACTAAATTTTCTAAGTATACCCCGGAATTAGTGACTAATGAGCGAAAAAGGATAAGACGTTTTGTGCAACGACTTAATGTAGAGATTCATGAGGGGTTGGCGGCAGTCCAAATCTTTACTTTCACTAATGTGACGCCCCCACTTCTGCTAAGGGCGAACCTTAGGGTATCGGCGGGACGCCTGCCTAACTTGTGCCAGGACTGAATACTTAAAATGAGAAAATAGATTCCACGCTAAAAGAAAGCTCTATTAGAGCTTCAAAAGTTGCATAGACTAGTTCATCAAGTCATACATACCACGAGTACCAGAAAGTAAATCCTAAAAAAGCTGATAACTACAACCATCACAACAACTATATACATCTTACTAGTCAACTTCTAACAAGTACAAATTCAACTCATCTATAATCAAAACACTAAACACCTTCCCGATCGATCCCCGCATTGGCCCCCTGCTAAGGAAAACAAATAGAATGGGGTAAGCTATATGCTTAGTGAATAATCATGGGTAAAAATGTAAACTCACATAATTAAACAAGTAAATCAGGATATTTCACATCAACAACAGAAAAGTAACATCACAATGGTAGGATACAGGTGGCTCCAAAGCCAGTTCAATTCCCCGAGCTTGAACGCCTGTTGACACTCCGTCAACCAAAGTACTCATGGTCCGTAGACTCCACTTAACTTTTCCCGTTCACCTTATCAACCCCCGCTGGCCAGTCAACAGCACACAGCAGTTTGAATGAAACAAAATAACTTAGCTTTTGTCAAACCTTTAACAAGGAACTAAATCCCAAGGTTAGCATGAAACTATCTTCGACCAAATCCCAACTGGGTCGAATAGTTCATCTAACCCTTGGAATCGGGTTGGAACCAAGCCCTGAGATATCCGATCTCTCAAAAGATGGTATCTCTCAACAAAGTACACAACAAAGTACTTACCCCAAACAGCACACAACAAATGGAGTTCAATTCAATTCATGCAATTACCCCCATCAACACACAGCAAAAGGGTGATACACAAGTCATGCAATCATCCTCATCAGCACACAACAAAAGGATGATACTCAAGTCATGTAATCACCCTCATTAGCACACAGCAAAAGGGTGATACTCAACATAAGGCATGTATTCTCACATAAGAAATCAAAACAAAGGATGGGTTTAAGTCGAGTGAGATAAAGCACACCCTCGCCTGAGTACCCACTTAACATATACAAAACACTTTAACAATTCCGCATCAATAACAACCCAATTACTCACTTGATAAAGCTTAGTACGAAAATGATACAATTCACTGAGTTTGTCTGTCACTGTGAAAAGCCTCACAATCTGTATTGACAGATTATATCTACACATAAGTGAAATGGCCATACAATAGCAGTTTATAACGTAAACGATCGAAAACGATCGAAAACGGTCAAAAATAATAAAAAACGGTCAAAAACGACGTTGAGGCCAAAAGAATGTCGAAATTGGCCGAAACGGCCGGAATGGTAACAAAATAACAAAACTAGACCTAAATGGTCCAAAATGGCAAAAAACGGTTGAGAAATGCACTTGTGCGTGCGTGGAAATAAAAATGGTACAAAACAGGTTACACGATTTTGCCCATAACTGGAGTTGTGGTTATCGGATCAAAATGTACTAGGTAGTGTTCGAAACTTAAACAAAATGTTACAAATTCCATGAGACACCTCAACCCAGTTTTTAGTGTATCCAAGTTAAATTTGCAAAATACAGAATTAGAACTCCAAAGGCTAGTTTATCTTTCTCGTGAAAATTTGGCGGCATGCCCCTTGTGTTTACCCATTTTCCAGCTATTTATGACTTCAATATTTTCCTTAAACAATTCCAAAGTCACACATAGAATAACCTCATTTCAATAGCTGTTCAATAGGCTCAAATTCATACAAATACAAAATTAAACTAGGTACATGTTCGGAAATGAAATGTAAGGCATAAATTAAAAGACAGATTTGCCATCACTTAGCGTAAAGAGCACAACCGAAGCTACGCTTATCGGATTGGGATGAAATTGATACCGTTTCGAAGCTAAGACAAAGGCCTACAACTTTGATGAAGATCACTCAGTCCAGTTGGTAGTGTATCTAGGTCAAAAGTCTGGATTAAAAAACCAAAATCTCACATTCAAGCTAGTTAACCGCATTATGCGTAAATGACAATAACTCAGGATACCGAAGTCCAATCGAGGCGATTCCAGGGGCGTTGGAAATATAAGACATAGTACTACAACTTTCATGTTTTGACCATAAGATAGTTCACTATGTATCAAACTAAACAAATGCAACCAACTTAGTGTACTGTCAAAACTGTCCACTGACTTTACTCCTATGGCAGTCAGGGTATTTTCATCTTTTCACAGGCTACGTTGGTCCGATTGAGCTGTAATTTTGTAGGAAATCAGAAAATATCATTCTATACAACTTTCATGTTTTGTTCTAAGCCTAATTTGGCCTCTAACATAATGAACTAGAACCGGGCAGAACAGGGGAGGTGCAAAATCGAAAATCTGGAATTTCTACCTACAAGTGCTAATCTTCATAATTCTAGGTTAAAACACTACCTCACCTCCTTATCTACACTTATTCCCATCATAATCCATCTAAACAAGAATAAATATGGCTGATCAATACAAACCCTAACTCACCAATTCTCCCAAAATCACCACAACTACTTCCATAGTAACTAATTTGACCAAATCATGAGTTATATAACAACTTAAACTAAAGTAAAAGAACCAAAGATAAGGGACAACCAAAATACCTCAAGAACAAGCTTTCAAAGGATATCCTCCACCTCTCTTAGAAATTTTTGGTTCCTTAAGTTTCCCAAACTCTCAAACTATTGATTAATCGGTTTAGTTTTTCTTGTTTTCACTCAAATGGTTCAAACTCAAGATGGATTGAAGTTGTTTCTCTTGCTCTCTCTCTCTCTCTTAAGCTCGGCCAGACCAGGGGAAAATGGTGAAGAAATAGAGCCAATGTGAAGATAAGAAGCAAAGAAAATTGGCTTGGTCAAGGAACCATAGGTGGCCGACACTTGTCACCACCAAAACCAACTAAAATTTTATTTTCTTTTCCTTGCATTTTAGGTCAATAATTTCGGCTATAAGGCTGAGGATGAGGGAGATATTTTGCAAAAATATCAAGGGTATGTGGTGGTAGGGAGGTGGTGGTCAAGTGGTGGGTTCAATCGGTAGTGATCGATACCCGTCGGTTTGAGCCAATTTTTTCTTAAATCGCGTATACTAGGGTTTTTACCTTCTAATCACTAACTTATTATTATCACTTCTAATCATATAATATTTTCTCATCCAAAAGTCAATGTTACCTATCAAATTTGATCCTCACTCCGTACTGAATAGTCATACTACGGAAAAACGTGAAAACCCTAATTCACTCTAACTTAAAAATGGAAAGGAAAAACCTTTACATTCATGTTCATTTGCACTTATTGTGGGGTGATTGGGTGGTAGGGCTATTATAAAATCATAAGTTCCAAATAAAAGGGAATTTTTAAGAAAAACGTGAGGGGTTTTACAATTCCATAAATTGAATTTAGGGTTTCGGTTAAAATATGAGAAATTTGAGAAAACGGCCAGTCACAAGTGAAACTAGGGTTTTGATTAGACTTTTAGGGTTTCTAGTCTTTTAAAACAAAACAAGGTTTTAAATCAAACCCAAATAAATAACTTTAGTATCTTCTTTGAAACAAAATAATGTTTTAAAATAAAAATAAACTAAGAAACCGTAATATCCTCTTTGAGACTAAACAAAAGATGATCCTAAAAGTTGGGGTATCACAACTGAAGCCTTAGAGAAAGCACAGAGAGTCAAAAGTGCAAGGCTGCATGTTAAGGATTTCCATGCTAAGAAAAGGAACACTCCTAATTACTCCTCTGATCAAGCAAGTAAAAGTACACCACCTTTTAAAAAGGAAAAAAAAAAGGGAGGAGTGGGGATACCTAGTACACAAAAAGGAACTCAAAATAGAGAAGGCGACAATAGACGAGGTCAATCGAAAGAGACACCTTCTGATGGTCAGGTCGTGACTCCTCAAGTTAGTTGTGGCTACTATGGCAAGTCCAATCATGTGGAAAATAATTATTGGAGAAAATCGGGAAAGTGCTTGTATTGTGGTAGTGCCAAACACCAACTCGCAAGTTGTCCAAAAGTACCGAAGGTAAGAGGTAGTACTCAAAGGCCAGAAAAATCGGCTTCCAAACAAACTAGTGCTGGAGGAAGTCGATCTAAAGCGACGGCTAGAGTTTATGCACTAGGCCATTAACAAGTTTCTAATTCCACTAAGGTCATTGGAGGTATGATTCTTGTTTTTATTGTTTAGCTAAGGTTCTAAATGACCTTGATACGACACACTCTTTTTTGAACCCTAGATTTATGAGTGAGGGTATACGTGAGGCCGATTCAGTTACCTTATGACTTGGAGATTAACACGCTTAATGGGAAAAATCAAAGTTTAGTTACTAGTTGGGAGAATAGAAATTGTGAGATATGACTTGGAAAGTGTAAATTATTGATTGATCTAATAAGTATAACTATTAAGGAATATCATATTGGGCCTGTTTGGAACCTGAGTTTTTTGGGAGTTTGTCTAAAACTTTACTGTAGTGCATTGTAGAAGTTTTTGAAAAAATTTTGTAGAAGTTTTTGTAAGGTGAAATTTTTTTTCCATTCCTTTTTTTCTTTCCTTTTCTCTTTCTCTTTCTTTTTCTTTTTCTTTTTCTTTCTTTCCTTTTTCTTTTCTTTCTTTCTTCTTCTTCTTCTTCCCAGTTACCTCCGCCACTCCTCTCCTCCCTTTCCCCTTCTCCTTCTCTCCCCGCCATCCCCCTCCCCCCGCCTTCTCCCTCAGCCCCGCCACCCCTGCAAAAGCTCCCCCCCTCTCCCTCTGCCCGCAACCTCCCTCCCCCACCCCTGTACTGTGGTGAAGGGAGCTAAGAGGAACAGCGGCAAGATAGGAGTTACGAAGAGGAGAGAGAACGCGCGAGGGCTTTGGGTCGCGGCCAAAGAGGAACGGCGGTTCACGGTGGAGCCAGGGGACGTGGCGTGAGCGACAGGCGGCGGTTGGGCTGGAGTCGCGCGAGGTGGTGGTGGCTTCGTCGGCGTTGCGAGGGAGAGAGGAGGGCTGTGGTGTCGCTGGAGTCGCGCGGCCGTGGGCAGCGGAGACCGAGAAACGCATAAGAGGAGAGAGACGTGCGGCGAGATGGTGGCGTACGCTGGTGATGAGGGGAGGAGATGGCGGCGGACAAAGGGGGAAGGTGGCGGGGAAAGGCAGAGGGAAAGAAGGGAGGGGGGAGGGAGAAAAAAAAAAAAGAAAAAAGAGATTTTAGAAACCAACATATCGGTCAAAAGGGGAGGGGAGGGAGAGAAAAAGAAAAGAGGAAGGCCGGCAAAAGTTGGCCGGAATAGTTACCGGCTCTGGAAGCGGTGGTGGAGGTGGTGGCCGGTTGGGCAGGGAAAGAAAAAGAAGAAGAAAAGTTGAAGGGAAAATTTTTTGTGTATTATTTTGAAGCGTGTAGGTAAAAAATTTTGATAAATTTTTTGGGGTTCCTGTAACAAAATTTGTTAAAAAACTAGTAGCTAAAAAACTAGGTCAAAAACTTCACTTCCAAACAAGCCCATTATTCTAGGTGTGAATTTTGAGTACGAAATTCTTTTTAAGGAGGGAAGGATGTGAGAACCCAAAAATTTTCTTATTTTTATCTTATTTTACTGGTTTATTTAAATATTTATTCACCCGTTTTCTCCTAATAATTTATTTCAACCATTTTAAATCCATTTGCATAGAATAATGCCTCACTTATATTTTTAAAACATCCCATTAGCAAATTTATTTTTTTGAGACTCGTTTAGCGAGAAATAGAAAGTATGTGTTTTTCGAGACAAATTCGATTCGAAAGTGTAATAATCTTGGAGAATTAAGAATGATCAATAGTAGACTAAGAAAAGTTAATTGAGAGATTAGAGATGAGTGAGTTCAAATTTTCACTTTATCACGCGCGAATCGGAAGTTCGTATATTTCGAGCCGCAACGGTTAAATGGAGATTTAAGAAATTTATTCTAAACTACTAAGAGTGAATAATTATAGTATTAAAGGAATTACATTGGAGGTTTAGTGCACAAGTAAAACAAACCAAGAGAGAAAACGGTGGTACGACACCCGCGCGCGACATTATTCCTAGTTGACTTTTGAACACCTTTGGCCACAAATCCCTTAAGCTTCGAAGAGAAGCTTCATAACACCAACCACACTCTCTCTCCTCTCCATAAGCTCGGCCAAACAGCAAGGGAAAGAAAGGAAGAGAAGCTCCACTCCATCTTGTTCATCTTGCTTCCATTTCACCTCTCAAATTGCACCCAACTCACAAACCACTTGGGGATTAGTTTGAGCTTGGTGAAAGGCTTCATCTTGTGGTGATTCTTGGAGTTTTGGTGGTGAAATTTCTAGTTTCTTCAAGAGCTAAGGAGGTAACCATCAACTCATCTAATGTCTTCATTTAATACAAGATTTATGGTTGGATTTGCAAGTATTTGAACCCTAAGCATGGATTAGGCTAGCGGACTTGAAGTGTTTAATTTCTTACATTATATGTTAGGCTAGTGGTCTTGTGGTGACCTCTAGGTAGCTGCCTTAAGGATTAAATGCTTGTTTAATATTGTTTATGTGTTGAATGAGATGAATTATGGTTAGAAATGGAGAGAAAGTTGAAAAATGAGAGGAACTAGAACTGGACAAATCTGTCCAGTGCTTTTCATACCCGTCTTTCAAATTTTTGTGGGTTGTTTTGCTGTGAAATTTGTTGATATATGTTGTATATGGTGTGTGGAAAGTTTCTACCAAAAATCATTTGAATTGGTTGAGCAAAACTTGAAATTTCGAAATTTGAAGAAAACTGAAAAATGTGTTCTGGCAGTTTAAATGTGTTCTGATGGTCTATACGAGAGAAGGTAGAAGCTACATTTTGTGGCTCTATTTTCTCTCACTTGTGAACTGATTTTGAGAACGACTTGTTCTAATGAAATGTAGAGTTTTGAATCTAGTTTCCAACTCCACCAACCATTCTCAATTTCAAGCTGTATTGATTGAGATATGGTTCAATTTATAAACTGTGCTAAAGCTGGAAATCTGGAAAACCCTTTCTTCTTGCTAGCTGACTGGTTAGGTTTGATTTGGGACGTTTTGTTTCAAAAATCTTGATGTTCATCGCTTTTCAAATGCTTATTAAGTGTTTCTAGAACCTTGGTTTAAAAAATGGATAGAATTGGAGTTGATTTCATTGCGCAAAATGTTTGAAAAAGGAAAAGAAAGCAAGAAGACAGATTTGCTTTAAGAATTTCCTAAATTTTGGTAGTTTTATTAACTACCTTCTCGTATGAGTTTTTACGTGACATTTGATAGAGGAGTAGTTCTCATATGGAAGTTGAATTGTACCAAATTTGGTGTTATTCTAAGACCATTTCGATACCCAAATGATGTCCCAAAAATTTTCTTTCCAAATCTGGAAAATTTCTGATTTGTGCTCAAATTCCAGCCGACTTTAGACTATTATATCTCAATGCTCAAAACTCCGAATTTAGTTCCATTCGGCTTGTTTGAGACTTTGTTATGGATTTGTATTGTGTTACAAATTTCAAAAGCTAGTTCATTTTTTGTGAATTTTACCGAATTTCCAAAGTTTGCCGAAAAACAAGACTGAAACTGCCTTGTATGCTTAAATCAGCCACTTTGAGCTGAAATTTGAATGTCTTCCATTTGGAATCATGGGAAAGTGTCTTTTAGGAACTTTTAGTACTTTGAACCAAGATTCCAAGGGTTAAAGTTTTCCAATTTTGGACCTATTTGTGAGGACCCGCAAATTTTTCAATTTTTTAAACCCCTATTTTTGGCTCATTTAATTATTTATTTGAATATTTGCCCTGAATAATATTTTCTAACCTTATTAGACTTAAATACATGGAATTATGACTTCATTATAGTTCTAAAATGACTCGTTTCAAAAATTAAATTTTGGAAGCTCGATTAATGAAAATAGTGAAAACATGTTTGAAAATTTTAGCCAATTGGGAGTACAATAAGCTCGGAAAATTGGAGACATGTACAATGGTTCTAAAATAGGTAATTTTAGGTTTAAGTACTCAAGTGATAGTTAGTGGTACGATCGTTATAAGAAATTCTCGAAGGTTTCACTCTATCGCGCCTAAATTGGAAATACGCGTTTTCACGCGCACGATTAATTGAAAAACTTTAGACCATTATTTTGGGACAATTAAGAATGAATAATATTTATATGAATATAAGTGCATTAGAGGTTTAGTGCACAAGTGAAATAAACCCGAGAGGAAACGCGCGCATACGCGCACTATTGGAGAGTTGACTTTGTACAATTGGAGCCTACAATTACTAAGCTTCTCACGGAAGCTTCCTCATCAGCCATAACACTCTTTTCTTTTCCTCAAGCTGGCCGAACAACACAAGGAAGAAGAAGACCCATTTCTTCATCTCATTTCTCTCAAATTTGCACTAAATCACCTCAAATTTCTACCACACACACAAAATAACTTGCAGATCATCTTAAGTTACAAAAAGGGGGCTGCTTTTCATGGTTTTCTTGGGCTAAGAAGGACCGAAAATTTCTGCCTAAGTCATCAACTAAGGTAATCAATGATCAACCTCTCAATTCTTGGCTTATGGAAGTAATATAGCATTTATAAACCCTTGCATGCTTATGGGTAGCTCGTCTATGATGAAAATTTGGTTGTGTGGGCTCTATGAACTCCCACTTTGATTGATGGACTGATTTGGTGGTTGATAATGATAATTATGTTGGTTTAGTGCTTAAATTAGTGGTATAATGTTGGGTTATTGTTAGAAACTCCAAGATGGTGCAATGGCCAAAAGTGACTATTTTACCCCTACCTTGTCCGACCACTTTTGTGCAAACTTTTGAGGTTCTAATGGATTTTTTATGTTGTTTACATGTTATATTGGTTGTGTTAAAAGTTTCATTGAAAAATAACATGATTTGATCACCCAAATGTCGGAAATTCGAAAGCTTGAAAATCTGGAATTTGAATCCCGTCATTGCCCAGGCAGTCTTCTTGTTTCGGCCATCAATTGTTGTTCTGATATCGGAATCGAGTGCCGTTTGCGGCATTGGAAACTAGAAATTCCTAGATTTCCGTTGGTATAAAATGCATGTCCTGGTTCCACTTGAGCTAGCCAAACCATTCATTTGAAATCCACTGTCCTGTTTCGTCGCTTCCTGGAAGGCAGCTCATGAGCTGCAACTTAATCCTCACGAACGAGCTGGTTATGGATGGATTTTGAAAATGGTTTCTTCTGAGAAAATGTAGCCTTATAAGTCTATTTTCCAATGCCACCAACCATTCTCAATTCTGAGTTGAATTGAGTGATTTATGATCAAAACTCAAATCTGGTCTGGTGAAGGAATACCTTACATTTGGACAGATTTGAACTAGCAATGGTTTGGGACTTGTTATCCGAAATTTCTTGGTGTAAATCACCTATCAAATGTACCTTGGACAAATTTTAGACATTACCTACCAGAATGAATCATGTTTGAGTCGTTTATTGGCCAAATGTTTGGAAAACGGCAAACCGAAAGCTCAAAGGCAGCTTAGCCTTAGAACTTCTTGCGATTTCAACTGTTTTGTTAAACGACTTCCCATTTATATTTTTCTATGAAATTTTGTAAGGGAGTGGCCCTTATATATTAGTATATTCATACCAAATTTGGTGTCATTCCGAGTCTATTTTGCAACCAAACTAAAGTCCCAAAGTTTGGAACTCAAATCTGGAAAACTGTTCCCATAATGCTCAGACAGCTCGCTTGTTTCGTCCATAATTCTGTACTCCGATGTCAAAATCGAGTGCCGTCAGTGGCATTTGAAACTAGACATTCCCATATTTTCAAAAGTATAAAATACAACCCCAGATTCCATCCGAGCAGCCCGTACCAACCATTTAAAGTCGGATGTTCTGTTTCTCTGTTTTCCTGGAACGAAATGCTGAGGCTGCAACTTGAGGCTCGAATTCGAGCTAGTTGTGTGCTGAATTTTAAAATGA
This sequence comes from Coffea arabica, assembly GCF_036785885.1. Taxonomy (NCBI): domain Eukaryota; kingdom Viridiplantae; phylum Streptophyta; class Magnoliopsida; order Gentianales; family Rubiaceae; genus Coffea; species Coffea arabica. The sequence goes on along the minus strand of NC_092316.1, from coordinate 41,778,666 downwards.
TTTCTTTTGTGAAATTATATCTCTATGAATTTATTTTCCAACGCCATAAACCATGACCAATTCTGAGTTAATTTGAGTGATTTGTGATCAAAATACGGAACCTGTCCTGTTCTTGAAAACCCTAAATTTTGGGCAAAATTGATGCTAGACTTGGTGTGGACTTGCCAATTGAATTTCTTGGAGTTAAAACACTTACCAAATGTACCATGAATGTTCCTTAGGCTTTTCTTACACAAATGAACCATGTTTGAAGGATTTTCCCTGGTCAAATGTTTGGAAAGGAAAACAAAAAGCTCAAGGCAGTTCTGCCTTGGGATTTTTTCGAAACTTTGGATGTTTGGTTGACTACCTTCCCGAAGGTATTTTTCCATGAAATTTGGTAGAGGGACAACCCTTATATGGTGGTATTATACTGCTAATTTTAGTGTTATTCCGAGACCGTTTCATGGCTCAAATAAATTTCCCAAGTTCAAGACTTGATTTTGGAAAACCCTTGTTTAACAAGGAAATTTGGGTAACTTTGAGCTACCATATCTTGGTACTCAAAACTCCATTTCTCATTCCGCTTATTTTTTTGTAAACTTGGATTACAACACTACTAGAGTTGCAAATTTCAAAGGCTAGTTCCAATCAAGTGAATTTTGCCGAATTTTCAAATTTGGCCAAAAACCAACTTAAATCTGCCTTATGAACCAAAACAGCGACTTTGAGCTCATTTTTGAATATTTTTCATTTGAAATCTTAGAGAAGTGTATTCTAAGAACTTTTAGTACTTTGGAAGGGGTTTTCAACGGTACTAAATTTTCCAATTTTGGACTTGTAAAGAATGAGATACGATTTTTCAAAGATCTCGTACCAAAACTGAAATTTCCAAATCTTAAGGAAATAGAGATTTTTGAATTCTCCTTATTCCTTTGATGTTACTTGAACGTATTAAACTTGATTTCCAAGATGAAACCTCAATTGCTTTTGTACTTTAAAATTCCATCTTTGAACCCCGATTTACGAGTGGTTGGGATTCGTTTTCTTTGGGATTTTCTTAGATTGTGCATTAAGTACAATCTTTGTAATAATTGGAGGGTTTTTGAGTGATAAATCATTATTAATTGCTCAGGCACACAAGAGGAACTTCAAGAGGATCCCACGGTAGACGCTTGAATTTCGAGTGCCATTTCTTCTTGTTTACTTGGTGAGTGTCAAGTGCATGTTAAATACTTATGTAATTGAAATGTGAATTGTACAAGTGTTATACATGATACATAAACTTGTTGAGACGAGTGTGTATTTTATCGCGCTCGTTCTCCTTTGGGGAATGCTACAGTTAAAATGTGCTATGTGAATTAATATTCGAATTGTGTGAAATGAATTGTTATAGGAATTAAGTGAAGTGTTGTTATTGCCAACCCTATTTGTGTTGTGATGTCGAGTGGAGTGAGCCTCCTCGACTTATGTGTATATACATGAGGACACCCTCGCTCTCTCTTTCCTTTAATTATGCAATACTTGTTACATGGATACACATGATCGGTAACTGTTCATAGACATGTTTAACTCGTAAGCTCTGAGGGGAAACATGTACCACACCGATTCGAGTGGGAGGTACCTCTCATCCCGGCCCAGTGCTATACTCGGTTCCCTGAGCGATAGTGTGTACCACACCGATTCGGGTGGGAGGTACCTCTCATGTCGACTCAGAACCATAAACAATAATTGGTAATTGTACATGAATATGTTTAACTCATGACCTCTGAGCGGATAGCATGTACCACACCAATCTGGGTGGGAGGTACCTCTCATACCGTCTCAGTGCTATAATTGGTTCTCGGAGCGATAGCATGTACCACATCGATGCGGGTGGGAGGTACCTCTCAGGTCGACTCAAAACTATAAATAAAGTATAAGTCGATTGGAGCGATGTCTCATCGACCACTGAGCGGTAGCATGTACCACACCGATTCGGGTGGGAGGTACCTCTCATGTCGATTCAGAACCATGAACATGTAATCGATTCCCTGAGCGATAGCATGTACCACACCGATTCGGGTGGGAGGTACCTCTCATGTCGACTCAGAACCATACTTGAAAACGTGAAATTCTACGGACTTGATTACCTAATCGGGTGATGGAATGTCATCACAAGGAAGTATTGGATTGAACTTTGACAAAACAAATAGAAATTAGCTCATAAGAGCTCCTGTATCCTACTCAAGGGTATCTTAGTATAAATTGTGAATCACCTGAATATTATAGCTGTCATTCTTGCGTAAGTGTTATTGTTATTTGGACTACGCGTGTTGCATGTTTTCTTGGCCTCACGAGCATTCGCTCACCCCGTTAGATTTGTTTTCTTTAACAGGAGCTGAAATGGAAGGAATTGTGGAGAGGTCGATTTGATGGCCTTTTGATTAGATTTTTGAATGTATTCGTTTAGACAACTTTTGGAAGCTGTATATTTTAGTAATGTGAGATGTTTTGGTAACTTATGATATAAGACTTGAACGATTATTAAGGAATTGACTTTCCTTTATACCTTCGACTTTTAGTATTGATCGGTTGTTCTTAAGTTTGAAGGGAAATTGTACCGAGTCCTGGCGAGAGCTGGGCAGACGTCCTGCGGATACCCTTGGGTTCGCCCTTGGGAGAAGTGGGGGCGTCACAGTTGGTATCAGAGCTTAGGCTTTAGATTTTTGTAGAGTGTCTTAGGCTTAAAAGTTTAGGATGTCGGACTGTGGGATTTGATTGTGTATTACGTGTAGAGTGATCTTGGTGTTTGAAGTTGTAGCACCATTTTGCTCACAAAATACTATAAGACTTTACTCTTCAAGTTAGGTTGGAGGTGAATCCAGATTAGGAAAATTAAATAACCATTTGGTGAGTTTAAGGGTTAGGAATCTTGATTCCTCTATTATTTTGCTTGCCAAACTTCCCGAAGGAAAAGTTGAACCATTTGAACAATTTTGGGCTCCACTTTGGACTTAAAAATGAGACATCTTTTGCATTCCGTTTAGTTTGACTTATTACCCTAACTTGTATAAGAACTTTCAACTTGAATCTAGTGAGGAGACTAAGAATTTAGAAAATAACTTAGGCTTTTGAAAGAAATTTAGAATTTTCAATTACTCAAATGATGTGATTTGGTATCGTGGATTCTTTTAGTTTTGCCCTAACTAGGCTTATGATTTTTCTCCTTTTGATTCCGCCTATGATAGTAGGGGTAACGCATGCCGTGAGATCTTTTGTATTTTGCCTGCATGTACTCTTGTATTTGCGGCCCTTAGTTGCCCATAATCTGTATTTGATAATAATGTTAGCTAGTTGTATGCACATTGACATGTGACATGACTTCTGGCTTATGCAAATATCTATGCCGTGATTTAAAGTGCTCTTGCAATGTGTACATGTTTTTCAATTCATGCGCTTATACTTTTCACTTTTATGATGCGTTTAGAACCTTGCCAAATGGATTGGCGAGGGCGTGGACGGGGGCGTGGGCGTAGGTTTCGGCAACCCCGCACTCCCGAGAGAGATGAGAGATCTGCGATTGGACCAAACCAAAACCCTAGAAATGAAGAGGGTGACCAAGTGGCTACGGCCATTAACCGCATGACCGATATCCTCGAGCGCTTAGCTGAGCGCCAAGGACCTGAACCAATCAACCAACCTGGAAACCAAGAGAGGGGTGAGGATAGAGCCCTAGAGCGATTCTTGAAGTTCGCTCCACCTAAGTTTCATGGAGGATCTGATCCCGAGGTAGCGGAAAATTGGTTTGAAAGGATGGTTGATATTTTTGCTGCTTTAGATTATACTGAGGAAAGACAAGTGAATTTTGCCGTTTTCCAATTTGAGGGAGCAGCACGCTCATGGTGGAATGTTGTTAGTGCAAAGTGGGAAAGAGAACAAACCCCTTGGACTTGGGTAAACTTTGAGAGGGAATTTAATGTCAAGTTCCTCCCGCCAATTATACAAGAAAAGAGGGAGGACGACTTTATTAAGTTGAAGTAAGGATTATTAAGTGTGGCCGAGTATGAGGAGCGGTTCACCAAACTTTCCAAATTTGCCCCTGAGCTTGTAGTCACCGAACGGAAACGGATAAGGAGGTTTATTCAGGGGTTAAATGTAGAAATCCAAGAATCCCTAGCAGCTGCCCAAATTGCCACTTTTACGGATGCCTTAGATAAGGCACAGAGGGTAGAGAATGCTAAGTCTCAATCTAAAGCTTTTCATGCTAGAAAGAGGGGTAACCCGAGCGATACCCCTAAATCGTCTGAGAAGTCTACCCAATCCCTTGATATGGGAAAAGGGGCTGGAGGAGTGAGGATGCATGACAAACCCGGAGAAACTCCATCAAGCAAAGCCCCGCCAAAAGGAAATCAGAGTAGGCGAGGTCAACAAAAGGGAAAATCCCAAACTAGTCAAGCCGTGACTCCTCATGTAACTTGTGCAAACTGTGGCAAGATTAACCACACGGAGGCCGAGTGTTGGAGAAAACAAGGAAAATGTCTGAGGTGCGGTAGTACCGAGCATAAGTTTTCAAATTGCCCTAAACCTTCTAAGGGAGAAGGAAATTCTCAACAACCTGCTAAATCCACTGAAAATCAATCGAGTGCCGAAAGGAATAATTAATGCCGATGATTGTAAGAGGGATCTAAATTCTACGAGTAGGGGTGAATCTGACTCTACTCAACAAATAGGGATTGTGGTTTTACCCTAGCATAGACTAGTACTTTTAGAGATTGTAATTTTTTTTTCTTTTTTTTGGTATAGGGGATGACATCCTTTTGTTGTATATTGCGACTTAACACATTTTGATCTTGTTGTTTCCCCTTTCTTTTGAAATGATTTGATGAACTTATTATAACTTAGTGTAATTATTATGATCTTTTATGGCATATGAAAATTTACCTTACTTTTAATTGATTTTACGGTTTATACGTATATGTACTCTATTGTTCCACGTCTCTAGACCTGTAATAAGATCATGAATGGCACCCGAGAATAGTTAAGTTTAACAAGTATGAGTTTTGAATGGGAAGATTAAGAGTGATGAAAATTGGACACGGGAGGAGAAAGTATTTAAGGCTATTTATAAATCAAGGTATGAATTTCGAGGACGAAATTCTTTTAAGGGGGGAAGGATGTGAGGACCCGCAAATTTTTCAATTTTTTAAACCCCTATTTTTGGCTCATTTAATTATTTATTTGAATATTTGCCCCGAATAATATTTTCTAACCTTATTAGACTTAAATACATGGAATTATGACTTCATTATAGTTTTAAAATGACTCGTTTCAAAAATTAAATTTTGGAAGCTCGATTAATGAAAATAGTGAAAACATGTTTGAAAATTTTAGCCAATTGGGAGTACAATAAGCTCGAAAAATTGGAGACATGTACAATGGTTCTAAAATAGGTAATTTTAGGTTTAAGTACTCAAGTGATAGTTAGTGGTACGATCGTTATAAGAAATTCTCGAAGGTTTCACTCTATCGCGCCTAAATTGAAAATACACGTTTTCACGCGCACGATTAATTGAAAAACTTTAGACCATTATTTTGGGACAATTAAGAATGAATAATATTTATATGAATATAAGTGCATTAGAGATTTAGTGCACAAGTGAAATAAACCCGAGAGAAAACGCGCGCGTACGCGCACTATTGTGAGATATGAGTTGGAAAGTGTAAATTATTGATTGATTTGATAAGTATAACTATTAAAGAATATGATATTATCCTAGGTGTGAATTTCGAGTACAAAATTCTTTTTAAGGAGGAAAGGATGTGAGGACCCAAAAATTTTCTTATTTTTATCTTATTTTACTGGTTTATTTAAATATTTATTCACCCGTTTTTTCCTAATAATTTATTTCAACCATTTTAAATCCATTTGCATGGAATAATGTCTCACTTATATTTTTAAAATATCTCGTTAGCAAATTTATTTTTTTTGTTGCTCGTTTAGCGAGAAATAGCGAGTACGTGTTTTTGTGACGGCCCCACGTCCCCCTAGGGTGTACCCCAGGGTTCGGCGGATCGCCTGCCCACCTCTCACCGGGACTTAGTCGTTCACTACAATTCTCAAATAAATACAAGATAAATCTCAAATATAACTCAAATGTTCCAACATTTTCATATCAAAAGCGAAGCATCCACGCTTCCACTGTGCCACTCTGATCCATGATCTCAATTCTTATACAAGAGGAATTCCATAACAATAAAATCACAACAAGCCTTCCTTCGCCACGAGCCCTGTGGAGGGGAATAAAATATTTTTGGGGTGAGCTAAAAGCTCAGCGAGTAACCAGAAAAATCAGTAATCAAATCGGTTTCACAATAGTTCATTTCAATGATGTCATATATCAATGATGTCATAAATCAAATGATAAGTCCAAAAACAACTACAACATTTGCAAAACAGTAAATATGGAGTATCAATAATTCAAGAAACATTTACAATGGAAAGCGATAGTAACATTCATGAAAAAGATACGTTCGTTCTCCTGACATTTCCTCCTTCCTTCAAACTTTTGAAAAATGCATTTTCGTTTCTTTTATAAATAAATGCCTCGCTCATTTGGTCATTCATTTCATTCACCAGACTCCACCAACCTCAACCAACCTACAAAGGTAATACTCGAGTATACCAAACGTTCACCCAAGTCCCTAATCGCCCGACCGAGACCGTTTCTGGCTCGAGACGACCGGTAACAAGGGGCAATGGCCAGTTCAGCCCAAAAGGCTTACATCATGCGCAACTAGCATTTCAATAATTAAATCCTTGAAAATTGCACAGTTATTTAGGTCGAGTGCGATAAAGTACACACTCGCCTAGAAAGCTCGTTTTGGAAATCATTCAAAACACTTAACACGTTATCAATCAATAATACAAGTCATGAAATCAAGAAAATATATCAAATAAGGAACACTCATATGCAAGCATGCATGATATGCAAGAAAACAGTTCAAAAGTAATTTTGGAAACAGTTTAAAGGTAAATAATGCAAGAAAACGGTACAAAAGTAACTTTGAAAACAGTTCAAAAGTAAATAATGCAGGAAACGGTTCATAAATAACTTCAGAAATAGTTTGAGGTCACTCACCTCCATGGCTCAGAATCATCCATCATATAACATTGCCTTGCTCAAATCCAAGTCTTAGATCACAAACTCAATGCAAACAAGTCCTTCAAAAGTTCGGACAGCACTTCCCCTAAATTTGCTTACTTTTCCAGCCATCAGGGCTTCATTATTTCCTCAGCCAGTCCCAAAGGTACACACACAACAACAAGTTCATCCAATAGTCATTCAGCAAGCTCCAAGTAGTACAAAGACAAGTCAAGCTAGGAAAAAGTCTGGAAATGAAAGTTAAGCTCAAAACCAGAAAAACAGGTTTTGACGTCATTTTACGGTAATGGTACCAAAGGCACTATAATTATCGGATGAAGGTGCAAGATCCACCCTTTCGAAGCTAAGAGACAGGGCTACAATATTACAGAAGGTCACTCAACCCAGTTTCAAGTGTAACCAGGTCAAAAATGCAAGAAACTACACCAGAACCGGAAAAACAGATTCACAGAACGCATTCTAGCGGAAACATCATAAATCAGGCTATCCAAGTCCAAATCCAGAAATTCCAAAACCAGCTGCAAGCTAAGAAACAGGGCTAAATTTCATCAGAAGGCCTCAACAACCAATTCGAAAGCAATTCCAGCCAAAACAACCAATTACAGGCGCAATTCTAGCATTCGGGTAAAACCAGGACAGCAATAGTAATTTCGACTTTTCTCATTCTACACTACTCCGATTGACCTGAAATTTTGTAGAAACCTCTAAAATGTCATTCCCTACAACTTTCATGTTTTAAGCCAAGGCCAATTCGGCCTCTAACTAGGAGCTAAAAATTCGGGCAGAATGTTCCTTCACAAAACCTAATTTTCTGAAATTTCTTCCAAAACAGAAATTAATTGCAATTGACCACTTTTTCAACCTCATAGAGTCCTTAAACATCATTTCCAATCATCATATATAACCACACAACCATATTCATATTAAAACAGAAAAATCCCCAAAAATTATAAAACTTCATCAATTCAATCAAAATCAAGATATAATCTATCAAACCATCTCTTTAACTCACATAAGCCACTAATTAAACATGATTGAGAAGAAAAGAAAGGTTCCTTAGCTACTCACCTTACCAACTCAAGAAAGGAAGCAACTTAGCACCTTGGTCTTCCAAACCACTTCACAACCAACCTTAATACCACTAAACTAAGAGGTTTTATGGAGGAAATCCAAGTTTAATCGGTTAAATTGTTTGATTGGAGCAAGAAATGAAGAAGTAAGATGAAAGCTTTCCTTTCTTTTCTCCTTGTGAAGCTCAGCCAAGATGATGAAGAATGAAGGTAATTTTGGATCAATTTGGTACTTATTTGGTAAAGGTAGTAAGATGGTCAAATGTCAAAGTCCAACCTTCAATAACAAGGTGACACTTGTCACCCTTTAAGCTTGAGATTATCTTCTTGTCTCTCCAAGACAAATATTTTAACACCTTGTAAAATAATATCACTCAATACAAAATTCCTACAAGTTGTCAAAAAATATAATGCATTTACCGCACTAGCGGGTCCCACGTCCAAAATACGCTTTTAATTTCTCAAAAACAAACCGATACTAGAAAAATCATTTCAAAACTATCTTTGCTCATAAACTTTATCTGGGGAATTTTTCTAATCAAGAAACTGTAGAAAAGGCGGGCGATTAAATAAAATAAACCCTAGAAATTTAGAAAATTTCCGGGTTCTCAAACTCATTTTTTTTCGGGGCGTCACAGTTTTTCGAGGCAATATTCGATTCGAGAGTGCAATAATATTGGAGAATTAAGAATGATCAATAGTAGCCTAAGAAAAGTTAATTGAGAGATTAGAATTGAGTGAGTTCAAATTTGCGATTTATCGCGCGCGAATCGGAAGTTCGCGTATTTCGAGCCAGAACGGTCAAATGGAGATTTAAGAAATTTATTCTAGACTACTAAGAGTGAATAATTATAGTGTTAAAGGAATTATATTGGAGGTTTAGTGCACAAGTGAAACAACCAAGAGAGAAAATAGTGGTACCACACCCGCGCGCGACATTATTCCTAGTTGACTTTTGAACACCTTTTGGCCACAAATCCCTTAAGCTTCCAAGAGAAGCTTCACAACACCAACCACAGTCTCTCTCCTCTCCATAAGCTCATCCGAACAGCAAGGGAAAGAAAGGAGGAGAAGCTCCACTCCATCTTGTTCATCTTGCTTCCATTTCACCTCTCAAATTGCACCCAACTCACAAACCACTTGGAGATTAGTTTGAGCTCGGTGAAAGGCTTCATCTTGCATTGATGCTTGGAGTTTTGGTGGTGAAATTTCTGGTTTCTTCAAGAGCTAAGGAGGTAACTATCAACTCATCTAATCTCTCCATTTAATACAAGATTTACGGTTGGATTTGCAAGGGTTTGAACCCTAAGCATGGATTAGGCTAGCGGACTTGAGGTGTTTAATTTCTTACTTTAAATGTTAGGCTAGCGGTCTTGTGATGACCTCTAGGTAGCTGCCTTGAGGATTAAATGCTTGTTTAATATTGTTTATGTGTTGAATGAGAGGAATTATGGTTAGAAATGGAGAGAAAGTTGAGAAATGAGAGGAACTAGAACTAGCCGAATCTGTCCGGTGCCTTTTGCCTTTCGAAATTTTGTAGGTTATTTTGCTATGAAATTGGTTGATATATGTTGTATATGGTGTGTAGAAAGTTTCTACCAAAAATCATTTAAATTGGTTGAGCAAAACTTGAAATTTAGAAATTTGAAGAAAACTGGAAAATGTGTTCTGGTAGTCTGAAGAGTACCACTTTGATTGAACATAACTCTTTGTACAAAAGTCGAAATCGAGTGCCGTTTAAGGCATTTGAAAATAAACATTTGTAACTTTTCAACGATATAAAATTCACTTTCTAGTTCGAACTGAGTGAGCCATAGTGATTCGGCAAAGTTTGATGTCCTGTTCTAATGGTCTATCCTAGAGAAGGTAGAAGCTACATTTCGTGGCTCTATTTTCTCTCACTTGTGAACTGATTTTGAAAACGATTTGTTCTGATAAAATGTAGAGTTTTGAATCTAGTTTCCAACTCCACCAAACATTCTCAATTTTGAAGTTGTATTGAGTGAGATATGGTTCAATTTATAAACTATGCTAAAGCTGAAAATCTGAAAAACCCTTTCTTCTTGCTAGCTGATTGGTTAGCTTTGATTTGGGACGTTTTTGTTTTGAAAATCTTGATGTTCATTGCTTTTCAAATGCTTATTAAGTGTTCCTAGAACCTTGGTTTCGAAAATGGATAGAATTGGAGTTGATTTCATTGGGCAAAATGTTTGAAAATGGAAAAGAAAGCAAGAAGATAGATTTGCTTTAAGAATTTCCTAAACTTTGGTAGTTTTCGTAACTACCTTTCCGTACGAGTTTTTACATGAAATTTGATAGAGGAGTAGTTCTCATATGGAAGTTGAATTTTACCAAATTTGGTGTTATTCTAAGACCATTTCGATACCCAAATGATGTCCGAAAAATTTTCTTTCCAAATTTGGAAAATTTCTGATTTGTGCTCAAATTCCAGCCGACTTTAGACTATTATATCTCAATTCTCAAAAATCCAAATTTAGTCCCATATGGCCTGTTTGAAACTTTGTTATGGACTTGTGTTGTGTTACAAATTTCAAAGGCTAGTTCACTTTCTGTGAATTTTGCCGAATTTTCAAATTTTGCCGAAAAACAAAACTGAAACTGCCTTGTATGCTTAAATCAGCCACTTTGAGCTGAAATTTGAATGTATTCCATTTGGAAGCATGGGAAAGCGTCTTCTAGGAACTTTTAGTCCTTTGAACCAAGATTCCAAGGGTTAAAGTTTTCCAATTTTGGACCTATTGAGTGCAAGTTCTGATATTTCTAAGTTTGACGCGCAGAATTGCATTTTTCCAACTTGTTGGGAAATAAGATTTTGGAAACTCTTCCCTATCCTTTGAGATTGATTGACCGTTTTAAACTTGATTTCATCGAGAAAATCAGTTTTTTTGTGTTATTAAACCCCACTTTTGAGTCTCGATTTTTGAGTAATTAAGGCTCTCTTTCATGATATTTTCTTAGTATTATACAAGTGTACAATCTTCCTTGTTAGTAAGGGGGTTTGTAAGTAATAGTATGTGATAGTCAATTATTATTTGCTCAGGCACTCAAGGGGACATTCAAGAGAATCTCGAAATGGACGCCTAAAAGCTTATTTGAGCACTTACTCCCTTATTTTGATTGGTGAGTGTCAAGTCCATGATTTGTTGTAATTATGTGAATTGCTTCTTATGGACTAAATGGTTTACAACTGTTGAGTCGAGAGTGTATGTTATCGTACTCGTTCACTTTTAACTGATTGCACAACTGAACTGCTCATAACTGAATTGCATTCGTTTGACTGGATGTCGTTGGAGTGAATCTCCTCGACTTATATTTGAACTGTCTGCATGTCATTGGAGTGATTCTCCTCGAACTTATAACTGAACTGTCTACTTGTCACTGGAGTGAATCTCCTCGACTTATAACTGAACTATGGGGACGCCCAAATCTCAATTGGCCGACCTTGCGGCTCGAGCCAACAAGGGCTTGGCCGAGAAGCTTGGTGAACCATGAGATAACTGTAAGCTTGATCTATTGAGAGATCTCGCTTGACCTACTCGCATAGTAGTGCATTTTTATAGAAGTTTGGGCCCGGTGTGGTGAAATGGTAGACGGAACTGTGAAGTGTAAGTAGAGTTCTATGGACTTAAATGCCGATCCGGTTGACGGAGTGTCATCGCGGGGAGGTATTCGATCGAGCCTTGGTAAAACAAGTGTAACCTAGCTCCTAAAAACTCCTACATCCTCATTGAATGTGTTTAATTGAAAATTGTAAATTGCTTGAATGTTACAGCCTTATTTCTTGCTTAAATGTTATTACTACCTGAACTATGTGTATTGCATGTTTTCTTGGCCTCGCTGAGCATTAGCTCATCCCATTAGATTTGTTTTCCTTAGCAGGGACCGAGATGGAAAGATTTATGGAGAAACCGACTTGAGGCACTTTTGTTTAGGGTTTTAAAGGTATTGGACTAGACATCTTTTGGAAGTTGTGTATTTTGAAAAAGTGGTTGTATTTTGAAATTGGTGATGTATGATTGAATTTTCATGTTTGGAAATGACTTCTTGTATTTATTTCGACTGTCGTTATCAGTCGTTATCCTTTAACTTTGAATTGGAATTGTACTGAGTCCTGGTGAGAGTGGAGCAGGCGTCCTACCGATACCCTTTGGTTCACCTTAGGGAGAAGCAGGGCGGTCACAAAATCTAATTTCATTTGAACAAGGGGATAATTCACCAACTCCACAATCAATGAATGTTGAGTCATTTAACTTGACTAATGTAGTGGAAGAAGATGAATATGAACTTGAAGGAGGAAAAAAATGTGAGCATATTTTGGTAGAGAGAAAACGTGAAGATGGCATTTTTTATAGTGTGTGCAATTATTGTAAAAAAAAAAAAGATAGGTAGCACTCATGGGACGAGTAATTTGCATGATCATTACAAAAGGTGTGCTAAAAAGCCTAAACATGATGTTAGGCAAATGTTACTCCAAAATGGTAGTAAAAAGAGTGATGGCAAACAAGAATTGTATAATCATGTGTTCGATCAACAACAGTTATGCCATGAGTTTGCATCTACAATTGTATTGCATGAGTATCCATTATCTATTGTGGATCATATAGGTAGCACTATGGGATGAATAATTTGCATGATCATTACAAAAGGTGTGCTAAAAAGCCTAAACATGATGTTAGGCAAATGTTACTCTGAAGTTGTAGTAAAAAGAATGATGGCAAACAAGAATTGCACAATCATGTGTTCGATCAACAACAGTCATGCCACTAGTTTGCATCTACAATTGTATTGCATGAGTATCCATTATCTATTGTGGATCATATAGGCTTTCAAAAATTTGTTAAGATTTTGTAGCCATGTTTTAAACTTGTTTCAAGAAATACAATTAAAGGAGATTATGAAGATCTATGAATTGCAAAGATTAAAGAATTGTAATATCTTGGAGAGGCTTGGAAGTAAGCAATTATAATCGATATATGGACTTCTAGCAGCACAAAGAGAGGATTCATGGCCACCACTGTGCATTATATAGATCTTACAAAGTTAAATTTTGAGGTATGTTTCCAAAAGTTAATAACTTGAATTATGTTAATTGTTTGTTATACATGAACAACTTTTTTTTTTGTATTTAGGTTTATTTATGTTCCTACTCCACATTCCAAAAAAGTGTTAAGTAATAGGCTTTTTAGTTCATTGATGGATTGGAATATTGATCGTAAGATATCTATGATTACCTTATATAACAGTTCCACCAATCATGGTATGATCAATTGTTTGTTGAAAAAGTTGAATGCGAGTGATTTGTTGACAAATGGTCTAGTGGTTCAAATTCGTTGTACTGCCCATATCTTAAATTTGGTTGTCAAAGATGGTTTAGAAATGATATCGGGTGCTATTGAAAGAATTTGTAATAGTGTGGTGTATTGGACTGCTTCTGCTACTAGAATTGAAAATTTTGAAGAAGCTTCTCGCCAATTGCACATTTCGTCTACTAAAAAGTTGTGTTTGGATTGTAAAACCTATTAGAATTTGACTTTTCTAATGTTACAAACAGCTGCAATTTATAAAGACGTATTTCCACAGGTTAAAGTGTGTGAGAAACACTACACTAATTTGCGAAATGATGACGATTGGGTAGCCTGTAATGCCATTTGTGAGAAGCTAAAATTATTCTACCAAGTAACTGAAATGTTATCTGGTACTCGATATCCTACATCAAATGAATTTTTTGCAAAAGTTTGTGATATTAAGGTATCATTGATTCAGTGGATGAAAAGTCCAATTTATTTAATTAGAGTAATGGCAGAAAAGATGATGTCAAAGTACAAAAAATATTAGGAAGATTGTAACGTTAGACTTGGCATTACTGAAACTTTGGATCCTAGATACAAAACGAAGTTGATTGAGTATTATTTTTCCATCATTTATGGTGATGAATTATTCATGAAAATTGAAGCAATTCATCAAAATTGTTATTCTTTGTTGCATGATTATCATCGATTTAGTTTGGACGGAAATAGAGTTGATAGTTAGTGCATGGCTTCACATAGTAAGTATGTTATTGCGAGTCATAATAAGAATGAAGTTGAAACGGATCCCCTTGCTAATTTTGATAAGTTTGTGGTTTCTAACTCTAGCGATGTTACTTCTAAGTCGGAATTGGGTTTTTATCTTGAGGAAAATGTGTTACCAATAGTTTCAACTTTTGACATACTTAGTTGGTGGAAAACACATGGGCTTAAATTACAAAAAAATGGCTAAGGATATTCTAACTATACCCGTCTTAAGTGTGGCATCTGAATCTGCATTTAGTACTTGTGGAAGAGTAATTAGTCCTCATCGATGTAAACTTCACCCCAATACCTTTGAAGCATTTACGTGTACTTGCACCTAGCTATGGAATGAAATAAATGGTATACAAAAGATTTAACTTCTACTTTTAAAATTACACAAATTTTTTTGCATTCTTTATTTATTAAATCTGCGGCTATTTTTTTATTTTGGTGCAACTACTTGCTCTACTTCGGAAGAGATATCATGTAATACATTGTTTGATGAAGAAGATTATGTTGATTATGTTATTGAATAGGTATTAAAGAAATTTGATTCATCTAAATTAATTTTCTCCAATTGTTGTTATACACTATAGATTTCTTCTTTTATTTTGGCATCAAAAGTCAGGATTGTTGTATCAAGCGAATTATCACATCTTGAGGTTGATGAAGAGCAAATGTTATGAAGTTGTTGAGCTAGGTTGATGAAGAGAAAAGTTGAACTTATTGTTGAGTGTCTTTAGTTTATTGACTATGAGAAATTAACTTGACTGAGTTTGTAGAATACAGGAATGTAACTTGTCTTGTTGTGTTATGTTTCCATGTTGACAACTTGTTAATCTCATTTAGTATTGTTTACAATTGTATTATTGTAAGTGAACATACAATTGTGATTTGGTCCTATTACATATTGACAGGTTGCTAATGTTCTTTAGTTATTAATATTTGCAACTTGTTGAATGGTCTAAGGTTGAGTACTTGAGCATGTCATTATTGAATATTTTGAGATAGAATGAATAATAAAACTGTTCTGTAGATGAGAAGATTGTTAAATATGATAGGTTGATTTCTTTCTCGCGAGGAACTGTAGGGGAAATGGGGTGGGGGGCAGGGGGTAGGGGATGGGGGAGTCATTTGACGGATCTTACCCCAACCCCACCTCATTGGCACCCTTAGTTAAAATAATCAGTCAAGAAGAAGTCTAAGGCCATGTTTGATAATCCAGTTCAGTACTTAAATTTAATGAATTTATATTTTAACATATTCAAACTGTTTGGTAACAAAAAATTGAGCATCAAAATTAATTAAGTGGCACCGAATTTTCTAGACAAAACTTACTCCCAAAATTAAGTGATAAACTATTCACTTATCACTGAATGTAATATGCACTCAAATATATTAGATTTAATATTTAACAATTTAATAATTTAATGGATTCAAACTTCAGATTTCAGACTTTAGTTTTATCAAACGCACCCTAAGTGTTACTCATTCCGCCCTATTAAAAATGTCATGCTTTCCATTTTTGTATGTCTCAAAATGTTTATCATCTTACCAAAGTCAAAGTTACTTTTGATCATTTTTTTTCAATGTTATCCTCACCTTTATCTATATTTCATACTAAGTTCAAATTTGAAATTTGAATTTTTAGAGTGCAACTTTGGACACAAATTTACTAACATTACCATCAAACCACTATTTTTGAAAAGTTAAATTTTCAAAACAGGACAAACAATTTGGGATTGAGGAAGTACACAGCTAAAAGAAAGAAGATAACATGAATATGACATGCAATAAGGTACTTCTTTGCATAAATAATTGACCTAACCTCATAATAGTTTTTCTTATGAGAAGGTTAACCACAAGCTCACAATGAAAAGCCCTTAAATACTTTGATATGGTACTAAACTGTGAGCCTAACGCTAAGATTTCTAGAAGTCCTAAATGATCCTAAGGATTCTAGACAAAAGTCCAGTAGTCCGAATATGCATTAGAGGTGTTTTTCCTTTTTTCGATTTCTTCTTCTTGGATCCAGATGGCTCATTCATGGTTTTGATGTCATCCAAAACTTGCTGAGTAATAGTAATAGGACCTTCAAGGGCTTCATGGTAAACTTCTTCCTCAGTTTTTGGTGGGTGTCAAACCAGCAAAAATAAAATTCCTACTCTTAAGTCACGAATTAAGTCCACTATGGTATTGGAGCAGGGACTTAGGCTGTGCAATGGGTTACTAGCTTTACCCTGGTGCCAGAGTTTGCTTGATCTGATATACCAAACTATCTTGATTACGTGAAAGATAAAATTCGAATATAGCAGTGAGCAGGGTCGAATCCACAGGGACTTGGGAATTTATTTTGAATGAATGTAACATTAAATAAAAATGGGGGGGGGGAATTGATATGGAACTGTCTAATTTAATTGCTCAAATTAAAAATAAGACAATCGCAGATAAAATAAATAACAATAAATATAAAGTAAATTAACGGAAGGAAAATCTCTAGTCAAAGGAAAATCTCTAGGCAAAGGAAAATCTCTAGTCAAAGGTATAATCTCCACTAATGGTTCGAATCATTGATCACAGATGTAGAGATAAAATCTTTCATTTACAAATAAACTGGTTATGGTTGTCAACAAGCTCTGACAACCTGCCTAACTTTCCTGATTCGATAACCACAACAAGCTCTGTGGTTATTGCCCTAGCCAATTAAGCAGTCCTAAACACGCTCTTAGGATTTAACCTATTGACAGCATTAATCATTAGACTGGGTACCAATTATAACCAACAAACATACACGCTCGGTTTATTTAGGCTATATCATATATTTCCGCAACAACAACTCAAAAGTTTCTACTACAATTGAATCACGTCACTTGCCACATGCGCTAAAATTACCCAACAATTACGGATTGAGCATTCTTAGATGGCTGTTAATTACGTACACAATTAAACAGTGATCAAGTATTTAATTGCAAGAAATAATCATATGCATAAGTGAACAGGAAATATATAAATACTTGCAAATTAAATAACATAGGCAAATCAATTCGATCTCATAGTTTTGTCGAACCAAAGCTTCGATTTAACCTCTGACTAGATGAAGAAATTAGCCATTCCTCATAGTTGAATTGCAGCCAAAAGTACTACTCGAGTTCTTAATTGAAAAAGGAAAATAAATTGGGAAAAGGAAGGAAAAAGGGGACGGAACAGAATGGCCTGCGTTGATTTTCAGAGTCTTTTTCTTTGCCCTTCCATTTTTTCCTTTTTTTTTCCTCTTCAGTTGAACCAGAGGTCTTGTTTTACCTAGCGTCCCCCCCAGGGCTTCTTTAGCGTTTCTTTCTTTTTGTTCCAAAAATGGGCCTCATGTGCAATTGAAGCTCAATGGGATGCGGACTTTCTGCTGCATCAGTTGTACTGTTCTTTGCCGTAAACTAACCAAAAGCAAAGGCCCAAAACGCTTGCTAACTTGATGCAGTAACAATCATCAACCGAACAGGGCATTGTAGATGAATACTCCTGGATGGTTTCCACACCCCATCATCCCTGATGTAGCGGTTTTCAAGTATCAACTAAGAAACTTGTATCAAGATTTTCTCAATGGAATTTCCTCAATTAGGCTTGAATTTCTCCTTTTCTGCCTCAATTGACTTGAAGTTCCTAGAAATCACATAAAAATTCAAATATAAGTAGAATCTAGCAAATTATCACAACATTTGGTCAAAATAAAGGGGGAAATATTAACAAATAAACTGCCTAATTTGCGCATTAACAAATTCCCCCACACGAAGACAATGCTTGCCCTCAAGCATTCACTACCCAAAAATCACAGTCAAGATCACAAATACTTGAATAGCTCCGTAAACTTGCACAAGTGTCACATCTTCTCAACAATTTCACCAAAATTAGGATGTTAAAAACTTGACAAAGCTCACATGGATAGCAGTGTATACACTCAACCACTCAAAATATGGAAAGGATGTTTATATCACTCAAATCAACAACATGGGATGATTTTACCATATGCTTGCTAATTTATCAAATCTCCACCACTTTAATGAACTTGATACAAAAATCAAAAGGTCTTTTAATAAGGATGTAATGGGGCTTGGGTTAAATGTTAGATAAAATGGACCTTTAGGCTAATAATGTCAAAAGAAATACCAATAGCTCATTACATGAAATGAATCGCCCCCTTTTTTTTTTCAATCCCATAACTCCAAGGAACATCAACAATCGAAGCCAACTCTACATAAGAACCTTCACACAGGCATCAACCCAACTTTCTCAACACTACTACAAGGACACTTCAATATTTTTTTTGTTTTTTTTATATTTTTATATTTTTGTTTTTTTTATATTTTTTGTTTTTTTTGAGTTCAGCAAAACATAACTAAACTTGAAAGATAAACACAACTGCCAAATCCTTGTGGCAATACTTGATAATTTTCACGCAATAAAACTCACACATCCTTTTGACTCAAGGTTCAATAATAAAGTTCAAATAAAAAGGCTTAGGGTGCAAATTTGGGTATCAGACAAAGAAACGGTCAAGGCTTAGATCGGTTAACTAGGTGAAATATGATCAACGTAGGCTTTTAGAAAGTCAAGAGGGGTTAAACCGAATTGCCCTTCTCATATTAATGCCTCAAATTCAAACGTGGTCTCGACATGCATAACAAAGCAAGTTCTAGAATATCAAACCATGTGTGATATCACTCATTCAAAGCAAATAGAGCCATTATAAATGTAATGCTCATTAGGCCCAAAAGCTTACAAAAAAAAGGTGAAAATATGTCAAATTTTTAAACACCCTTCATTTGAATCAATAGTCAAGAAAACATATTACTTGCACTAGCAAAAGAATACCATTCACACTTGCATCTTGACTGAATCAATACGAATCTCAAAAAGTCTTGAAAAATCAGAAACTAGACGAATTAACTCAAAAACTGACCAAAAATACTTAAAATATTTTTCTCTTTTTCATTTTTTTCATTTTTTAAAAAAATAGAAATTAAAAACCAACATGATCTCCCTCCCCCACACCTAAACATTGCCTTGTCCTCAAGGAAAAAAATAAAAATAAAGTGTAGAAAGAAAGAAATACTCCCCTGAAGAAATACTAAGTATCTGGTGGGAAAGGAGACTGGAAACGAACGTGCTTGAAATAGGCTGCCAGGTTCTGACCCATGCGGGACAAACGTCGATGTGACGCCCCGAAAAAAAAAAGAGTTTGAGAACCCGGAAATTTTCTAAATTTCTAGGGTTTATTTTATTTAATCGCCCGCCTTTTCTACATTTTCTTTATTAGAAAAATTCCCCAAATAAAGTTTATGAGCAAAGATAGTTTTAAAATGATTTTTCTAGTATCGGTTAGTTTTTGAGAAATTAAGAGCGTATTTTGGACGTGGGACCCGCTAGTGCGGTAAATGCATTATATTTTTGATAACTTGTTGGAATTTTGTATTAAGTGATATTATTTTACAAGGTGTTAAGATATTTGTATTGGAGAGACAAAAAGATAAGATTTAAACCTAAAGGTGACAAGTGTCACCATAAGATTTAGTCTTGAGTTTGACTACTATTCATAACTTTACCATTTAATTAAAATTGGTCAAAAATCTCTTCATTTTGCAAGCTTCTTGGCCGAATTTTCTTGCTCAAAGAAAGAAAGAAAAGCTCTCAATTTCTAGTCTCCAATCTTGCCCAATCTCTCAATTAAACCGTTTAATCTTCCAATTACTCCATAAAACCTCTTAGTTTGGTGGAGTTGAACTTGGTTGTGGAGTTGTTTGGAAAGTTAAGGTGACTAGTTGCTCTATCTCTTGTATTGCTAAGGTGAGTTGTGAAGGACCCTTCTTCTCTCTCTAATGATGCTTAATTCATGATTGGTGGCGGTATAAGATGTACTTTTATGGATTATATCTTGATTTTGGTTGAATTGGTGAAGTTTTATAATTATTGGAGATTTTTCTGTTTTCTTATGGATATGATTATGGGGTCATGTATGATGATTGGAAATGATGTTTAAGGACTCTATGAGGTGGAAAAAGTGGTTAATTGCAAACAATTTTTGTTTTGGAAGAAATCTTGGAAAGTTAGGGTTTGATGTTCTTCATTCTGCCCGAATTTGTAGCTCATAGATAGAGGCCAAATTGGCCTTGACTTAAAACATGAAAGTTGTAGATAATGGTATACTATAGGTGTCTACAAAATTTCAGGTCAATCGGAGTAGTGTAGAATGAGAAAAGTCGAAATTACTATTGCTATTCTGGTTTTACCCGAATTTGGGAATTGCTTCTGTAATTGGTTGTTTTGGTCAGGAATGCTTCCGAATTGGTTGTTGAGGTCTTCTGATGAATTGTAGTCCTGTTTATTAGCTTTCAGCTGGTTTTGGAATTTCTGGATTTGGACTTAGGTAGCCTGATTTATGATGTTTCCGCTAGAATACGTTCTGTGAATCTGTTTTTTGATTCTGGTGTAGTATCTTGTATTTTTGACCTTGTTACACTCGAAACTGGGTTGAGTGACCTTCTGAAATATTGTAGCCCTATCTCTTAGCTTCAAAACTGTGTATCTTGCACCTTCATCCGACATTCGTAGTGCCTTTGGTGCCATTACCGCAAAAGGATGTCAAAAGCTATTTTTCTGGTTTTGAGCTTAACTTTCATTTCCGAACTTTTCCTTAGCTTGACTTGTACTAGAACTACTTGGAGCTTGCTGAATGGCTATTGGATGAACTTGTTGTTGTGTGTGTACCTTTGGGACTGGCTGAAGAAATAATGAAGCCTTGACGGCTGGAAAAGTAAGCAAATTTAGGGGAAGTGCTGTCCGAAGTTTTAAAGGGTTTGATTGCTTTGAGTTTGTGATCTAAGACTTGGATTTGAGCAAGGCAATGTTATATGAGGGATGATTTCTGAGCCATGGAGGTGAGTGACCCTAAACTGTTTCCAAAGTTACTTTTGAACTATTTTCTTGCATTATTTACTCGATTGCATTAGTTCCTTGTTGGTTGTATTTTCTTGACTTCATGACTTGTATTATTGTTTGATAACGTGTTAAGTGTTTTCAATGATTTCCAAAATGAATTTTCTAGGCGAGCGTGTACTTTATCGCGCTCGACCTAAATGAAACGTGAAATTTTCAATGATTTAATGATTGAAACATTAGTTGCGCATGAATGTAAGCCTTTTGGCTGAACTGGCCATTGCCCCTTATTACCGGTCGTCTCGAGCCAGAAACAGTCTCGGTCGGGCGATTAGGGACTTGGGTGAACGTTTGGTATACTCGAGTATTGCCTTTGTAGGTTGGTGGAGGTTGGTGGAGTCTGGTGAATGAAATGAATGACCAAATGAGCGAGGGAATGTCAGGAGAACGAACGTATCTTTTTCATGAATGTTACTATCGCTTTCCATTGTAAATGTTTCTTGAGTTATTGATACTCCATATTTACTATTTTGCAAATGTTGCAGTTGTTTCTGGACTTATCATTTAATATATGACATCATTGAAATGAACTATTGTGAAACCGATTTGATTACTGATTTTTTTGGTTACTCGCTGAGCTTCTAACTCACCCCAAAAATGTTTTATTCCCCTCCACAGGGCTCGTGGCGAAGGAAGGCTTGTTGTGCTTATTCACATGAATAGATGGCCTATATTTTGTACAATTTGGGTTTGGAATCATTTTATGTATAGTTGGAATTGTTTTCGCTTCGCTTATGACATGTAATTATTGGAGACTTGGATGTGTAATTGTGGGAACATTTGATGTAATATTTGAGATTTATATTGTAATATATTTGCGGATTGTAGTGATCGACTGAGTCCCGACGAGAGTTGGACAGGCGACCCGCCAAACCCTCTGGTTCACCTTAGGGGGAGGTGGGGCCGTCACAGTCGATCCATGTGTTGGCTCTGCTCCGTACGAGGACCGACTGCTCGGAGATTCTGCTGATGGTTGAAGGTTCGCTGCTGATCTCGGCAAGGGCCAACGGCTACTGCTTAATTTGATCCTACCTGTTACAAAGAAATTATATCACGTAAATCACTTTTAACAAATCAATAAACACAATCAAACTACTAAAAACAATAATTCTTGGGTTGCCTCCCACGCAGCGCTTTTCTTTAATGTCTTTAGCTAGACAAAATAACGCTTCAATCAGAGTATTCAGACACTGCAAGGGTCACCTCCTCAACATTATTAACTTCAAATCCTTCATTAAAAAAGTTTGAGACGATGACCATTAACCTTAAAAATCTTGTCAGTGTGAAGACTTTGAATTTCTACTGTACCATGAGGAAACACATTAGTCACAATAAAAGATCCAATCCAATGAGAACGCAATTTATCAGGAAAAAGTTTAAATCTAGAGTGAAAAAGAAGTACTTTTTGACCAATACAAAAAATTTTCTTTGAAATTGCTTTATCATGAAATGCTTTTGTCTTTTCCTTACAAATGCGAGAACTCTCATATGCATCATTTCAGATTTCCTCCAACTCTTGCAATTGCAACTTCCTGTGTTCTGCAGCTTCATCCATCTGCATATTGTAATTTTTAACTGCCCAATATGCCCTATGTTCCAATTCCACAGGTAGATGACAAGGTTTGCCAAAAATTAATCGGTAAGGAGACATACCTATGGGGGTCTTAAAAGCTGTACGGTAAGCCCAAAGTGCATCATCTAAGCGCAAACTCCAATCCTTTCTATTAGGATTCACCGTCTTTTCAAGTATCGACTTGATTTCTTTATTGGAGATTTTTGCTTGACCACTAGTCTGCGGATGATAGGACGTAGAAACCCGGTGAGTGACGCCATATTTCTTTAGTAATGCTTCCATTACTCGATTGCAGAAGTGTGTCCCTCGGTCACTGATAATTGCTCTTGGCGTGCCATACCTGACAAAAATATGAGATTTAATAAAATCAACTACAACCTTAGCATTGTAAGTCCTAGTTGCCTTAGCCTCTATCCATTTTGAGACATAATCAACTGCAAGTAATATATACATATTACCAAAAGATGAAGGAAATGGACCCATAAAATCTATACCCCATATATCGAAAATTTCACAAACCAGTATAGGAGTAAGAAGCATTTGATCTCTATGGCTTAAATTACCTGTCTTTTGACAATTTGCACATAATTTACAAAATAAGTATGCATCACTAAATAAAGTTGGCCAAAATAAACCACACTCTAAAACCTTTCTTGCAGTTCGCTTAGGGCCAAAATGTCCACCACACGCATATGAGTGAGAAAAAGATAAAATTGATGGAACCTCTTCTTCAGACACACACCTGCGAATAATTTGGTCAGAACAATATTTCCACAAGTATGGTTCATCCCACACATAATATTTAACATCACTTTTAATTTTTTCCTTTTGAGCTCTAGACAAATCATTAGGTAGCGTTCTAGTAACAAGATAATTCACTAAATCAGCATAGCAGGGAGTTGTCTTTTGAACTACAAAAAGATACTCATCTGGAAAATTATCCTTCAAGGGAGTAGGTCCTTCACTATTGATCAAACGACTGAGTTGATCAGCAACCATATTTTCAGCACCCCTTTTGTCTTTAATTTCCATATCAAATTCTTGGAGTAGGAGAATCCACCTTATAAGTCGTGGTTTGTCCTCTTTTTTGTTGTGCAAATATTTCAAAGCTGCATGATCAGAATCAATAATGACTTTAGTGCCAAGTAAATAAGAACGGAATTTTTCTAAAGCAAAAACAATAGCTAAAAGCTCCTTTTTCGTAGTCGAATAATTGCACTGGGCACCATCCAAGGTCCTCGAGGCATAATAAATGACATAAGAAGCTCTGCCCTCTTTCTGGCCGAGCACTGCACCAACAGCAAAATTGCTGGCATCACACATTATCTCGAAAGGAAGACTCCAGTCTGGTGGTCGAACCACTGGTGTTGAAGTCAATGATCCCTTGAGCGTGTCAATTGCACTCTTGCAATTATCATCAAAATGAAATACCACATCCTTTTGAAGTAATTTGCATAGAGGATGGGATATCTTTGAAAAATCTTTGATGAAACGCCTATAAAAACCTGCATGGCCAAGAAAAGAGCGAACTTCCCGCACACTTGCGGGGTAAGATAAACATTTGATAATTTCTACCTTAGCCTTATCTACCTCAATTCCTTTAGCAGATACCACATGGCCTAAAATTATGCCTTGGTCTACCATAAAATGGCATTTCTCATAATTTAAGACAAGATTAGTCTCAATGCACCTTTTAAGAATTTTTGTGAGGTTAGTTAAACATTCATCAAAAGAATTACCATAGACAGTAAAATCATCCACAAACACTTCTATGATATTCTCCACATAATCAGAAAATATACTAACCATACACCTTTGGAATGTAGCAGGCGCATTACAAAGGCCAAAAGGCATTCGTCTATAGGCAAATGTACCAAAAGGGCAAGTAAATGTGATTTTCTCTTGATCTTCAGGCGCCACTGGAATTTGTAGAAAACCTGAAAAACCATCAAGACAGCAATAATGAGATTTTCCTACCAACCTTTCCAACATCTGATCAATAAAAGGCAATGGAAAATGATCTTTACGAGTTAATGCATTTGATTTTCTAAAATCGGTACAAACTCTCCACTCATTTTGAACTCGAGTGGGCACTAACTCACCTTTAGGATTTTCAATAACAGTAATTCCTGTCTTTTTAGGAACTACTTGAACAGGACTTACCCACTTACTATCCGAAATGGGATAGATTATACCTGTGTCAAGAAGTTTTAGAATTTCTTTCTTCACTACCTCCATCATTGGTGGATTCAATCTCCTTTGAGCCCCTCTCGAAGGCTTAGCACCATCTTCTAACAAGATGCGATGCATGCAAGTGGCTGGATTTAATCCTTTTATGTCAGCCACTGTCCATCCTATTGTCTCCTTGTGGTCCTTTAACACCCGAATTAGTTTTTCTTCCTCTAAAGCAGTCAATTTATTGAAAATTATTACTGGGAGTGTATCTCCATCTCCCAAGAATGCATACTTTAAATTATCCGGTAACTGCTTTAATTCCACCTTCGGGGCTTGCACAATAGATGGCAAAAGCTGTGAATGAGACAAAGGTAATTCCAAGTTAGACACATTGGAAAATTCTGGACAAAGAGAATTCAATTCAAAAATAACTTCCTGCAATTCAAAAGGAAAAACAAACTTCCCTTTTATCTTTTGTAAATTTTCCTGACGGAGACCAGTAGAAATAGCAACCTTCAACGCATCATCATTATTAAATTCAAAATTTTGATGCGCCAAAGAATCAATTACATCTATAAAAAAATTGAATGAGATTCACCAGGATATTTCATGGTATCATAAATACTAAATTTAATAACATCACCATCAAATTCCATAGTCAATGTGCCAGTGAAAACATCAATTTTTGTTCTAGCAGTTTTCAAAAATGGCCTCCCTAATAGTATTGGAGATGAATTAGAATTATCATCCTCCATATCAAGCATATAAAAATCTGCAGGAAAAAAATCAAATTATCAATTTGTACTAAAATATCCTCCAAAACTCCATCAAGATAGGCATTTGATCGATCAGCCAGTTGAATTATTACGCCTGTCTCTTTTAAAGGCCTAACGTTCATCAAATTATAAATAGAACAAGGCCTAACATTTATTGAAGCACCCAAATCCAACATAGCTTTTTCAATTTTAATATTGCCTATTTTTGCAAGGGACAGTAAACATATCCGAGTCCTTACATTTAGGAGGCAATTTTTTCTGCAGAACTGCCGAGACATTTTCTCCCATATGCACTTTCTCGTTTCCTTTTACCTTTTTCTTACCAGTGCATAACTCCTTCAAAAATTTAGCATATCTAGGAATTTGCTTAATTGCATTTGAAAGAGGGATATTTACCTCAACTTTTCGAAAAGTGTCCAAAATCTCCTGTTCTTGCTCTTGCTTTTTGGACTTTGCCAGTCGACTAGGAAATGGAGGCGGAGGTGTAACCACTTGTGTTGATTTTTCTCCAAAATCTGGTTGTTCCAAGGCCCTAGGTTGAGACACATTCCCTTCTTTTTGGAGCTCTTTCTCGATTGCTTGTTCAGAAATTCTCTTGCTCGGCTCAGGCAACTCTTTGCCACTTCTTAATGTGATGGCACTGGCATTTTGCTTGGGGTTGACAATTGTCTGCGAGGGTAGCTTTCCAGATAATTGGGACTCCAATCTATTGACTGTGGAAGCTAACTGGCTCATTTGATTCTCCAAATTATGAATGCTAGTTTTCGTCTCCTGTTGAAATTGTTGAGTGTTAATAGCCAAAGATTTCACAATATCCTCAAGTGACATACCTGATTTAAGAGCAGATTGTTGCTGTGAAAGTTGAAGTCTAGGTTGATATTGTGGCTGTTGTGGAAATCATGGTGGCCTTGTTGCATAACTAAAATTAGGATTATCCCTCTATCCTAGATAAGTTAACTAGTAAGATGTATATAGTTGTCGTGGTGGTTGTAATTATCAGTTTTTCTAGGGTTTGCTTTCTGGTACTCATGGTATGTATGACTTGATGTACTAGTTTATGAACTTTTGAAGATGTAATCGTTTAAACAGAACTTTCTTTTGGCGTGAATCTATTTTCTAGTTTTAGAGTATCGAGTCCTAGCGCGAGTTAGGCAGGCGTCCCACCGATATCATCGGGTTCGCCCTTGGGAGAAGTGGCGGCGTCACAGTTGGTATCAGAGCCTGCTTCGTGTGGTCTCTGCGCGGAGTGAGTTTGAGCCAAGTGGTGAATAAGTATGAAGGACTAAGTGCTCGTTCGAGCATAAGCTATGAATCATAAATGTTATTGGTCTTAAATCTTTCTCATGGTATCTGAGGACAATAAATAGGTACGTCAGGTAGGAATGTCGATTGTAGATAGTTTACTCTTGGGACTGGCCAGCTCGAGATGTGAATTATTTTATTTCGGATTCTCGTGCCTGAATACTCCAGAGTTGAGGCGCAGCTAAGTACTTGAGACTTGCATTTTGAAAACATGAACAGGCTTTGTCTGGCTAGAGTGAGTACAAGAGATCAACGGGCACCTTGGAAAGTGGAGTAGGAAACCAGACGGGGGTGATTTTCACTGAGTGTGGGACGACAAGTCATGTTTTCTTTCATTTTGCCCTTGCATTGTCCCTACATGTCATTTACTTGTGGTATGTTAATGCCTACATATATAGTACTTACTGCACTTGACTTTGTCTAACTTGAAATGTCCCTTGGTGTATATGGTGCATTATATTGTGTATATCTTTGGCATGACTTGTATATATATGTACACATTTTGATCTTTTGATTATTTCGTACATTTTATAACTTTTCAACACTTTGATCTTGTACCATATTTTCTCCCAATTATAGAAACTATAAAACCATCAAATGGAGACTCGTGGTCGGGGTAGAGGATGAGGACAAGGAACCGAAGGGGTAACCAATGAAAATACGAATACACAAGCCGAAACCCAAGTAGCTACGGCCATACAGCGAATGGCTGATTTATTAGAACGAATGGTCAACCAACAGGGTCAAGGCCAAGTACAGCATCCTGAAAATCATGAAGGAGAGAACCGTGCCTTAGAACGGTTCCAGAAATTTCTACTGCCAAAATTTTTGGGTGGGTCTAGCCCGGATATAGCGGAGAGTTGGTTGGAGCAAATGTTAGACATTTTTGCTGCGTTAGGATACTCGGAGGAATGGTAGATAGCTTTTGCCGTTTTTCAATTTGAGGGAGCTTCTCGTGCCTGGTGGAATGTGATTCGAGCCAAATGGGATAGAGAACAAACCCCATGGACATGGGTGAATTTTACTTGTGAGTTTAATGAGAAGTACTTACCGCAACTTGTGTAGGAAAGGCGAGAGGATGAGTTCATACGCCTACGTCAAGGGACTATGAGTGTGGCGGAGTACGAGACACAGTTTACCAAACTCTCTCGTTTTGCTCTAGAATTAGTACTGACAGACCAAAGGAGAATTCATCGATTTGTTCAGGGTTTGAACGTGGAGATTCAGGAAGCACTGGCAGCTGCTCAATTGGAGACTTATAGTCAAGCGATTGAAAAGGCACAAAAAATTGAAAGTACTAAGAGTCAAGTAAAGGCATTTCATGATAAGAAAAGAAGGCACCCAAAGAAGGGTCAGAGGAATAGGTGGACAGAGCTCGGGGAGCGAGCCACCACCTAAGAAGGGTCGAGAAATAGGTGGACCACGATCCATTGGGATGCTAAATCAAGGAAATGTTGAGAAAAATCAGGTAGGGAGAGAGAGCCAAAGGGGTACCTCACGAGGAGGTCCGACATCAGGACCTAGAATGGCATGCGAATTTTGTAGGGCTGCTAATCACATAGAAGATAATTGTTGGAAGATAGGACAAGTACGGAAATGCTACCGATGTGGTAGTGCTGAGCATCTGATATCTCAATGCCCTCACCTGCCAAAAGAAGGAAATTTGTCAAGAGCAGAAGGGAACACGTCTAAGCCGACTAATGCCACGGGTAATCGACCGAAAGTGCCGGCAAGTACCTATGCAATAGGAAGCCAAGAGGTGACAGACCCATTGGCAATCACCGAAAGTACCTTCTCTATCTTCCATCGTATTGAGGTTTCCTTCTACTCGTTTTACAAGATGTTTAAAAACCATTGAGACTGTGAGATAAGGATTATACGGTTAGATCTTGGATTACGATACATAGAGTGACCAATTCTTGAGGTAATCTTTATCACTACCGATGAACTTGTAGACACCAAATTTTTGAACCATTTTATTTATTTTTATTTTATTTTATTTTATTTTTTAGTGATAATTATTATCTATTAATTTCATAATTTTTGTTTTGGATATTTTCTAGTATTTTTATAGCATTTTTATTATTACTATTATCTTCTTTCTCTGATATTCATTTGTTACTCATTTAGTTGGCCTTAAATGTAAAAAATTTTAAAAATTATTATTAAAAAAAAAATTTATTACATGCAAGCTGCGTTCGTCCGCAGCTTGCAAAGAAGAGTTGCAGCAAGGCCCTTGAGGGCAATTTAAGTGATGAATGGCCAGGTGTCTAGGACACCTCAGGCCCTAGAGAATTCTAGAAGAGGATAGGTGGAGGGTGGAAATGAAAGAGGAAGGACGGGAGATGTGGAGCAGCGTCGGATGAAGGGTTTTTGAAAAAACAAGGCTGGCCGCAAGAAGCAAAGGGAGAGATACCGAAAAGGAAACGGAAAAGGGGTTCAAAAGAAGAGAGAGAGAGAGAGAGAGCTGAGGTTCTGTGACAGAGAGAGGATTTTTATGACGGCTGAAGTGAGAGTAGGGAAAAAAAGGGAGAGTCTGGACGGCTAGGGAAGAAAGAAAACAGAGAGAGGGAGCACCGAGTGACGGCTGAAAAATCTTGAGGGAGGAGAAGAGTGAACAGCAAAAAGGGTTACGGACTGAGACGAATAGCTACGGGAAGGACCAGGAAAAATTCCAGACTTCACGTTGCCTTCATCAGAGCCAGTCGCAGGTCCCTTTTGATTTCTGTGAGAAACGATCATCTTCCAAACTTGCGGGTCTTCATTTTCCTCAAGTTAAGATCTTCAAGGTGATCCTTTCTTTTCATTTTTTTTTCCGCCTACACATGTTCAGATTTATATGCTTCGAACTTGATTTCTGTTTTTCATGTTCTGTTTTTTTTCCTTTCCTTCGGTTCTTTCCTTTTCATGCGTTGCTGATTCAGTTGTTGGCTTCATACCCCTGCCCCTGAATATTGCATTATTGTGGACCATATGATCTTTTATGTGGTGATGATCCAGTTTTTCTTTTAGTTAACAACGAGCCCAAGGAAAGGTTCATGGATGAAACTAGATCTGCAAGTCTTTTCCTCCTAACTCAGAATTTGTTTCCTGTTGTGGGTGCTTAATCTGATATTTTGACGGGGGTTTTATGAAGATTAGCTTTCATGGCTATGGTTCTGTGGTCTGAAAATGTTTAGTCTAAGTTTTCTAGGAAAAATGCAGTCTTGCTTGCACTGGATCATATGCGCTGATTTTCTTGGCTTGTTGCTTTCATTTTGCGGGTTCCTTTTAATCCATGTTTTCTTTAATTCACCTGTTGACTGTTGGAATCCTTTGGATGGATATGAGTCATGCCCAGAATGCACACAACCAAAAATTCCTTGGTTCTCTTGTAGTCCGATAGGTATACCATGTATGCATTCACCCCAAGCTGTCTTCATATTGCCCAGTCGTATGGGTGAATTTGTTGGGTGTAGACCATTGTATTTGGATGATAATTAACAACACGGGTAGAAAGCTATAACATTGAGCTTTAAGTCATCTTTATTTGCTTTAGTCTTGCCCATATCATGCTTTATCATTGGATGTTAAAAATGGAAATCTGGAATTCTTGTTTGATTGATGAAAAGCTGCATTTCATCCTCATGCTTCGCTACTTTTTGTTTTCCTCCCGCAACAGCTCACAAAATTGGTTTTTAGTCATCCTTTGCTAGCTTAATCTGATGTTGAAGGGAAGGAAATGGAAGTTTTGGTGTTGAGTTTGTATGTTTAAAGTCTAAAATACTTGAGTTATGGTCGAACACTTTGCTGGAAAATGAATTTTGGGTTGCCAAACCATTTTTTTGCATGAATGTTTTTCCAGAACTTTGCATCCAGACAGACCTTGCTTTTTTTCTTTCTTTCTCTTGCTTGCTGAAGTTTATGCTTGCCTCAGTTTTTTCATTTGGGCTGTTTGCTACGGGATGGTGATGCCATGTTTATGCTTGCCGTAATTTAAAGGCATTTGTTTGTTGCAGCAACAGTCGTTGCCTGCAGCTTGGAAACATTTAGTTACTCCATTTTCTGTCTGGTTGCCATTGTCCTTTCATTTTTTGTCTTTTGAATAAAAGTTGTCAATTCGCCTTCATCCGAGAATCTGGAGCTATGTTTGCTATGAATGTTGAATCTTTTATTTTATTCTTGATTGTAAGGTGATGGTTGGGATCTTAGTTCTCATTTTGTGGATTTGGTTTGAAGTCTCAGCAGATGTTTAAGTTAGTTTGGGTTGCTTTTGTATGAATACATCTTGGCTAAATAAAGGGAGTTGCAGAAATTGCGTTGTCTGGAAATGGAATTGCAGAAACATATGCATCGTATTTTTGCATGTGCATGCATGCAAATCTTCATGAAATTGTACTTGGCTCCCCTTAGTTTCTGTCCATGCTACAAGAGCCCCATTATATTCTAGTTTTTTGCAATTAGGTCCTAGAGTAATTGCAACTTGAACCATTACTTGACCCTTTCTTCGCTCTTGAACCTTTAGAGTTCCCAAAATGTTTTAATTGGGCTTGAATGATTGGTTAATGTTTACAATTGGGTCCGTGGTAGTTTTCTATTTTAGAAATTTGATTCATAGTTTACTTTTCTTGGAAATTATGAATTATTTGGTTTCATTTAAGTCGCAATTAGGGAAGAATTTGGTGGTTTGTTAGTACCCCTTTTGAAGTTTCTAAGGTATTCTGAATTTCCTTTTTGCCTTTTATTCTACTTATCTTTAAAGTGGTGCATTAATCTCTTACTTTGATGGTTTTAGCCCAAGTTATCTCTTTCTTTGGTGACTCTAGCCCAAGTTAAGTTTTGTTCACTTTACTAACATCACAAACGGGGAGGTACAACTTCTTTTATCCTTTTTTGTCTCTCCTCTATGTGATCCAATGTGCTAAGTGAGAATTGCATGTCTACTTTGCTTTCCTTGCCTTTCCTTAATTCCCTTCATTTATTTCATTTACTTTTGCTTTTATTAAGTTATTCTTTTATGGGGTATGTGTACACCTCTTGGCTTGTAATAGATAGGGTTTGGAGAGCATTTTTATTCATTTTCCTCTTCCCCATTTGTTTTAGTTAGCAAATGTAATAGGTTCATAAACTTGATTGCTTGCTTTTGTTGCTACGTGTTAATTTGCTTTATTAGGCTTTTGCATTTAGTCGAGCATGCTAAGTGTTATGTGCTACGTGTTTATAGGTGATTGGCATGTCGACTTGTTTTCTATAGTCATAAATGAATGTGATGGATGAATGCGTCACCGTGGCTAGTCCAACGCTGGCCATGGTCTTTCCACTCGAGCTCTCGCAAGTCCAATGCTTGTGAGAGAATTTTAGAAAAGGGCTAGTCCAATGCTAGACCCAATAGGCCGTCCCCTCTCGTTGGTACATACTTGCATGTCTCACTATATTTCATACATTTTTCTTAGTTTTTTAGCATTTGGCATGCTTCTCCAATCCTTTCCCCTTCATCTTAGGTTTTTGCATTCTCATGCTAGTTATAGGGTACATTTTCTTGAGAGTCCCCTTTCGGTAAGGGAAACGAGCGAGTGTGGCTGCAAAATAGCCTTAGCACGCTAGTTTTCCTTCTAATCAAAGGAAAAATTAAAATCGTGAAGTTAGGAGTCATTCCAATACCCGATTTGATGCATTCCTTTAGGTTCATACACTCTCATTTTTATCATATCACTTCCTCACTTTCTTTATCCACATTCTCTCACTACTTATATTTTTCTCCACACGCCATGTTCACACATTTCTCTTCTTTCCCTATCACTTATTTATTTTTTACCTCACAAATTGCACCCAATTGCACTTATATGCATTTACTACTATTATACCATATTTTCATCCACTTGCACACAAACACCTTTATTTTCTCAATTGGCACACATGCACTTTTCTTACATTTGTACACATGCACTTTTCTTACATTTACACACTTGCACTTACATTTATATTTTTATTTTTATTTTATTTTGCATTCTTCTTACATTTTCACACTTGCACTCATATTTGGATCTTCATTTGCATTACCCGTGACCTCTATGAGAGTTTTCCTTATTGGTCATCACAACTCATATGGTTGGGACCAAAAAGCCTCATAAGAGACATTTTACATTTAGGATTGCATTTTTTTTTCTTTTTCATATCCATTAGTCATATCCAACATGCAACACATATTTTGGGTAGAAGAATTAGGAAAAGAAGGACTAAATCACGCAACTAGCTTTGGTTAGGGTAAGGGAGTGCCTTAGACTTTGCCTTTGCCTTCTCCCTTATCAAATGTGACCCCCGATCCCTTTTTTTGGTTACGTAGACCTAAAAAATTCTTTAAAAAGGGTTTGTTTACTTTTCTTTCCAAAAAAATCACTTTTTGGGTGATTTGATACACCCTAAC
Organism: Coffea arabica; assembly: GCF_036785885.1. Taxonomy (NCBI): domain Eukaryota; kingdom Viridiplantae; phylum Streptophyta; class Magnoliopsida; order Gentianales; family Rubiaceae; genus Coffea; species Coffea arabica. The sequence goes on along the minus strand of NC_092316.1, from coordinate 41,745,188 downwards.
TCTATACCAAGTGGCGACTCCTTTTCTATCTAAAACCCTTTGTTTGGCCAAACCGTCGCATTTCACAATCCCACGGCCTTTTATTTTCACTTTCACACACGTTCACATACATGTCCCACACACTACTTTCACACCTCAAAAAGTGGGGCGCGATAGCTTGGCGACTCCACTGGGGACCTCCTAAGTGGGTCCAAGAATTTGATTTAGCCATTCTTTTTCGTTTTCTACCCTTGTTATGCGTAGCATTTGGATATTACGGTTGCATTTTCCATTTTAGGACCTTTTGCCTCGCGTGCGTATCAAACTACTCCCTCACTCACGTATGTATGATTGGTTGCTTGGATGTATGTTTTACTTGTTTTATCTCGCACTTTTCATTGCATTTGGGGGGGGTGTGTCACCTTTAGAGTCTCGCGTTGGGTCTCAACCCTTTCCCTCAAAATAGGGAACACTTCATACGTGCACGTTTATTTACTGTTATCCCATTTTATTTTATTTTTGTGGGCTCTTTCCCACACCGCCTGGTAGGACTAGGAATGGTGTCTCCAGGTATGTGGATGGTGTGCTCTGTGCCCATAGCAGTACCTAGGGGATTGCTCGAGCCACCGACCGAGGGTCTTGGGATTGATGACCCATTCCCTTAGGTCTGAAGGATTGGGGACTTTTTTTAAACCTTATCGAGTCTAGTTGCATTAGTGAGCTCCAGTCTCATGCATCCATGTTAGAGTTTTCCTAGATTAGAGTCAACCTCACCCTTTTTAAGCACATTAGGCACGAGGGAAGGGGTTCCACCCCTTTTACATGCTTTTATTGTATTTCTTTTCTTAATTGCTCCCAATATGTTATGTGTACTATCAATTGCACTAACCATTTCGTTGTTTTTTTTTGCTTGCATTCATGTGCCTCAGCAATAAGAGGCCTCTTTGGCTCTCTTTTAGTGACTTACCCACTAGATAACTCACATGTTTAAATTTCAGTTATTACACTTAATTTTCAATAAGTACATTTCATTTTTAGGCCTTTTCCCACCGATGCATTATTTATGTCCTTTAGGCCATATTTGTCACATATTTACATCGCTTTAATAAATGGCATCATGTATTAAACCTTAGAAGGAACGCCATTTAGGCAATTCCATGTTAGGGATAAGCCAACCCTATAATCCCATGGGTATTTAACCCTATTTTTGGGATCTGCACGTTTACCCTTTTTGCAAAATAACCTAAGGGGTAAAATCCCAAGGTAACAGTATCTAAGTGAATTCCCCATCCAGATGACGCAATGTCGAATGCTCAACCAAGTCCCCCGAGAGCTGAATCAGTGGAAGAATAACTTATCTTATGAGATTGGGGGGCTATTCCAATATGTGGGGCATCTACCAAGCCTTGTCGACATAATACCCAACGTGTCTGCTATCCAAGCATTGATCAATTATTGGGATTCGGATGCCTCAGTTTTTCGGTTTGGAATGTGCGAACTCACTCCAACCCTAGAAGAGTTAGAGGGATTGTTGCAAGTACCGGGAAAAAGCAGTCCGAGCGGGGGAACGAGAGAGCAGTTTTGCAGATTTTTGGGATTGAAGAACAATAGTTTAGACCAACACCCCGACGCTAGATCTTGTCCACTGAGATTTTTATATGACCGGTTTGGGGAAAAGGAGTCTTTTGAGCACCATCAGATCGATTTCTTTATAACAAAGGGGCAATGGGAAGAGAAGCGTGTGCAAGCTTTTGGTTTGGTTTTGATCAACTTATTGCTATTCCCTCAAAGACATGGAAAGGTGACATTTGCAACAATCAACATGATTCAAAATCATTTTTTAGGAATTCATGGAACGACACCAACTTTGATACCCATTGTCATAGCGGACATCTTCTCAGCCCTTACCAATTACCAAAGGAAAGAGGTTTTCTTCTATGCTTCAAATTTAATACTTCAAATGTGGATCATGGAACATTTGGCGAAGAGATCACTTAACCCTTTGGGTTCTTGTCTCTTAGTTGAGAATTGGATTGATTCACATCGAGAGAGAGAGTCAGCCGCTACTACCGCGTGATGTCGTCAAGCTAGTTTATTGAGGAGTTCAACAATTTGACACCAGAAAAAGTGCAGTGGGTTCTAGATTTGACCAGGGTTAGAGACCCAGCTTTTAGGACCACTCAACATGACTTCATCCCTCTAGCTGGAGTTAATGGTCTAGTCGCCTATATTCCACAAAGTGTTGTGAGACAGTTTGGATACTCGCAAAGCATTCCTATGGTACAAGGGGTTGAAGATCTCAGATTGGGTACGATGACCGAGAGTCGAAGTATGGTATTAGAGGCTTGGGAAAATTTGCAAGGTCTTGAGACGTTGCAGTTGGAATTGGTAAACAAGATGGCACCTGCAGTTATGCCTGGGTACAATGAATGGATCAAACAAAAGGTGGAATATGATAGGGCAAGGCAACAATCAGCATCAACCAGTCCCGAAGAACAAATGGAGAAGCTAAGGAAAGAATTAGAGGAATCTCAAGCCCAACTTATAATGGCCAACAGAGTTTTAGAACATACCCAAGTGCAGTTGAGAAGGGAGAAGAAAAAGAATGAGAAACTAGAGGAAGCCATAGACGCCCTTGATAGGATTAGGGAAGAAGCTCGTAAGCTCAGTTTAGGGAGCTTTAGAGAGTCACAAAGTACAAGTCTCTTGAGACATAGGGATTTTGTAAACATGGTTACTAAGACCATTGACGAGATTGTAAAGAAAAATTGAACTCTTCCACATTTTATGAGAAGCTTTCCATTTCAAAATTCTAAATTCACTTACAGGTTTGGAAATGGGATTTTACCCCGAAGGCTTGCATCATGCTAGGCCTACCCTTGGTACAAAAAGGGTCCCCCCATAGGACATGCATCTGAATTGTTGAACAATTACTAACTCATGTCTTTTTCTTTTTCTCTTTTGAATAAGTTGCAGAAATCTAGTAACGATTGGTTTATCTAAAGATGTCTTTTGCATCCTCAGGTAAAGTTTCAAAATAGCTTCTCGGAAAAGCCCCATTATTATGCGATCCCGAAGTAAAGCCCAAAGGAATCGTGTAGATATGAGTACTCAGCCAGAATCGTCTGATAAGACTGCTGCAACTACCCAGCCGGAAGCCACAAGTCCCGGGGTTCAGTTGATTGAATTACTCACCAAATTTGGGGAAATGGCGTCTGAGATGGCCGCCCAAAAGAAGTTGATCGACGAGCTCATTAGTAGCGGAGTGCAGCCCGAGCCTGCGCCTGTCAAACAACCGAAATCCGAATCATTTGTCATTCCTCCAATTCAAACTTATTTTGAGGGAGTTTTCAACCCGCAGTATACTTATAATCAAAATCCTCCGTTCTATCCTTCCTATGGGCAAGGATTTCAGTCTCAAGGTGGTCCAAACATGCCTTTGGATCCACAAACTTTTTATCAGACTACCGCAGAGCCTATTGTGCCAGAGCACACTGTTCAAACCAAGCCAGAAGTGGAAGAGTCGTCTGCCCCTGTGGATATGAAGCTACTTAAGCGGTTGGATCGTTTTGATGAGTTCATCAGGAAAAGCCAAGGTTTAATGTAACGACCCCACCTCCCCCTAAGGCGTACCAGAGGGTTCGGCGGGCCGTCTGCCCAGCTCTCGCCAGGACTCGGTCAAACACTACAGTCCTCGAACAAATTACAATATAAAACTCAAATATATACCAACTTAACCAATGATTACACGTCGAGAGCGAAGCGTCCACGCATCCGCTGCGCTACTTTGATCCATGGGAAGTCCAACACTAGACTATTACACATCCAATCAATTCCAAACGTTCAATACAATCCCTAATATGAACTATTACACAACAGGAAATCCAAATTCAAACTGTACACAAGATAATCTATCCACTCGCATGAATAAGCACTACAAGCCTTCGCTTTGCCTTGAGCCCTGTGCAGGGGAATAAAACATTTTGGGGTGAGCTAGAAGCTCAGCGAGTAACCAATAAAATCAATTATCAAATCAGTTTCACAAACATTCATTTCGATAATGTCATGATTCAATAATCAATGCACTTTCATTTCTCTCGTGAGCCAGTGAAATCATGGTACTTAGACGTCCAACGCTCCAAACAATCATTTAACATTAAACACTTAACATTGAACATTGAGAAAGAGCCCATTGGTGCTCTACAGGAACATTAAACGGTGGAGGAGACGTTGGGGTCCAGCACACGAATTCCAAGTACTCATTTGAGCCAAAACATGTCAAGAACTTATATGCCGGCACACAGGATATGCAATCAAAGAAACAATGCAAGAAACATTTCAAAGGTAACGTTGGAAATCGTTTGAGGTCACTCACCTCCACGGCTCACAATCCTCGTCCAATATAGCCAATTTCATCGTTCAAGTCCAAGCCGTTTAACTTAACTCAAAGCAACCAACGCTATCCAAAATCGGACAGCATTTCCCCTTAATTTCTTTATTTTTCCAACCTACAAACAAACCCAATCACATAGCAATTAACCACAATTGCTCATACAATTCACAAACGATAAAACATATCCAATTAGGGCCTTAATACCCCTCAATTGAGCCAATTAGAAGCTCATAAGCCAACCTTGGAAAAATTCCCAAATTGAAACCCTAAAACCAGAAATTATATCATAAGCGTAAATTTTCCGCAAACGATCACAATTAATGCACAATCACTTCATTTAACACCATTTCAATCCATCAATTCAAGCCAACTAACCATAATCATAGTAAATCAGAAAAATATCCAATAAATCAGAAATTGGACCAACTTATCTCAAACCCATGAAATACTCCACAAAATAATACACATGGCCACTACAAACCACTAATTAACCAATATTAGAACCAAAGGAAACTTGTTTATTCAACTCACCTAAAATTCAAGAGAGCTATCAACCTAGAGCTTCCCTTCAAAAACCTATCCATCACAAGCTTTAATCCACCATAGCAAACCCTTGTGTGAAGTAGCTTCCAAAACCATCGGTTGAAACCCAAGATATTTGCAAAGATTGAAATTAGGAAATTTGAGAGTTTTCTCTCTATGAAGCTCGGTTGAGCAGGGGCAAAAATGAAGAGCAAAAGCAGCCAAAACAAGATCTTTATCAAGGAAACAGCCGGTCAAAGCTGCTGACCGGCTGTGCCACGTCAGAATCCGGCCAGTTTCTGGCCGGATTCCTGGCCGGATATGAGGCCGAGACTGAATCATTTTCTTTCAAAATTGCAAGGCAATCCGGCCAGCTATCCGGCCAGTTCCTGGCCGGATTTTCGGCCGGATTTGGCCCTTTCCTTTTTCCAAAATTTTTTTGTTTCTTATCCGAGGTGAAAAACTGTTTTACTCCACTCATCCAACAAAGATTTCTACCAAAGAAAAACCTCCTTCTTGCGGGGCGTCACATTTAAGCAAACAAGGGGTGTTAGACTACGATGATCTATGCCTGTTTCCAAATGCACAGCTGCCCGTAGGGTTCAAGACCCCGAAGTTCAATAAATATGATGGTACAAGCAACCCTAAGACACACTTGCGTTTGTTTACCAACAAGTTGGGTAGACCAGTGGATGACGAAAACTTGCCATTAAGGTTATTGCCAGAGAGTCTAGAAGGAGACGCCCTCGATTGGTATTCCAACTTAAAGCCAGAGGAGGTGAAGATTTGGCTTGATCTATCCAACGCCTTCATCAGACAATACGAATATAACTGCGAGCTAGCACCGACCAGAACTACTTTGGAAGGCACAAAGAGGCGACCATCTGAAGATCATAAGACATACGCCAAAAGATGGAGAAAGATAGCTGCCAAGGTTGAGCCTCCGATGACCGAAGATGAAATTGTTCGCACTTTCATAAAGGCGCATGATCCTCCACACTTTGAAGAAATCTTCCGTATGACCGGATGTTCATTTGCTGCGATTGTGAATAAACTCGAAGAGTATGATGATTTTGTGAGATCCGAAAAAATTGTTAACGTCTCTGCCTTCAAATCACAAGTAGAACCTTTGCAAGGGCAAGGGAGCAGTGGAAAGAAGCCACAGTTTAAAAAAAAAGAGGGGGATGCAACTTTTATCTGGAACCAGAACCCTTCATCCAAACCCCGATACCAACACAATCTAACATACCAACCACATTACCCTTATTATTCAAACCCGCACCATGTATATACTACCAATATCCACCACCCTCGACCTCGCCCAAGCTATCCTAACCCACCTTTAGCTTCTTTTCAAATTTCTCAACCAAATCCACCCCAAAACTGATCTCGCCCTCCGTATAACCCAAGATTTCCTTCCCCAAATAGACCTGTTTATAGCCATCATCAACCTCCTGAACCTTCCAACCAAGCCCGTAGCCGTACATTTACCGATTTAGGCAGGCCTCTAGACCAATTGTATGACCAGTTGAAGGCTGCCAGAAAAATTGGTATGGTACCCCCTCCGACCTATCCATATGGCATATTCGCTGGGTATAACCCACAAGCCGTCTGTGCTTATCATTCAGGGGCACCCGGACATTCAACTGTTGATTGCAAGGCTCTTAAGCATAGAATTCAAGATATGATTGAAGCTGGAGAGATTGTAGTCAGGAAAAGGGAGGCACAAGGGCCGAATATTGTTGAAGATATGTGATCTGATATTATGGAAAGATTTGCTAATATAAATATTAGGAAAGATTTGATTATAGTATCATATATTAATTAGGTATCATATGATTATAGTATCATATATTAATTAGGTAATAGTATGATTATAGTATCATATGATTATAGTATCCACTTGTGTATATATATATATTTGTATATTGTGTAGTCCAAGGTGAAATAGAAGAAAAATATTTTTTCTCTCCATTTTTCTTAGTTTACATGGTATCAGAGCCTGTCTAGGGTTCTGGAAAAAATACCACCTTTGCTTCTTGTCAATTCCAGCCTTAATTGCTGGTTCCTTTCTTATTCTCTCCAGCCTTCATTGCTATTCCTGTTACTATACATTTTTTCCCCCTCCTATTCAATCATGGCGGATGCTACATCCTCAACGCGGCAATTGTCTTCAACTATGGAAGAAGAACAAAGTACACGGAACACAACAGAGCTTCAAAACATCCAGGCAGCATATAGACTAAATGGAAAAAATTATTTGAAGTGGTCTCAATTGGTTCGAACATTCCTGAAAGGAAAAGGAAAGTTGAGTCATCTATTGAAAATAGCACCGGATAGTGAAACGGCGGGGTTTGAAGCATGGGAACAAGAGGATTCAATGATCATGTCTTGGTTATGGAATTCCATGATTCCTGAAATCAGCGATACATGTATGTTTCTTCCTACAGCAAAGGCAATTTGGGATGCCCTTCATCAGACATATTCCAAGGTTAATGATGCAGCTCTTATCTATGACATCAAGACAAAGACAACTGGAGTAAAACAAGGGACAAAAACAGTGACGGAGTATGCCAATTTTCTGCAAAACCAGTGGCAGGAACTGGATTATTACAGGGCACTTGATTTGAACTGTAGCAAATGTGCAGTGTTTATCAAGAAGTTCATAGAAAGGGATCGAGTTTAAGATTTTTTGGCTGGCCTAAACTCTGAATTCGATCTTGTACGAATTCAAATTCTGGGCAGGCCAGAGTTTCCTTCTTTAACAGAAGCAATATCCCAAGTACGTGGAGAAGAAAGTCGCAGGGGTATTATGTTAGAGCTCCCTTCAATAGAAAATTCAGCCCTTTTAAGTTCCAAATCTCAGCGGTTGGTACTGAACAAGGTTGCTGCGGACAAGACCAATCAAACAAGTGGGCAAAAGAATCGCAAGGAGTTGTGGTGTACATACTGCAAGAAACCACGACACACCATAGATCAATGCTGGAAACTACATGGGAAACCACCCACTCGTGAATGGGGACAAAAAGGTGGCCAGCAAAGGCAGGCTCATATGTCGGTTCAAGATCCAACTCAAGTGATTGGAGGGTTTAGTATGGAGGAAATTGAAAAGCTTAAAAGTATGTTGGAGACAGTTGACAAACCAGCAACTAACAATTCTCAATCAAGGAATCCGGGTATGTGTTCATTGACACTTTCAGGTAAGGCTCTAGTCTCTTTTGCATTTAGTGTTTTAGGCAATGAGCTTAGGAATGTCTGGATTCTTGACTCTGGTGCTACGGACCATATGACTCATATTTCAAATAAATTCAAAACCTATAATCCCTGTCCTAGCAATAGAAAGATTGTTGTTGCAGATGGTACTACAACCACTGTGGCAGGTATCGGAGATGTCCAAGTTACTCCAAATTTGATTTTTAAAAATGTTCTTCATGTTCCTCGATTATCTACAAATTTGATTTCTGTAAAAAAACTTGCCAAGGATCTAGCTGGCTCTGTTATATTTGATGAATCCTGTTGTGACTTTCAGGACCGGGGCTCGGGGAAGAGGATTGGACTAGCTAAGGAGCATGATGGACTCTATTACTTGGATACATCAAGTCAACCAGAATTTAGTAAATCTGCCCTGTCCACATTGTCTTCACCCTCCAATAAAGATGTCATCTGGTTACATCATAGACGTCTAGGTCATGTGTCTTTTTCTGCATTAAAAATAATGTTTCCTTCCTTGTTCAAGGGATTTGATGTTCAGTCTTTTCATTGTGATATTTGCGAGTATGCTAAACACACTCGTGCATCATTTCCTATCAGTAATAAACGATCGTCTTCTCCTTTCTTTTTAATCCATAGTGATATTTGGGGGCCATCAACTATTCTAAACATCTCAGGGTCTAAGTGGTTTGTCACATTTATCGATGACTGCACAAGAGTCTCTTGGATCTATTTACTCAAAAATAAGTCTGATTTGAGTTATATTTTTCCTGTTTTTCATGCAATGATTCAAAATCAATTTGGCACCAAGATAAAACACTTTCGTTCAGATAATGCTCATGATTATTTCAATCAAACCTTGAGTCAGTTTTTCCAAAAAGAAGGAATCATACATGAATCATCCTGTATTACCACTCCACAACAAAATGGAGTGGCAGAACGGAAAAACCGACATCTTCTTGAGTGCCCTAGAGCCTTACTGTTTGAACAAAGTGTGCCAAAAGCATATTGGGGAGAAGCTGTACTCACATCAGCTTATGTCATAAATAGAATTCCTTCCAAGGTCTTGGGGTTTCAAAGTCCACTAGAGAACCTATCCAAATTTTACCCCGATATTCGATCTTCCTTTAATCTCACTCCTCGAGTTTTTGGATGTACTTCCTTTGTTCATGTCCATAGTCATAACCGTGGGAAGTTAGATCCTCGTACTCTTAAGTGTGTCTTCGTGGGGTACTCATCTACTCAAAAGGGTTACAAATGTTATCATCCACCTACTAGAAAACTCTATGTCTCGGCAGATGTTACATTTGTTGAAAATAAGCCCTATCTCATCACTCCTTATCTTCAGGGGGAGTTAGATACACTTGAAGATAAGGAGTTAAAATTTCCCTCCTTAGAGTTGACCACATCTGAGTCATCCAAATCTGAATTCCAAGAGTCAATTCTTCAATCTGATGTGGTAGAAGAAAAAAAGGAAGACCGTAAAATCTATGACTGGTTCCGGTTTGACTAAGTGTATACAAGGAAAGGAGATCCCATCATGGTTACAAGGCAAGAACAATCCTCTAAACCAAGCTCCGGGAATGAGATAACAATGAGTGAATCAAATCTGAATTCTACACCATCGACCGACCATTCTTCGAGCTCTAAATCACCTTGTCCTGAGCCTTTTAGCCTTGACCAGGACCTACATCTACCTATTGCTGTAAGGAAAAAATCCCGAGAATGCACCAAAAGACCCCTATATCCATTGTCTCACTTTGTGTTTTTTGAGAAGTTTTCCCCGAGCCATCAAAGCTTCCTTTCCACCTTAAATACAGTCTCTATTCCTAGCTCATTGTCTGAAGCATTATCAAAGAAAGAATGGAGACTTGCTATGGAAGTAGAAATGGATGCATTAGAGAAGAATGGGACCTGGGAATTAGTTGATTTATCAAAGAACAAGAAAGTAGTGGGCTGTAAATGGGTGTATGCAGTAAAGTTTAAAGCAGATGGGTCCCTAGAACGCTACAAGGCAAGGTTAGTCGCGAAAGGATACACACAGACATATGGAGTAGATTATCGGGAAACATTTGCTCCAGTAGCAAAGATGAATACAGTGAGAATTCTGCTATCCTTGGCTGTTAATTTTGATTGGGAATTACAGCAATACGATGTGAAGAATGCTTTTCTTCATGGAGAGTTAGAAGAGGAGATTTATATGAGCATTCCACCGGGATTCAGTGGGGTTGACAAGAACAAGGTTTGTCGGTTAAAAAAGGCATTATATGGGCTGAAACAATCCCCACGTGCTTGGTTTGGACGATTTGCCAAGGTAATGATAGCTAATGGTTACAAGCAAAGTCAAGGAGATCATACCCTGTTCATCAAGCATTCAGCCTTGGGGGGAGTTACTGTTTTGATTGTATACGTAGATGACATCATATTGACAGGAAACGATGAAGTATAGAAGAAAACTTTGAAGTGGTGCCTAGCCAAGGAATTTGAAATAAAGGATTTAGGAAAATTGAAGTATTTTCTGGGAATTGAAGTGGCTCGATCAAGGCAGGGAATTTTTATTTCTCAACAGAAGTATGTTATGGACCTGCTCAAGGAAACAGGCATGACAGCAAGCAAACCAGTTGGAACTCCCATTGAGCAGAATCACAAATTAAGTGAGGCTCATGGAGATACAGCTGTGGACAGAGAGATGTACCAAAGACTTGTTGGGAAACTTATTTATCTCGCACATACTAGGCCAGATATAGCTTACTCAGTCAGTGTTATTAGTCAGTTTATGCATGATCCTAGAGCAGTTCATCTACAAGTAGTTTATCAAGTGCTTCATTACTTAAAGGCACATCCAGGGAAGGGAATTTTATTCAAAAAGGGTCCTGAAATTGATCTGGCAGTTTACACAGATGCAGACTTTGCAGGGTCTCCAGTTGACAGGCGATCAACTTCAGGATATTGTACATTTCTTGGAGGAAACTTAATATCCTGGAGAAGCAAGAAACAAAGTGTGGTAGCAAGGTCAAGTGCTGAAGCAGAGTTCAGGGCTATGGCAGCAGGGGTATGTGAATTATTGTGGGTTAAAATTATCCTAGAAGACTTGAGGATTCAATGGAGCAAATCGATGAAGCTATATTGTGATAACAAATCTGCTATAAGTATAGCTCACAACCCAGTGCAACATGATCGGACAAAGCACATAGAGATAGACAGGCACTTTATTAAAGAGAAGCTAGAAAGTGGACTGATTTGTACTCCATATGTTCCGACAGGACTTCAACTTGCAGATGTGATGACAAAGGGACTGTGTAGCAACATGTTTCATGAAAGTGTTGTCAAGCTGGGAATGGAAGATCTATATTCACCAGTTTGAGGGGGAGTGTTGAAGATATGTGATCTGATATTATGGAAAGATTTGCTAATATAAATATTAGGAAAGATTTGATTATAGTATCATATATTAATTAGGTATCATATGATTATAGTATCATATATTAATTAGGTAATAGTATGATTATAGTATCATATGATTATAGTATCCACTTGTGTATATATATTTTTGTATATTGTGTAGTCCAAGGTGAAATAGAAGAAAAATATTTTTTCTCTCCATTTTTCTTAGGAACCCCTTGTCGGAACATACTAATACCATTGGGGTTATTCTGGACAACGCAGAGCATAAGGAGTAAGTCCAAAAATTGGCAAGGAAAGCTGAGGTGTTTGGGGTCACAGACCAACCATTTGTAATAGAGGTGTCGTTTAAGGAAGATAAAAGGCCTTTTATTTTGGATTTCACTCTAGCTGAGAGCGAGGCTTTGGAGCCAGTGGTCATCAAATTCCCAGAGCAGGAGCCTGTTCTAAGTTTGCAGCGAGTGCCATGGAACTACGATGAACCTGTCATACAAATTGGAAAAAAGTCAGTTGCCAAAGAAGAGGTGTCAGTGGTCACTAGATTAGGGAGAATTGCAAGTCCGTTTGGAGCTACCGTTCCGATTCAAACAAATAACCCCGAGCTGCCCGCTAAACCAACAATTACTGAGAAGGAAGCCTTGGATTTTTTTAAAATGCTCCAAAGAAGCGAATATAATGTAGTCGAGAAGCTAAGCAAGTCGCCCGCCCAAATATCCATGTTGGATCTGCTCTTTTCTTCGAATATGCATAGGGATGCGTTGCTCAAAGTGTTGACTAAAGCTCAAATCCCTAAGGATATTTCGGTTGTTAATTTCTCACATATAGTTGGGAGTGTGTTATTTACAAAACAAATCACTTTCTCTGATGATGAATTACCAGCAGAAGGCATTGGACATAACAAAGCTCTGTACATAGCTGTGAGGTGCAACGGGAAAATGTTGCCAAAGGTGTTGATTGACAATGGATCTGCGCTTAATATTTGTCCTTGGAGTACCTTGAAAAAGCTAGGATTGCAAGATATCAAGCTAAGGCCTTCAAGGACTATAGTTAGAGGTTTTGATGGAGCACAAAGAGAACCTATAGGAGAAATGGATTTAGTAGTCGAGATGGGGCCCACACAGTTTCAAATAGCCTGCCAAGTTATGCACTTTCCTAGTATTTACAATATTTTGCTTGGAAGGCCGTGGATTCATAAGTCCGGGGCTGTGCCTTCTTCATTGCATCAATGGTTGAAATTCATAGTAAATGACAAATTGATAACTATTTTTGCCGAGAAAGATTGCCTCGTAATTGCTGATTCTGGGTCCGAAGAAAATGGTAGCCGAAACGCCACAGTGACCCCTCATAGTACAGCTGATATCATCTCCGTAAGTTGGATAACAAAAGAGAAACGAGCTCTGTCAAAGGCCAGTGTCATGATGGCTAAGGAAATGATCCGCGGAGGATATGAGTTTGACAAAGGGCTGGGACGTGATCTACAAGAAATTCTGAAACCAGTGGAAATTGTGGAGAAAAAGGATTCATTCGGTTTGAGTTTCCGACCAACCGCTAAAGACATCAAAGAAATGAAGGAACGCAAGAAAGCAGAGAAAGAAGGCAGGCAAAAGACCTTTGATATTCCACCACTGCATTATACTTTTCCACGACCAACCGAGGTGATCACTCAGAGATTAACCCAGTTGACGAAATCGAAACTAGTTTGGCCCAATTGTTCGTTGGGGCAACATTTGAAGACAGTTTCCCAGATGAGACCGAGTTTCCCGACATCCCTGAAGGATCAATTTCCAATTGGACAGCCAAGTTTCTGCCCATTCAGAAGGAGTTTCGGTAAAACTAAAGGGGTTTGTCATTCATGCGAATTCATGAAAATACTTCTGCATCTGTAAATAGCTAATGAAAGCATCTTTATCTTTGACTAAAATTTGCGCATGTAAATATTGTTTCCGTTTGCTTTCTTTTTGTTTTCGCTTTCAGTCAAAGATTTTATGAAAATGCACAAGTGGTTCTTGTCATGTTGTTTTGTTTATTCGTTTGTCATATTGCTTATTCATTTGTTTGTTGTATGTTTGTTTGCTTATTATCCCACATTCGTTAATTCTTTCAGATGACCAACAATAAAACTATTTGACCCTTTGGATATCACTATTCTGGAATTCAATAATGGCAATCTCTATATCACTCACGACTTGGAGGTCTGGGAATCTGAGGTTCAAAGCGAGAGTGATAATGAGGAGGTATTCGATTCTTTTGCAAAGGACTTTGAACAATATGAGGAGAAACCAAAACCGAACCTGGAAGAAACAGAAAAGATTAACATTGGCACTAAAGATGAAGTTAAGGAGGTGCAAATTAGTATTCATTTGAATGAGAGGCAGAAAAAGGAAATGCTTGAATTCTTGACTGTGTTCCAGGATTTATTTGCATGGTCCTATGATGATATGACTGGTATTTCAACTTATGTGGTAGTGCATAAGTTGCCCACAGACCCTACTTTTCCACCCGTAAAGCAAAAATTCCAAAAATTCAAACTAGATATGAGCCTCAAAATAAAAGAGCAAATTGAAAAACAGCTCAAAACCAACATTATCATTGTTTCCCATTACCCTATTTGGTTTTCGAATCCAGTCCTTGTTCCAAAAAAGAATGGAGAGGTGCGAGTTTGTGTTGATTATAGAGACCTCAATAAGGCCAGTTCTAAAGATGATTTTCCTCGGCCAAATATTCACATTCTCCTGGACAATACCGCTTGGCATGAGATTGAATCTTTTTGTGATTGTTTCGCTGGATACCACCAGATTTTGATGGTAGAAGAGGATATGGAGAAGACTGCTTTTATCATCCCTTGGGGCACATTTTGCTACCGAGTGATGCCCTTTGGTTTAAAGAATGCCGGAGCTACGTATTAAAGGACCATGACCACCCTGTTTCATGATATGATCCACCGGCAAATGGAGGTCTATGTGGATGACATCATAATCAAGTCTAAAAGGGCAAAGAACCATTTGGTTGATTTGAAGAAGCTGTTCGAAAGGTTCCGAAAGTACAATTTGAAACTAAATCCTGCAAAGTGCGCCTTTGGGGCACCAGCTGGTAAATTGTTGGGCTTCATTATTAGTAAAAGAGGCATAGAGATAGATCCAACGAAAATCAAAGCAATTCGAGATATGCCAGTGCCGAAAACTCAGAAGGACGTGAAAAGTTTCTTAGGAAAGATCAATTTTATTAGGAGATTCATTGCCCAACTAACTACCACATGCGAGCCGTTGTTCAAATTATTGAGAAAGAATGTGCCATTGTATTGGAGTGAAGAATGCCAACAAGCTTTTGATAAGATCAAGGATTATTTGTTACATCCGCCAGTCTTGGTGCCACCCAAACCGGGTCGACCATTAATCATGTACCTATTTGTGCTTGAAGAAGCAATTGGTTGTGTCCTCGGGCAGCATGATGACTCCGGAAGGAAGGAGCAAGTCATTTACTATCTAAGCAAAAAGTTTACGCAGTATGAGGCTAATTATTCATTCATTGAGAAAAGCTGCTGTGCATTGGCCTGGGCAGTTCAAAAGCTGAGACACTACCTGTTGAACCATACCACTTATCTTATTTCCCGATCTGATCCTTTGAAGTATCTCTTGGAGAAGCCGATGCTAACTGGACGTTTGGCTAAATGGCAGATAATTCTCTCAGAGTTCGATATTGTTTTCACTTCACAAAAGGTTGTCAAGGGGCAAGCTATAGCGGATCATTTGGCAGAAAATCCAAGGGATGATGATTATCAACCATTTCATACTTATTTCCCTGATGAGAGAGTCTTATTTGTAGGGGCCACAGATGATATAAGTGAGCAAAGCTCTGAATGGAGGCTTTTCTTTGATGGAGCTTCGAATTCTCTCGGAGCTGGAATTGGAGTTGTTTTGGTTTCACCCGAAGGGAAGCACTACCCTGCCGCTGCCAAATTGCAATTTGCTTGCACAAACAACATGGCTGAATATGAAGCTTGCATTTTTTGTCTCAAAATGGCTTTAGAAATGGAAATCAAAGAGTTGATAGCTTTCAGTGATTCAGATTTGCTCGTGCACCAAACCTTGAAGTAGTGGATAACCAAAGATTCAAAAATTCTGCCCTACCATCGTAGTCTGCTCACTTTGGCCAAGCAATTTCAAAATTTGGAGTTTAGACATCTCCCGCGAGCCCGAAACGCATTTGCTGATGCTTTGGCCACCTTAGCTTCTATGATCCAGTATCCAGATAAATTGAGGATCGAACCAATCCAGATTCAACTTCAAAACAAGCCTGTCCACTGTTGGGTTGTAGACAAGTCCTCTGACAATATTCCTTGGTATAATGATATTAAGGAGTTTCTCAAAACTGGGTCTTACCCTCTGCATGCTAGTACAAAGGACAGGAGTTTTCTGCGTAGAATGGCTTCAAAATTTTTCTTAAGTGGAAAAGTTTTGTACAAAAGAACCTCAGATTTGAACCTTTTAAAGTGCATTGATGAAGACGAAGCTCAATATATGATGAAAGAAGTGCATAGTGGCGTTTGTGGACCCCACATGAATGGCCATTTGCTAGCAAAGAAAATCATGAGAACCGGATATTTCTGGCTTACTGTGGAGCGTGATTGTATAGATTTTGTCTGGAGATGTATGAAATGTCAAATGCACGGTGACGTTATACGCGCTCCACCCACTGAATTGCATAGCATGACCGTCCCATGGCCCTGTTCAATGTGGGGTATGGACGTGATTGGTACAATTGATCCTCCCGCTTCAAATGGACATCGATTTATATTGGTGGCAATTGAGTACTTTACTAAATGGGTTGAAACGGAGTCATTCAAACATGTAACGAAGAAGGTAGTTGCCAATTTCTTGAGAGATCACATCATCTGTCGCTTTGGAGTACCCGAAACGCTTATTATAGACAATGACAAGAATCTGAACAATGACATGGTAGATGGACTATGCGAACAATTCAAGATCAGACATCGCAACTCTGCCATTTATAGGCTTCAGATGAATGGAGCTGTAGAAGCCGCAAATAAGAATTTGAAGAAAATTATCCGCAAAATGACTAAAAGGCATTGCGATTGGCATGAAAAGTTGCCTTATGCATTAATGGCGTATCAGACTTCTATCCGGACATCGACCGGGGCAACACCATATTCACTCATTTATGGAATGGAAGCTGTATTACCAGCTGAAGTTGAAATTCCTTCGCTACGAATCCTCATGGAAGCTAAATTGAAGGAGGCTGATTGGATGAAGCAGCGCCATGAGCAATTGACTTTGATCGATGAAAAGCGGCTCAATGCTATCTGTCATGGTCAGTGCTATCAGAAACGTGTGGCCCGAGCTTACAACAAAAAGTCCATCGGCGTGCATTCGAAGAAGGTGACAAAGTACTAAAACGGATTTTGCCAATGCAAGATGAAGCTAAAGGCAAATTTGCTCCAAATTGGCAAGGGCCGTTCATTGTCCAAAAGGTATTACCTGGCGGAGCACTTATTTTGGTAGAAATGGATGGACGAACATTCCCTCAACCCATCAACTCAGACATGTGCAAGAAGTTTTTTATTTGATCATGCAAATTTTCTTTAGAAATTCATGCAAACGGCGAAATGCAAGTCAGGCCATCTTCTTTTACACTTAAAATATTTTATCTCTATTTGTCCCCTTTGAGCCTTCAGAATTGACAAATTTTCACTTGATAACCCCTGAGAATTGCAAACCCCACACTGGAGCAAATTTATTTTGAAAGAGAGATGATCAAAAAAGAAAAGAGAACCCCACACTGGGGCAAATTTAGTTTTTTAAAAAAAATGCAAAAGTGAGGAAAATGCAATGAAGAAAATGTAAAGAAAGAAAATTCGATCAAACTGAAGCAAATTTTCCTCAGTTTTGTTCAAAATTGAAGACGATTTCAAAGTAGTGCAATCTCAAGTCATTTCACACCTCGCATCAAAATTTGCTTTCAAGCCTCAACTTTTCTTGAAAAACACCCCACCTGACCTCATTATAAAGCCCAAAGTCCTGACTTTCGTCAATTGTTGTATTTCTATTAGGAAATTTGTTAATCAACTGGCAAGTGATGCCCATAATGCCTTCGCCTAATCTCACAAGGAAAGTGCATTTTACTGATGCCAGAAATCTTTAACTCATATTTCTGAGTCGATCATGGTCGAGATATTTCATTGTTCTTTAGGTGAAAACCCGAAAGGGCGCCTCAAAATGAAAAAAAAAGGAAAAGAAAAGAAAAAGAAATGGAAAAAAAAGAAAAAGAAAAAGAAAAAAAAGAGAGAGAAAAGGAAAAGAAAAGAAAAAGAAAAGAAAAGAAAAGGAAAAAAAGAATAAGAAAAGACAAAACAAAAACAAAAAGGGTGGGGGCAACCTTGGTGAAAACCTGAAAGGGCGCCAAGGCAGGTTTTCTCAACAGACGAGCACGAGAAGGAACAGCTAGTGACCTGGTTCATTTAGACTTTTTCTCATGTTTGTGATACTTCTACCAGTATCGAATTTCGAAGCAAATATATCCAAAGTCTTGAATATGATATTCGTTGGCCAAATTTGTATATTTCTTCACAAATATTCTTTTGCAAAATGTATCTTTATAAACCTCTTGGTTTCTCTCGATTATTTGCGTTCGACTGCTTGTGGTTGTCTGCATTTTTTTGCATGCTCATCTTTGCCTGACATAGGAAATCATCTTGCATATATCATTGATTTTTATATGACAAATTTTTCATGCATCATTTTTTCACCATTGGATTCGAATGGATGATAAACCCTAAGGTTTGTGCAAGGATAGGGGATTCAATCATCTATTAAAGTGAGTAAAATGCAATAAAGCTGCTACATAGATTTGGTGACGTGGTAAATGCATACTTTATCAGTCTCAAGAATTGAAAGGTTTCAAAATTACAAGTTCGACTAAGCCAGACGCCGCAGAATAGAGGCAAAAGCATCACAAGGCTCATGTTTACACGATTCTCAAGGCAAACCGGATCAAATAATGGTGGCAAGTCCATTATTTCTTCTTTTCTTGCAGGAACGTTGCGTTTACAAACGAAAACAACCACTCTCCTTTTCGCACCTAAATCGATGTCAGAAAAAGCTCCCCAATAAGCAAAGACGAAGTGATAATGTTATTGGCAAAACTTGATCATAAGAAACAACATCAGCTATCGCTTCAGCTACAGAGATCAAATCTCCCTCTTGGTACAAAAGTTTGAACTACTCCCAGGTAAAAACTCAATTTATTGTTTAAATCTCCCCAGTGAAGTCCCATTTTTAAATTCTTGTTCGGGTCAGTCCCGTTTTAAATTCCTGTTCGGGTCAGTCCTGGTTTAAATTTCTTGTTCGGGTCAATCCCGTTTTTAAATTCCTGTTCGGGTCAGTCCCGTTTTAAATTTCTTGTTTGGGTCAGTCCCGTTTTAAATTCATGTTCGGGTCAGTCCCGTTTTAAATTCCTGTTCGTTCGAATCATTTTGCGGCCAAACAACACAGGTAAGTATTTGGTATCTATTTCTTTGTTTCAGGTTTTTCCAAAATCCAGACAAAGAGGGGCAAACTGTAGACACCAAATTTTTGAACCGTTTTATTTATTACTATTTTACTTTTATTTTATTTTATTTTATTTTTTAGTGATAATTATTATCTATTAATTTCATAATTTTTGTTTTGGGTATTTTCTAGTATTTTTATTATTACTATTATCTTCTTTCTCTGATATTCATTTGTTACTCATTTAGTTGGCTTTAAATGTAAAAAATTTAAAAAAATTATTATTAAAAATTAAAAATAAAAAATTTTATTACATGCAAGCTGCGTTCGTCCGCAGCTTGCAAAGAAGAGTTGCAGCAAGGCCCTTGAGGGCAATTTAAGTGATGAATGACCAGGTGTCTAGGACACCTCAGGCCCTAGAGAATTCTAGAAGAGGATAGGTGGATGGTGGAAATGAAAGAGGAAGGACGGGAGATGTGGAGCAGCGTCGGATGAAGGGTTTTTGAAAAAACAAGGCTGGCCGCAAGAAGCAAAGGGAGAGATACCGAAAAGGAAACGGAAAAGGGGTTCAAAAGAAGAGAGAGAGAGAGAGAGCTGAGGTTCTGTGACAGAGAGAGGATTTTTATGACGGCTGAAGTGAGAGTAGGGAAAAAAAGGGGAGAGTCTGGACGGCTAGGGAAGAAAGAAAACAGAGAGAGGGAGCACCGAGTGACGGCTGAAAAATCTTGAGAGAGGAGAAGAGTGAACAGCAAAAAGGGTTACGAACTGAGACGAATAGCTACGGGAAGGACCAGGAAAAATTCCAAACTTCACGTTGCCTTCATCAGAGCCAGTCGCAGGTCCCTTTTGATTTCTGTGAGAAACGATCATCTTCCAAACTTGCGGGTCTTCATTTTCCTCAAGTTAAGATCTTCAAGGTGATCATTTCTTTTCATTTTTTTTCCGCCTACACATGTTCAGATTTATATGCTTCGAACTTGATTTCTTTTTTTCATGTTATGTTTTTTTTCCTTTCCTTCGGTTCTTTCCTTTTCATGCGTTGCTGATTCAGTTGTTGGCTTCATACCCCTGCCCCTGAATATTGCATTATTGTGGACCATATGATCTTTTATGTGGTGATGATCCAGTTTTTCTTTTAGTTAACAACGAGCCCAAGGAAAGGTTCATGGATGAAACTAGATCTGCAAGTCTTTTCCTCCTAACTCAGAATTTGTTTCCTGTTGTGGGTGCTTAATCTGATATTTTGACGGGGGGTTTATGAAGATTAGCTTTCATGGCTATGGTTCTGTGGTCTGAAAATGTCTAGTCTAAGTTTTCTAGGAAAAATGCAGTCTTGCTTGCACTGGATCATACGCGCTGATTTTCTTGGCTTGTTGCTTTCATTTTGCGGGTTGCTTTCGATCCATGTTTTCTTTAATTCACCTGTTGACTGTTGGAATCCTTTGGATGGATATGAGTCATGCCCAGAATGCACACAACCAAAAATTCCTTGGTTCGCTTGTAGTCTGATAGGTATACCATGTATGCATTCACCCCAAGCTGTCTTCATATTGTCCAGTCGTATGGGTGAATTTGTTCGGTGTAGACTATTGTATTTGGATGATAATTAACAACACGGGTAGAAAGCTATAACATTGAGCTTTAAGTCATCTTTATTTGCTTTAGTCTTGCCCATATCATGCTTTATCATTGGATGTTGTTAAAAATGGAAATCTGGAATTCTTGTTTGATTGATGAAAAGCTGCATTTCATCCTCATGCTTCGCTACTTTCTGTTTTCCTCCCACAACAGCTCACAAAATTGGATTTTAGTCATCCTTTGCTAGCTTAATCTGATGTTGAAGGGAAGGAAATGGAAGTTTTGGTGTTGAGTTTGTATGTTTAAAGTCTGAAATACTTGAGCTATGGTCGAACACTTTGCTGGAAAATGAATTTTGGGTTGCCAAACCATTTTTTTGCATGAATGTTTTTCCAGAACTTTGCATCCAGACAGACCTTGCTTTTTTTCTTTCTTTCTCTTGCTTGCTGAAGTTTATGCTTGCCTCAATTTTTTCATTTGGGCTGTTTGCTATGGGATGGTGATGCCGTGTTTATGCTCGCCGTAATTTAAAGGCATTTGTTTGTTGCAGCAACAGGCGTTGCCTGCAGCTTGGAAACATTTAGTTACTCCATTTTCTGCCTGGTTGCCATTGTCCTTTCATTTTTTGTCTTTTGAATAAAAGTTGCCAATTCGCCTTCATCCGAGAATCTGGAGCTATGTTTGCTATGAATGTTGAATCTTTTATTTTATTCTTGATTGTAAGGTGATGGTTGGGATCTTAGTTCTCATTTTGTGGATTTGGTTTGAAGTCTCAGCAGATGTTTAAGTTAGTTTGGGTTGCTTTTGTATGAATACATCTTGGCTAAATAAAGGGAGTTGCAGAAATTGCGTTGTCTGGAAATGGAATTGCAGAAACATATGCATCGTATTTTTGCATGTGCATGCATGCAAATCTTCATGAAATTGTACTTGGCTCCCCTTAGTTTCTATCCATGCTACAAGAGCCCCATTATATTCTAGTTTTTTGCAATTAGGTCCTAGAGTAATTGCAACTTGAACCATTACTTGACCCTTTCTTCGCTCTTGAACCTTTAGAGTTCCCAAAATGTTTTAATTGGGTTTGAATGATTAGTTAATGTTTGCAATTGGGTTCGTGGTAGTTTTCTATTTTAGAAATTTGATTCATAGTTTACTTTTCTTGGAAATTATGAATTATTTGGTTTCATTTAAGTCGCAATTAGGGAAGAATTTGGTGGTTTGTTAGTACCCCTTTTGAAGTTTCTAAGGTGTTCTGAGTTTCTTTTTTGCCTTTTATTCTACTTATCTTTAAAGTGGTGCATTAATCTCTTACTTTGATGGTTTTAGCCAAGTTATCTCTTTCTTTGGTGACTCTAGCCCAAGTTAAGTCTTGTTCACTTTACTAACATCACAAACGGGGAGGTACAACTTCTTTTATCCTTTTTTGTCTCTCCTCTATGTTATCCAACGTGCTAAGTGAGAATTGCATGCCTACTTTGCTTTCCTTGCCTTTCCTTAATTCCCTTTATTTATTTCATTTACTTTTGCTTTTATTAAGTTATTCTTTTATGGGGTATGTGTACACCTCTTGGCTTGTAATAGATAGGGCTTGGAGAGCATTTTTATTCATTTTTCCTCTTCCCATTTGTTTTAGTTAGCAAATGTAATAGGTTCATTAGCTTGATTGCTTGCTTTTGTTGCTACGTGTTAATTTGCTTTATTAGACTCTTGCATTTAGTCGAGCATGCTAAGTGTTATGTGCTACGTGTTTATAGGTGATTGGCATGTCTACTTGTTTTCTATAGTCATAGATGAATGTGATGGATGAATGCGTCACCGTGGCTAGTCCAACGCTGGCCATGGTCTTTCCACTCGAGCTCTCGCAAGTCCAATGCTTGTGAGAGAATTTTAGAAAAGGATTAGTCCAATACTAGACCCAATAGGCCGTCCCCTCTCGTTGGTACATACTTGCATGTCTCACTACATTTCATACCTTTTTCTTAGTTTTTTAGCATTTGGCATGCTTCTCCAATCCTTTCCCCTTCATCTTAGGTTTTTGCATCTTCATACTAGTTATAGGGTACATTTGCTTGAGAGTCCCCTTTCGGTAAGGGAAACGAGCGAGTTTGGCTACAAAATAGCCTTAGCACGCTAGTTCTTCCTTCTAATCAAAGGAAAAATTAAAATCGTGAAGTTAGGAGTCATTCCCGTACCCGACTTGATGTATTCCTTTAGGTTCATACACTCTCATTTTTATCATATCACTTCCTCACTTTCTTTATCCACATTCTCTCACTACTTATATTTTTCTCCACATGCCATGTTCACACATTTCTCTTCTTTCCCTATCGCTTATTTATTTTTTATCTCACAAATTGCACCCAGTTGCACTTATATGCATTTACTACTATTATACCATATTTTCATCCACTTGCACATAAACACCTTTATTTTCTCAATTGGCACACATGCACTTTTCTTACATTTGCACACATGCACTTTTCTTACATTTGCACACTTGCACTTACATTTGTATTTTTATTTTTATTTTATTTTGTATTCTTCTTACATTTTCACACTTGCACTCATATTTGGGTCTTCATTTACATTACCTGTGACCTCTATGAGAGTTTTCCTTATTGGCCATCACAACTCATGTGGTTGGGACCAAAAAGCCTCATAAGAGACATTTTAGATTTAGGATTGCATTTTTTTTCTTTTTCATATCCATTAGTCACATCCAACATGCAACACATATTTTGGGTAGAAAAATTAGGAAAAGAAGGACTAAGTCACGCAACTAGCTTTGGCTAGGGTAAGGGAGTGCCTTAGGCTTTGCCTTTGCCTTCTCCCTTATCAAATGTGACCCCCGATCCCTTTTTTTGGTTACGTAGACCTAAAAAATTCTTTAAAAAGGGTTTGTTTACTTTTCTTTCAAAAAAAAATCACTTTTTGGGTGACTTGGTACACCCTAACTCTATACCAAGTGGCGACTCCTTTTCTATCTAAAACCCTTTGTTTGGCCAGACCATCGCATTTCACAATCCCACGGCCTTTTATTTTCACTTTCACACACGTTCACATACATATCCCACACACTACTTTCACACCTCAAAAAGTGGGGCGCGACAGAACTCGTTAATGAGGTATTCGAATATTCCAACCCTTAGTCCGTTGATTGCAATTTCGAGGACGAAATTCTTTGAAGGAGGGGAGATTGTGATATCCCAACTTTTAGGATCATCTTTTGTTTAGTCTCAAAGAGAATATTACGGTTTCTTTAGTTTATTTTTATTTTTTTAAACATTATTTTGTTTCAAAGAAGATACTAAAGTTATTTCTTTGGGTTTGATTTAAAACCTTATTTTATTTTAAAGACTAAAAACCCTAAAAGTCTAATCAAAACTCTAGTTTCACTTGTGACTGACCGTTTTCTCAAATTTCTCATATTTCAATCGAAACCCTAAATTCAATTTATGAAATTGTAAAACCCCTCACGTTTTCTTAAAAATGCCCTTTTATTTGGAATTATTCATTTATTATGGCCCTACTACCCAATCACCCTACAATAAGTGTAAATGAATATAGAAGTAAGGGTTTTCGTTGTCCGTTTTCAAGTTGAAGCGAATTAGGGTTTTCACGTTTTTTCGTAGTGTGACTATTCGGTACGGAGTGAGGATCAAATTTGGTAGGTAAGAGTGACTTTTGGATGAGGAAATATTATATGATTAGAAGTGATAATAATAAGTTAGTGATTAGAAGTTAAAAACCCTAGCACGTGCGAAATAAGGAAAGTCGGGTTGAACCGAAGTGTACCGTTCGTTACCGACTGAGTGCACCACTTGACCCATACTTTATTACCTTAATCTCCTTATTATTAATTGAACAAAATCATACCTAAATATCTCCTTAAGCCAACCGAAATTGTGGACCAAAATAAGAGAGAGAAAAGAAAATTTTAAAAGCTAATCTCATCGTGACAAGTGGCAACCATTCCATGGTTGTTTGACCAACTTAGTTCCTACCTTCTTATCTTTCTTCTTAGATGATTTTTCTTCATTTCTTGCTGGTCTTGGTCGTGGCTTTGGAGAGAAAAAACAAGAGAAAGAAACCACAATCCATCTTGAGTTTGATCCACTTAAGTGAGAAAACAAGAAATCTAAACCGATTAATCAATAGTTTGAGAGTTTGGGAAACTTAAGGAACCAAAAATTTCTAAGAGAGGTAGAGGATATCCTTTGCAAGCTTGTTCTTGAGGTATATTGGCTGTCCCTTATCTTGGTTCTTTTGCTTTTGTTTAAGTTGTTATATAACTCATGATTTGGTCAAATTGGTAGCTATGGAAGTAGTTGTGGTGATTTTGGGAGAATTGGTGAGTTAGGGTTTGTATTGATCAGCCATATTTCTTCTTGTTTAGATGGATTATGATGGGAATAAGTGTAGATAAGGAGGTGAGGTAGTGTTTTAAGCTAGAATTATGAAGATTGACACTTGTAGGCATAAATTTCAGATTTTCGGTTTTGCACCTCCCCTGTTCTGCCCGGTTCTAGTTTGCCATGTTAGAGTCCAAATTAGGCTTCGGACAAAACATGAAAGTTGTAGAGAATGATATTTTATAGTTCTTTTGTAAAATTTCAGCTCAATTGGAGCAACATAGCCTGTGAAAAGATGAAAATACCCTGACTGCCATAGGAGTAAAGTCAGTGGACAGTTTTGACAGTACACTAAGTTGGTTGCATTTGTTCACATTGATACGTACTGAACTAGCATCTAGTCAAAACATGAAAGTTTTAGTCCTATGTTTAAGCTTTCCAACGCCCCTATAATCACCTTGATTGGATTTCGGTAGCCTGAGTTATTGTCGTTTACGTATAATGCGGTTAACTAGCCCGAGTGTGAGATTCTGGTTCTGTAATTTGACATTTTGACCTAGCTACACTACAAACTGGACTGAGTGGTCTCCATCAAATTCATAGGCCTTTGTCTTAGCTTCGAAGTGGTATCAATTGCATCCCAATCCGAGAAGCATAGCTTCGGTTGAGCTTGTTACGCTAAGTGACGGTAAATCTGCCTTTTGATTTATGCCTTACATTTTATTTCCGAACATGTACCTAGTTTAATTTTGTATTTGTATCACTTTGAACCTATTGAACGGCTATTGAAATGAGGTTATTCTATGTGTGACTTTGGGACTGTTTGAGGAAACTATTGAAGCCATAAATGGCTGGAAAATGGGTAAACACAAGGGGCATGCCGCCAAATTTTCACGAGAAAGATAAACTAGCCTTTGGAGTTCTAATTCTGTATCTTGCAAATTTAACTTGGATACACTGAAAAATGGGTTGAGGTATCTTCATGGAAGTTGTAACCTTTTGTTTAAGTTTCGAGACACTACCTAGTACATTTTGATTCGATAACCACAGCTCCAGTTATGGGCAAAATCGTATAGCCCGTTTTGTACCATTTTCATTTTCACGCACGCGCATGTGCATTTCTCAACCGTTTTGGACCCTTTAGGTCTACTTTTGTTATTTCGTTACCATTCTGGCCGTTTCGGCCAATTTCGACATTCTTTTGGCCTTAACGTTATTTTTGACCGTTTTCGACCGTATTCGATCGTTTAAATTATAAACTACAATTGTATAGCTGTTTCACTTATGTGTGTATATAATCTGTCAATACAGATTGTGAGGCTTTTGACGGTGACGGTCAAGCTCAGTAAATTGTATCGTTTTTCGTGCCAAGCTTTATCAAGTGAGTAATTGGATTGTTATTGATGTGAAATTGTTAAAGTGCTTTATATATGTTAAATGGGTACTTATGTGTGTATATAATCTGTCAATACAGATTGTGAGGCTTTTGACGGTGACGGTCAAACTCAGTGAATTGTATCATTTTTCGTGCCAAGATTTATCAAGTGAGTAATTGGGTTGTTATTGATGTGAAATTGTTAAAGTGCTTTGTATATGTTAAATAGGTACTTAGGTGAGGGTATACTTTATCTCACTCGACCTAAGCCCATCCTTTGTTTTGATTTCCTATGTGAGAATGCATGTCTTGACTTGAGTATCACTCTTTTGCTGTGTGCTGATGAGCATGATTACATGACTTGAGTATCACCCTTTTGCTGTGTGCTGATGGGGGTGATTACATGACTTGAATTGAACCCCATTTGCTGTGTGCTGTTTGGGGTAAGTACTTTGTTGAGAGATACCATCTATTGAGAGATCGGATATCTCAGGGCTTGGTTCCAACCCGGTTCCAAGGGTTAGACGAACTATTCGAATCAGTTGGGTTTTGGTCGAAGATAGTTCCATGCTAAACTTGGGATTTAGTTCTTTGTTAAAGTTTTGACGAAAGCTAAGTTATTTTATTTTGCTCGAGCTATTGTGTGCTATTGACTGGCCAGCGGGGGTTGATAAGGTGAACGGGGAAAGTTAAGTGGAGTCTATGGACCATGAGTACTTTGGTTGACGGAGTGTCAACAGGCGTTCAAACTCGAGGAATTGAACTGGCTTTGGAGCCACCCGTATCCTACCATTGTGATGTTATTTTTCTGTTGTTGATGTGAAATATCCTGATTCACTTGTTTAATTATGTGAGTTTACATTTTTACCCCTGATTATTCACTAAACATATAACTTACCTTATTCTATTTGTTTTCCTTAGCAGGGGCCCGACGCGGGGATCGCTCGGAAAGGTGTTTAGTGTTTTGATTATAGATGAGTTGAATTTGTACTTGTTATAAGTTGACTAGTAAGATGTATATAGTTGTCGTGGTGGTTGTAGTTATCAGCTTTTCTAGGGTTTGCTTTTTGGTACTCGTGGTATGTATGACTTTATGTACTAGTTTATGCAACTTTTGAAGATGTAATCGTTTAAACAGAACTTTCTTTTGGTGTGAATCTATTTTCTAGTTTTAGAGTATCGAGTCCTGACGCGAGTTAGGCAGGCGTCCCGCCGATACCATCGGGTTCGCCCTTGGGAGAAGTGGGGGTGTCACATTTTTGATGTCGTTTAGAGGTTTGTATCCAACGACCCTTCTGTGACCTCTGAACTCAAAACCTATGGCTAGTTATTCGAGTCGAGCCGGCAAGGGCCTAGTCGATTAGATAATGAACCACGGTAGTCTGTTTCTGAGAAATCCTTGGGTACTGGAGACTCTGGATTTTCGGTATACTCGAGTATTACCACCTCTGCTCTGTATGTGGTGTTCAGGCCCGCCAAAAGGTATGTTTGATGGATGCAATTTGGTGTAAAGTGGGGTCTACGGACATGATTTTTCCCTATATATTGACGGAGAGTCAACGGGTTTAGATCAAGCACTGCAATGGAAATTTTGGGCTCCCAAGAGCCACCTGTATCTTTTCTATTTAAGGTGTTTGTTTATTTCCCTATTTGATATGCATATGTGACAAATTGAACATGAAATTCCATGATTCTTGATTGCTAATGTTTTGATACCTCATTGAGCGTAAGCTCACCCCGTTCCCGTTATCTTTGTCTTCCTTACAGGGTTCAATATTTTGAGAGCTATGATTTTGAAGATAAGAGTTGAGCCAGTTCTAGATGTTTCCTTTGATTAGGCCCTTCTGTATTGGCAAACACTAAATGTAGTTTATATAAGTATGACTACTATGGTTTGTACTTCAAGTTAATTGGTTGAAAACTACGATGTACATATGTAAATAAGTGTTTGATCAAGTGTTTCACGTGTATTCTTTTGAGATTGTGCGTTTCTATAGCTATGTGAACTTTCTTGTATCCATTGGGAAAAACGAGCGAGTGTGAAGCTTGAACGAGGAAGAAAAAATTTGGTCAAATTTTGACGCAACTGCGGTCCTTAGCGCTTTCCGATGATTTGTTTTCCTGATGATTTGATCCGTAGTTCTGGCAAGAGCTGGGAAGGTGGTCCGTCGACCCTTTGGTTCGCCTTAGGAGGAGGTGGGGCCGTCACAGATGGTATTAGAGTTGCTTCGCGTGGTCTCTGCGCGAAGTGAATTTGGGCCAAGTGGTGTTATGGTCCTGATTTTGGTGATTGTGTTTAAAGGATTAAATGTTCTCCTTGGGTGTAAGTTGTGAACCGTGCATGTTATAAGTGTAAAAATCTTTATCATGGAACTTAAGGAAGATAGATATGTATGTCGGGTAGGAATCTTGATGAGCAATCTTAGGGGAAGACCCTCCTAGACCCTCCCAACCTTGTAATTATCAGAGTTGGATCTTTTCTCCCAATAGAAATTGAACTCGATTGTTCTCATGAACTCAAGACCTCTGACACACAAAGGTAATAAGCAACCTTAAGCAAATAATGATGGATGAAGAGGCACCACGATTAGGGAACAAGCTAATCGATAAAGTCAGATTTGAATCCTAAGCAATGAACTCAAGAATTCAATAGTAAGTTCGATTAAGAACTTGAAGGAAAATTCCTCACGATTTCTGGTTATAATAATCTATTTTTTCACTCATACAATAGGTGCCTTTTATAGGCTAAAACTAGGGCAAATCCAGCCCAAATAAACCTGGAATAGGAATTCGATCCACATAAAGAGCCAGCTCTTTAAGGCTTCCCGATAAGGCCCAATAAGTAATAAAATACTTAACGACTAACAACTACTAAACTAGGCAGTCTTAAGACAACTACCAACTAAGCTAACAAGTATGAGATCATTCTTTCACTTCAAACGTACAAGTGAACAAGGTGACTTCATGGTCCATCAAATCTTCAAACCTAGCTTGCTCCTTGCTTGTATGGTGAATGATCAAGGCTTGTAAAGCTTCCTTTACCTTCTTGGATCTTAATCTTGTCATCGGACCACCAATGTTAACCAAAGGATCCTTGACCCAAGATTGAAGTCGCTGCACACCTGTATCCGCATCAAATCTTTAATATGGATGATTTACTCTTGGGACTGGCCAACTCAAGTTGTGGATTATCTTATTTTGGATTCTTGTACCCGAATACTAAAGATGAGAGCTTAGGCTAGAAATAACTTGGGTGATCTAGAACTTTGATTCTACGGAAGTTCGTGTGATGTGTTAGGGTACCATTAAGTATGATTAACTCATAAGGGGGAGAATACGTTGGCTCAATTGGGAACTAGGTTAGGGCTCCTTTGAGTCATGTTTTGATTCCCTGTGAGGGATAGTTAGGGAAAGTTCTCAGTTACTTGTTTTGTACTTTTGGCCTAGTTTGTGCATTATACTTTTGAATGACCTCGATACTTTCATGGAATTCTTTTTGCTTGAATCTGACTGACTGCTACTGTATAATCTATTTGATAAAGATAAGTTATATGTATACTTGCCTTTTGAGTTGTGCCTTCTTTTGTCACTTGTACCTGTATACATTTGTTTTACCATTGTATTCGCGCTTCAACCCTAGACTGGTTAAACCAAATGGAGGGCACTCTTAGTGGACAAGGCCATGGGTGCAGCTCTAGGCAACCGTTGACTGAAGAGGGTACTCGTGTAGAAATGTCGGAACCAAACCCTGAAACTAGAGTGGATCCTAATGCTCAGGTAGCTGCGGCAATCCAACGTATGATTGATCTGTTGGCCCATGTAGTGGAACGCTAGGGCCAAAATCCTATTACTCAACCTGGAAAACTTGGAAACTATATAGAGGGTGAGGATAAAGCCCTTGAACGATTTTCAAAGTTCTCTCCACCACAATTTATTGGAGGACCAGACCTAGATGCGGCCGAGAAGTGGTTGGAGAAAATGATTGACATTTTCGCTGCCCTGCATTATACTAAAGAGAGACAAGTAACATTTACTGTCTTCCAGTTGGAGGGAGCAGCCCGTTCTTAGTGGAATGTGATCAGAATGAAGTGGGAGAGAGAGCAAACACCAAGGACTTAGGTCAATTTCATGAGAGAGTTCAGTGCCATGTATTTCCTCCTCTAATTTAGGAGCAAAAGGATGATGAGTTTATTAAACTTTATCAGGGAGCTCAAACCATGGCAGAATATGAGAGCCACTTTACTAGATTGTCTAAGCTCGTTCCAAAACTTATTGTGACTGAACAAAGGAGGATACGGCGATTTATTCAAGGGTTGAATGTTGAGATCCAAAAGGATTAGTCGTAGCCCAGATCAATACATTTAGTGATGTTGTCGAGAAAGCTCTATGAGTTGAAAATGCGAGATTTCAAGTTAGAACCTTCCAAACGAAAAAATGGGGGTGGCCTGGAAGTAGTTCGAGACAAGAAAATGAAAGTACCCCTCCCAAGTGATGCGGATACGAGTGTGCAGCGACTTCAATCTTGGGTCAAGGATCCTTTGGTTAACATTGGTGGTCCGATGACAAGATTAAGATCCAAGAAGGTGAAGGAAACTTGACAAGCCTTGATCATTCACCATACAAGCAAGGAGCAAGCTAAGTTTGAAGATTTGATGGACCATGAAGTCACCTTGTTCACTTGTACGTTTGAAGTGCAAAAATGATCTCATACTTGTTAGCTTAGTTGGTAGTTGTTTTAAGACTGCCTAGTTTAGTAGTTGTTAGTCATTGAGTATTTTATTACTTATTCGGCCTTATCAGGAAGCCTTAAAGAGCTGGCTATTTTATTACTTATTGGGCCTTATCGGGAAACCTTAAAGTGCTGGCTCTTTATGTGGACCGAATTCCTATTCCAGGTTTATTTGGACCGGATTTGCCCTAGTTTTAGCCTATAAAAGGCACCTATTGTATGAGTGAAAAAACAGATTATTACAACCAGAAATCGTGAGGAATTTTCCTTCAAGTTCTTATTCAAACTTACTCTTGAATTCTTGAGTTCATAGCTTAGGATTCAAATCAGACTTTATCGATTAGTTTGTTCCCTAATCGTGGTGTCTCTTCATCCATCTTTATTTGCTTAAGGTTGCTGATTGCCTTTGTGTGTCAGAGGTCTTAAGTTCATGAGAACAATCGAGTTCAATTTTCATTGGGAGAAAAGATCCAACTCTGATAATTACAAGGTTGGGAGGGTCTAGGAGGGTCTTCCCCTAGGGTTGCTCATCAGTTGGTATCAGAGCATCAGGTTAATTCTCTTTTAATTGAAGTTGTTCATATCTTGTTAGTTTGTGTCTTTTGTCAAAAAAAAAATACAGTAGCGATTACTGTTCATCGTTACTATAGCGTACTGTTCACATTACTATTCATCCGAGTCAAAAAAAAATCTGTTTGAGTGGTCTTTTTGTGTTTTTCTGTCCAAGTTCTTGGGTCTGTTATACTTGTGTTTGGGTTGTTAGGGTTTAAAGACAAAAAAAAAAAAGAGTCATGTACCTTATATTGTTTTAGTATCCAAGTTGCTAGAGTATTGCTGGAATTTTCTTTTGAGTATTGCTGAAATTCTGTTTTGCCTATTTCTTGAGTATTGGTTGTTGTTATTGCAAACCCTAGACACCACAACGTAATTTGGGGAAGTTCTTGAGCTCGTTGAACAAAATTCTTGAAGTTCTTGAACCACCAAGTCTTGTTTTGAAAGTTCTTGAACAATAAATCAAGAACTAGGGTCTTCTTGAGATTTGCATAACCTTTCATCCATTTTTCTTGAACTTGTTGGTGTGACCTGAATTTGTGTTCCTTGAAGAGCCGAAGCAAAAAAAAAAAAAAAGGAGAACAAAAAAAAAAGGGGGAAGAAGAGAAGGAATCGGCTCTCACACAAAGGAAATCAAGTTTCCCAAATCTTGAGTTTCCAATTCTTGATTGGTCTCCAATTCTTGATTAGTCTCCAAATCTTGATTGGTTTCCCAAAAACTTGAGTCTCCAAATCTTGATTGGTTTCCAATTCTTGAGTTTCCAATTTTAATTAAATTTCAATGACTCCAAACTACCTAACCAAACCCCAAGCACCCCAAATCAGTTTTCAAAGCCAAACCTAAACTACCACAAGCACTTTAGCCAAACTGCCTTTGAATATTTGAGTTTCTAAAATCGTTGAGCTAGTTTTTGCTAACTGATTTGACTGAAATTTGAGGACTGGTTCTTGCATTATTTGAACATCCCAAAAGCACCACTTACCCTCCAAAATACTGACTAGAAACTCAGCAAAACAGCTGCTAAAAAAAAAAGTTCCAGCTTCGGGTAGAGTTTTTCTAGGATTTACAAAATTCTGCTTTGTGTCTTATTATTTGCTTATAGGGTAATTAATTCTGAAATTTTTGAGAGTTTGAGTTGTTTTAAGAACTTCGAGAAGGAAAATTGAGAGTGAGTGTGTTTTCCTTGAGTGATACACGAGTGCTTTGTAAGGTAGACTAGGATATACTTGTTTTGCAGGTTGGATAATATGTCTCAAGAGGGGAACATGCCTGAGCCGTCTGAGACTGACATGTCACTCAAACTGGTGCTCCAAGCTATTCAAAAACAAGCGGAGAGACATGAAGTTGTGATGACACAAATATCCGACAGATTGGCTGCCATTGAGATGCGAGGTACTAGAGATACATACAATAGGGTTTCGAGTGTTCAGAGTGCTGATCATGATGCGGATGATGAGGGATATCATTCTAACATCTCCTTTCGATCAAGAAAAAGTCAAAGGGGAGCGAGGGAAGGTCGAGACCGATCTAGGAGAACCGATGACAATCTTGGTTCCATCAAGACCAAGATGCCTACCTTTCATGGGAAAAATGATCCTGAAACTTACTTGGATTGGATTAGGCGAGTTGAGCAAGTGTTTGAAGTCCACAATTACTCTGAAGAGAAAAAGGTGAAACTTGCAGCTATTGAATTTCTAGATTATGCATCTATTTGATGGGAGCAAATATGTGCCACAATGAGGAGAAATAGGGAATCACCGATTGACACTTGGACTGAGATGAAGCAAGTGATGAGGAAACGATTTGTGCCCTTCCATTATACCACGGACTTGTACAATCGGTTTCAACGACTCACTCAAGGTTCTAATTCGGTTGATGAGTACCACAAACAAATGGAGGTAGCGATGATAAGGGCCAATGTACAAGAGGATCCGGAAGCAACCATGGCGAGGTTCCTTAATGGATTAAATCCTGAAATTAGGAAGAAGGTTGAGCTTCAAGACCACTTTGAACTTCAACAAATGGTGTCTTATGCAGAGAAGGTACAAAGCAAGCCTTACCTCTAAAGACCCCTAGTGGCCGAACCACTACATCCTCTTCCACTTCTTGGAAAAGAAATCAATTCCCAACATCCAATGCTTGGCCAAGGCAAGGTAATAGAGAGAGGGAAAACAAGCGGATGGAACAACCGTCCCATCCCAGTGCAACTTCTTCTAAACCAACCCCGCGGCCGACTCTTCCAGGGGCAAACACATCTACCAACCAGCCAAAGGCATGTTTCAAATGCAAGGGAATTGGCCATCTCATGACTCAATGCCCTAACCGAAGCATCATGAACATGAATGAAGAGGGAGTGTGGCAAAGAGAAGGAGAGGAGGAATATGCGGACATGCCATCGCTTGAAGAAGAAGGGAAGGATGATGACATGGTTGAGGTAGAGGAGGACCCCGTAGCACGAACTATGGTGACTATGAGAGTGCTTAATGGCCAAGCTCAAGGAGATGATTTTCAACGAACCAACATCTTTCATACGAGATGCAAAATTGGAGATGAGGTATGTCTTATGATCATTGATAGTGGCTCTTGTACTAATTGTGTAGCCGCTGATTTTGTGGAGCAAAACCATATTCCATGGACTTATCACCCTAAACCATATAGATTGTCTTGGTTAAATGATGGGAGGGAAGTCAAGGTGACCAAACAGTCCTTAATTGCTTTTTCTATCGGTCAATATAAGGACCAAGTTTTATGTGATGTAATTCCTATGCATGCTAGTCATGTCTTGTTGGGATGTCCTTGGGAGTATGATAGACAGGCTGATCATATTGGACTTACCAATAAGTATAAGTTCATTATGGACAACCTCAAAATCACTCTTTCACCATTGAAACCTACACAAGTGTATGAAGAATAATTGCATTTAAAAAAAGAGAGAGAGAAAAGGCAATCGAAAGAAGCAAAGAAAAAGCCGAATGAGAGAGAGAATGAGGGAAAAAAGAAAGTAGAGGCCGAGTTGAGTAAAAAAGAAAATTCGAGTGGAAAAAAACTCAGTGAGGCCGAGAGTTTGAAAGTGAAAAAGGAATTTTTATGCAAGTGTGCGTGAGGTAGATATGGTTTTGAATGCACAAAGTCTTCTCATAGTACTTCTGTACAGGGAAGCTGATTATTCTTCTTTTTACACACTAGGCATAACCGATTCTCTTCCTAGTGCAATCTACTCTCTTTTACCGGAATTCAAGGATGTGTTTCCAGAGGAACTACCAAAAGGATTACCTCCAATTCGAGGCATTGAACATCAAATTGACTTTGTTCCTGGAGCAATTCTACCAAATCGACTAGCCTATAGAGCAAATCCGGAGGAAACAAAGGAAATTCAAAGGCAAGTCGACTCCCACCTTGAAAAAGAACAGGTTCGTGAATCTCTTAGTTCTTGTGCAGTTCCGGTTATTCTCGTGCCTAAGAAAGAAGGGACTTGGAGGATGTGTACAGATTGTCGTGCAATTAATAAAATTACTGTTAAGTATCGTCACCCTATTCCTAGGTTAGATGATATGCTAGAAGAATTGCATTGAGCAATCATTTTCACTAAAATTGATTTAAGATCTGGTTATCATCAAATAAGGATAAAGGAAGGTGACGAATGGAAAACTGCTTTCAAAACAAAGTATGATCTTTATGAGTGGCTTGTGATGCCTTTTGGCTTAACAAACGCTCCAAGTACTTTCATGAGATTAATGAACCATGTTGTAAGGCATTTTCTTGGGAAGTTTGTTGTTGTTTATTTTGATGATATATTGATCTTTAGCAAATCTTTAGAAGAGCATGTTGAGCATTTGCGGCTTGTTTGAAGTGCCTTGCATGAAAATAGGTTATTTGCTAACCTGGAAAAATGTGTCTTTTGTACTCCTGAGGTTAACTTTCTTGGTTATATTGTTGGTGCAAATGGCATAAGTGTTGATCCCGCCAAGGTAAAGGCTATCATAGAGTGGCCGACTCCAACCAATGTGTCTCAGGTAAGGTCTTTTCATGGTCTTACAAGCTTCTATAGGAGATTTGTTAAAGAATTTAGCACTATTGCAACACCTTTGAATGAGATAATTAAAAAGAATGTGAGGTTTCAATGGGAAAAAGAGCAAGAAGAGACGTTTAATAAGATTAAGAATTTGTTAACTTCAGCACCTATTCTTACTTTGCCTAATTTTGATTTGATGTTTGAAGTTGAATGTGATGCTAGTGGGATTGGAATAGGGGCTGTTTTACATCAAAATAATAGGCCCTTGACATATTTCAGTGAGAAGTTGAGTGGGGGAGCTCTTAATTACCCTACTTATGATAAAGAATTGTATGCTATTGTGCGTGCTCTTGAAGTGTGGCAGCATTATCTAATGCTTAAGGAATTTGTGATACATACTAATCATGAATCAATTAAATTCCTTAAGGGGCAGGGTAAGTTGCATAAAAGACATGCGAAATGGATTGCATTTATTGATTCCTTTCCGTATATCATTAAGTATAAGAAGGGAAAAGATAATGTCGTTGCGGATGCATTGTCTAGAAGGTGTATTTTGATCACTAACCTGAGCACTAAGTTACTTGGTTTTGAGCACATTAAAGACTTGTATGAACATGATGCTGATTTTTCTAATGTGTTTCAAGCTTGTGAACATGCTGCATTTCAAAAGTTTTATAGGCATGAAGGCTTCTTGTTCAAAGAAAATCGCCTATATATTCCCAACTGTTCACTTAGGGAATTGCTTGTTAGAGAAGCCCATGGCGGAGGGTTGGTGGGACATTTTGGTATTGATAAAACTCTTGACATTTTGCATGAGCACTTCTATTGGCCTAAAATGAGGCGTGACATTGCTAACATTTGTGATAAGTGTTTAAAGTGTAAGCAGGCAAAGTCAAGGAGTAACCCTCATGGATTGTATACTCCTCTACCCGTACCTCATGTTCCTTGGACAGACATATCCATGAATTTTGTGCTTGGTTTACCAAGATCTTCTACAGGTATGGATAGTATCTTTGTTGTAGTGGATAGATTTTCTAAAATGGCTCATTTTATCCCTTGTAGGAAAACAAATGATGCGCGCCATGTTGCTGATTTATTCTTCAAGGATGTGGTTAGATTGCATGGAGTACCGCGTACTATTGTAAGTGATAGGGATGTGAAATTCTTAAGCTATTTCTGGAAATCACTTTGGGAAAAGTTGGGAACTAAGTTGCTGTTTTCTACTTCTAGTCATCCCCAAACGAATGGTCAGGCTGAGGTAACCAATCGAACCCTTGGTGCTTTACTTCGAGCCATTGTTCAAAAGAACTTGAAGAAGTGGGAAGAATGTTTGCCTATTGCTGAGTTTGCATATAACCGAACCACTCATTCTACTACTAATCATTCCCCTTTTGAAATTGTTTATGGGTTTTAGCTGCTAACCCCTCTAGATTTATCACCTATTCCTGTTAATGAGTGTTTAACCACAGATGGTGTCAAAAAGGCAGAAGCTGTTCGGACCTTGTATGAGAGAGTTCGAGTTCAAATTGAGAAGAAAAATGCGCAATATGCACAACATGCAAATAAGGGTAGAAAACATGTTGTATTCGAACCCGGTGATTA
Source organism: Coffea arabica (assembly GCF_036785885.1). NCBI lineage: Eukaryota > Viridiplantae > Streptophyta > Magnoliopsida > Gentianales > Rubiaceae > Coffea > Coffea arabica. Next base: position 41,707,976 of record NC_092316.1, on the reverse strand, counting down.
GGTTTGGGTACACATGAGGAAGGAAAGGTTTCCAGCATCTCGACGGACCAAGTTACATCCAAGAGGAGATGGACCTTTTCGTGTACTAGAGAGGATAAACGACAATGCTTATAAATTAGAATTTCCAAGTGAGTATGGCATAAGCGCATCTTTTAATGTATCTGACCTATCCCCTTTTGACTTTGATATAGACTTTGAAGATTCGAGGACGAATCCTTTCGAGAACGGAGGGAATGATGCGGATACAGGGTCAAGGATCCTTTGGTTAACATTGGTGGTCCGATGACAAGATTAAGATCCAAGAAGGTGAAGGAAGCTTTACAAGACTTGATCATTCACCATACAAGCAAGGAGCAAGTTAAGTTTGAAGATTTGATGGACCATGAAGTCACCTTGTTCACTTGTACGTTTGAAGTGAAAGAATGATCTCATACTTGTTAGCTTAGTTGGTAATTGTCTTAAGACTGCCTAGTTTAGTAGTTGTTAGTCGTTGAGTATTTTATTACTTATTGTGTCTTATCGGGAAGCCTTAAAGAGCTGGCTATTTTATTATTTATTGGGCCTTATCGGGAAGCCTTAAAGAGCTGGCTCTTTATGTGGACCGAATTTCTATTCCAGGTTTATTTGGGCCAGATTTGCCCTAGTTTTAGCTTATAAAAGGCACCTATTGTATGAGTGAAAAAATAGATTATTACAACCAGAAATCGTGAGGAATTTTCCTTCAAGTTCTTATTCGAACTTACTCTTGAATTCTTGAGTTCATAGCTTAGGATTCAAATCAGACTTTATCGATTAGTTTGTTCCCTAATCGTGGTGTCTCTTCATCCATCTTTATTTGATTAAGGTTGCTGATTGCTTTTGTGTGTCAGAGGTCTTAAGTTCATGAGAACAATCGAGTTCAATTTTCATTGGGAGAAAAGATCCAACTCTGATAATTACAAGGTTGGGAGGGTCTAGGAGAGTCTTCCCCTAGGGTTGCTCATCACCAAGTCTGGAAGGGGGATTGGAGGAGTAAGACTTTCCATGGAGTCAATGGGAGCCCAGGCCAGAAGTGGACAAATTGGGCGAGAACCAAGTGGTGCCTCACAGGGAGGCTCGTCTTCTGCATTCCGTGGTCCCTGCGAATTTTGCGAGGGGCCAAATCACAAGGAGAATAATTTCTGGAAGAAAGAGAGAAAATGCCTACGCCGTGGGAGCGCCGATCATCGGACTGCTAACTGCCCAATTCGATTGCAAGAAGGGAAAGAGACCTAGCAACCAACCAAGATTAACCTTGGACAGTCAAAAGGGGAAAGGACTGGATCAAAAGTACCGACTCAGGTGTATTTCTTAGAGCAACATCGGGTCCCTAACTCGCTTGAGGACTTAGAAGGTATGATTCCCGTAATTCACCGTTTAACTAATATTTGGATAGCTCCTGGTGGTAAGAAAATTTCGAGGACGAAATTTCTTAAGGGAGAGAGAGTGTGAGGACTTGTAAAATCCCTTATATTTTTTCTTAAAGTTTCCTTTTATTTGGCATTTATTCCTTTCTAATAGCTTTACTACTCATTCACACCCTTAGTAATTGTAATCAACCATAGAATCAAGGGTTTTCCCTTTAGGTTCTTAGTTCGGGTAAATTAGAGCTTTATGCGTATTTTGACCGTGTGATCACTTGGTGAGATGTGTGCGCTAAATTTGGTGATTAAGGGTGAGTTTAGATGATATTAAGTGCGTGATTAGAAGTAAGAATCATAAGTTAGTGAAATATAAGTTAAAACCCTAGTATTCGCGATTTAAGAAAAAATGGGTTGAACCATTTGTTACCGAGTGAGTGCACCATTTTAACACTTTTTTATTACTTTAATCTCCTTGCTATTAATTGATTAAAATCAGCCCCCAAAATATCCTCAAGGCAGCCGAAATATTGGACCAAAAATAAGAGAGAAAAGAACAAAATTTGACTTCCAATCAAAGTGTGACACTTGTCAACTTTGACCCAAGTTAATTCCTATCATTTTAACCTTCTTGAAGCTTCATTTGAGCCTTCATTTTCAGCCTTCCAGCGGTGAGTTTGAGAGGAAAAAAGTGAGAGGAAACCATCTCAATCCATCTTGAGCTTAGCTTGTTTGAGTGATAAATCAAGAAAACTAAACCGATCAACTTCTACTTCGAGAGCTTAAGTAGCTTGGGGAGCTAAATTTTGCAAGGAAAGGTGAAGGATATCTCTTGCAAGCCTTTTATTGAGGTATTATGACTGACCATCTTCTTCCTTCCCCTTAGTCTTGTTTAAGTTATGTAGCAACTTGTATTCATGCATTGTGATACCTATTTAAGTGATTTTGATGATTATGGTGGTGGAATTGTGAGTTAGGGTTTTGAATTGTTCACTTATATTTCTTGTTGTTTAGATGGTATATGGTGTCTATAACCTTGTGTAGGAAGTTGAGGTAGTGGTTCAAGCTAGAAATGTGAAGTTTGCACCTTAAATTCATTGAATTCCAGATTTGTAGCTCTTCACTGCCCTGTTCTGACCGGTTCTGTTTGGCCATGATGGAGGCCGAATTAGACTTAGCTGAAAACATGAAAGTTGTAGGAAATAATGTTTTATAGATGTCTGTAAAATATCAGCTCAATCCAAGTACTGTAGCATGTGAAATTACAAAATTCCCCTTGCTGCCATAGGTATAATTTTGTGGACAGTTTTGACATTTTCTCATTCTGGCTGCATGTTTTCACCTTGATCCGTATCAAATTATGTGACAGCCCCACCTTCCCCTAAGGCGAACCAAAGGGGTTAGCAGATTGCCTGCCCAACTCTCGCCAGGACTAACGAGACAATTCAATGCGATCTAAAACATTCTGGAACACCCAAGCGCGCTTAAACAAGTCAAAATCACAAAATAAAAAAAAAAAGAAAATCGGAGCCGACATGAACAGTGTCGGACACGTCAGAATCCGGTCGGATTCCTGGCCGGATACTGGCCAGAGAGCAATGGCCGGATTTCCAATTTTCCCAGGACAATCCGGCCGCCAACTGGCCGGATTCGACCTTGTCTTTCCTGCCAATTTTTTTCTTTTCGCCGTTTGAAATCTGAATCTGTCCGAAATCTGTCCAAACATCAACCAAGCATATAAAGTAAGAAATCACATAACCGCAAGCTTCAAATAACATACCAAACATGCCAAACCCATTTATACATGTACGGTGCCAAATTTACAATTCAAAAGAAAGGTCAGATCTAAATCCAACTAGGGTTTGTACATTAAAGAGCTATTCAAAAGAATATGTACACCTAGCTCAACTTGGTAACAACGTACCAAGGCCTTCCAAAAGAGGTTCAAATCCCTGTAAGGAAAACAAAAGGAATAGTGTGAGCTTTCGCCCAATGAGGTACTTTCACCCAAGCAGGGAAGTTCAATTACACATAAATCCGATCATTCCAAATTCATTCAATAAGAAACCAAATAAAGTCACCAATCAATACAAGTGGTAAAAGGATACGGACGGCTCTCAAGAGCCCCCTTTTCTCGCTTGTCATATTTGATTGTATCTCATTGACCATCCGTCAATGTACCAAGAGTAACCAAACGTAGACTCCACTTTACTCCCTTTCCTTCCACCACACATACTCCAACCGACTCAGGTGCATTCTTTAGAGCAACATCGAGTCCCTGACTCGCTTGAGGATGTAGATGGTATGATTCCCGTAATTCACCGTTTAACTAAGATTTGGATAGTTCCTGGTGGTAAGAAAATTTCGAGGACGAAATTTCTTAAGGGAGAGAGAGTGTGAGGACTTGTAAAATCCCTTATATTTTTTTCTTAAAGTTTCCTTTTATTTGGCATTTATTCCTTTCTAATAGCTTTACTACTCATTCACACCCTCAGTAATTGCAATGAACCATAGAATCAAGGGTTTTTCCTTTAGGTTCTTAGTTCGGGTAAATTAGGACTTTTTGCGTATTTTGACAGTGTGATCACTTGGTGAGATTTGTACGCTAAATTCGGTGATTAAGGGTGAGTTTAGATGATATTAAGCGTGTGATTAAAAGTAAGAATCATAAGTTAGTGAATTATAAGTTAAAACCCTAGTATACACGATTTAAGAAAAAAACGGGTTGAAATGACGAGTACCGTTTGTTACCGAGTGAGTGCACCACTTGAACACTATTTTATTACCTTAATCTCTGACGCCCCGAAAGAATGAGTGCGAGAACCTGAAAATTTTCTAAGTTTCTAGGGTTTATTTTATTGATCGCCCGCCTTTTCGACATTTTCTTTATTAGAAAATTCCCCAGATAATTTTATTGAGTAAATATAGTTTTTAGATGATTTTTCTAGTATCAGTTAGTTTTTGAGAAATTAAGAACATATATCGGACGTGGGACCCACTAGTGCAGAAAGTTCGGTAAAATTCGGCCAGTTAGGTTAAGTTTTGGATACTGGATTTATTTTACCAGGTGCTAAAAGATAATTAGAGGTTGTTATATGGATGAGAGTGGAGAGGCAAAAGGATAACCATGTATTAATTAAAGTGACAAGTGTCACTTGGAGAATTGTTCTTACTTTTGACCACTATTCATTACTTTATCAAATAAATCAAAAATTGACCCAAAAATCACTCAAAAATCCCAAGCTCTTGGCTGGCCACTCTTCAAGAGAAAAGAAGAAAAACCTCTTCAAATTTCTTGCTCCAATCTTGCCCAATTCAACAAACTAACCGATTAAACTTGAAAACTTTTCATAAAAACCTCTCTCTTAGTGATTGTGAGGTGATTAGTGAAGTGGTTTGGGAGATTAAAGTGCAAAGTTGCTCCTTTTCTTGTGTTGATAAGGTGAGTGACTATGGAACCCCTCTCTTCTATCTAATGGTGTTTAATTAATGACTTGTGGTGGTTATAAGTGTGATTTGGTGGATTATTTCTTGATTTTAGTCAAGGTTGGTGAATTTTTCTATTTATGTGGGATTTTTTCTGTTTTCATATGATTAATATTATGTGGCCATGTATGATGGTTGGAAATGGTTTAGAATGAAGCCTTAGTGTTAAGATAGCGGCTATTTGCGGAAAATTTCCGCATTGAACGGAAAATTTCGGAATTAGGGTTTCAATTTCACCCTTTCTACCTGGTACTGTTACTCCTAGTTAGAGGCCGAATTAGCCTTAGGTTAAAACATGAAAGTTGTAGATAATGATGTTTTATAGTTTTCTACAAAATTTCAGCCCAATCGGAGCAATGTAGCCTATGAAAAGACCAAAATACCCTCACTGCCCTAGGATGCATTCCAATGTTCCGTTTTAGACAATTCATCTATTTTGTTGTATTGATTCAATATGATGCATGCTGATTTAGCCATTTTCCAAAACATGAAAGTTTTAGTACTCTGTCTTAGCTTTTTAACACCACCAAGAACACCTCAAACGGATCTATGAAGCCTGAGTTATGGCCAATATAATCGCATCTATTCTAAACTCAGCATTCGGCCGTGTTTCTTGTTTTAGCCTCTGACCATGTTCTGTCTGTTTTGATAACGTATGAACTGGGTGTTGACCTCTTCATAATAAATGTATATCTTTGTCTTAGCTTCGAAATGGTATAAATTTCATCCAAATCCGAGTCCCGTAGCTCTAGTTATGACCAAAACAAGATCAGTTGTCAGAACTGCCTTCGAATGTGGACAGTTCTGACAGGAATGTTTGGACCCATTTTCCTCCATGCTCTGTATTGATTCAGCTTTTGGTCCAAACATGAAAGTTATAGCCTTATGTCCTACCTTTCCAAATCCTTTGGAATTTCTTGATTTGGATTTGTGAGCTGTGAGTTATGGTTCAGCAAACAAACCCTGTTCATCACCCTAAGGCGTAAATTTCTGGTACTGTTTTCCATAATTTCGACTTGCTTCCATTCCGATCTAGATTAAGGTGTCTTCAGGAGAATTGTAGCCCTTCCTCATAGCTTCAAAACAGTGTCTTGCTCACCTTGATCTGACATTCATAGCCTAATCTTTGATCAAAACAGTTTGAGATGGCGGATTTGGCCGTTTCCGTTTGCCGTTCCGCGCGCGCGTGTCCATCTTGCCGTTTCCGCACTTGCGTGTGCCGATTTTTCCGTTTTGCTTGTTTTGGGTCTGTTAGTAACCGTTTGTGATATAATGTGATAAAGCTTCTATTTCAGACAGTGGTGAGCTAAGCGGAGCCGGTGGGGCCCACTACTAGCGAACACGCGCGAAGTGATTTTTGCTCTTGTACTACTTTTGTATTTTGAGTAAGTATTCGGGCCATTTTGTATATAACTTGCTTATGTGTTTAAGGTGAATGAAAGGGTACCTAGGCGAGGGTGTACTTCATCGCACTCGACCTAAACCTCAATTTGCATGCATATTTATACATGACAAGTCTAAATGAATTATTTTGGGTTTGAACCCCTTGAGCTTGGAGCTCGGGGAACTTTCGTGAGTTCGTGAAATATGTTGAAGTTGGGGGCCCGATCTCAAGACCTGGATGGACTATTCGAACCGGCCGGGGCTTGGTCGGAGCCAGTCCAACCTAGTCTGAGGTCACCAAGTTCGTAGGTTCCAGTTGTGAACCAAGTTTGTGACTCAAGCTCAAGTTTGTGACTTCATTTGCCCGGGTAAGTTTGTGAGGTGACTGGCCAGTGAGGGTGATAAGGTGTTCGGTGGGTGTACAAGTGGAGTTCTACGGACCTTATTTATGGTCGACGGAGTGTCGACAGGAGATCACGCATGGCAAATGACTTGGCTTTAGAGCCAACCTGTATCCTTCCTTTGTATTGTTACTTTTGCACTTGACTTGATATTTTTGTGAAGTAATTGTTTATTTAAATGTGAAATTTATGCTTTTACCCCTGTTTACTTACTAAACTTCTAGCTTACCCTGTTTCCTTTGTTTTCCTTAGAAGGGGATGACGCGGGGAACTTTGGGACACTGTCGCTAGTATAGTTAGCTTTAGTTTGTATTAGTTGGACAGTTAAGATGTTCCTTTTTGTTTTGGTGATTTGTATAAGGACCCACCTTGGGGTCCACCTTCTGTTGGTTGTTATTATAATGTAAATAGTGATTTGAATAGCTACTTTTGGGAATGTAAATAGAACTCTTTTGGCGATAGATTTATTGTGAATAGTACGCTTGTGGGTTTATCTAGTTTTATTGTTTTGAAATTTTAAGTCCTGACGTGAGTTAGGCAGGCGTCACCTCGATACCTTAGGGTTCGCCCTTGGGAGAAGCGGGGGCGTCACAGGTGGTATCAGAGCACCTAGGTTAGAGGACTTGGGCAATTATGGGACATACGTGATAGGTTCATTAGGAATACGTGATTCTCTTTAAGATGAATGATATATTTTAAGCTGAAATGCCGGCTAACTAACGAATTAATGTTCGTAGGTATGGACCCAGGCAGTTCTAGTGGTGTTGGACCTAGCGGCGTGGGACCGGGACCGAGACCTCCTGGTGCGAGGGGCCCGGAGGACCGGGTGTTACGTAAGCGTGCGATCCGATATCGGAGGAGGCTTGGGGAGCCCTACATTTTGTATTCCCCCTTTGGTCAGGTGTCACGCCGACCCTGTGAGTGTTGGTATACATATGGCTATCCCGACGAGGTCGTCTTAGCGGTGGATGACGGGCGTTATCACCTAGATAGGACGGTCGAGACTTTGAGGGCGCAGCTGGAGGAGGCTAGAGAGTTTAGCAGCTGGCAGGCATTGCGTTAGGGGCCTGGAGCGGGATCTCCGAGACACACACCAGCACCTCTTCGCTATGAAGAGGCAGCTTAGGGAGAAGGCCCGGAGTATTACGTTTGACTGCGGGGTCTTACTAGATATAGCCGCGGAGGCACCACCACGAGCTACCGGGCCAGAGCAGATATGCGAGATAGATACTTTAGGTTCCGTTGGGAACCGGGGCCCTAGGGGAGGCATTTAGGGTCGCTTTTGTATTTTTGATTAGCTGGCAGATTACTTTTGTTAGAACTGGCATGGCTAATTTCTTTTGTTATCTGGTTGACTGACTAGATTTTTGGAGCCGGAGTGCTCGTGTGTATACTGGGTTTTGTACCGACTGGAGGTTGGATAATTTGTATAACTTTTGGTGTGACTTTGTAAATAAATGTATATATTCGAGTATTATCTTTTGCACCTATCCTTTGCATGTCTTTCGTGTATTTTGTTTTGTATGTTTATTTTGTTTCGAGTTTGAATACTAAGCACACATTATGCTTGGATCTATGGACTTTTGCACCTAAATGGCCTCCGATACTCGAAGTAGAGGTAGAGGGCGAGGACGAAGCCCTGAAAGAGAACGAGGACAAGAGCCAGTTCAAGTAGCTACAGCCATGGGAGTACTACAGGAAACCCTAGAAATAATCCAAGCAATTACGAGGGAAAGGACCGTGCTTTAGAACGGTTCCAAAAATTCACTGCCCTGTTCTAACCGATTCTATTTGGCCATGATAGAGGCCGAATTAGACTTAGCTCAAAACATGAAAGTTGTAGGAAATGATGTTTTATAGCTGTCTGTAAAATATCAGCTCAATTCAAGTACTGTAGCATGTGAAATTACAAAATTCCCCTTGCTGCCACAGGTATAATTTTGTGGACAGTTTTGACATTTTCTCATTCTGGCTGCATTTTTTCACCTTGATCCGTATCAAATTATGTGACGGTCCCACCTTCCCCTAAGGTGAACCAAAGGGGTTAGCAGACTGCCTGTCCAACTCTCGCCAGGACTAACGAGACAATTCAATGCGATCTAAAACATTTCGGAACACCCAAGCGCGCTTAAACAAGTCAAAATCACACAATAAAAAAAAAGAAAAATTGGAGCCAACATGAACAGTGTTGGACACGTCAGAATCCGACAGGAATCTGGCCGGATTTTCGGCCGGATACTGGCCAGAGAGCAATGGCCGGATTTTCAATTTTCCCAGGACAATCCGGTCGCCAACTGGCCGGATTCGACCTTGTCTTTCCCGCCAATTTTTTTCTTTTCGTCGTTTGAAATCTGAATCTGTCCGAAATCTATCCAAACATCAACCAAGCATATAAATTAAGAAATCACATAACAACAAGCTTCAAATAACATACCAAACATGCCAAACCTATTTATACATGTACGGTGCCAAATTTTCAATTCAAAAGAAAGGTCGGATCTAAATCCAACTAGGGTTTGTACATTAAAGAGCTATTCAAAAGAATATGTACACCTAGCTCAACTTGGTAACAACGTACCAAGGCCTTCCAAAAGAGGTTCAAATCCCTGTAAGGAAAACAAAAGGAATGGGGTGAGCTTTCGCCCAATGAGGTACTTTCACCCAAGCAAGGAAGTTCAATTACACATAAATCCGATCATTCCAGATTCATTCAATAAGAAACCAAATAAAGTCACCAATCAATACAAGTGGTAAAAGGATACAGACGGCTCTCAAGAGCCCTCTTTTCTCGCTTGTCATACTTGATTGTATCTCATTGACCCTCCGTCAATGTACCAAGAGTAACCAAACGTAGACTCCACTTTACTCCCTTTCCTTCCACCACACATACTCCAATCGACTCGGGTGTATTCCTTAGAGCAACATCGAGTCCCTGACTCGCTTGAGGACGTAGAAGGTATGATTCCCGTAATTCACCGTTTAACTAAGATTTGGATAGCTCCCGGTGGTAAGAAAATTTCGAGGACGAAATTTCTTAAGGGAGAGAGTGTGAGGACTTGTAAAATCCCTTATATGTTTTCTTAAAGTTTCCTTTTATTTGGCATTTATTCCTTTCTAATAGCTTTACTACTCATTCACACCCTCAGTAATTGCAATGAACCATAGAATCAAGGGTTTTTCCTTTAGGTTCTTAGTTCGGGTAAATTAGGACTTTTTGCGTATTTTGACCGTGTGATCACTTGGTGAGATGTGTGGGCTAAATTCGGTGATTAAGGGTGAGTTTAGATGATATTAAGTGTATGATTAGATGTAAGAATCATAAGTTAGTGAATTACAAGTTAAAACCCTAGTATACGCGATTTAAGAAAAAAACGGGTTGAATTGACGGGTACCGTTTGTTACCGAGTGAGTGCACCACTTAAACACTATTTTATTGCCTTAATCTCCTTGCTATTAATTGATTAAAATCAGCCCCCAAAATATCCTCAAGGCAGCCAAAATATTGGACCAAAAATAAGAGAGAAAAGAACAAAATTTGACTTCTAATCAAAGTGTGACACTTGTCAACTTTGACCCAAATTAATTCCTATCATTTTAACCTTCTTGAAGCTTCATTGGAGCCTTCATTTTTAGCCTTCCAGCCGTGAGTTTGAGAGGAAAAAAGAGAGAGAAAATCATCTCAATCCATCTTGACCTTAGCTTGTTTGAGTGAGAAATCAAGAAAACTAAACCGATTAACTTCTACTTTGAGAGTTTAGGAAGCTTGGGGAGATAAATTTTGAAAGGAAAGGTGAAGGATATCTCTTGCAAGCCATTTATTGAGGTATTATGGCTGACCTTCTTCTTCCTTCCCCTTTGTGACAGCCCCACCTTCCCCTAAGGCGTACCAAAGGGGTTAGCGGACTGCCTGCCCAACTCTCGCCAGGACTATCGTGCAGTTAAATGAAATCGAAAACATTCAGGAAGGTAATAGCGCGCTCAAACGATTCAAAGTCGCCAAATGGCAAAAATGAAAATCGAAACCACAATGAATAGTGGTTGCCACGTCACCATCCAACTAGGAGCCAAACAAATACAGATATGGCAATATAACTCGAGAAAACATTCCTAATCCAAATGGGATACATGAACAGGGTAAATAGTTTTATACACATACGTTTGTAATTTACGAAACAAAAAGAAGATAATTAGATCAAAATACATTTTGGGTTTTCCAACTATCGAGGAGCTTTACAAAAATATATTAAAACTAGCTCGACTCGTGCTTCAAAACATCTTAGCCTCAAAAGTGGTTCCCTGTAAGGAAAACAAAGATAACGAGAAAGGGGTGAGCTTACGCTCAATGAGGTACCAAAATAATAGCAAGTAAGGAAAGTGGAACTTCATATTAAATTAGTCACATATGCGAATCAAATAAAGAAGTGAACAAACACCATAGACAGAAAGGATACGGGTGGCTCTCAGGAGCCAAATTCCCATTTGCTTCACCGAAACTTGATCGAAATAATAGTTGACACTCCGTCAACGTTAAAGAAGTAACCAATACCGTAGACTCCACTTTCTCCGACTCCTTTCACCTCACATACCCTTACCGAGCCCGAACATCGAACAGAACAGAAGCGGTAATACTCGAGTATACCTGGAATCAAGGGTCTCAATACCTAAAGATCCCAAAACAGACTACCGTGGTTTATTATCTAATCGACTAGGCCCTTGCCGGCCCGACTCGAGTAACTTGCCACAGGGGTTGAGCTCAGAGGTCACAGAAAGGTCGTTGGATACAAGTTTCCAAATGACGTTTGAACAGATACAAATTCAGATTCGCACCAAAATTGGCATATGAACGGACAAGAGAACGAGTGTGATAAAGTACACCCTCGTCTCAAACAAATTAAACAGATAGTGCAGTCATTTAAATCACAGATTGCAGGGCAGAAATCAAGTTAAACAGCAATGGAGGGGAGTGGTACACTCACCGGTTCAAATACAGACACTTCAAAAGTGTTCACTTCGAATTGGCTTTAATCGCCAAGAAACCCTAAAATCATCAAAGTAAACCAATTGAAGGTTTCACATCCAAAATCGAGTAAACGGAATGCATAAGTAAGGCTCGACTAGATGTCGTATGCTTTCCCAGGTTAAGTACTAATACAGAGTAAAAATATAACAGTTGGTCCTAGGGTTGTAAACAACCCCTAAAACCCTTCATTTGTACTAAGATCAACTCTATTGAAGGAAATCACATAACCCTAAAATTTTGGGCAGCATGCCCTTTGTGTTTACCTATTTTCCCAACCACTAATGGTTTCATTATTTTCCTCAAATCAGTCCCAACATCTCATAGAGAATAATCTCATTTCCAAAAGCCGTTCACTAGGCTTAAAGTCATATAAATACAAAAATCAAGCTAGAAACATTTCCGGAAATGGAATTAAGCTCTAAACCACAAAACAGTTTTTTGACGTCATTTTGCGGTTTTGGCACCATTGGCACTACGATTATCGGATGGAGGTACAAGACCCATCGTTTTGAAGCTAAGAGGTAGGGCTACAATGTTGCAGAAGGCCACTCAGTCCAGTTTCTAGTGAAAACAGGTCAAAATTTCAATATACTATACCAGAACCGTAAAAACAGGTTAACAAACCGCATTCTGGTTAGCGAACCGTAATTCAGGCTACCTAAGTCCAAATCAAGTGATTCCAAAGGCATCCGAAAGCTAAGACATCAGGATACATTTCTTCAGAAGACCTCAACAATCAATTCAGAAGTTTTCCCAACTAAAATAACCAATTACCGAAGCAATTCTCAAGTTCGGGTAAAAACAGGGCAGCAGGGGTATTTCAGTCTTTTCACAAGCTACGCTATTCCGATTGGCCTGAAATTTTGCCGGCATCTCTAAAATATCATTCCCTACAACTTTCATGTTTCAACCCAAGGCCAATTCGGCCTCTAACCATGATGAACAGTACCAGGCAGAAAGGGGGAAAATGAAACCCTAATTTTCAAAATTTCTTTCCAAAATAGAAATTTCCTGCAATTAACCACCATTTACACCCACTAGCTTCATTTTAGGTCATTTCCAATCATCATACATGGCCACAACATATGAATCATATTAAAACAGAAAAATCCCAAATAAATATAAAACTTCACCAATTCAACCAAAAATCAAGAAATAACACCAAAAATCATCACTTCAACTACCACAAGTCACAAATTTAACTTCATTAGGTGGAGGAGAGGGGTTCCTTCACTACTCACCTTAGTAACCCAAGAAAAGAGACCACTTGGCACCTTAAGCTTCCAAACAACTTCACCAATCACCTCACAATCACTAAGTGGAGGTTTTATGGAGTAATTGCAAGATTAAATGGTTGGATTGTTGAACTTGAGCAAGATGGAAGCAAGAATCTTGGAGAGTTTTCTTTATTCCTTTCTTTCTTGAGGAGAGGTTCGGCCACAAGCTTGGAAAAAAATGGAAGATTTTTGGTCAATTTTTGGGTTTATTTAGTAAATGGTAAAAGGATGAATAGTAAGTCAAATGTAGGAATGAATCTCCAAGTGACACATGTCACTTTCATTAATTACGTGCCTAACTTTTTGTCTCTCTCACACCAACCACTTGGTAACCTCTAAATATCTCATAACAACCGATAAATTAAACCCAGTATCCCAATCTTAACCTAGTTGGCCGAATTTTTCCGAACTTTTCACACTAGCGGGTCCCACGTCCGATATACGCTCTTAATTTCTCAAAAACTAAACGATACTATAAAAATAACCTAAAAACTATATTTACTCATAAACATTGTGTTTAAAAAAAATTTCGAAAAGAAAATGTGGAAAAACGTGCAATTAAAAGAAAATAAAAACCTAGACATTAAGAAAATTACGAGTCCTCACACCCTTAGTCTTGTTTAAGTTATGTAGCAACTTGTATTCATGCATTGTGATACCTATTTAAGTGATTTTGATGATTATGGTGGTGGAATTGTGAGTTAGGGTTTTGAATTGTTCACTTATATTTCTTGTTGTTTAGATGGTATATGGTGTATGTAACCTTGTATAGGAAGTTGAGGTAGTGGTTCAAGCTAGAAATGTGAAGTTTGCACCTTAAATTCATTGAATTCCAGATTTGAAGCTCTTCACTGCCCTGTTCTGACCGGTTCTGTTTGGCCATGATGGAGGCCGAATTAGACTTAGCTGAAAACATGAAAGTTGTAGGAAATAATGTTTTATAGATGTCTGTAAAATATCAGCTCAATCCAAGTACTGTAGCATGTGAAATTACAAAATTCCCCTTGCTGCCATAGGTATAATTTTGTGGACACTTTTGACATTTTCTCATTCTGGCTGCATTTTTTCACCTTGATCCGTATCAAATTATGTGACAACCCCACCTTCCCCTAAGGCGAACCAAAGGGGTTAGCAGACTGCCTGCCCAACTCTCGCCAGGACTAACGAGACAATTCAATGCGATTTAAAACATTTCGGAACACCCAAGCGCGCTTAAACAAGTCAAAATCACAAAATAAAAAAAAAAGAAAAATCGGTGCCGACATAAACAGTGTCGGACACATCAGAATCCGACCGGAATCTGGCCAGATTTCAGGCAGGATACTGGCCAGAGAGCAATGGCCGGATTTCCAATTTTCTCTGGGCAATCTGGCCGCCAACTGGCCAGATTCTTGGCCGGATTCGACCTTGTCTTTTCCCGCCAATTTTTTTCTTTTCGCCGTTTGAAACCTGAATCTGTCCGAAATCTGTCCAAACATCAACCAAGAATATAAAGTAAGAAATCACATAACCGCAAGCTTCAAATAACATACCAAACATGCCAAACCTATTTATACATTTACGGTGCCAAATTTACAATTCAAAAGAAAGGTAGGATCTAAATCCAACTAGGGTTTGTACATTAAAGAGCTATTCAAAAGAATATGTACACCTAGCTCAACTTGGTAACAACGTACCAAGGCCTTCCAAAAGAGGTTCAAATCCCTGTAAGGAAAACAAAAGGAATGGGGTGAGCTTTTGCCCAATGAGGTACTTTCACCCAAGCAAGGAAGTTCAATTACACATAAATCCGATCATTCCAAATTCATTCAATAAGAAACCAAATAAAGTCACCAATCAATACAAGTGGTAAAAGGATACGGACGACTCTCAAGAGCCCCCTTTTCTCGCTTGTCATACTTGATTGTATCTCATTGACCCTCCGTCAATGTACCAAGAGTAACCAAACGTAGACTCCACTTTACTCCCTTTCCTTCCACCACACATACCCCAACCGACTCAGGTGTATTCCTTAGAGAAACATCTAGTCCCTGACTCGCTTGAGGACGTAGAAGGTATGATTCCCGTAATTTACCGTTTAACTAAGATTTGGATAGCTCCTGTGGTAAGAAAATTTTGAGGACGAAATTTCTTAAGGGAGAGAGAGTGTGAGGACTTGTAAAATCCCTTATATTTTTTCTTAAAGTTTCCTTTTATTTGGCATTTATTCCTTTCTAATAGCTTTACTACTCATTCACACCCTCAGTAATTGCAATGAACCATAGAATCAAGGGTTTTTCCTTTAGGTTCTTAGTTCGGGTAAATTAGGACTTTTTGCGTATTTTGACCGTGTGATCACTTGGTGAGATGTGTGCGCTAAATTCGGTGATTAAGGGTGAGTTTAGATGATATTAAGTGTGTGATTAAAAGTAAGAATCATAAGTTAGTGAATTATAAGTTAAAACCCTAGTATATGCGATTTAAGAAAAAAACGGGTTGAACTGACGGGTACCGTTTGTTACCGAGTGAGTGCACCACTTGAACACTATTTTATTGCCTTAATCTCCTTGCTATTAATTGATTAAAATCAGCCCCCAAAATATCCTCAAGGCAGCCAAAATATTGGACCAAAAATAAGAGAGAAAAGAACAAAATTTGACTTCTAATCAAAGTGTGACACTTGTCAACTTTGACCCAAATTAATTCCTATCATTTTAACCTTTTTGAAGCTTCATTTGAGCCTTCATTTTCAGCCTTCTAGCCGTGAGTTTGAGGGGAAAAAAGAAAGAGGAAATCATCTCAATCCATCTTGACCTTAGGTTGTTTGAGTGAGAAATCAAGAAAACTAAACCGATTAACTTCTACTTTGAGAGTTTAGGAAGCTTGGGGAGCTAAATTTTGAAAGGAAAGGTGAAGGATATCTCTTGCAAGCCTTTTATTGAGGTATTATGGCTGACCTTCTTCTTCCTTCCCCTTAGTCTTGTTTAAGTTATGTAGCAACTTGTATTCATGCATTGTGATACCTATTTAAATGATTTTGATGATTATGGTGGTGGAATTGTGAGTTAGAGTTTTGAATTGTTCACTTATATTTCTTGTTGTTTAGATGGTATATGTTGTGTCTCTCGCGCCCCACTTTTTGAAAATGGTGTGGAAGTAGTGTGTGAAATATGTATGTGAATGTGTGCGAAAGTGAAAATAAAGGCCGTGGGATTGTGAAATGCGACGGTTTGGCCAAATAAAGTTCAAAAAGGGTTTTTGGATGAAAAATGGAGTCGCCACTTGGTATGGAGTTAGGGTGTACCAAGTCACCCAAAAATGATTTTTTGTTTTGTTTTTGAAAGAAAAAGTAAGCAAACCCTTTTAAAGAACTTTTAGGTCTACGCAACCAAAGAGAGGGATCGGGGGTCACATTTGATAAGGGAGAAGACAAAGGCAACGCCTAAGGCACTCCCTTACCCTATCCAAAGCTAGTTGCGTGACTTAGCCTCTACTTTTCCTAATTTTTCTACCCAAGGTACGTATCACATGTTGGATATGACTAATGGATGCGAAAAGGAAAGAAAAATGCAATCCTAAACCTAAAATGTTTCTCATGAGGCTTTTAGATCCCAACCACATGAATTGTGGTGGCCAATAAGGATAGCTCTCATGGAAGTCGTGATTAATGCAAGTGAGGACTCAAGTGCAAGTGTGCAAGTGTGAGAAAATAAAGGTGCTTGTGTGTGCAAATGAATGAAAATAGGATATTAGATACGTATAAGTGCAATTTGAGTGCCATTTGTGAGGTAGAAAAATAAATGAGGGATAGGAAAAAGGTGATGAGAAAATGGATTGAGAAAAATCTAAGTAGTGAGAAAATGTGGCTAAAAGAGTGAGGAGGTGATATAAAAAGAATGCAAGTGTATGACCCTAAGGGAATGCATCAGGTCGGGCACGGGAAGAACTCCTAACTTTACGACTTTGATTTTCCCTTGGATTAGAAGGAAGAACTAGCGTGCTAATGCTATTTCGTAGCCACACTCGCTCGTTTCCCTTATCGAAAGGGGACTCTCAAGCAAATGTACCTTATAACTAGCATGAGATGCAAAAACCTAAAATGAGGGGAAAAAGGGTTCGAGGAGCATGCCAAATGATAAAAACTAAGAAAAATGCATGAAGTAAATGCGAAATTAAACCAAAAACAATCCAACATGAACTCAGATTCTTATGGGAACCACCAAGAGTTAAAAACGCAGCTTTATGCAAAAAACATGAGAAAAGTTCCTGCAGTTTAGAAGATGGAGCCTGCTGCAATTTTCATGAAGCATGTTCATACAACCATCTTAAATCCAACCTATTAAGTGTAAGTGTTTCCCAACCACTGATGCCAATACCTTAACATACATCCCAACAGTTTTGAAAGTGCACAAAATGTAGCAAAGGTATAACAGCTCATGCATCATAATCAAGCATCGAACAAAATTCAGCATGCCAAATTAGCCACGACTTCGGCAAACAAAATGAAAAGGAGACTAACATGCCCAAGCTGCTGCAATAAGTCGAAAGACTTAATCTTGTTGCAGCAGAAGATTCGATCTAAGGATTCTAGCGAGCTGCCTACGAACCAAAACAACAGGTCGTAAGTTCCGTTTCTGATGAAGTTTTCGGCAACAATGGTGGCGGCGGGTTCCTTTTCTGTGGTCGCCACCAGTTCCAACTCCCTCCGTTGGTGGCTTCTCCCTTTTCCTTCAGATTCTCCAGCCCAGCCGCCAACTAAATTTTCCTTTTCGTTTCGTTTCTTTTCTGGTTTTCTCTCCAACAAATCTAGCCCAAAGCTTCCTTCTTTTTTTCTGTTTTTCCTCAGCCCCGACACCCCCTTGGCTCAGCTTTTCTCTCTTCCAGTTCGTCCAACTAGATTTCAGCCTCACTCCCAAAAACCTCCAGCCGCTATCTCGTTCTATTATCAACCCTTCTTGACCCTAGTCGTTCCTCTACTCTCATCTGGTTTCTCTCAGTTTTTCAATCTTAGCCGTCGTTCTTTTGTTTTTCTTTGCCATCAGTCTTCCTCCTCTGATGCAGCCGCCAACCCTCCTTCCCTAGATTTGCAGCCCTCCCCTCTCTCTATCTCCCACACTCTCCGTTATCCTCTCAGCCCCTGGTTTATTCTGGTCTTTTTTCTCTCTCAAACCCTCTCTGTTATCTCTATCTACCGCCCTCCTCTTGCTCTCATCCTTTTCTTTTTATATGGGAGAAAAACCAACCCTAAACCCTTAACCATCCTTTCTATATTTGCAGCCAAGGGCTGCCTGAACCTTTCTTTGCAAGTTGCGAAAAAACGCAGCTTGCTGTCGCGTATTCCTTTTTTTAAAAAAAAAAATCACTTAAATTTAAATCATAATAAAAATAATAATAATTCAAACAAACTTAAATTTAAATAAAATGTACAAAATTAATAACCAAAAGATAAAATAAAAAGCTAAGATTTTCCTCTTTTTCTTTTCTTCTTTTTCCTTTTTTTCCATTTTTCCATTTTTCAATTTTTTATTTTTTCTCTTTTCATTTTTAAATAATGAAACTCAATCCAAAACAACTAAAACATATTTTTTTTGAACACTTTTCTTTTTCCTTTGAGAAATTCTACGCTAAAATGGCTAAAATAACTAAAACTAAATGTAAATAAAACTAATTGTGACAAATAAAAATAGAACAAATAAAAAACGAATATTAAATAAATAAATAATAAAACACCAAAAGTTTGGTGTCTACAGTTTGCCCCTCTTTGTCTGAGTTTTGAAAAAACTTGAGACAAAGAAGTAGACACCAAATACTTACCTGTGTTATTTGGCTGCATTAAACTTGAACGACTGACACTCTAGAAATGATGATTTACCCCTTTTGACAAAAATTTTTAAAATGGGACTGACCCAGACAAGAAAATTAAACAGAAAATTTTAATCGGGACTGACCCGAGACAGGAAATTTAAAATCGGGACTGACCCGAGACAGGAATTTAAACGGGACTAACCCGAACAGAAATTTAAACGGGACTGATCCGAACAGAAATTTAAACGGGACTGACCCAAACAGAAATTTAAATGGGATAGACCCACGGGATAGACCCGGACAAGAATTTAAATGGGACTGATCCGAACAGGAATTTAAACGGGACTGACCCGAACAGAAATTTAAACGGGACTGACCCGAACAGAAATTTAAATGGGATAGACCCACGGGATAGACCCAGACAAGAATTTAAACGGGACTGACCCGAACAGGAATTTAAAACGGGACTGACCCGAACAGAAAATTAAACGGGACTGACCTGAACAGGAATTTAAACGGGACTGACCCGAACAGAAATTTAAACGGGATAGACCCAGACAAGAATTTAAACGGGACTGACCCGAACAGAAATTTAAACGGGACTGACCCGAACAGAAAATTAAACGGAACTGATCCGAACAGAAATTTAAACGGGACCCGAACAGAAATTTAAATGGGATAGACCCAGGCAGAAATGTAAATGGGATAGACCCATGTTTAGCGGCAATAAAAGAAATGCTCACTAGTGGGACTGACCCAACGGCTAGTGGCGAAATAAAAGAAATGCGCACTAGTGGGATTGACCCAACGGCGAGTGGCATAGAAAAGAAATGCTCACTGGCGGGACTAACCTCACGCTCCAGTGGCTGTGAAAATGAAATGCTCACTGGCGGGACTAACCTCACGCTCCAGTAGCGATATAAATGAAATGCTCACTGGCGGGACTAACCCACGCTCTAGTGGCGATATAAATGAAATGCTCACTGGCGGGACTAACCCACGCTCCAGTGGCTGTGAAAATGAAATGCTTACTGGCGGGACTAACCCTACGCTCCAGTAGCGATATAAATGAAACGCTCACTGGCGGGACTAACCCACGCTCCAGTATGAAGAACTGTATAAGACTTGTTTGAAAAATTATCTAAAAATTTGCCTCAGTGTGATGAATTGGTCAGTGGGATTAAACCCAAGCCTGCCCAATGGGATGTTGGCGGCACGAAATCCAGGCCCAACGTGATCTTTGGGAAGTTGGCGGCACGAAATCCAGGCCCAACGGAATCTTGGAATGTTGGCGGCACGAAATCCAGGGCCAACGTGATCTTGTGAACAAGAAATTGAATTTGATTTGCCAAGAAACAAGAAATTAAACTTTGATTTTTTTTTTGATTTTTGACCTTTCTGATTTTGATTTTTTTTTGAGAGAATCTTTTCAAAATAATTTGCCCCAGTGTCGGGTCCATTTTTTTCCTCCTTCTTCTTGCTTCTCTTTGCAGTATCGCCCTTCCGCCTCACTGGATGCTTTCCGTCATTTTGAACCATGAATACCTGCACAGGGGGACTTAACAAAGCATGACATGCACTTAAATTCCAGGAAAAGAGCATTGGGATTGATTCGAAAAAATGTTATTATTTGATTTTTGGACAAAAACCTCAAATGTATTACAAAAAAATTGCCCCAGTATGGGCTTATTTCATGAAATCCCACAAATAAAATTTTGCCTCAGTGTGGGCTCCCTTGATTGCAAAAAATTTGTTAAGATGATTTTCCATTTATTTGAACGAAGAAAAACCACACTTTTTAGAAAAGAAGCACATATACAATGTGAAGAAACTTTAAACGTCAAGTTTGAACTCATGCAGAAATTTCATGATGAATTCCTCGAAGTAACACCAAATTCAAGAAGATTTCTTCCTCACTTTTAGCATTGGTGCTTAGGGTAACGGGTCACCACTTCTGGTTGGCTCATCTTTTCAGGACCAATCAAGTGACTTTATTTCTGATTTTGAGGTGGCTAAGGAAAATAAGAGGTCAAGATTTGTCTTATTCTTGTGCCCAAATTGTATGTAATCCTTTCAATACCACATCTTAGTGAAAGCAGAGAGTTTGTCACCCTTATTTCTTAAGAAAAACTTAGTCAACGTATAAGCTTTATAGGCTTGCAACAAAATGGGTAGAAGCGATAGCTAAACCTGTGAAAACTGGTTATACCCCCATGATCACAACTGATTGATGGATTTCTTACGAGCATAATCCTCACTTTGGATTGTCATGAAGGAATAAGTCAACGATGGACTTTATTAGCTTGTAATGTGGCTTAAAAACGATAGTTGAAGGATAAGTCTTTCAAGGACATTGCACCGAAGATCGCATTTTTTCAAAATTGCCCCTATTTTGAACTCAAAAAATCTCAGACTTTGTTTGCATTTTTTCTCATCATTCACCAGGGACTTCAACGTCGAATTTTTTCTGCATTTCCCCTGCATTTACTTTTCTTGCTTTGCTTTTTGCCTCTTTTTCCTTTCCCTCAATTTGGTGGATTTTCACATGGTGAGTAGCGTCAACCCCATACCCAGGCAATTCAGAAATACAGCTAAAATTTTCTGGTATCAGAAATTTTCTTGACAGGGCCATTGCAAAGAACAGAAGTCAGGACTTTTGGCTTTTGTAATGGGGTTTGGTGGGGTGCTTAGAAAAGTTAAGGCTTGAAAGCGGATTTCAAAAGTGGTTTAAAGAATCTGAGATCGTATTGTTGTGCCAACCCTATTTTAGGGTTAAATCAGAATTTGCCCCAGTTTAAGCTCAATTGAGGCTTTTTCTCTTTCATTTTCTTTCTTTTTTGATTTTTCAGCCTTCTGCCATTCTTTTGAACTTTCACAAAATTTGCCCCAATTTATTTTTGAACTGAGGTTCTCTTTTCTCTTTTCTTTTGATTTTGCGGCATTATCACTTCTTCACTTCTTGAAATTTTTCCTTTTTCAACTCAAACTTGCCCCAGCGTGGGGTTTGCGATTCTCGGGGGTTGCCAAACGAAATAATTTATTCTGATGGCTCAAAAGGTATAACTAGGGATAGAATGTTTGATTGGAAAAGAAGAGGGCCTGACCTTTGTTCCGTCCCTTACAATAACTCTGAAAGGAAACTTTCGTTAATGCGAAATTTTTTTGCATGTATCTGAATTAAATGACTGAGGAAGACTTCTGTTCGTTCATATCCGTGAAACATAGAGAATCCACCGGACAACTCTTCTTTCTTTTCTCTTTTTCTTTTTCTTCTCTTTTCTCCCTCTTTTTTTTTTCAAAATTGAAGCCCAAGTAAAAATCAAATCTCCCCAATCTCTTTCCCCCAATATGGAGTGCGATCATAGGTGCTTTGAAAAGAACCACCAATTTTTAGCTCAAATGAGGATGCAAGGGATGATCAATGTTTAAGTTGTAGAAATGACGGCCAAAGTATCATTCTTACACCTCATAACAACCAAAGTAACAAAATGGTCATTGAAAATCCATTCCCCTTTTTGATATTTGAAAATTTTTCAATATAGGGTAGTGATCATTAGGGCTCTTATTTGAAACGAAATTATTCTTTCAAAGGCTCAAATGGGAGAGCAAATGATAAAATGTGTATAGGTAGAGAAACGAATGCTCAAAGTATCATTCCAAATTTTCAAAACAAACAAGAATAATGCACAATTTTGCTTTCACTTAGATGTGATTGAACCGGATTAGACACCTTGAACATTTTCAAGCAAAAGTTGCCCCAATTTATCAATCAATGTGACTGATTTTATTTTTGGGGTTAAATGAAGGAGAAAAGGTATCTCATTGGGCCTTTTGAGTGACCTCTTTTAATTTTGAGCACTCTTATTGGATAACTTGGATCACCAATTTAGTGTACGTAAGGATTTTAGAAGGCAGATACTTGTGCATTTCAGGCTGGAGGTTGAGGAAATCTCAATTTAGCTTTATTTCCCAAAAATTCATCATGAAATCTCCGATGAGCAAAAGAATGAAATGTACATGAATACAATATTTATCCAAAAAGTTTGAAACAAAATTTCTTGTTCAATTACAATACAAATTAGAAGAGAAAAACTTCTAAAGAGCTACACATATACACTCCCTGCCTCCTTTTCTTTTGAAACAAAAATGCATTAACCAGTCAAATATACAGAATTTTCTTTGAAAACAATTATGAAATCTCTTAAAAGGCTTTAGCCTAACGCTTCCAGATGGGCCCTTCATGTTTTCATTGCAAGACCTGCCCAAGAGTCAAATAATACTCGTAATTTTTACCCTTTATTAGATCAGAATTGTTATCAGAGATAGAAAAATATTTTCGCCTTATTGAAACATTTTTCTGAATGCAGGGGAGGGGAAAAAATAAAAAAAAATACCCAGAATTAGTAAGCAAAATTGTAAAATCGGTATGCATGTCCTATGGGGGAGCCCTTTTATGCCAAGGGTAGGCCTAGCATGAAAATGCAATCCTCTAGGGTAGGCACTATACCATACCTGATGAATCCGATCAATTGATTGAGTGAAAAAAATGATTTGAAAAAATTTGGCCAATTTGGAGTGAGAAGAGACACTTGTCCTAAAGAAATGATGACGAAGTTCGAATGAATTGCTTACTTTGATCAACACATGATGTGCCAAAAGGGGTAAAATGGTCAAATGCATTGAACGAAATTTGATTATTTATTCAAAAATGAATGGATAACCATAAAAATGAATTAAACTAATCCAATGAATTGAATGAAATCAATTGATCAAACCGATCGTGAAAGGATGATTTATTCAAAATCGACCGAATCGCCCTAAAAGTAGGTAAACTGGTCAAATGGATCGGATGATTTATTCAAAATTGATTAGATCACCCTAAAAGGGTAAACTTGGTCAAATGAAATTGAACGAATCTGATGATTTGAATTTATTCAAAATCGATTGAGTTGACCTAAGAATGGGTAAACTAATCAAATGAATTGAACGAAATTGGTGATCTTATTCAAAAATCGACTAGATTGCCCTAAAATGGATAAACTAGTCAAATGAATTCAAAATCGACTAGGTTGCCCTAAAAATGAACAAAATGATAAAATGGATTGGATGAAATTGATAAAGGAAATGGTCCAATGGATTGAATGGAATTGGGAGCTTATTAAAAAATCAAGCTATCCACTGGTAGTTTCAAAAAATTATTACGATGCATTAGCCTATGAGCCTTCTAAAATCAAATTTTGGCCTCAATTTATTTATCGTCTCAATAAGAGGAATCATTTGTGAATTTCTTCAAATTAATGTCCTTTGCGCAAGGGATTTTTATCAACTTTGATAAAATGGCCAAAAAGTGATTATTAGACGCTCATATTCCAAAAATCGCTCTTATGAAGACGATCGGATCCTACCTTACCTTGTGCACTACCCCTTTGGATGGTACAAAATGTAAACGTGCAAGTCTCTTTGGATTAAGTATCCGACACACAAGGTGGTTTATTCCTGACACGGAATCCCCTAAAT
Source organism: Coffea arabica (assembly GCF_036785885.1). Classification (NCBI taxonomy): domain Eukaryota; kingdom Viridiplantae; phylum Streptophyta; class Magnoliopsida; order Gentianales; family Rubiaceae; genus Coffea; species Coffea arabica. Next base: position 41,683,729 of record NC_092316.1, on the reverse strand, counting down.
GGCATTCCCTTCTAGGGTCTATGCATGATGCCAGTTTATTAAAGCAGAAAATATGTGACAAATATGGCCTAAAGGACATAAATAATGCATCGAGGGGAAAAGGTCTAAAAATGAAATGTACTTATTGAAAAATAAGTGTAATGACTGAAATTTAAACATGTGAGTTATCTAGTGGGTAGGTCACTAAAAGAATGCCGAAGAGGCCCCTTATTGCTAAGGTACATGAATGCAAGCCAAGAAAACAACGAAATGGTTAGTACAATTGATAGTACACATAACATATTGGGAGCAAATAAGAAAGGAAATACAATAAATAAAAACAAGTAAAAGGGGTGGAACCCCTTCCCTCGTGCCTAATGTGCTTAAAAAGGGTGAGACTGACTCTAACCTAGGAAAACTCTAACATGGATGCATGAGGCTGGGGCTCACTAATGCAACTAGACTCGATAAGGTTTCGGCTCCCAAGCCTTCAGACCTAAAGGCAAAGGGTTATCACTCCCAAGACCCTTGGTCGGTGGCTCGAGTGATCCCTTAGGTAGCGTTATGGGCGCAGTGCACACCATCCGCCTACCCAAGGCGATCGATCCTAATCCTACAAGGCGGTGTGGGAAACGCCCACGAAAATAAAATAAAATGGGATAACAATAAATAAACGTGCACGTATGAAGTGCTCCCTATTTTGAGGGAAAGGGTTGAGAACCAACGCGAGGCTCTAAAGGTGACACACACCCCCCCAAATGCAATGCAAAGTGCGAGATAAAATAAGTAAAACATACATTCAAAAAACCAATCATACATACATGAGTGAAGGAGTAGTTTGATACGTGCGCGAGGCAAAAAGTCCTAAAATAGAAAATGCAATCCTAATATCCTGCTATGCATAACAAGGGTAGAAAACGGAAAAGAATGACTAAATCAAATGCTTGGACCCACTTAGGAAGTCCCTAGTGGAGTCGCCAAGTTGTCGCGCCCCACTTTTTGAAAATGGTGTGGAAGTAGTGTGTGAAATATGTATGTGAACGTGTACGAAAGTGAAAATAAATGCCGTGGGATTGTGAAATGCGACGGTTTGGACAAATAAAGTTCAAAAAGGGTTTTTGGATGAAAAATGGAGTCGCCACTTGGTATGGAGTTAGGGTGTACCAAGTCACCCAAAAATGATTTTTTGTTTTGTTTTTGAAAGAAAAAGTAAGCAAACCCTTTTAAAGAACTTTTAGATCTACGCAACCAAAGAGAGGGATCGGGGGTCACATTTGATAAGGGAGAAGGCAAAGGCAACGCCTAAGGCACTCCCTTACCCCAGCCAAAGCTAGTTGCGTGACTTAGCCTCTACTTTTCCTAATTTTTCTACCCAAGGTACGTATCGCATGTTGGATATGACTAATGGATGCGAAAAGGAAAGAAAAATGCAATCCTAAACCTAAAATGTTTCTCATGAGGCTTTTAGGTCCCAACCACATGAATTGTGGTGGCCAATAAGGATAGCTCTAATGGAAGTCGTGATTAATGCAAGTGAGGACTCAAGTGCAAGTGTACAAGTGTGAGAAAATAAAGGTGCTTGTGTGTGCAAATGAATGAAAATAGGATATTAGATACGTATAAGTGCAATTTGAGTGCCATTTGTGAGGTAGAAAAATAAATGAGGGATAGGAAAAAGGTGATGAGAAAATGGATTGAGAAAAATCTAAGTAGTGAGAAAATGTGGTTGAAAGAGTGAGGAGGTGATATAAAAAGAATGCAAGTGTATGACCCTAAGGGAATGCATCAGGTCGGGCACGGGAAGAACTCCTAACTTTACGACTTTGATTTTCCCTTGGATTAGAAGGAAGAACTAGCGTGCTAAGGCTATTTCGTAGCCACACTCGCTCGTTTCCCTTATCGAAAGGGGACTCTCAAGCAAATGTACCTTATAACTAGCATGAGATGCAAAAACCTAAAATGAGGGGAAAAAGGGTTCGAGGAGCATGCCAAATGATAAAAACTAAGAAAAATGCATGAAATGTAGTGAACATGCAAGTATGCACTAACGAAAGGGGGACGGCCTATTGGGTCTAGCGTTGGACTAGCCCTTTCTATGAATTCCTAATGGAATAATGAGCCACAACTAGCATTGGACTAGTGTGGTGACGTACATTCATCCATCACATTCATCTACGACTATAGAAAGCAAGTAGACATGCAAATAACCTATAAACACATAGCACATAACAATTAGCATGCTCGACTAGATGCAAGAGCCTAATAAAGCAAATTAACACATAGCAACAAAAGCAAGCAATCAAGCTAATGAACCTATTACATTTGCTAGCTAGGCACACGTCTTCAATAGGTCTTCATCAAGTGCTCTCCAAGCCCTATCTATTACAAGCCAAGAGGTGTACACATACCCCATAAAGAATAACTTAAATAAAAAACAAAAGTAAAAATGAAAGGAATTAAGAAAAGGCAAAGGAAGCAAGTAGACATGCAATTCTCACTTAGCACATTGGATCACATAGGGGAGAAACAAAAAAGATAAAAGAAATTATACCTCCCTTGGAATGGTGCCCAAATGAAAGAAAAATGGCTTATTTATCCTCCAAAATAAAAGAAATGGTCAAGGTACCAATTTATTTGTAAAAATTAAAGAAAACATGCAAACACGGGCTCACATGGTCATAAAGCTCTTAAATTCATGCATGAAGTGCAATTTAAACAAAGCATAGTAGTTAATGGAAGCAAACAAGCAATAAAGCTGTAAAATTAAAACTACCAAGGACCAAATTGAGGAGATTACTTAATTGGTTGGGTCATAGTAAAACAAAAAGGGACTTGAGGGGTAAAAAGGGCAATTAGTTTTTGAAGTTTTCATGCATGCAAACTTAATCTTTCGGCCAAATGAAGCTGTTTTGCTTCTACCATTTCTGCTGCAAGCTCGCAGCTTGATAACAAACCAGAAAAATGACCAAAACATTATAAACAGAGCCCAAGCCTCATCCATTTCTCTATAACCATCATTGACATAAATTTTATGCATGCAAACCAGAATTCGAACCAAGACTTCTGCTAAAAAGAATTCGACAACTAGGAAAGTTTTCTACAATAAATTCTGCTGCAAAAATGTAGCTCCAAGAAACTTTCGGCCAGCAAGATTCATGCCAAGCCTTGATTTATTTCCAACCCAACATCATGAATTCAAACTAAGCGACCAATTTCACTCAACCAAACAGAAAACTTAGCAAGACATCATGCAAATCTGCTGCACAATAAGAAAACAAAAAGAAACTACAACCTGGATAGGAGTAACAATGTGGGAAAGAAACTAAAAGCACAAGAGACTGGGAGAGCAGCCATGTATGATCGAAGTAAATGCGAAATTAAACCAGAAACAATCCAACATGAACTCAGATTCTTATGGGAACCACCAAGAGTTAAAAACGCAGCTTTATGCAAAAAACATGAGAAAAGTTCCTGCAGTTTAGAAGATGGAGCCTGCTGCAATTTTCATGAAGCATGTTCATACAACCATCTTAAATCCAACCTATTAAGTGTAAGTGTTTCCCAACCACTGATGCCAATACCTTAACATACATCCCAACAGTTTTGAAAGTGCACAAAATGTAGCAAAGGTATAACAGCTCATGCATCATAATCAAGCATCGAACAAAATTCAGCATGCCAAATTAGCCACGACTTCGGCAAACAAAATGAAAAGGAGACTAACATGCCCAAGCTGCTGCAATAAGTTGAAAGACTTAATCTTGTTGCAGCAGAAGATTCGATCTAAGGATTCTAGCGAGCTGCCTACGAACCAAAACAACAGGTCGCAAGTTCCGTTTCTGATGAAGTTTTCGGCAACAATGGTGGCGGCGGGTTCTTTTTCTGTGGTCGCCACCAGTTCCAACTCCCTCCGTTGGTGGCTTCTCCCTTTTCCTTCAGATTCTCCAGCCCAGCCGCCAACTAAATTTTCCTTTTCGTTTCGTTTCTTTTCTGGTTTCCTCTCCAACAAATCTAGCCCAAAGCTTCCTTCTTTTTTTCTGTTTTTCCTCAGCCCCGACACCCCCTTGGCTCAGCTTTTCTCTCTTCCAATTCGTCCAACTAGATTTCGGCCTCACTCCCAAAAACCTCCAGCCGCTATCTCGTTCTATTCTCAACCCTTCTTGACCCTAGTCGTTCCTCTACTCTCATCTGGTTTCTCTCAGTTTTTCAATCTTAGCCGTCGTTCTTTTGTTTTTCTTTGCCATCAGTCTTCCTCCTCTGATGCAGCCGCCAACCCTCCTTCCCTAGATTTGCAGCCCTCCCCTCTCTCTATCTCCCACACTCTCCGTTATCCTCTCAGCCCCTGGTTTATTCTGGTCTTTTTTCTCTCTCAAACCCTCTCTGTTATCTCTATCTACCGCCCTCCTCTTGCTCTCATCCTTTTCTTTTTATATGGGAGAAAAACCAACCCTAAACCCTTAACCATCCTTTCTATATTTGCAGCCAAGGGCTGCCTGAACCTTTCTTTGCAAGTTGCGAAAAAACGCAGCTTGCTGTCGCGTATTCCCCCTTTTTTAAAAAAAAAAAAATCACTTAATTTAAATCATAATAAAAATAATAATAATTCAAACAAACTTAAACTTAAATAAAATGTACAAAATTAATAACCAAAAGATAAAATAAAAAGCTAAGATTTTCCTCTTTTTCTTTTCTTCTTTTTCCTTTTTTTCCTTTTTTTCCATTTTTCAATTTTTCATTTTTTCTCTTTTCATTTTTAAATAATGAAACTAAATCCAAAACAACTAAAACATTTTTTTTGAACACTTTTCTTTTTCCTTTGAGAAATTCTACGCTAAAATGGCTAAAATAACTAAAATTAAAAGTAAATAAAACTAATTGTGACAAATAAAAATAGAACAAATAAAAAACGAATAGTAAATAAATAAATAATAAAACACCAAAAATTTGGTGTCTACAGTGTCTATAACCTTTTATAGGAAGTTGAGGTAGTGGTTCAAGCTAGAAATGTGAAGTTTGCACCTTAAATTCATTGAATTCCAGATTTGAAGCTCTTCACTTCCCTGTTCTGACCGGTTCTGTTTGGCCATGATGGAGGCCGAATTAGACTTAACTCAAAACATCAAAGTTCTAGTAAATGATGTTGTATAGCTTCCTGTAAATTATCAACTCAATCCAAGTACTGTAGCATGTGAAATTACAAAATTACCCTTGCTGCCATAGGTATAATTTTGTGGACAGTTTTGACATTTTCTCATTCTAGCTGCATTTTGCACCTTGATCCGTAGCAAATTAGCCTTTGACCAGAATACAAAACTTTTAGCCCTATGTTTCAGCTTTCTAACGCAACCAAAAACAATTCAATCGGACTTTTGTAGCCTGAGTTATTGTCATTGAACACAGTTCTGTCAACCAGCTTGATGGTGAAATTCTAGTTCTGTAATCTGTAAATTTGACCTAGATAAACCATGAACTAGGTTAAGTTGTTTTCATGAAAGTTGTAGTCCTTTGTCTTAGCTTCAAAACAGTATAAAGTGTACCTCAATCGGATAAGGGTAGCTTCAGTTGTGACCGATACACTTAGAGACATCGAATCTGCCATTTAGCCTTTTGCCTTCAAACTTGATTTCCGATTGGATTGTTATACTTGTGTTATATTTATGTTGTACTTGGATGATTGTGGAGCCTAATTGAATGGCTATTGTAATGACATTACCTATGTGTGACATTGGGGCTGATTTGAGGAAAATAATGAAGCCATAAATGGCTGGAAAATAGGTAAACACAAGGGGTATGCTGCCCATATCTTCACTCGCAGGCTAGTTGGATGTACTTATGACTTGAGCGAAAGGTTTTTAGGGTTGTTCAAGTTTTAAGACCAACTGCTACCTTTTTACTCCAACGTCACATTATTTCTTCGCACTAGTAGTTCACTTGGCTAGGCACACGACTTGTAGTCGAGTTTCATTTGTGCATTTCGTTTCCTGGGTTAGTGGATGGGAGAAACCATAATTGTTCTATCTTGGTTGTTGATAGGATGTGACGGTAATCAAAACCATCCTTTGGGAGAAAACTTTTGAAGGTAGCTTTGCTTGAACTGGTGAGTGTACCACTCCCTTAATGTGTTGCTTTTTTGGTTTATCTATCTAGTTTATTTGTACTTGCAACTTGCAATCTGATTATCTGTGACTTTTGTTTGCTCTGTATGAAACAAGGGTGTACTTTATCACACTCGTTTCTCTCATCTGTCTATTTTGGTTCCTGTATATGTTTTAATTTGCTATCTATATCTGTATCTGTATCTATTTGATGTCGTTTGGAGATTTGTATCCAACGACCCTTCTGTGACCTCTGAGCTCAAAACCTGTGGCTAGTTATTCGAGTTGAGCCAGCAAGGGTCTAGGCGATTAGATAACGAACCACGGTAGTCTGTTTATGAGAAATCCTTGGGTATTGGAGACTTTAGATTTTCGGTATACTCGAGTATTACCCCCTCTGTTCTGTATGTGGTGTTCGGCCCCGGCAAGGGGTATGTTCGGTGGACAGAATTTGGTGTAAAGTGGGGTCTACCGACATGATTGTTCCCTATACGTTGACGGAGAGTCAACGAGTATCGATCAAGTACTGCAATGGGAATTTTGGGCTCCCGAGAGCCACTTGTATTCTTTCTATTTGTGATATTTGTTTATTTCCCTATTTGATATGCATATGTGACAAATTGAACATGAAGTTCCATGATTCTTGATTGCTATTGTTTTTGTACCTCATTGAGCATAAGCTCACCCCGTTCCGGTTATCTTTGTCTTCCTTACAGGGTTCAATATTTTGAGAGCTATGATTTTGAAGATAAGAGTTGAGCCAGTTGTAGACGTTTCCTTTGATTAGGCTCTTCTATATTGGCAAACCCTAAATGTAGTTTATATAAGTATGACTACTATGGTTTGTACTTCAAGTTAACTGGTTGAAAACTCCGATGTACACATGTAAATAAGTGTTTGTGTGAGAACCCTAAAAATTTTCACATTTTCTCAACATTTGATTTATTCTCACTTTCCTTTTAAAAATGAAAAGAATTTGCTATCCATGTTTTTAAGGAAGTTTTCATTATAAATATGAGTGTGGTTGTGTATATTAAGTGTATTTGTATGAGATTATAGATATATATCTTTGTTGGAAGTACAGACGAACGCGGCGTGTGAGTTTGGAAAAGAAATTTTTGTTGAAAATGCTTGGTACCAAATCCGGCTACAAATCCGGCCAGATCTTGGCCGGATTGTTTGAGTGTTTTGAAAAAAAAATGAAGTTTCGCCACTGCCCTGTATCCGGCAGGATTGTGACGTGGCACAGGCGGCCGCCAACTTTGACCGCTTGTTTCTTTCTTTATTATACTGATTTTGGACCAAAAATATCTTCATTTCTTCCTTGCTCAGCCGTGTGCCAAGAGAGAAGAAAGAAAGCTCTTCATTTCCTAGTTTCCATTTTTGCTTGAATCTTGAGATTTCACCGTTGGATTTTCAAACTACTCCATACAAGGGTATACTAAGGAGGAATAGAGGTCTTGGTGGAGTTGTTTTTGGAGGGGAAACCTTAAGTTTCTACCTTTCTTGAGCTCATAAGGTGAGTTGTTAAGAAATTTTCTTTTTGTTCTAATATTGGTTAATTGGTGGTTCGTGTGGTTAAATATGCTATATTGTGGATGATTTCATGGTTTTAAGTGGAGTTGGTCCAATTTCTGATTTATTAGGGATTTTTCTGATTTTATATGATAGTCATGGAATGGCCTTAGATTGATGGATTGAAACGGTGTTAAATGGAACTTTTATGCGTTAATTACGATTGTTTGAGGAAAATTTCCGCTTGTGGGGATAGATTCCGGTTCTAGGGTTTGATTTGGGGGTTTTCTTATAGTTGGCTTTTAAGCTTCTAATTAGCTTTGATTGAAGGATATTGCGGCCTAATTGGATGTGTTTTATTGCTTATGAATCGTATGTGTGATTGTGGTTGATTCTTGTAAGGTTGGGTATTTGATTGTAGGGTGAAATGTAGAATTTAGGGGGAAGTGCTGTCCGTTTCTTTTCTTGTAAATTGAGTGAGTTAAAGTGGATTCGAAAATGTGATTTTTGTAACAAGTTGGATTTATTTCGTTTCATACTACCTAGACCCTCTCATAGGGTAATAAATGAACTGCTTTTCTTCTGAACTTGTACTTTTCCACCTGAGGAAGGTGGCGACCATTTTAACATTTTTCAAACGCAATGCATAGCTACAACTATCCAGTTTTCACCATCAACTGATTACTTATTTCTTGCCAGAATAAAGAGGAGTGGTTTAGGGTTTTCTTAGGTATTTTGTTCTCTTTTCACATGATTTTCATCAAGATATTTGTTGTATAAAATCTACTTGAATATATATTGATTTTGAGCCACATAAACGATTCAGAAAGAATATTTTCTTAGCCTATCTAGTTGGATTCCGATTTGTCTTTGGTCCAAGTGTTTTTCGCCGGAAATTTTATAACCCTTTTGAGTCTAGTTTTACGTTTGGTTTGTGAAACCCTTAGTTATTCCCATCCTCAGATCCAAATGTCCTCGTTTCACCTTTAAAGTCATCTTTATACGTTCTATTCGTAATTAGTCAGATTTTCTTCGGCTTCACATAATTTTGCAAGATGAACTATAATATTCTCTCTTGTTTAATCGTAGGTTTCATCGGTGACTAAGGGTAATATCCGAAAGGATATTTTGGACGTTATTTTGCGTAAATAGGTGAGTGTTCCTTGTTTGTTATATTTTCCTTGACTTCATGTGTGACAGCCCCACCTTCCCCTAAGGCGAACCAAAGAGGTTAGCGGACTGCCTGCCCAACTCTCGCCAGAACTAACGGTGCAGTTTAGAGCGATCTATTTCGTTCCGGAACTTATAAACGCGCATAAACAAGGCAAAAGGGCAAAATAACCCAAAATAAAAAAAAATGAAATTCGGAGTCGGTCATGAATAGTAACCGACCCGTCAGAACGCAACCAAATATCGAACAAACATTCACATCTTGAATTTTAGCAAATACAATCCAAAGTGACATACAAAAGTTGTCAAAAGTGAATATATACACGGTTTGCCAAATTGAAAGTGAAAACGGCCCTAAAGATACATTTAGGGTTTCACTTCATATACCATACAAAAAAAAATATACATCTAGTTTATTCGACAACCATCTATCAAGATTCATTCCAAAAAGAGTCATATTCCTGTAAGGAAAACAAAAGAAACGGTGTGAGCTAATTGCCCAGTGAGATACTATCACTTACGCAACCAAGTGCATATAAGCATCAAGCTTTCATTCAATATAGTAAAATAAGCAAAGGCACACGTCAAATATGGTGATAAAAGGATACAGATGGCTCTCAAGAGCCCTTTTCCTCGTTTGCATTTCTTGATCGAACGTCATTGACTCTCCGTCAATGTCCAACAATAACCAACTGTAGACTCCACTTTACTTCCATTCCTTCCACCTAACATTCCCCAACCGGGCCCGAAATCCAAACACTTGCATTGTGGTATTACTCGAGTAAACCGGAATCGAGAGTCTCTCATACTACAACATTCCATATAACATTGCCCCAAGGCACATTAATTGGCACGACCAAGCCCTCGCCGGCTCGATTCAATCAATTACCAATGGGGTTGAGCTCAAGGATAACAATTGTAGTCGTTGGAGACTCGTCCAAACGACACAAAGTCATGTATTTCATTTCATATAACATTCCAATAACATGCGAAACAATAAGTGAGAGCGATAAAGTACACTCTCACTTCAATCAATTAACATTCAACATCTCAAGTTCAAGTATCAAAGTCATATAATAACACACAAGTGAGTAGTACACTCACCAAGCTCGCAAATGTGGTTTCATGCACTTCCGTCAAAAGAACGTTGTGCACCACGGTCACGTCCTAAAACATGCAAACAAATACAATGAGACTCGATAACGAGTCATAAACCAAGGCCAAACATGACCCCAATAGGGTTCCATAAGCATATACAAACATTAAAGGAAACCAGAAATTTCGGAAATGTAACTAGCTTTGGCCCTGAAAAAAATAGTTTTTGTCCTCATTTTGCGGTAATGGCACCAATTTCACTATGATTATCGGATGAGGGTGAAAGACCCACCATTTTGAAGCTAAAAGACAGGGCTACAACATCACAGAAGGTCACTCAACCCAGTTTTGAGTGCAAACAGGTAAAAAATGCAAGATACTACATCAAAAACGTAAAACAGATTCACCAAAATGCATTCTAGCAGAAACATCATAACTTAGGCTCTACAAGTCCAAATCCAGAAATTCCAAGACCATATGAAAGCTAAGAAACAGGGCTAAATTTCATCAGAAGGCCTCAACAACCAATTCGGAAGAAATTCCAGCCAAAACAACCAATTACAGGCGCAATTCTTACAAGTCCAAATCCGATTGACCTGAAATTTTGTAGGCATCTCTAAAATGTCATTCCCTAAAACTTTCATGTTTTAAGCCAAGGCCAATTCGGCCTCTAACTAGGAGGTAAAAATTCGGGCAGAATGCTCTCTCAAGAACCCTAATTTTCTGAAATTTCTTCCAAACCAGAAATTGGTTGCAATTAATCACTTTTTCCACCTCCTAGAGTCATTATATACCATTTCTAATCATCATAGATAGCCACACAATCATGCTTATATTAAAACAGAAAAAATCCCCAAAAATAATAAAACTTCATCACTTCAACCACAAATCAAGAAATAACCCATAAACTTGCATCTCATACTACCACTAAGCATGATTTAAGCATCAATTAAGGGAGGAGGGTGGTTCTTCACAACTTATCTTAAAACAAGAGAGAGAGAGCTATTGGACACCTTAACTTTCCAAATAACTTCACACAACAACTCACCAACACCTCCTTAAGTGGTTTTATGGAGCAAAATCAAGGTTGGATGGTTGGTTTTGATGATTTGGAGCAAGCTTGAAGAGTTTTCTTCCTTGTGCTTAGAGTAAGATAGAGAGAAAGAGAGAAAGAGAGGGCCGGCTACCATGGAGGATTTTTTGATGATTTTTGGGTCATTTTTGGTTTATTTAAGTCAAATGGTAAGACCATGAATAGTGGTCTTAAGGTTCAACTACTCAAATGGTGACATGTGTCACTTCATTTAATGCAAGTCTATCACTTTGTTTCCTCTCACACCAATCCAAATTGCAACCTCTACTTATCTCTTAACACCCGGTAAATTACATCCAATATCCAAAACTTAACCTAGTTGGTCGAATTTTTCCGAACTTTTCGCACTAGTGGGTCCCACATCCGGTATACGCTCTTAATTTCTAAAAATCCATTCGATACTAGAAAAAACATCTAAAAATTATATCTGCTCCTTAAATTCATCTAGAAATTTTTCTAATCACGAAAATGCAGAAAACAAGCCATGAAAAAATATATATCCTAGAAAATGAAAAATACGGGTTCTCACACTCTCTCCCCCTTAAAAGAATTTCGCCCTCGAAATTTCTCACCTTAACTCACGAAAATGTTAGGGTATTTCGTTCGCATTTCCTCTTCCACTTCCCAGGTAGCTTCCTCTACCCCATGGTTTCTCCACAGTATCTTCACTAACGGAATCTGTTTGTTTCTGAGCTCTTTGACTTTCCGGTCAAGCACTTGGATAGGTTTTTCTTCGTAAGCAAGCGATTCGTCCACGTCGATCTCCTTTGGTCGTAAGACATGGGTTGGGTCGGGATAGTACTTCTTGAGCATTGAGACATGAAATACGTCGTGGATTCTCGAGAGACTTGACGGCAGTTCTAGTCTATACGCTACCGCACCTATCCTCTGTAAGATCTTGTAAGGTCCGACAAACCTCGGTTGAAGCTTCTTTCCTTTGCCTGCTGTGACACTCCGTAAAGGGGTGACTTTAAGAAATACATGGTCTCCAACCTCGAACTCCAAGTCTTTTCTCCGGTTGTCGGCGTAGCTCTTTTGTCGGCTTTGAGCTGTTTGGAGTCGTTGCCGTATCAACTTGACCTTTTCTCGAGCTTCCTCCATCCAAGGAATAGTGGTTGGATCTAATGTCTTCTTCTCGCCAACTTCATCCTAGTAAATTGGTGATCGACATTTTCGTCCATACAATACTTCATATGGAGCCATTTGAATCGACGAATAGTAGCTATTGTTGTATGCAAACTCTACTAAGGTCATGTGTTGACCCCAGTTGCCTCCAAAATCCAGAATGCAAGTTCGTAGCATGTCCTCGAGAGTTTGAATGGTTCGTTCTGATTGTCCATCCGTCTGAGGGTGATAGGTTGTGCTCAAGTTGAGTTTCGTCCCTAGAGTCTCCTGGAACTTTTGCCAAAACCGAGATACAAAACGTGGATCTCGATCAGAGACGATACTGACTGGAACGCCGTGTAGCCTTACGATCTCGTTCATGTATAGTTGAGCCAACTTGTCCATGGAATACTTCAAGTTCACCGGCAAGAAATGGGCCGACTTGGTTAATCGATCGACGATCACCCAAATGGCATCGTGTCCTCGCTGCGTTCGCGGCAAACCTGAAACGAAATCCATGGTGATGTTTTTCCACTTCCATTCAGGTATCTCCAGAGGTTGTAACAAGCCCGATGGTTTTTGATGCTCTGCTTTAACTTGTTGGCAAACGAGACATTTTTGCACGTACAGAGCAATTTCCTTCTTCATATTGTCCCACCAATAATTTCCTTTCAGGTCTTGATACATCTTACTACTACCCGGATGGATTGTATACTTGGATCGATGGGCTTCCTCCAGAATCTCCATTTTCAACGATTCATTCTTCGGCACCACTATTCGGTTTCGGTATTTTAAAATATCCTCAGGACCAAAATTGAAATCAGTAGTTTCTTCTTTTCCCACTTTCTCTCCCCATTTCTGCACCTATGCATCTTCCTTTTGAGCGTCTTTGATCCTTTCCAAGAAGGTAGAAGTCACTTTAATAGTGCCAAAAACCACCTTATGGCTCCCAGGGCAGGGTTTCCATTCACACACGGAGTCTAACAATTCCCACTCTTTGATCATTAGACTCGCGACCTGAGCTTTGCGACTTAGGGCATCGGCCACCACGTTTGCTTTTCCCGGATGGTAGTTGATGGTATAGTCGTAATTCTCCAAAAATTCCATCCACCGTCGCTGCCTCATGTTTAATTCCTTCTGTGAGAAAAGATACCTCAGGCTTTTATGATCGGAGTAAACCTCGAAAGTTACTCCATATAAGTAGTGCCTCCACTTCTTCAGAGCAAAAACAACTGCAGCTAACTCCAGATCGTGGGTCGGGTAATTTTGCTCGTGGGGTTTTAACTTCCTCGAGGCAAAAGAGATCACATTTCGGTTTTGCATTAATACACAACCCAGGCCTTCTCAGGATGCATCAGTGTACACAGCATATCCGTCCACCCCGTTTGGTAAGACTAGAACTGGAGCCATGGTCAATCTTTTCTTTAATTCCTGAAAACTTGTCTTACTTCGGGCATTCCATAAGAACCGACCATGTTTTTTCGTCAAATCGGTTAGAGGACCGGCTAGTTTGGAGAAGTCCTTGATAAAACGCCGGTAATATCCAGCCAGTCCTAGAAAGCTGCGGACCTCTGTGGGAGTTTCTGGGCTCTTCCAATTAGTCACAGCCTCAACTTTCGCCGGGTCGACTGAAATACCCTCTTGAGAAATTACGTGCCCCAGAAAAGCAATTTTCTCTAGCCAAAATTCGCACTTGCTGAACTTGGCATACAGTTGATGGTCTATCAGGGTTTGCAAGACAGTCTTCAAGTGTTACTCATGCTATTCACGGGTCTTGGAATAGACCAGGATGTCATCGATGAAGACTACTACAAATCGATCCAGGTAGGGCTTAAAAACCCTATGCATTAGGTCCATGAAGGCGGCAGGAGCATTGGTTAGTCCAAAGGGCATCACTGCGAACTCGTAATGCCCATATCTCGAGTTGAAGGCGGTCTTCGGAATATCCTCCTTCCTGATTAGTAACTGGTAGTACCCTTGGCGGAGGTCCAGTTTCGAGAAAACCACCGCTCCTTGCAACTGATCAAATAGCTCATCGATATGGGGCAGTGGATACTTATTTTTAATTGTAATATTATTCAGGCCCCGATAATCAATACACATCCTCAAACCACCATCCTTGTAGTCTGGTGGAGCCTGGCCAACATCCAGGAGGGGGTGAATGAAATGAACGAATGAATGTTAATGTAAATGAGGGGTTTTACTTATCAAAAATGCATTTTCAAATGATTGGAGGAATAAGGGAATGAAAGGAGAACAAATGAATGGATGGCTCCCTGTGAGCACGTATCCTTTTAATAAATGTGTTATTATCGCTTTATATTGTAAATGTTTCTTGACTTATTGTTTGATTATCACTTTCAATTGATTTATTGTTTGATTATGTGTTTGGAACCTCACTGAGGTTTTAACTCATCTTTTTAGTTTTGTTTTCCTTAACAGGGGAAGGCGAGCAAGGACGAGAGATCGGTATAGACTAGCCTAGAATAGTTTTTTGAATTTTGTAGTGGTTCTCGCCCTAGCGCTTGGCACGGGCTAGATGTACAAAGAATTGAGAACTTTTGTATATTTGATATTTGTACTCCCTTTTGAGATAGCAATGTACATAAGTTTCGCTTTAAATTTTGGATTGTTGTTATTCTTATTCCTATAGTTTTATTCCGGTTTTGTTTGAGGTATGACTGAGTCCCGGCGAGAATCGGGCAGGCGGTCCGCCAAACCCTTTGGTTTACTTTAGGAGGAGGTGGGGCTGTCACAGTTTGATCAAGTGTTTCACACGTATTCATTTGAGATTGTACGTTTCTATAGCTATGTGAACTTTCTTGTATCCATTGGAAAAAAAGAGTGAGTGTGAAGCTTGAACGAGGAAGAAAAATTTGGTTGGATTTTGATGCAATCGCGGTCCTTAGCACTTTCCGATGATTCGTTTCCTGATGATTTGATCCGTAGTCCTGGCGAGAGTTGGGCAGGCGGTCCACCGACCCTTTGGTTCGCCTTAGGAGGAGGTGGGGCCGTCACATAGTGAATGTATTATCCACGGGAACTGTGTAAATCATGTTCTCAATCCCCCATTCCTTGACACATTTAAAAAATGCACCTGTGATTTCCATTCCTCTTATTGGTGGAAGTATGTGAACAAAGTTAAGAACCCACTTTTGTAGTTTCTAGCTTTGATCAATCCAGTGGTCAGTAAAGCACCATATACTTGATCTTTTGAATTTTAGACTTCCATATATTTGTTGTGAGGCTGACTTTATCGGGACGTATCAAGAGGTTCCTTAGCTTCTTTTTCTCTAGCTCATAAACTTGGATACAATCATTTTTTCCCATAACTCATGCGATCTTAGTCTACTCAGGTATCACCCATTTCATCATCAAGTTGAATCCTTCTTTCTCTAATATGCTAAAGGGATGTTCATGCATTAGAACCTAGCGTGCAATTGCTTCCCACACTTTTTTCCATGTCAATTTTACCTAAATGCAAGGGTGGAACTACTTGTAAAGTAGAATCGAGAGGCTAGAAATTTAACTTTGTTTGCTATTCCTTTCCAATCTTTGCTTTTCTAGCTAGGCAAGTATCCTAATGCCTCTACATGCTGGTGAACTGTTTAGTTTTTCCTCAAGATAATCTTTTACTGCAATTCAAGCATATTGCTTAATAATGACCATTTTCATCGTATACCTTGTAGTCATCCCAAGCCTCGAATATCTTGCTTCTTTTAGAAATATGAAATTCATCCTCTCCCCCAAATAGGACTACTAATTTTGCATTATTTCCAGTTCCTGAAGCTCCCATAGGTGCTTTCATATCATACAAAGCATTTCTCATAACTCCTGTAATTTCCTCATTCTCAATATTAAAAAAAATGGCTATCTAATTGTATTGGAGTGGTAGAATTAGCGGCCTCCAAACTAACACGTGGGATGGAAGATACATCAGGTGGACTGATATCTATACCTACTTACCTTAACGTGATGGGTAATGCTGAAGCACTTGTCGAAGGGCCGAGACACTCTCCATATTTTCTTGTTCATGTTTAGCCTCAAATATCTTTCAATTGTTCCCAAATATGAAACAAAAATGAAAGTTAAGATCAGATTCAATCATTTGTTAAGCCATTGAATTAGCCATAAACCAATTAGCAAATTGAATGATCAATGAGTTTAGAACCAATCAGCAACTTAAATGATCAATGTTGGACTAAGTTCATCACAACATCTAAAACTCACAAGTGCTGCCAAATTGAACACCCTTGTATGTATTTAAATTATCATACTCAAATGAATCAAATCCCCATTGCCATACAACCCTTATAATGTCAAAGTCAAACCAGCTAATCACCTCTAAGCATAAAACCTATGTAATCACCAGACTTATAGATGGAAATAACAATTTGTTCATAGGGAATTAGGGTAACAAAATCATAGACAAGTGAGCTACAACATGCCTACCTATCCAAATCAAATAATTAATTCACTTCTGCCTAATACTCATTTTCCAACTTCTGAAACATAAGAATGCAAGCCACCAATATTTTGTCCCACTAAAACTAATCTTACTAGATTTACCATAAGTTTAATGAAAAAATAGATGGACATAAGCATATAACTTCACCTAATTTCTTGTTATAGACCAAACAAGCTGTTAGGAAATAGTAATAACTACAACAACGAAAATAGCTTTGACGTGAAGATTCACTTTTCTTAAGGAAATTTGCCCCCACTATTCTACTATCGGATTTGCGGCAATTCCCTCCAGGAATAACAAAGCCAATCAGAATTTCCACACAGTAGTATGTAGAAATTCTCTCAAGAACGATTTAGAGAACATCGTTTTGAAAGAAGTAGAAGAATAGTAAAATTAGAATTAAAAGTGAGTTTTCTGATATTTGGACATCCCTATTTATAACGTTCAGATACCTCAAAAGAAATGTCATGTCTTTTGGAAACATATTTGTCTTTTGGAAACATGCTTCTTCATGAATAGGCATCTTTTAAAATGAATGGATATTTAACGGATATTTAAGAGTTGTATCATTAGATACAACCTGTGACGACCCCACTTCTCCCAAGGGCGAACCCAAGGGTATCGGCGGGCCGCCTGCCTAACTCGCGCCAGGACTCAAAACTTAAAACAATAAAAGCCAGAAAATTCAAAAGAGTTCTATATACAATCCCAAAAGAGTTATAATTACATTCTCCAAAAGTACCTGCTCACACTATTACATCCTTATAATTACCACCAAAACCAAAATGTAGACCCTAAGGAGGGTCCTTATACAAACCACTAAAACAAAAACAAAAACAAACATACTATAAGTCCAACTATTACAATCAAACCTAACTATGCTAGTGTGTGTGACAAAAGTCCCCGCGTCGGCCCCTGCTAAGGAAAACAAAAGGAATGGCCTAAGGCGAACCAGAGGGTTCGGCGGGCCGCCTGCCCAGCTCTCGCCGGGACTCAGTTGATCACTTCAAGCAACTACCGGAATAACCATAAGAATAACATAATAACGATCCAAAACCTAAACAAAACTTATCTACATTACTATCTCAAGAGGAAGTACAACCGTCGAATATACACAGGTTCCGAATTCACCATACAACCAACCCGTGCCAAGCACTAGGGTGAGAACCATTACAAAAATCAAAAACTAGACCAAGCTAGTATGCCAAGATCCCATCCTTGCGCGTCTTCCCCTGCTAAGGAAAACAAAACTAAAGGGGTAAGCTATATGCTTAGTAAGTAAACAGGGGCAAAAGCGTAAATTTCACGTAACAACAGTGACATAGTAAGAGTAAAGCAAAAGCAGAAAAATAACATCACATAATAAGGATACAGGTGGCTCCAAAGCCAATTCATATGCCATGCGTGATCTCCTGCCGACACTCCGTCGACCACACTTAATGGTCCGTAGAACTTCACTTGTACACCCACCGACACCTTATCACCCTTACTGGCCAGTCACCTCACAAACTTGCCCGGACGAACGAAATCACAAACTTGAGCTTGAGTCACAAGCTCGGGTCACAAACTTGGTCCACATACTCGATGAACCGGATTCACAAACTTGGTGACCTCCAACCAGGTTGGACTGACTTCGACCAAGCCCTAACCGGCTCGAATAGTCCATCTAGGTCAAGAGCTCGCCCCAAACTCACAAACTTCACAAAATTATTCAAAATCACCCCGAGCCACAAGCTCAAGGGTTTTAGTTCCAAAATGATTCACATACATATGTCATGTACAAATATGAGCGTAAATTCGGGTTTAGAGCGAGTGCGATAAAGTACACCCTCGCCTAAGTACCCTCTTCATACATGTCGAAACACATAAGCAACTAACACATAAAAGCGGCCTGAATACTTATACAACGAACAAAAGGGCAAAATACGAAATTCGTGCCGCGAGGAGTAGCTAGTAGGCCCCACCGGCTCCACCTAGCTCACCAACATCTGAAATAGAAGATTGTGTCACAATATATCACAAACGGCTACTAACATACTTAAAACAAGTAAAACGGCAAAATCGGCACACGCAAGTGCGGAAACGGCAAAAAGGGGCACGCGCGCGCGCGCGGACGGCAAACGGGACGGCCAAATCTGCCATCTCAAACCGTTTTGGTCAAAAGTTAGGCTAGGAGTGTCGGATCAAGGTGGGTGAGACACCGTTTCGAAGCTAAGAGGAAGAGCTACAACTTTAATTTAGACATCTCAACCCAGATCTCAATCGGTATAGGTCAAAAATGCACGAAATAGTGCCAGCTGTTTCATTACGGGTTACCAAACAGGCCCTGTTTGCAAGGCCGTAACTCACGTCTCAGAAATCGAAATCAAGAAATTCCAGAAGCGTTAGAAAGCTGAGACATAAGGTTAAAACTTTGATGTTTTGGCCAAGACCTGAATCCACTCAAAACAGAACGAAAATCGAGTGCCAAAGTACCCGTCAGAACTGTCCAGATACAAGGCAGTTCTGACGATCGCTTTTATTTTGGTCATAACAGGAGCTACGGAACTTGGATTTTGACGTACTTTATACCGTTTCGAAGCTGATACCAAGATCTAAATTTCATATGATGGGATCAGCACCCAGTTCGTACATGATCAACACTGAAAAACCCACGATCAGAAACTAAAATTCAAAACATACACAAACTAATGTCTAAAACAGGCCTGAGGGTTTGGTCCATAACTCAGGATACTCTAATCCGTTTGACCTGAGATTTTACAGGTAGATTCAGGACTTAAGAGGCTACAATGTTGAAGAAAGCCACTCAACCCAATTTCGAGTGTAATTACGTCAAAAATGTAACATATTATACCAGAATCTCATAACAGGTTCACAAACCGTATTCTAGTGCAAACATCATAAAACAGCCTATATAAGTCCAAATCCAGAAATTCCAAAGCCACATGAAAGCTTAGAAATAGGGCTACATTTCATCAGAAGACCTCAATAACCAGTTCGGAAGCATTCCTAACCAAAATCACTAATTACAGGTGCAGTTCTTACATTCGGATAAAACCAGGACAGCAAGGGTAATTTCGACTTTTCTCACTCTAAGCTATTCCGATTGACCTGAAATTTTGTAGGCACCTCTAAAATAACATTCCCTAAAACTTTCATGTTTTAAGCCAAGGCCAATTCGGCCTCTATCTAGGACCAAAATTTTCGGACAGAATGAAGAACCAAGGAACCCTAATTTTCCAGATTTCTTCCAAAACAGAAATTACTTGCAATCTTCCACTTTTTCCACCCTCTAGAATCATTATATACCATTTCCAATCATCATATATAGCCACACCATCATGTTCATATTAAAACAGAAAAAATCTCCAAAAATAATAAAACTTCATCATTTCAACCACAAATCAAGAAATAACCCATAAATTTGCATCTCATACAACCACTAAGCATGATTTAAGCATCAAGTAAGGGAGGAGGGTGGTTCTTCATGACTTACCTTTAAAACAAGAGAGAGAGAGCTATAGGTCCTCCTAGCTTTTCCAATCACTCCACCAATCAACTTACTAACACTAATTGAAGAGGTTTTATGGAGTAAGTTCAAGTTTCAATGGTTGGTTTTGATGATTTGGAGCAAAATGGAAGCAAAACTTGAAGAGTTTCTTCCTTTCTTTTTGAGAGAGACAGCAGGCCAAGCTTGAAGAAAAATGGAAGATATTTGGTAAATTTTTGGTTTTATTTAGTAATTGGTAAAAGGTTGAATAGTGGTCCTATGTAAGAAACAATACTATGGTGACACTTGTCACCTCATTTAATGACTTGCCTAACTTTTTTTCTCTCTCTTCCACCTATCCACTTGATACCTCTAAATATCTCATAACACCCGGTATATTAAACCCAGTATCCGAAACTTAACCTAATCGGCCGAATTTTACCGAACTTTCCGCACTAGTGGGTCCCACATCCGATATACGTTCTTAATTTCTCAAAAACTAACCGATACTAGAAAAATCATCTAAAAACTATATTTACTCAATAAAAATTATCTGGGGGAATTTTCTAATAAAGAAAATGTAGAAAAAAAAAGGGTGATTAAATAGAATAAACCCTAGAAAATTAAAAAAAATTCTTGGGTTCTCGCACTCATTCTTTCGGGGCGTCACACAACCCCTAAAAGGAAACTGTTTAGTTAAGATGAAATAATTAAAATTAATTTCGATTCTTAAGACCCAAGTGACAATCTTTTGACCATTAAATTTATATTCTAATTCAATAGTCAATATGACAAATGCATATGCAATAGTTTCCCTCCAAAATTTTCCACCATCCAAATTAATTTGAATAGGTGTGCACTTGACTATAAATCTCTTCCAGTCTTTGCACACTTTCAATGTGGGATTGATCACTAATTATTTTCAACAATCCCCTACTTAGTTAGTGATGAATCAAAATCAAAACATTTTAAGATTTACGCATAAAATAGGTGTCTTTCGACTTAAACCTATTATTAGTATAATTATTTCAAAACCTTGTTGAAATTGATGGTAATTATAAATTTTAAACCACAATTCCTACATAACAAGATCGGAAATAACTATACACATAAATCTTACTTATTTCTCGTAAAATGTTCACCATGAGCTATAGCACTATATTATGGCCTTGTGCTACTTCCTGATTCATGAACTCTTACAAAAGCTTTAGTCCAAACTATTGATAGAAGCGGGACCACCTCTTGAGTTCATAGAGGTGAAGTCTACTTTGAAGTCTTTGATTATACTTCTTTGTTCTTCTATCGAACATATGTACTTCATTAGGAATAATAATTATTATTCAACCTCCCATTCTCTTAAGTACTCATCTAGTTATCGGTACTTGCTAGCTGTCAAACAATAATTTGTTGTTACCTATTAAACCTTTAGAATTACTTAGCAATAAGAAAGGTTAGGTTACTATCATTGCTCACAATTTTAGAATAGTCTCAGTCCCATAGCACTGGTAGCGCTTTTGATCATATCTCTTGAGAGTCCTTTAGTTAAAGGATCAGCAAGATTATTACTAGATTTCACATAGACAATTCTTATAATTCCATCAGAAATTAATTGTCTTATATATTCATGTCTTAAAGCAATATGTCTAGATTTACCATTATAAATCTTGCTAAATACCCTAAACATAGTTGCTTCACTATCGCAGTGCAAAGAGATGGCTGACATCAGTTATGGTCACAACTCTATATCTAGCAATAAATTTCTTAGCCATTCTATGTCTTTACTTGCTGCTGCTATGTGATGCCCCCACTTCTCCCTAAGGCGAACCAAAGGGTATCCGCGGGACACCTGACCAGCTCTCGCCAGGACTCAAGACAATTCGATTCATGCTTAACGATACATAACGATTAATACAAGCCAAATAAAGAAAAGTCGCTTCCATAATCGAATATCCAAGTCTTACACCACGAGTTCAAAATACATCAGCTATCCAATTCTTACATCAGGCATCCAAAAGATACATCAATTCCCAAAATATACAACAACCAAAATGTCTAGTCATTTACATTTGAAACCATAATACAAAAGTACATCCAAAGGGATTTTTCCGAATTTCACTCCATGTCCATTCCTGTTAAGGAAAATAAATCTACGGGGTGAGCAATTGCTCGTGAGATCAAGAAAACACACATGAAAACACGTTGTTCAAGTAACAATCTCATTTGACGAGTAAAACAATAATATTCAAGTAAATAACAATTCGACCTAGAAAAGTAAACAGAAACAATTCAAGGATATAGGAGCTCTCAGGAGCTATTTTTCCACTTGCACGATCAAGAACCTCCACGAGTTGACACTCCATCAATCGGGTAGGTTATAGTCCATAGAATTTCATTTATCATGCCCCCGTTCACCGTTACATACCCCTGTACCGGGCCCGCCTGTCATTTGTTTGAGACGATACTGCTCAAGTATCCCAAGCAAGATCTCTCAATAGGTCAATCTTATATTTTCTCATGGCTCGCCAAGGAGCCCGACCAAGCCCGTGCCGACTCGAGTCCAAGGTTGGCCAGTGAGAATTTGGGCGTCCCCCAATTAACATTTATGAGTCGAGGAGATTCACTCCAACGACGTATGCAGCTATAGCATACCATTTCATTCATTCAATCATTCAATATATTTCAATCATTCATTTCATTCAATTCATTCAATATATTTCAATCAATTCAATCACAATTCATTCAAATGAGAACGAGTGCGGTAAAGTACATACTCGACTCAGCATTTTCAAAATATTTGATTATCAATAACAATTAACACGTAACACGTATTTCACGCACTTGACACTCACCAATCAAAAACAAAGAAGTAGTGCCCACTTGAGGGTTCAGGCATCCACCGTGGGATCCTCTTGAGTGCCTGAGCAATTAATAATGAATTATTACACACTATCGCTTAAAACCCCTAATTATCAAGAAAGGTTGCACACTTGTACAATCTAGAAAAATATCATGAAAATGAGCCTTAATTACTCGTAAATCGAGACTCAAAAGCGGAGTTTAATAATACAAGAAAAAATCTGATTTTCATCTTGAAATCAAGTGTAAAACAGTCAAGCAATCTCGAAGAAAAATGGAGAGTTCTAAAAACTCAATTTCCTTTAAGTTCGGAAATTTCAGATTTGACAAGCAATCCTTGAAAAATCGTATCTCACTCTCTGTAGGTCCAAAATTAGAAAACTTGGTACCGTTGGAAATTAGTTCCGAAGTACTAAAAGTTTCTAGAAGAAACTTTTCCATGATTCAAAATGGAAGGTATTCAAATTTTGGCTTCAAATTGCTGATTTGGGCTCCCCGGACAGATTCGGGGTTAGCTTTTGACAAAATTTGGAAATTTGAAAAAATTCACAAAATATGAACTAGCCTCTCAAATTTTAAAATTAATTAGAGTTATAATCAAAGTTTAAAATACAATAAATGGAACAAAAATCGGAGTTTTGAGCGCCAAGATATAGCAGCTCAAAGTTGCTGAAAATTTCTCACTGAACAAGGATTTTCCAGATTTGAAACATAAATTTTGGGACTTTGGTTGGGTATCGAAATGGACTCGGAATGGCACCAAATTTGGTATTATTACCCTGCCATATAAGGGATATTCCTCTGTCAAATTTCATGCAAAAATTTGCACGGAAGGTCAGTTAACAAAGCCACTAAAGTTCCAAGAATTTCCAAGGCAAATCTGCCTTGTACTTCCGTTTTCCTTTTTCTAACTTTTGGCCAATGGAATCGACTAAAATTTGGTTCATTTATAAAGAAAAGGTCTAAGAAACATCCAAAATGTGTTTGGTAGGTGATTAACACCAAGAGTTTCAAAATAACAAGTCCCATTCAAGATAAGCCATTGGCTAGCCCAAAACTAGGGTTTTCTTTCTTTGAAGCAGGTCTGTAATTCAGCCACAACTAACTCAATTCAACTTGGAATTGGGTGTGATTAGTGGCGTTGGAAACTACATTCATAAGGCTACAATTTCATAGAAGAAATCATTTTAAAATTCTGTCCATAACTAGCTCATATTCGAGCGACAATTTGCAGCACACAACAGGTTTTCCAACACAGCAGAGAAACAGGACAGGTGATTTTGAAAGGCTGGTACGGTTCACTCAAGTGAAATCATGGGATGCATTTTATACCGTTAGAAAACTGGAAGTATCTAGTTTCTAGTTCAGCAAACAGCACTTGATTTCAACATCGGAGCAAAGAGTTATAGTTGTTTGAAATTCGCTGCCAGAGTAACCCTGGAC
Source organism: Coffea arabica (assembly GCF_036785885.1). Taxonomy (NCBI): domain Eukaryota; kingdom Viridiplantae; phylum Streptophyta; class Magnoliopsida; order Gentianales; family Rubiaceae; genus Coffea; species Coffea arabica. Next base: position 41,659,421 of record NC_092316.1, on the reverse strand, counting down.
ACGTTTTCCAGCCATGAAGAAATTTTGAAATCCAAACATTTACCCAACCAAATCAAGTGATTGTTGGTGGAAACTTTCCACACAACCTATACAACATATCTACATTAAAATAAATTCAATTTAACTACAAAAAAAATCGCACCAAAGATTTGACAATAACAGGGCAGATTCGGCCCTTCTTCATGCATCACTTCCTTTGATTTTCTTTTCAATTTTTCCACTTATCTCTACTAGATTAACACTTAATCAACACAAATAACATCCAAACTCATCAAATCAGATCATCAAGTCCATTGTGGGATTTCATAGAGCCCACTCAAGTTATTTTCAACCAACTAAAACTACCCCTATGAAGCTACAAGTTTCCAAGTCTAATCTAACTTACAATAATCAAGTTTCAAGGGTTGGATGGTTTGCTACCTCCTTAGATGATGAACTCAGAATTTTCGGTCCTTAGAGCTCCAAGAAAATCGTGAGAATGAAGCTCCTCTCCTAGTCCAAGATGATCTCCAAGTTGTTTGCAAGTTGTGGTATGAATTTGAAGTGATTTGGTGAAAGATTGAGTGAGATGATGAAGAAGTTTTGGTTCCTTCTTCTCCTTGGTGTGGCTGGCTGTTTGATAGAGAAAAGAGAGAGTGTTGTGCTGATCAAAAGCTTCTAGAGTAAGCTTGAAAGTTGGCTCTAAGGTGCACAAAAGTCAACTCTCCAATAGTGCGCGTACGCGCGCGTTTCGTGCTCGTTTCACTTGTGCACTAAACCTCTAATGCACTTCCATTCATACTATTATTATTCACTCTTAATAGTCTAAAAATAAAGGTCTAAGGTCCCTCAATTAATCGCGCGTGCAAAAACGCGTACTTCCGATTTGTGCGCGATAAAGCGAAATTTCTAAGGAATTCTTATAACGATAGTATTATTAACTAATACTTGAGTACTTAAACATAAAAATAACCCCTTTTGGGTAAATCAATGAATAAGTGAATAAATTGATAAAATGAATAAATAAAATAAAATAAAATAAAAATAATTTACGAGTCCTCACATGCTAATGCAACAAATTCAGATTCCATGGTCGAATGAGTAATACATGTGTGTTTCTTAGAAGCCCATGAGATAGCTCCTATGCCTATTTTAAAAATCCAACCAGACGTTGATTTATTATCATTTATATAGTTATCCAACTAGTATCACAGCAACCTTCAAGTACCGAAGGAAACTTGTTATAATATAATCCAAAAGACTTTGTCTTTTTAAGGTAACCTAGTACTTGTCCAATAGCTCTCCAAAGGTCAGTATTAGGATTATGAGTAAACCTAGAAAGTTTGCAAATAGCGAATGCATTATCAAGTCTAGTACAATGCATAGCATACATCAAACTACCAAGTACACTAGCATAATCTAATTGATCAGCAATAGATCTTCCTGAATTTTCAACTAAGTTATTAGAAACATCAAATGGGTATTAGCTTCTTTTATTTCCAAATGATTAAATTTGGATAGAATCTTGCCAATGTAATGAGATTGACATAGAGCATAACCCCCACTATGTTTCTTAATTTTGATTCCTAAGATAGTGTCAACTTCTCCCGTATCTTTCATTTTAAATTGGGAGGTTAAGTACTTTTTAGTTTCACTTACTCCTTGCATGTTAGTCCCCATGATTAACATATCATCCACATAGAGACATATTATTACACCGTAGCCTTTGGTAAATTTAGAATAAATACATTTATCTGCTTCATTGTGTTTAAAGTCATTTGATAAAATTACTTTATCAAATTTCTCATGCCATTTGATTTAACTAATTTGCAAACTTTCTTTTCATTTCCAGGAAGTACAAACCCTTCAAGTTGCTCCATATACACTTCCTCATCTAGATCTCCATTTAAGAATGTTGTTTTTACATCCATTTGATGAATGTATAAATCATATATGGATGCTAAAGCAAACAACACTCTTATAAAAGTAATTCTTGCAATAGGAGCATACGTGTCAAATAATCAATTCCTTCCTTTTATTTAATATCTTTTGTTACAAGTCTTGCTTTGAAGGTTAGTAATGAATCGTCAGCGTTACGTTTTCTTTTAAATATCCACTTACATCCTATAGGTTTACAACCAAGAGGTAATTCACATAACACCCACGTACCATTTGACACAAGAGAATCCATCTCATCATTAATTTCTTCTTTCCAAAAAGGTGAGTCCCTTGAAACTAATGCTTCTTTATAAGTTTTAGGATCCTCTTCCAAATGTAAAAGTATAGGTATTTTATTGAATACACCATTCCTACTACCTTCAACTAAAAAGAGTAAAGAATGTGAATAAATATAATTCGGATCCAAATTCTTCTCTTTTCGTGCTCTCTTACTCCTCCTAGGTTCACTAGGAATTTCAACTATTTTCCTTTTATTATCATTTGTAGAAAAATTAGGATCCATAGTCGTGTTATAGAATCTGGTTTAGAAGTTGAATAACTTAGAAAGCTTGTTTCTAAAAACTCAACATCTCTAGACTCCACTATTGTATTTGAGTCTAAATCTAATAATCTATATGCTTTAGAATTTTCAACATATCCCACAAAAATACTCTGTAATACTCTTGGTCCTAATTTTGTTCTCTTAGGATCAGGAACCTTATAATAGGTTATACAACCTCACATCCTTAAATAATTTAAGTTAGGCTTTCTTCCTTTCCATAGTTCATATAGCGAAACTTTTGTCTTATTTGAAGGTATTCGATTATGTATATGACAAGCGGTTAATAAAGGCTCTCCCCAAAGGTTTAATGGTAATCTAGCATGTATAAGTATAGCATTTACCATATCAACCAATGTTCTATTTTTCCTTTCAACTAAACTGTTTTGTTAAGGGTGGTATTGCGCACTTGTTTGATGGATCAAACCATTTTCTTCACAAAAATCAGAAAATTCATTTGGAAAATATTTGCCTTCTCGATCACTTTGCAGGATTTTAATTTTTCTTTCCAACTGATTTTCAACCAAAGTCTTAAACAATTTAAACATATCAAATGCTTGATCTTTTGTTCTCAGTAAATAAACATATGTAAATCTAGAAAATCATCTAAAAAAGTTATGAAATATCTATTTCCACCCATTGTTAAAGACCATTCAATTTACATACACCAGAATGTATAATTTCAAACAATTTAGAAGTTCTTTCATTCTTTGGAAAAGGTTTCTTAGTTGTCATTGCTTGTAGACATGTTTCACATTTTCTAAAATTGTCATTTGTAAAAGATATTAATCCATGTTTTGACATGAATTTGATTGATCTAAAATTAACATGTGACAAACGGGCATGCCATAAATTAATAGAAGACTCAATCAAATAAGCATAAATAATTACTTTATTGATACTTAGTTTGAACATGCCGTTACATGAATATCCTTGGTCAACAAATACATTATTTTTTTATAGAATTACTTTTTCTGCCTCTATGACAGCCTTTTATCCTTTGTTGCATAGTACGCTTGCGGAAATCAGATTCTTCCTTATGTCAGGAACATGATAAACATTGGTTAGAACCAACGTTTTGCCAGAAGTAAACTCCAATTCAACTGTCGTGTTATGATTTCCCATTAACACAATTTCATTTTGGGCAGCAACTTGATAATTTTTGAATAAATGCTTGTCATTGCATACATGAATAGTAGCACCCGAATCATACCACCAATCATTAGATTGGCAATTTATCAAGTTACATTCAATTACCACATTGATGGAAAGTCCGCCAACCATAGCAACAATTTCAGCATTGTTAGGAAGAGAATCTTCAACAACATCTGCCTTTTTTTGTCCAGCATTTATCTCTGTCTTCAATTGCTTGTAGAACTGGCATTCTTTCTTAAAATGCCCTTTCTTTCCACAGAAAAACATGACTTGTCTTTCTTATTATTCGTAGAATTTCCAGAAGACATATCTCCATGTTTTCTCTTATTGCCAGACTTGTTTCCACCTTTTCCAGATTTTTTATTAGCACTAGACTCAATATTATTCACCTTAGTACCAAATTCCAAAGCAAACTTATTCTCACGTATACAAGTTCCCTCTTCAATTTGAATATGCTTTGTAAGTTGGTCTATGGTGAAAGTTTTAGGAGTGTGCAGTAGTTTCTTCCTATAGTCATTCCAAGTGGATGGTAATTTTGCAATCACAGCACCCACTTGAAGTTGATCCAACACTTCAATACTTAAATCTTTTAGTCTAGACACTAACAAAAGTAATTCATCCACTTGATTCATCATAGACTTGTTGTCCAATATTTGAAACTCAAAGAACTTTATAGTTAAAAATCTGTCCGTACCTTGTTTTTCAGATATGTAATTGTTTTCCAAAGCCTTCCAAATTTCTTGCGGAGATTTAAGAGAATGAAACCGATCATATAGACGGTCTGACAAGGCGTTTAAGATGAAGCCCCTACAGCGAACTTCATCTTCCTTACGTTTCTTGCCTTGATCTCATCAGACTCGCCAACAGATGGTTTAGGGATCTTTGGGAGATTATCAGCCAACAGCTATGCAACGCCCAATTCTATGAGAAGAAACAGCAATTTGTCTTTCTAGCAGGTGAAATTGGTGCCATCAAAATGATCCATGATACGAACATGTGATCAGTGCAGTCAAATTCTAAAGATGATTCAAGATAAAAGACCGATTGATCTATTGAACCTCAATAAATCTGGATCCCTTCCTTGGTTCAGTGTAGTTTTCCATAGTTTAGATTATTTTAACTTAAAACTATTATGTGTCATTTGCTCGGAAAATTCCAGTCATGTGTGTTTCGCTATTTCCAGCAAATATTAGGTGGCTAATTAGTTAATGTTGAGTCATTAGTGTCATAAAATAAAGGCTATGGTCATGTTCACTATAGTTAAGCCAATTTGAGTTAGTTAGTTCCTATTCTAGTCTAGTTAGAGTTTAGGAAAGTAGTTAATTGTTTCTAAGTTGGTTTAGGTCTTTGAGTCTTGTAAAATGCTATAAATAAGCCTCAAGCATCAATGTTTTTGAAGGTCAAGTCAGATAATGAATAAAATTTGAGAGTTTTCTTTTTCTTGTTCCTTGGGAACATTCCATGATACAAAGTGAGTCATGTCTCCTTTGTTCAAGTTTTGGCTTATTAATTCAAGACTATGTTGAATTGTGGCGCCATTCTACTAATACATTTTGGTTCACTATCTTGTTGAGTTATGGGTCGTGATTAAATTCAAGATTCATAATTTCGTGGGTTATAGGGGTCGAGGTTGTTCCATCTTTGTATCCATAACCTGGTCGAAATAGATCCTTCCGCTGCCTGTGCAATTCATTTCTTCGAGAGTGGGACTTAAAGAATCGAGTTTGCATCAGTTGGTATTAGAGTTTCGACTCTTGATCCAGGTTAATATCTTTTTCTTTTTTTATTTCCCTCTTTATTCTTCTACCAAACCCTACCCAATTAAAAAAAAGAAAAAAATTCTATTCATCGTTCTAGGATTTGAATCTCGTATGATCACCTTGGTATCATTTGATCAATTTTTATTTCTTGTTGAGTCATCTTTGTTTGTGTTTTAATAGAGCAAAAAAAAAAAAGACTGTTCATTGGGTATAGTTCACGGCATTGTAGTGGTACTGTTCATCCGAATTTTTTTTTTTTGCATATCTTGTGTTCTTGAGTCTTGTAGTTGGTTTGGGTGTTTCTTGAAATTCTTGGATTATATTATTGTTATTTTTGAAATTCTTGAATAAAAAATTTCAAAATCTTGTGATTCTTGAAACCCTAGTTCATCTTCTTAAACTTGGAATTGCGGTTGTTCTTGTTTCTTGATTTGAATTGAAAGAAAAAAAGGAGAGAAAAACTTAATCCCTAAAAAAAAAAGAAAGAAAGAAACAAGTTATTGGAGAGATCATAATCTTGAATTTGGAAACAAGAAAATAGTCTTGAATTTGGAAACCTAATTTGACTTGGATTGTTGCCAAAATCTGGTCACATAAATCCTTATCCAATTTGGTTCATTAAGCCACTTGAATCACACTTAGGAAAGTTTCTTAAAATAGCAATTTTCTGTACAAAAGTGAATCCAAAAATCAATCAAAGTAAACTTCCAAATTCCAGCCAAATACAATTGGGTAGAGTTTCTAAGTTTCCAAATTTCTGCAGAGTCAATGTCTTATTAATTTTAGCCATTTGTTTATTTTGTTCTTGTATAATTTCGTACATCTTTTGAGTTATTTCCAAGTTTATTTGAGTCAAGTCCCATCAAGTCACAACCATTCTTCTTGAACTCCTAACCATTGCCACTGTGTTAATTCAATTATTAAGTCTTCTTGATCAATTGTGATCAAATTCAATTTATCTCAAGGATTATGATCAAGGACTTGAAAGAGTGAAGAGATTAATAGAGCGTGCTTACTTGAGTGTAAACACAAGAGTGAGTGGATATACGTAAGGGAGTGTTGTGAGGAAATTCCTTTCTTATCACTAACCATTCTTGCAGATTCACACACACTTTTGGTCGAATGGAGAGATCCACCTTTAGATATTCAAGTGGAGGATCTTATTACATTCATGATTGGCAATGTCATGATGAGGAATTAAGAGAATATCGAGGAGTTGGTTCTCAAGGAGCAATTCGTTATTTCGTTCATTCGTTCTCCTGACATTTCCCCTTATTCCTCTAATCATTTGAAAATGCATTTTTCGTTTATCAGTAAACCCTCGTTCGTTCGTTCGTTCGTTCATTCATTCATTCACCCCCGTCCTGGCCATTGGCCAGTCTCCACCAACCTACAGGGTAATACTCGAGTATACCAAACGTTCACCCAAGTCCCTAATCGCCCGACCGAGTCCGCTTCTGGCTCGAGACGACCGGTAACAAGGGGCAATGGCCAGTTCAGCCCAAAAGGCTTACATTCATGCGCAAGTAACATTTCAATCATTAAATCCTTGAAAATTGCACAGTTATTTAGGTCGAGTGCGATAAAGTACACACTCGCCTAGAAAGCTCGTTTTGGAAATCATTAAAAGCAATTAACACATTAGCAAATGATAACAACAAGCCATAAAGTCAAATAAGGAACACTCACCTAGATATGCAAAATAACATGCAAAATCCTTCCGGATATTACCCTTAGTCACCAATGAAACCTAAGGTTGAACAAGAGAACATATTACAGTTTATCGAGCAAAACATTTAAGGGAAACGAAGATACCCGACTAATTAAGAGTAAAACGTGTAAAGATGACTTTCAAGTAAGAAGAGGGTTGTTTGAACCCAAGGATGAAAAATCATGTTTTAAAATGGAAAACCGGTCATGGTATTGGCCTAACAAAAGTATACAAGTTCAAATAGAAACCTAGCCCTCGGGCGAAAATTTGGGCAGCACGCCCTTTGTGTTTACCTAATTTTCCAGCCATTTTGGCTTCATTATTTTTCCTCAACCACAACCCAACATCACACATAAGCAATTCAAGTCAAGAGCCGTTCCATAGGCTCACAATATCATAAGAATAAGAAATACAGTAATAACAAGTGCAGAAATTCAATTTAGCAAAAGACAGATTTGACGTATGAAAGCGGAAATAACTTATCCGAGGCTACGCTTATCGGATTAAGACACAACCTATGCCGTTTCGAAGCTAAGACTCAGGGATACAATGTTCATGAAGGTCACTTAGTCCAGTTTCTAATGTAACTTGGTCAAATTCTCGAATTACTAAACCAGAAACCAATTCATCGGCTGTTTAAATGCAGAACACTGTAATGGACATAACTCAGAGTACACAAGTCCGAATCAGGTGTTCTTAGAGGCATTTGAAAGCTAATTCAGAATTATACAACTTTCATGTTTTGGTAAAACACTAAATCAGAACGGATCCTAGTCAAAAAATGGGATAAACTGGACTTAACTGATCACACGGACTGCTTAGGAAATACTTAAAATAGTAAGGGTATTTTGGACTTTTTACGTCCTACGTTGCTCCGATTGAGCTGAAAGTTTGTAGGCACCTATAAATATACCATTCTATACAACTTTCCTTCTTTGACCTAAGGCCAATTCGGCCTCTAACATACAGATATAAATTCGGACAGAAAGTTGGGGAAATTTTCCAGATTCTGGAATTTTGAGTTTCTAGTGCAACTTTCCTTAATTTCTTGGTCTAATCCCTACCACAACACCTTATAATACTTCAATTGCAACATATAAGCATCATACAACAAATTGGGCGGAATTTCCCCAAACCCTAGTTAATGAAATAAAAAGGGGAAAACTACTAAAACATGATAATCATCCATGATTCCACCACAAAATCAAGTTGCTAAGCTTAATTTCACAAGATTGAAAGTAAAACTTGGAGAGATAAGCTCTCTTACCTTGACTAGAGGTCACTAAGAGTAGCCCAAGCTTTCTCCTGCAAAAACTCACCACAACTCACTAACTAGTCACTCAAGAACAAGTTTAATCGGTTTACTTTGTTTGATTTCTTCCTAAGTTGTTGGATTGAAGATGAAATGAAATGTTTTCCTTTGGTGTTTTCCCTCTTCTCTCTCTCGGCCAGCAGCAGCAGAAATAAGGGGTAAAATGCTGAATGTTGGTGCTTAAATGGATGATAATTGTCTTGGGTTAAGAAGCCTTAAGGTGGCGACAAGTGTCGCCACCACCACCTTTCTTTCTTTTCTCTTTCTCTTGTTATTTCCTAGCCTCACATTCGGTCAAGCTTGTTGCCAAGAGAAAAGATATTTTGCTCAAGTTCAATAAATTTGTTTGGTAAGGAAAAATGGTGGTCAAGCAGTGCGTTCAATCGGTAGTGCGCGGGACCCGCCGGTTCGCGCCGTTTTTCTTAAAAACTCACGTACTAGGGTTTTTACTTCCCATTCACTAACCTTATATCATTGCCACTAATCACATATTATTTCTCACTTAAAAGTCACTTTTAATCCCCAAATTAATTCTTACTCTGTACCGAAAATTCATCCGGCGGAAAATCGCGAAAACCCTAATTTCGCTCCAAACTTGAAACCGAAGCGTAAAACCCTATTTTATAGGTTTATCTACACTTAATGTGAAATATTTGGGTAGTGGCCTTTGATAAATACTAATTTTCAAATAAAAGGGTATTTTTGAGGAAAAATACAAGGAATTTGCGAGTCCTCACAAATATCCTTTTCTTTTCTTTTTTTTCTATTTATTTTTCTACCAAAACCCTAGCTGCCTTTTGATTTAAAAGAAACAAAAAAATAAATTTTGATTCTTGTTTTCTTGATTTTATCACTTGAGTCTAACCTATCCTGTGATTGATCGAGGTTGAAATTTTTTGGTGTGATTACGTTCTTGAAAACAGGTTTTTCAAGGGTTTAACTCCCATTAAATTCCTTCCAAGTGAAATCGTAACCTTGTGTTGAGTTATCAAAAGCAAAAAAAAAAAAAAAAAAAATTCAAAACTGTTCATGGCGATACTATTCATCGGGCACTGTTCATGACTGTAGCAGTACTGTTCATCCGAAATTTTTTTTTTTTTTTTTTTACCTTGTGTTTGTTTCTTGTAGTTGGATTGGTAATTTCTTGAAGTTCTTGGATTGCATAGTGGGTTCTTGAAAAAAAACATTCTTGATACTTTGAAAACCCTAAAAATCATCTTCTTGAATCTTGAAGTGCGGCTACCTTATTTTCTTGAATTGGCAAGTTAGAAAAACAAAAAAAGGAAGAAAGAAGGAAAAAAAAAAAGGCAGCCTTGCCTTGAATGGTTTCCAAATCTTGATTGATATCTTGATTGATTTTCAAATCTTGATTGATATCTTGATTGATTGCCAAATCTTGATTGATTTCTGAATATTGGTTGACTTCCAAATTCTAGCCAAGTACAATTGGGTGAAGATATTCTTGACAAATGGAGCATGTGCAATAGTTCGTATTCATAATCAAGTTGAATTTGCGACATGGTTCTTGGATTGTGTAAGGATCGGAAACAACCAAATGAAAGAAATAAACAATGCAAAGATCATAAGCATAACAATAAGTAAATAAAAAGGAAAGTATTGCAAACCAATTTACTACACAGCTCCTCTTGAGCTTGTAGATTAATTCAGATAAGCTACTTCAAGTTGATGAATTACAATCACTCTTGTGTACAAAGGAAGGTTCACCTCCTCCTTGCCTCGAACTCCCTCGGTCAAGCCAGGACGTTTTACTATCCCTCAGGACAACCGTCACAGAGCTATACTCATGAAGTATTCACTCACAAATGAAAAGCTTACAATGAACTTCACACCACTAAAACTACAAATCTTCTTTGAAGAGTATTTTCTCACTAAAATCTCTCTAGATCTTTTGTATCTTCAGTGTGCCAAAGTTATTTGAAGTGTCTGACCAACCACTATTTATATAGGACCAAGAAAGTGCCTCATTAATGCTTCCAACGGATAGAAAGTAGCTGAACAGTCAACTAGCCGTTGGTAGTGTCGGACGTCCGATAGCCCTGTTTTATCCGTCCGACAGCAGGCAATGAGTTTCAGAGATTTTTTTCAATTCTTTCGGACGTCCGGTGCAAGCTCTTTATGCGTCCGACAGCAAACAAACAGATTTGAGAAATTATCTTATTTCTATCGGACGTCCGGTAGAGACATATTCAGCGTCCGATAGTTTCGTCGACTTCGAAGGATCCTATCGGATGTCCGAAGCATGCATCCGAAGTTGTGCAATGATTATCGGACGTCCGATCCTGACATCTTGAGCGTCCGATAGTTTCAGCATACTTTGTCATCTTTCAATTGTACTTGATCATGGAATCAAATAACTTCATAACTGAAAATATATCATGAAGAAATATTAGTATCATCCATTTGTTTTGTAAACATCAAAAGATAGGGATCAAGATCAACAATCTCCCCATTTTTGATGATGACAAAACAATGGATGGAAAGAAACAAAAATAAGTATAAGCTCCCCCTCAATCATTGCAACCAAAATTTTTAAGAGCCAAACTCATAATCTCGGAATAACTCCCCCTTATACATTGCATCCATTTCTCCCCCTTTTTGTCATCATAAGAGTAAAAATCAACTACTATAATCCAGCAACAATAACAGAGAATTCAATATTCCAAGAAAAAATAGAAAAATGACAGCAATCACAGCAAATCATCATGAGATCAGCATTATTCTTTTATCTCTCTTTTTGACATCATATAGATTCAGTAGTATTCAAAGATATCAGCGAAAACTCAGATTAAAGTATGAAAAGAAAAAATATTATGAACAAGAATCACTGCAATGATTAGACAAAACCTCCTACTTGTTAAAATTAGCATCATGTCTAACTATCCACATGCATTTCATGCCTCTTCTCATATTCTTTCTCACATAGCAATCACTTTTCATGTGACCTTTTTGACAACAAAAATTACACATAACCAAAGAGTTATTAACATGAACAGGTTTAATAAATCTTACTTGTCTTCTCCTATGGATAGCAAATTTATTGGAATTAGAATTCAACCTATTCTTTTGAAAACAGACTTGTTTCTTGTGTTTAAGCAACTCATTTAAACCATTCATTCTTCTTTTCAAATCACCTTGTTCCTTTTTGAACAACTCACAAAGCTTTGTTTTTCTATCAAGCTCAAAGTGTAAAGCAGTCTCACTCTTTTTAAAGTAATCATTTTCAGCATTCAACTTTTTATTTTGTTGAAAAAGATTTGCATTATCTCGAAGCAAAAAACTAATTTTCTGTTTTAACTCCTTGTTTCTAACATAAGATTCTTTCAAACTACCATGCAATTTTATAATGAAAGATTTAAGATCATCATCATCTTCATCATCACTTTCAAATTGAGAGCTAGAGGATGTTACCTCATCATCTCCAATGGCCATAAAAGCCAATTGAGCAGACTCTTCTTCCTCTTCAATTTCACCATCGGAGTTGCATTCATTCCAAGTGAATTGAAATTTGTTTAATCTTGGTTTTCTTCCTTCTTTCTTCTTCATCACTGGACAATCACTTGCATAGTGTCCAGGCTGTCCACATTCGTAGCATTTGTCCAATTGTTTCTTATTGAATTCTTGTTTTCCTTTGTACCTTGCGTTTGAAGACTGATTCTGGAATTGATTGCTAGGTCCTTCCCTTCTAAACTTTCTTTTATTCAAGATTCTCTTGAAACTTTTTGTGATGAGAGCAAGATCGTTGTCATCACAATCCGAGTCTTCATCATCCAACAGAGCTGGATCATCTTCACTTTGAGCTGCCTTTAGAGCTATGTTTCTCTTTGTTCTAGCGTCCTCTTCCTCCTGCACTTTAGTTTTCAATTTCAACTCATAGGAGGTTAGTGAGTTTATGAAAGATTCAATAGGTACAGAATTCAAATCCTTAGCCTCCTCTATTGCAGTCTTTTTTACTTTCCCATTCTTTGCCCAAAACATTGAGAATTTTCCTGTTTTTCTCTCCCAAGGTGTACTCTTTGCCCAACACCTCGAGATCTTTGATCAAGTCATTGAACCTGCAATACATTTTGTCACTGTCCTCAAGAGGTTCTATTCTAAATGTGTGACGGCCCCACCTCCCCCTAAGGCGAACCAGAGGGTTCGGCGGGCCGCCTGCCCAGCTCTCGCCGGGACTCAGTCGTTCACTACAATCCTCAAATATATTACAATATAACTCTCAAAATTACATCAAATTCTCCAATAATTACATATCACAAATGCAGCGGAAACTAATTCCAATCGTGGGATGTATACTTACATCCGTTTCAATTCCAAATATTGATACAAGCCCAACTCGTACATAAAATAAATCCAAATCTAAACTGTACAAGAGATAACTCATCCGGTCACATGAACAAGTACTACAAGCCTTTCCTTCGCCACGAGCCCTGTGGAGGGGAATAAAACATTTTGGGGGTGAGCTAAAAGCTCAGCGAGTAACCAGTAAAAATCAGTAATCAAATATATTTCACAATCGTTCATTTCAATGATGTCATGAATCGGTAATCACATGTACGTTTATTGCTCTCTTGAGCCAGTGAAATCGTTGTACTTAAACACCCAACGCTCCAAACAAACATTTAACAGTAAACAATCAGAGGGGGAGCCATTTGCTCCAGACGAACAGTACACAGAGGTGGAGACGTTGGTGTTCAGCACACGAATTCCAAGTACTCATTTAAGCCAAAACATGTCATGGGCCACATGCAAGCACTCGTGATATGCAATCAAGTAAATAGTGCAAGAAACGGTTCATAAATAACTTTGGAAACAGTTTAGGGTCACTCACCTCCACGGCTCAGAAACCATCCATCATGTATCATTGCCTTGCTCAACTCCAAGCCTTCGATCACAAACCCAATGCAAACAGGTCCCTTCAAAGTTCGGACAGCACTTCCCCTACATTTGCTAACTTTTCCAGCCATCATGGCTTCATTATTACTCCAGCCAGTCCCAAAGTCACACAAATAAGTTCATCTAATATCCATTCAGCAAGCTCCAAGTAGTACAAAGACAAGTCAAGCTAGGGAAAAGTCCGGAAATGAAGGTTAAGCTCAAAACCAGAAAAAACAGTTTTGACGTCATAATGCGGTAATGGCACAACTCTCACTACAATTATCGGTTGGGGGTGTAAGACCCACCGTTTCGAAGCTATGAAACAGGGCTACAACAATGTAGAAGGTCACTCAATCCAGTTCCTAGCCCAACTAGGTCAAAAATGCCAAACACTAAACCAGAATCACCAAAACAGGTTTGCAAAACACAGAAAACTGTAATCGGTATATCTCAGTCCATACAAGTCCAAATGCCGAAATTCCAAAGGCATAAGTTAGCTACGACATCCAGTTACATTTCATCAGAAGACACCAACTCCAAAATCCAAACCAATTCCAGTCAAAATGGCCAATTACTATCGCAGTTTTCGCATTCTGATCAAAGCAGAACAGCTACAGTAATTTCGGCATAACTCACTCTACACTAATCCAAATGACCTGAAATTTTACAGACACCTCAAACACATCAATACCTACAACTTTCATGTTTTGAGCAAAGTCCAATTCGGCCTCTATCCTTATGATATAAAACCGGACAGAATTAGGGGTTTATGAACCCTAACTTTCCAAAATTTACTCCAAATCCAAAATTGGTTGCAAATATCAATCATTTCCATCCACTAGAGTCATAACCCCTCATTATCAATCATCATAAACAACCACAACACCATAATCCAATTAAACCAGAAAAATCATCATAAAATTGAAAACTTCACCAAATCACTTCAAACCAAGATAAAAACCAGAAATTTCAGCACTCTAATCACTACTAATCATATCTTAAGCATCAATAGGTGTAGGTGGAAGTTTAAGCTTCACTTACCAAGAAACAAGAGAGAGAGAGATGTTGGCCACCTTAGACCTTCAAACAAACTTCACTACAACACTTACTAGCACTAGAAGAAAGGTTTTTATGGAGTAGAATCTAATCTAGGCTTTTGTTTGTGGGAGATTGAAGCAAATGGAGCTTGAAAGTTGAAGAAATGCACTTCCTTCTTGAGCTAGGGAGATCCGGCCACCAAGAGAAGAAAATGGTGATTTTTGTGCATTTTTTTTGATATTTAATCCTTTGGTCAAAAAAGTCAAGAAAGTGAATAGTAATTCTTAAAGTCCAACCAATGAGAATGTGACACTTGTCACCTCATTAAATGCATTCCTATCCTTTCTTTCTTCTCTCACATCAATCATTTCACACACTCTACTTGTCTATTAACACCCGATAAATTTTACACAGTATCCGGAATTTAACCTAATTGGCCGAATTTTTCCGAACTTTTCGCACTAGTGGGTCCCACGTCCAATATATATTCTTAATTTTTTAAAAACTCACTAATGCTAGAAAAATCATCTAAAAACTTTAGTTGCTCATAAAATCCACCCAGATAATATTTCTAAGCCAGAAATGCAAAAATTATGCAATTAAAGGAACTAAAACCCTAGGAAAATATTAGGGTTTTTACGGGTTCTCACACTCTTTTTTTTTTCGGGGCGTCACAATCTCCCCTCCTTAAAAGAATGTCGTCCTCGACATTCCATCTTGTACTAATCAAGTCAAGTCATCCCGCAAGAATCACTAATATTTCAAACCAAGCCCACAGTCCGGCATCCTAGACTTCAAGCCTAGGATACACTACAGAGATCTGAAGCCTAAGCTCTGATACCAACTGTGACGGCCCCACCTCCCCCTAAGGCGAACCAGAGGGTTCGGCGGGCCGCCTGCCCAGCTCTCGCCGGGACTCAGTCGTTCACTACAATCCTCAAATATATTACAATATAACTCTCAAAATTACATCAAATTCTCCAATAATTACATATCACAAATGCAGCGGAAACTAATTCCAATCGTGGGATGTATACTTACATCCGTTTCAATTCCAAATATTGATACAAGCCCAACTCGTACATAAAATAAATCCAAATCTAAACTGTACAAGAGATAACTCATCCGGTCACATGAACAAGTACTACAAGCCTTTCCTTCGCCACGAGCCCTGTGGAGGGGAATAAAACATTTTGGGGGTGAGCTAAAAGCTCAGCGAGTAACCAGTAAAAATCAGTAATCAAATATATTTCACAATCGTTCATTTCAATGATGTCATGAATCGGTAATCACATGTACGTTTATTGCTCTCTTGAGCCAGTGAAATCGTTGTACTTAAACACCCAACGCTCCAAACAAACATTTAACAGTAAACAATCAGAGGGGGAGCCATTTGCTCCAGACGAACAGTACACAGAGGTGGAGACGTTGGTGTTCAGCACACGAATTCCAAGTACTCATTTAAGCCAAAACATGTCATGGGCCACATGCAAGCACTCGTGATATGCAATCAAGTAAATAGTGCAAGAAACGGTTCATAAATAACTTTGGAAACAGTTTAGGGTCACTCACCTCCACGGCTCAGAAACCATCCATCATGTATCATTGCCTTGCTCAACTCCAAGCCTTCGATCACAAACCCAATGCAAACAGGTCCCTTCAAAGTTCGGACAGCACTTCCCCTACATTTGCTAACTTTTCCAGCCATCATGGCTTCATTATTACTCCAGCCAGTCCCAAAGTCACACAAATAAGTTCATCTAATATCCATTCAGCAAGCTCCAAGTAGTACAAAGACAAGTCAAGCTAGGGAAAAGTCCGGAAATGAAGGTTAAGCTCAAAACCAGAAAAACAGTTTTGACGTCATAATGCGGTAATGGCACAACTCTCACTACAATTATCGGTTGGGGGTGTAAGACCCACCGTTTCGAAGCTATGAAACAGGGCTACAACAATGTAGAAGGTCACTCAATCCAGTTCCTAGCCCAACTAGGTCAAAAATGCCAAACACTAAACCAGAATCACCAAAACAGGTTTGCAAAACACAGAAAACTGTAATCGGTATATCTCAGTCCATACAAGTCCAAATGCCGAAATTCCAAAGGCATAAGTTAGCTACGACATCCAGTTACATTTCATCAGAAGACACCAACTCCAAAATCCAAACCAATTCCAGTCAAAATGGCCAATTACTATCGCAGTTTTCGCATTCTGATCAAAGCAGAACAGCTACAGTAATTTCGGCATAACTCACTCTACACTAATCCAAATGACCTGAAATTTTACAGGCACCTCAAACACATCAATACCTACAACTTTCATGTTTTGAGCAAAGTCCAATTCGGCCTCTATCCTTATGATATAAAACCGGACAGAATTAGGGGTTTATGAACCCTAACTTTCCAAAATTTACTCCAAATCCAAAATTGGTTGCAAATATCAATCATTTCCATCCACTAGAGTCATAACCCCTCATTATCAATCATCATAAACAACCACAACACCATAATCCAATTAAACCAGAAAAATCATCATAAAATTGAAAACTTCACCAAATCACTTCAAACCAAGATAAAAACCAGAAATTTCAGCACTCTAATCACTACTAATCATATCTTAAGCATCAATAGGTGTAGGTGGAAGTTTAAGCTTCACTTACCAAGAAACAAGAGAGAGAGAGATGTTGGCCACCTTAGACCTTCAAACAAACTTCACTACAACACTTACTAGCACTAGAAGAAAGGTTTTTATGGAGTAGAATCTAATCTAGGCTTTTGTTTGTGGGAGATTGAAGCAAATGGAGCTTGAAAGTTGAAGAAATGCACTTCCTTCTTGAGCTAGGGAGATCCGGCCACCAAGAGAAGAAAATGGTGATTTTTGTGCATTTTTTTTGATATTTAATCCTTTGGTCAAAAAAGTCAAGAAAGTGAATAGTAATTCTTAAAGTCCAACCAATGAGAATGTGACACTTGTCACCTCATTAAATGCATTCCTATCCTTTCTTTCTTCTCTCACATCAATCATTTCACACACTCTACTTGTCTATTAACACCCGATAAATTTTACACAGTATCCGGAATTTAACCTAATTGGCCGAATTTTTCCGAACTTTTCGCACTAGTGGGTCCCACGTCCAATATATATTCTTAATTTTTTAAAAACTCACTAATGCTAGAAAAATCATCTAAAAACTTTAGTTGCTCATAAAATCCACCCAGATAATATTTCTAAGCCAGAAATGCAAAAATTATGCAATTAAAGGAACTAAAACCCTAGGAAAATATTAGGGTTTTTACGGGTTCTCACACTCTTTTTTTTTTCGGGGCGTCACAAAATGATTCATACTTTGTGACCAAGATAGACTTTTTCTGTTCTCTCACGTTGTCACTACCCTCATGAATTTCTCTTAGCTTATCCCACATTTCCTTGGCTGACTTGCAGCCTTTGACTCTAATAGATTCATTTGAGTCTAAAGCACAATATAACACATTCATGGCTTTTGCATTTAATGTGAGATGAGCTCTATCTTGAGCATTCAACTCAGCTCTTATTTTTGGCCGAAACAAACCTGTATCTGCATCAAGAACGTTAGCATCATGCGGTCTTCATTCACAATAAACCACAATTCAATATCAATAGATTGCAAAAAGATAATCATTCTTTCTTTCCAACTCACATAATTTGACCCATTAAACATAGGTGGTCTAATCACAGAATGTCCTTCAAAAAACATAGCATTGTTGGTTGTCATCTTTACTCCAAAGCTGATTGAGCTTAATCTCTAGGAGACCAAGCTCTGATACCAATTGTAAGGATCGGAAACAACCAAGTGAAAGAAATAAACAATGCAAAGATCATAAGCATAACAATAAGTAAATAAAAAGGAAAGTATTGCAAACCAATTTACTACACAGCTCCTCTTGAGCTTGTAGATTAATTCAGATAAGCTACTTCAAGTTGATGAATTACAATCACTCTTGTGTACAAAGGAAGGTTCACCTCCTCCTTGCCCCGAACTCCCTCGGTCAAGCCAGGACGTTTTACTATCCCTCAGGACAACCCTCACAGAGCTACACTCATGAAGTATTCACTCACAAATGAAAAGCTTACAATGAACCTCACACCACTAAGATTACAAATCTTCTTTGAAGAGTATTTTCTCACTAAAATCTCTCTAGATCTTTTGTATCTTCAGTGTGCCAAAGTTATTTGAAGTGTCTGACCAACCACTATTTATATAGACCAAGAAAGTGCCTCATTAATGCTTCCAACGGATAGAAAGTAGCTGAACAGTCAACTAGCCGTTGGTAGTGTCGGACATCCGATAGCCCTGTTTTATGCGTCCGACAGCAGGCAATGAGTTTCAGAGATTTTCTTCAATTCTTTCGGACGTCCGGTGCAAGCTCTTTATGCGTCCGACAGCAAACAAACAGATTTGAGAAATTATCTTGTTTCTATCGGACGTCCGGTAGAGACATATTCAGCGTCCGATAGTTTCGTCGATTTCGAAGGATCCTATCGGACGTCCGAAGCATGCGTCCGAAGTTGTGCAATGATTATCGGACGTCCGATCCTGACATCTTGAGCGTCCGACAGTTTCAGCATACTTTGTCATCTTTCAATTGTACTTGATCATGGAATCAAATAACTTCATAACTGAAAATATATCTTGAAGAAATATTAGTATCATCCATTTGTTTTGTAAACATCAAAAGATAGGGATCAAGATAATAGATTGCATTTATCAAGACATTCTCCGAGTTACTCCTTTGTAAGCAAGCACTCGATTTGAGGACAAATTGTCTTTCAAGAGGAGGGGAATAATGAGAACATGAAGATTTGGATTCCCTTGAAATTCAAAGAAATTCATTTGATGGTTGATGGTGCAATCGGGTTCAAGAATCATTGAAGATTTGTCATGCTTATTTCTTGTTATTTATTTAAGTAAGTTTCCAGCAATACTTGTTAGTTAGTCTTGAGTTATTAAGGGAAATAAAGGCTAAGGTCATGTTGACCATAGTTAAGCCAATTGAGTCAGTTAGTTTCCTATTCTAATTGAATTAGAGTTTTAGGAAAGTAGTTAATTGCTTCCAAATTTATTTAGGAAGTTGTGTCAAGTCAAATAAAGAAGCTTGTATTGTTTCCAATTTAGATTAGGGTTTTGAGTCTTGTAAGGCTATAAATAGCCAACTTTATTTAACTATTGGGGGGATGATATTGATTAATAAAAAAAGAGTTGTCTCCTTTTATGGAGTTCCTTGATGGAACTTGAGTTTCTTTTTGAACAGTATCAAGTATTTAGCTTGGATACTTGTGGTGTTCAAGGCAAGATGATCACATCATCTTGTTCTTTCAAGCCAATAACCAATCCACTAGGTTTGTAGAGACGGGTTCTCTTTAGGGAGCAAGGTAGTTATTGTTCCATAACCTGATCAAGATAGATCTTTCCGTTGCCTGATCGATTCGGTTCTTCAAGACAGGTTCTTGCTGGGTCGAGTTCGTATCATTTGAAATTTGACTCATAGGACTTCCTATGGTATAAATTTCAGAATTTGATTAAATCTCTATAAATTCCAAAAAAATTGACACATTTGACTGAAAATTCTGTCCTGCACAAGTCAAAATAGGAATGTTGTAGTAGCTTATGGCTCAATTTGGACCAACTTATGAACTGAATCTCTTTGAGGTATCTACTAAAGATTATTAGCATTTGAAGTCCACTTTTAATAGGCCAAGTTGTATGAATTTTTGATAATTATAACTCAAGTTATGAGTTTTCTAAAGGAATGGTGCATACTAGGGTTTTTGGTGTGTTTTTAGTGCATTTTGATAGTGTGATCACTTGGTGAGGTGTGTGTACCAAATTTGGTGGATAAGAGTGTGGATTAATTAAGAGGAAGTATGTGATTAGAAGTGCTAATAATAAGTTAGTGAATTATAAATTAAAACAAAAGTACGAGAGAATTAAGGAAAATAGGCTTGAACCGACGTGCGCCATTTGTTACAGGTTGAGTACACTGCTTGAACAATATTTTCTTACCTTAATCTCCTTGATTTTATTTCATTTGATTCTCCCTAATTTGACCCTTAGACCAGCCAGAATTCTTGACCAAAAAACAAGAGGAAAAGAAAAAAAAACAAGAGGAAAATTGGTGGTGACAAGTGTTGGCAATCCAAGAGATGTTTGACCAAGACCATTTCCTTTCTTCTTATCTTTCTCTTGGACTAATTTTTCTTCATTTCTTGCGTGATTTGGCCGTGAGTTTGGAGAGAAAAAAGAGAGGAGATAACTTCAATTTTAATCTTGATTCTTGTCTAGTTTGAGTTGAAATCACAAAAATAAACCGAACAAACTTACAACAAGGTGACAAGGAAGCTTGGGGTGGAGTGATCTTGCATAGATAGCCTTGGTTTTGTGTTTTTCCTTGAGATTTGAAGGTATTAACTTAAGAAACTCTTTTTATCTCTCTTATCTTGCATTTTATTGGATAGATGACTTGAATATGGAAGTTGTATGGAAGATATCATGGATTTGTGAAATTGGTCGAATTTCCCGGTTTAGGGTTTCATTTTCCAGCCTTGATTTGTGTTTTTCAGCTATGATATGATGGTATTTAATTTTGTTATGTACTTGTGTGAAGATTTATAGCTTTATTGTGACTTTTTAGCTTTCAACTAGGAATTTTCAGCTTTAGTTCCACAATTTCAGCTTTAATAGAGAAATTTTCAGCTTTGATATTGCGATAATATATGCTAGGAATTAGCTACAATTAGATGGTTTTATGGCCTAGATTAAGAGCTGTTTTATCTTGTTACTTGTGTGTTGATTTGGGGCTGATTTGAAAAGAAAATAAAGCCTTGAAATGGCTGGAAAATTAGGAAAATACAAAGGAAATGCTGTCCGTTTTATTTCGTGAAGTTCAAGCAAGTGAAATTGGAACTTGAGTGGTGATTCTTGGTTGAATTGAACCTAGATTGTTTAGGGTATTTGAGTTTCCCTTAGTAGGGATGTATAAGCTGAAATTCTTGCCAAAACTTATATATTTTATAAAGAGAAAGTAACGACCGCTTTAAACAAGATTTTCTCATTTCTTATACCAAGTTGCGAATTTAAAAGTTTTAAATGCTTATTTATCGAAACTAAAAGAGCGACCATGAATTTTTCAGGGTTTAATAAGTAAAATGAGTACTACTTAAATGAGTTCTATTTACTTGGTTTTCTTTAAGCGAAACTCTTATATTTTGAAACCCTAATTGATTTCAAGTTGCTATACGATATTTTATCACAGATTTTGACTCTAACTAGGTAGTTGAACCTGAACTTGGTTTTGAAAAGCAGTAAATCATTGGTGAGTGTACGAACTGCATGTTCCCTGCTCATTGTTATTAGAAATTTACTAAACACCTGATTTGACATTCATAGGCGAGTGTGTATTTTATCGCACTTAACCTAATTCAACTAAACACTTGATATCTCATTCATGCATGTACAAGTAACTTGATTTGTATGTTACCTGTATATTGACTTGAAATACTTGAAATGCGTGGAAATGTGACGTGCTAGGCATTATTTGTGACTTGGTTAGGGCTAGGCAAATGTGCCCTTATTCTCACTCGTCCTTCCCTTCTTGAATGATCTTGTACTTAGTTAAACTTGATTGATCTATACTTGTGTTTGTACTTGTGCTTGACTTGTAAGTGCTGAGCGGCAGCATGTACCACACTCAATCCGAGTAGGAGGTGCCTCTCATTCCATCTCCATACTTTTATCTTGATTAAGTCGATTGGAGATGTTATCTCATCGACTGTACTAACTGCTTGGGAACCCAAACCCCACTGGCTAGTTAATTGAGTCGAGTCGGCAAGGACCTGGTCGATTAGATAATGAACCATGGGTCTCCTGTTCTGTCGAGTGGAGTGTTATCTCCTCGACTAATTGGTATGTTCGAATATTACCACCAGTGTTTATCTTGGAGTTCGAGCCCGGTAGGGAGTTTGAATGGTGGATGGAGATTGGAGTTAAGTGGTGTTCTACTGGACTTGTTATAATTCCATGGTTGATGAAATGTCAACAAATTTTGAACAAGGGGCCACGGAATCTGCTCTCAAGAGCAGACTATATCCTTTTACCTAGAAATGGTGGATATCTAATAATTTGCTATTTGAAATGTTATTGCTCATTTTTATGAACTCTTATACTCGTTACTTTGATATTTCAAGTTTTATACAATAGTCAACTCGCTACTTGGGTTTGCATGATGGTTTGGAATCTCACTGAGTTTTGGCTCATCCTATTAGTTTTATTTTCTTTACAGGTGATACGAGCATAGACGTGAAACTGGTACAGGCTGGTGTCATCTAGTTTTGACTTTTGTGATTGTACTTGCGCTAGTGCTCGATTAGGGTTAAAAGTGATCTAGAACTCGAATCTTTTATTATATTGGGAAATGTATGAATGTTTGAGATAGAACTAGGTATAAATATACATCCTAAGTTTGGAAACTGCTGTTTTATTTACTTTTGAAGTTGTAACCCGTTTTATTGAAGTGAGTGAGTGAGTCCTGGTGAGAGTTGGGCAGGCGATCCGCTAAATCTTGGGGTACACCCTCGAGGGAAGTAGGGTCGTCACAGATGGTATTAGAGCTGTTTCGCGTGGTCTTTGCATGGGGTGAGTTTGGGCCAAATGGTGCTATGGTCCTAATTATATGAATAAGTATAAAGGACTAAATGCTCTTCATGAGCGTAAGTTGTGAATCATGAAAGTTATAGGCATAAAACCTTTATCGTGATACTTGAGAAAGCTAGATCTGTATGTCAGGTAGGTATCTTAAACTTGGATGATTTGCACTTGAGAGCGTAAGGCTTGAGATGTGAATTCTCCTAGTTTCGGATTCTTGTACTTGAGTACCAAAAGTAGAGAGCGCTAGAATAAGGATCGATATCTCGATTGAACTTGAGATAAATTTGGATGGTAAAAGTCAAAGGCGTGCAAGATTCTAGTATTGGACTTGAGATTGAACTGATCAAGGAGAGTGGATCAATGAGTGTCGTCATGGATTAGTTTCATGCATGTCTGACTAGAGTTTCTATGGATGATGGCTAGTTTTGTGGTTGTCGTGAATGTTAAGGTGCTAGTATTGCAGCTTGTTTCATTTCTCCCGTACCTGTGTATCCTTGTTTCGTGTTTTCATGATTTTGTTACGATTTGATTGCTGTTATATATGTATTTCTTTTGAACTTGTGTTAACTCTTGCTTGACTATTTGTTTTTCTATTTGCTACCCTTCTATGATACCGCATAGGATCTTGACTTTTATTCCTATTTATGTTTGGATTCTATATGGGATTTTGGGGACAAAAGCGTGAGTTCTATACTTGTATATGAATTTAGCGGAATTAGGATAACCACCCTGATGGAGGATGGAAAAGGCACTATTAAGGGGTAAGGGGTTATAGTTTCTTTTTGAGCGAGTTTATAAGTGAGTGTATAATAGAGAGTGAGTTAGGGTGCGGAACTTCTACTTTAAGGAATATAATTCCATATTTTGTTTTATAGATAAGCGATGATAGTAATTTTCGTGAAAAGATCCAAGAATAAGAATAAGCCCTTATGTTTAGATTTCATATCTACCTCAGTAGAGTATAGTTAAGATTCATTTTTACTGGGTAACTTGCAAGCAAAAGAACGAAAGAGTAATATGGCTAGAGTTTCCAATTGTGATTAATTATTCATTCCGATCCTTTGATTTTCATGACAGGCTATCATTAGACCTTAAGGGAATCGAAGATATGACAAATTTGGAAGGTATGTATAAAGAAATAGACATCCTTCGAATGGAGGTGAAATTCCAAAAGAAATTGGCTGACTACTGGGAAGGACGCTGGAAACAAGAGTATGCGAAGAAAATTGGGTTGCTACATAAGAACGTGGACTTGGAAAAGAAATATAAAGGGATCCCAGAAGAGGTACGGAATAAGTTTGAGTATATTCTCCTAGACAAGTAGTATTTCAAGACCTTCCTAGTAATCAAGTTGAAAGGGGTGAAGAACGTTCCCATGATACTAGATGTGAGGACTTGTAAAATCCCTTATATTTTCTTTAAAATTCCCTTTTATTTGGAATTTATTTCTTTCTAATAGCCTTACTACTCATTCACCCCACAATAAGTACAAACAAACATAGAATCAAGGGTTTTTCCTTTCGTTTTCTCGTTAGCGTAAATTAGGGTTTTTACATCTTTTGGAAGTGTAATTATTCGATACGGAGTGTGTACTAAATTTAGTGATTCAGAGTGAGTTTTAGATGATATTAAGAGTGTGATTAGAAGTGAAAATAATGAGTTAGTGAATCATAAGATAAAACCCTAGTTTATGCGAGTTAAGGAAAAACGGTGTAAATTGACGTGTACCGTTTACTACTGATTGAACACACCACTTGACACCACTTCATTACCTTAATCTCATTATTTTTAATGCAAAAATATTAGCCCTAATTATTCTTGAGGGAGAGCCAAAATTATTGACTTAAAAAAAAGGAAAAAGAAGAAAAATTCAAGATCAAATCTTGTGTGGACACTTGGAGAACATCCAACTATCTTTGACCAAACTCAAGTCTAAGCTTCTTATCTTTCTTGGACTTCATTCTTTCTTCATTTTTCAGCTATGGTGGCCAAACCTTGAGGGGAAAATAACAAGAGAAGAAAACTTCATTTTATCTTGGGGCTTAGCTAAATTTGAGTGAGAATCAAGAATCTAAACCGATTAATCTCTTAGTTGGGCACTTGGGAAGCTTGGTGTACTAAAAGTTTGGAACGAAAGGTTGAGGTTTCTCTTGAAAGCATCTTTGGCAAGGTACTAAGGCTGGTTTTTCCATTTTGCTTTCCCTTAAGCTTGTTTAAGTTTGTATAGCAACTTAAATTCTTGACTAATGATAGTTATCTAAGTAGTTTTGTATATGAAGTTGAAGTAGTGGTTCAAGCTAGAAATGTGAAGGTTAGACCTTGAATGCACTAAATTCTAGATTTAAGGAGTGAAACTGCCCTGTTCTAACCAGCTTTATTAGTGTATGTTAGAGGTCGAATTAGGTTTATGTTAAAACATGAAAGTTGTAGGAAATAGTGTTTTATAGCTGCCTATAAAATTTCAGCTCGATACAAGCACTGTAGCATGTGAAATGACCGAAATACTCCTGACTGCCAAAAACCTCATTTTGTGGACAGTTTTGAGATTTCACATGTGTGGCTTCATTTTTCACTTTGATCCGTATCAAATCAGCATTTGGCCAAAACATAAAAGTTTTAACCCTCTGTTTCACCTTTCCAACGCATCTAAAAAAGCCTCAAACGGAATTGTGTAGCCTGAGTTATTGCCATTTGAATTCAGTAATGACAACCATACTGACAAGGACATTCTGGTTCTATATTTTGCAAATTCGACCTAGATCAATTGTGATCTGTGTGACGCCCCGAAAGAATGAGTGCAAGAACCCTAAAAAATTTCTAAGTTTCTGGGGTTTATTTTACTGATCGCCCGCCTTTTCGACATTTTCTTTATTAGAAAATTTTCCAGATAATTTTATTGAGTAAATATAGTTTTTAGATGATTTTTCTAGTATCAGTTAGTTTTTGAGAAATTAAGAACATATATCGGACGTGGGACCCACTAGTGCGGAAAGTTCGGTAAAATTCGGCCAGTTAGGTTAAGTTTTGGATACTGGGTTTATTTTATCAGGTGCTAAGAGATAACTAGAGGATATTAAGTGAGTTGGTGTGAGAGAGACAATGGGATAGATATGCATTTAATGAAGTGACAAGTGTCACTTGGAGAATAAGTCTTGAGTTATGACTACTATTCATCCTTTTACCATTTAAATCAAAAAATTGACCAAAATTCACCCTTATTTTTCAAGCTTCTTGGCCGGCCCTTGCTCAAGAAAAAAGAAGAAAAACTACTCAATTTTCTTACCTTCAATCTTGCTCAATCTTTCATTCCAACCGGTTAATCTTCAAATTACTCCACAAAACCTATTAGTTTAGGGGTATTTAGGTGATTGGTGAAGTTATTTGGAAGCTTAAGGTGCTAAGTGGTCTCTTTCTTTGGTTACTAAGGTGAGTGACTGTGGAACCCCTCTCTTCTATCTAATGATGTTTAATTAAGGACTTGTGGTGGTTATAAGTGTGATTTGGTAGATTATTTCTTGATTTTAGTTAAGATTAGTGAATTTTTCTATTTATGTGAGATTTTTTCTGTTTTCATATGATTAATATTATGTGACCATGTATGATGGTTGGAAATGGTTTAGAATGAAGCCTTAGTGTTAAGATAGCGGCTATTTGCGGAAAATTTCCGCATTGAACGGAAAATTTCCGCATTAGGGTTTCGATTACCCCCTTTCTGCCTGGCACTATTCATCACAGTTAGAGGCCAAATTAGCCTTGGGTTAAAACATAAAAGTTGTAGGTAATTATATTTTAGAGATGTCTACAAAATTTCAGCTCAATCGGAGCAACGTAGCTGGTGAAAAGACCGAAATACCCCTGCTGCCCTGTTTCTATCCGAACTTGATAATTGCTTCTGTAATTGGTTAATTTGGTTGGGAATACTTCTGATTTGGTTGTTAATGTCTTCTTAAGAAATGTAGCCTGGTGTCTTAGATTTCGGATGGCTTTGGAATCACTTGATTTGGACTTAGGTAGCCTGAATTACGGTTTGTTAACCAGAATGCGGTTTGTTAACCTGTTTTTACGGTTCTGGTTTGGTACATTGACATTTTGACCTAGTTTTACTACATACTGTGTGAGAACCCTAGAATTTGCATATTTCCTTAGTCTATTGTTTCTTCTCATTTTCTCCTCTTAAGTGCAAATTTGTTAACTACTCGTTGGAAACAACGAAAGGCCTTGTTGTTATGTGTATTTATGTGCGAGATATGTATATAAAGTATATTAGATTGAATGAGAATACAAGTTAAACTTGAAGATAGGTATGTTCATGGTTTGAAAATGATTGAGTTAATAAGTTTTGATATAAAAGGATAAACGAATATTAAGAATGTTAAAGTCAAACTTGATTTTAATAGCTTAAATAATAAGGTAAGAATGATAAGTGATCACTTACGAATTATAAATTTACCATTGAAATCATTAATTTGCTCAAGAAGTAGGCTGTCCTGCTTGAATGTCTCGTTTCTTCAGGAAAATAAATTTTTATCTTTGAATAAGTATGTAAAAACAATTTTAAAGTTTCAAACACGTTAATCGTGCAAAATATTGAGTTATTTGACTCTCGCCAAGTTAGAATAATATTTCTTCATGTAAACTATTTTATTGTTTTAAGATTAATTCCTTGAATTTCCGATAGCTAGTTTTAAGCGTTAATAACGTTAAGTGTTAATAGGAACCCTAGAATTAAGATGAATCGATATATTTTTGATAAACCGTTACAAGTGCATTGGGTACACTTAGGAGGTTAAAATCTCGATAATTGAATTTTGCGAGATTAGTGCACTAGTAGGCATTCGATTTACACTTGGGGTAAATTTTGGAATTAGTTTAAGAAGAGGGACCTAAGTGAAAGGTTGAACAAGTTGCTAAAAGACTAAAACAGCCCTCCTCCATTACAAATCCACGATGCAGCCATGGAACATTCCAAACAATTCCAATTCCTACCGGTTCCACTTCCCACGTGTCATTCCAGCCTTTTCCATTTGATATTGCCGACCAACTCCACTCACAGCCTCACCTTATATACATTACACTACTCACACACTTCATTATATCATTCTCACTTCACCACAATATCACAACTCCAATTTCTTTCCTGCCGTGAACTGTGAGGGAGCAGCCTTGGAAATATCGACCGGGAGAGAGTGAGAAAGAGCCGAGCTTCTTGTTTCTTTTCTCTTTGACCGTAAACTAGAGAGGGGAGAGAGGGACTTGCGATTCATTCTGTCTTCCATCCGTGAGCTGGTGAAGAGCTTGAGACCAGATTTCCTTCATCCAGCCGCCAGCCAAAGCAAGGGAGAGAAAGAGAGAGCTAGCGGTCTGCATTTTTTTTCTGGTCTGCCGAAGGGAGGAAAGTAATTTCTGCTGCTAACTGTGTGTGTGTGTACTCCAAGTTGAGGTAATTTCTGAACTGAATTTACCTGATTATAGGCAAGTGAGGTCAGCTATGGACTTGCAAGTGATGCTTGTGAGGTTAGATGAAGTATTAAGACCTAAGAAATCTGGTTTGGAAAGAATTGAAGCTGCCGAGAGTTTGAGCTAGAAATTTGTAACTTTAATTGGCTAACCTGTGACGATCTGAGCCTAGATGTGTTCTTAACTAACTAAAATCTGGATGATTAAGCTTTGCATGAGATTGATTAGCTTTGATTAAGTCAGAAAATTGAAAAGATACCAAAATCAGGTTGCATGTAAGCCAACCGAGAGCAGGATTGATTAAATTTCTGGTTAGATGATGTTTTTTTTTATGTTGTCCGCACTTGGTTTGGATCAAGACCTAATAGATAGTTAATTATTTTGATCAAGCCTGAAGCTGATATGAGTCGTGGATTTGTAGAAAAAAAAATATTGAAAGAAAGCTGCTGGAGTTTCTTAGCTTTGGCCGAGAGAAAGAAGCAGAGTTTCATTCAACTTTTTCTTTTGAATCTTGGTTATAAATTTCATATTATTGCACAAGATGCACCTTAGCATGATTATCGTACCCTGCATGTTGAGCTGGAATGGAAAAAAAATGAGGATTATGGGGAAAGTTTCAAATTTAAACTATCAATTGCTGGAAAATTATATCCTAGCTGATGACAGATTTATGGGGCTTCTTGGTGGAATAATTTGCTGAAATTTTCTGTCATTTGACTCACTTCATGTTGGACAAAATGCATGTTAAGTGTTTAGTGTTTAAAGCAAGCTAAGGATGGAAACCTTGTTGAAAATTTTGGAATATCTTCGCTGGAAATTTGTATATAATTGCTAGCCATACTAGTTCAAGCTCTTAGTGAGTTATTTTTTTGGATTTGAGTATTGTTTGCTTCAGTTTAAGTTGAGCAGATTATAAACTATATGTATAGTGATTTTAGCAAGAAATAGGGGAAAGTTTAATGGATATTTTGGATTCTTGGAATCATTTGGAACTCAAGTTGGCTGTACTTTTATTCTTGTTTTGAATGAATTGGTGTTTGAAGTGAGTATTGGTTGTCAAGAGCTAATGATTGATGAACCTCTTGACCATTTGAGTAGTTTTGCAATAATTTAATTTTTGGTGAATTTGTTCAAGTGGTTGGTTGAAATGTACTTGGAAGGTCCATGGGTTGTGATTTGGGATTTCTTTAGTACCTTGGACTTCCTTTGTTGAATTTTAATTGTACTGGATTTGGTTGAGACCTAGGGCTAATGATTGATGAAGCCCTAGTAAAATTGATATTTGGTTTGTAATGTTTCAATCTTGGTGACTTGGGAATCCATTGTGCAAATGAGCTAATTGTGAAGATCGTTTAGTCGTTTGAACTTGAATACTTTCAAATCAAGTTTCGTGGAAATACTTTGCTTTAATATCAAGTGATAGCATTTGAGTTTAGTATGTTATTATTAAAAATTTAGATATGGGTACTTTTAAAACCTTGCCGACTAGTTAATTCTTTTATTTTGCTTAAACTAGTTTTATTACCTTTAGGGAATAATTGTATCTAACTTCTAAACTTTGAGTTTTTCATAAAACTATCCTTGACTAGTTGTTTTAAAGGAAATTTGGAAAAACACTAGATTTGAATAATTTCAAATTACAGACATAGAAAACTTGTTCGGCAAGAAAACTCGTTTGAACCAATTTGGTTCTAGTTTGCCTCTAGAGGGGAAATACCTTTAAAGAAACCACACGAAACATTTTATTCCTTTACTAGCTTTCATTTTTAGAAATTTATTGACTCGTTTGGGAAAATTAAATTAGTTTTATATAAGATAACCTTTTATATATAAAACAAGGGTTTGCTTAGTGAAATTTATAGTTTTAAAACTTGGATTTCTAGGGTTTAGCGAGGACGCGGATTTCGATTCCCAACGTGAGTTGTGACTTCACTCTTGGTGAGTGTTCCTTGTTTGTTATATTCCTTTGACTTATTGGCTTGATCTTATTGCTTGATAATGTGTTAAATGCTTTCAATGATTGTCAAAACGAGTTTTAAAGGCGAGTGTGTACTTTATCGCACTTAGCCTAAATGATTGTGAAATTTTAATGATTGAACGATTGACATGTTACTTGCGCATGAATGTAAGCCTTTTGGGCTGAACTGGCCATTGCCTTGTTACCGGTCGTCTCGAGCCAGAAGCGGACTCGGTCGGGCGATTAGGGACCTGGGTGAACGTTTCGGTATACTCGAGTATTACCTTGTAGGTTGGTGGAGCCTGGCCAAAAGCCAGGGACGGGGTGAATGAGAGAAATGAACGAATGAATGAACGAGGGATTTTACTTATAAAAAATGCATTTTGCAAATGACTGGAGGAATAAGGGGAAATGTCAGGAGAACGAACGAACGAACGAACGAACATATGGCTCCCTGTGAGCCCGTATCCTTTTCATGAATGTGGTTATTGCTTTATTTGTGCTTGTATCTTGAATTATTGGTTATATGTAATGAATGCATTGATTTTCTTGTTGCCTATGTATTCGGAACCTCACTGAGTTTTAGCTCACCACACGATATTTGTTTTCCTTAACAGGTTCCAAAAATTGAGAGACTTGAAGTCTATCTTATCGTGTTGTAAATATTATTTCGAATCGTACTTGTATCTTTGTTTTGGGTTGTTACTTGAAGCTGGAAAAGTACAAACCCTAAGATTTGGCTTGTATGAATTTTATCTGAGCTTTATGAACTTACTGTGTGGGTTGTATTGTATATTTGTAGTTTTGGGTTGAACTAGTCAGAGATGTGTTTAAGAGTGAACGGTTGGATGTTCATTGGTAATGTTATCTCTGAAGTTAATGTGTAATAGTACTTCAGTCGTTAAAAAGTTTGGTATGTCCAGATGACGAATTGTGTTTTGGTTTAAGTTATACGTGGATATTTGGTCGGTTTGCTTGCGTGAGTCCTGGCGAGAGCCAGGCAGGCGACCCGCCAACCCTCTGGTTCGCCTTAGGGGGAAGTGGGGTCGTCACAGTTGGTATCAGAGCCTATTTCGCGTGGTCTCTGCGCGGAGTGAGCCTGGACTGAGTGCTGAATAGGTATGAAGGATTAAGTACTTGTTCAAGCATAAGCTATGAATTGCGAATGTTATAGGCCTTAAAATCTCTTCCGTGGTATCTGAGGATCATAGATAGGTACGTTGGGTAGGAATTTCGATTGTAGATAGTTTACTCTTGGGATTGGCCAGCTCGAGATGTGAACTGTTTTATTTCGGATTCTTGTGCCCGAGTACTCTGGAGTTGAGGCGATGCTAGCTACTAGGTACTTAAGACTTGTATTTTGGAACATGAACAGGCTTTGTCTGGCTAGAATGAGCACAAGAGGTCAATGGATATCTAGTTTGAATAATAAGTGACGTGAGAGACCGGACGGGTTTATTTAACCAAGACTAGGACGACTTCACCTTTTCTTTTTGATTTACCCGTATATTGCTCCTACATGACGTTAGTATACCTGTGGGTACATGGTTATCTGTCCAATTTGATAAGTATCTGTGTATTTGATTATTTGCCTCATTGATATGGTGTATTATGTGCATATATGTTTATTTGTGTGTTTGGTATGCTGGAACTTGTTACTTTAGTCAATTTACTGTGTTTATTTACTAAATTACCTTTTTGGGGGGGGAAAGAAAAAAAAAAGAGAGAGAGAAGAAAAAATATATATATTTATGGACGGAAGACGTAGTCGTGGACGTGGTCGAGGCCGCGGAACTAAACGAACCCCAGAACCAAGAGCAGAAAGGGAAACGTCCGCCGAGCAAGAACAAGGACCGAGAGTTGCAACCGGAGACCAAATGGCGACGGCAATGCAACAAATGACGAATATTTTGGCAAGATTAGTGGAGCAACAAGGCCATATACCCGTAAACCAACCCCGGAACCCTGAGATGGGTGAAGATAAGGCTCTTGAAAGATTCCAGAAGTTTGCTCCTCCGAAATTCTTTGGGGGGCCTGATCCAGATGTAGCCGAGCAATGGTTAGAGGCTATGGTTAACATTTTCACAGCTTTAAACTACACTGAGCAGAGGCAAGTGAACTTTGCAGTGTTTCAATTTGAGGGACCGGCCCGATCATGGTGGAACGTAATTCGAGCAAAATGGGAAAGAGAGCAAACTATCTGGACATGGGCAAACTTTATAAGAGAATTTAACGAGAAGTACCTCCCACCTTTAGTCCAAGAAAGGAGGGAGGAGGAGTTTATTGGGTTATGCCAAGGAACATTAAGTGTGGCCGAATATGAGACAAAATTTACCAAGTTATCCAAGTTTGCTTCGGAAATGGTAGTTACCGAACGGCGACGAGTAAGACGATTCATACAGGGATTGAACTTGGGCATCCAAGAAGCGTTGGCAGCAGCGCAAGTGAATACGTTTACTGAGGCCCTTGAAAAGGCTCAAAGAATCGAGAGTGCAAAGGCACAAGTAAAGGCCTCCCGAAAAAGGAGTGCATCGGGCAGTGGATTGGAAGAGTTTAGTGAAACGATGGCGCCTTCTAAAGTGCAAAAGGTGAGCCAGTTATCCTACCCGCCATGGACAATAGGGGCGATAGATGAGAGGTTTAAAAAAAGAAGCCAAGTAGGACATAGAGAAATTTCCCAAGAAAACCAAAAGATGGCTTCTCATTTGACTTGTGGCTACTGCGGAAAAGCCAATCACACTGAAAGTGATTGTTGACGGAAAGGACGGAAATGTTTGATTTGCAGAAGCAGCGATCATCAAGTGAGAAACTGTCCAAGGAGACAGTCCCGTGAAGGTATTACTCCGCAACCGGATGGAGCCAGACCGAAACAAGCGAACGAAAGGGGGAAACGAACGAGTGTACCGGCAAAAGCTTACGCATTGGATAACCAAACAGTCCCGGACTCGTCTGAGGCAAATGAAGGTAAAATTTCGAGAACGAAATTTCCTAAGGGGGGGGGAGAGTGTGAGAACCCTAGAATTTGCATATTTCCTTAGTCTATTGTTTCTTCTCATTTTCTCCTCTTAAGTGCAAATTTGTTAACTACTCGTTGGAAACAACGAAAGGCCTTGTTGTTATGTGTATTTATGTGCGAGATATGTATATAAAGTATATTAGATTGAATGAGAATACAAGTTAAACTTGAAGATAGGTATGTTCATGGTTTGAAAATGATTGAGTTAATAAGTTTTGATATAAAAGGATAAACGAATATTAAGAATGTTAAAGTCAAACTTGATTTTAATAGCTTAAATAATAAGGTAAGAATGATAAGTGATCACTTACGAATTATAAATTTACCATTGAAATCATTAATTTGCTCAAGAAGTAGGCTGTCTTGCTTGAATGTCTCGTTTCTTCAGGAAAATAAATTTATGTCTTTGAATAAGTATGTAAAAACAATTTTAAAGTTTCAAACACGTTAATCGTGCAAAATATTGAGTTATTTGACTCTCGCCAAGTTAGAATAATATTTCTTCATGTAAACTATTTTATTGTTTTAAGATTAATTCCTTGAATTTGCGATAGCTAGTTTTAAGCGTTAATAACGTTAAGTGTTAATAGGAACCCTAGAATTAAGATGAATCGATATATTTTTGATAAACCGTTACAAGTGCATTGGGTACACTTAGGAGGTTAAAATCTCGATAATTGAATTTTGCGAGATTAGTGCACTAGTAGGCATTCGATTTACACTTGGGGTAAATTTTGGAATTAGTTTAAGAAGAGGGACCTAAGTGAAAGGTTGAACAAGTTGCTAAAAGACTAAAACAGCCCTCCTCCATTACAAATCCACGATGCAGCCATGGAACATTCCAAACAATTCCAATTCCTACCGGTTCCACTTCCCACGTGTCATTCCAGCCTTTTCCATTTGATATTGCCGACCAACTCCACTCACAGCCTCACCTTATATACATTACACTACTCACACACTTCATTATATCATTCTCACTTCACCACAATATCACAACTCCAATTTCTTTCCTGCCGTGAACTGTGAGGGAGCAGCCTTGGAAATATCGACCGGGAGAGAGTGAGAAAGAGCCGAGCTTCTTGTTTCTTTTCTCTTTGACCGTAAACTAGAGAGGGGAGATGTGAGAACCCGTAAATACCCTAAAAATTTTCCTAGGGTTTTAGTTCCCTTAATTGCATAATTTTTGCATTTTCTGGCTTCGAAACATTTTCTGGGTTGATTTTATGAGCAATTATAGTTTTTAAATGATTTTTCTAGTATTGGTGAGTTTTTAGAAAATTAAGAATATATACTGGACGTGGGACCCACTAGTGCGAAAAGTTCGAAAAAATTCGGCCAATTAGGTTAAATTCCGGATACTGTGTAAATTTTATCGGGTGTTAAGAGATAAGTAGAGTGTGTGTGAAGTGATTGATGTGAGAGAGAAAAGAAGTGATAAGAATGCATTAAATAGAGTGACAAGTGTCACCATGTTATTGGTTTTCCTTTAAGATTTACTATTCACAATTTTGACTTTTTTGACCAAAGGATTAAATATCCAAAAATTGCATAAAATTCACAATTTTTCTTCTCTTGTTGGCCGGCCCTCTCTCTCAAGTTCAAGGAAGGAAGAAAACCTCTTCAAGTCTTGATTTCTTCTTGCTTCAATCCATAACTCAACCAACTAAACTAGTTTCTACTCCATAAAATCTTTCTAGTTGGTGTTAGTGGTTGATTTGGTGAAGTTTTTGGAAGAGCTAAGGTGTCCAACACCTCTACCTCTCTTGTTACTAGGTGAGTGGCGTGTGTATCTTCCTCCTACATCTAATGATGCTTAAGTTATGCTTATTAGTGATTAAAGTGCTGAAATTTCTGGTTTTATCTTGACTTGAAGTGATTTGGTGAAGTTTTCCATTTATTGATGATTTTTCTGGTTTAATTGGATTATGATGGTGTGGTTGGTTGTGATGATTGGCAATGGCCTATAATAACTCTAGTGGGTGTGAAATGTGGATAAATGCAACCAATTTTGGATTTGGAATGAAAACTGAAAAGTTAGGGTTCTTAAATCCCCAATTCTGTCCGGTTTTAGATCATAGGGTTAGAGGCCGAATTTGACTTTGCTCAAAACATGAAAGTTGTAGGTATTGATGTGTTTGAGGTGCCTGTAAAATTTCAGGTCATTTGGATTAATGTGGAATGAGTTATCACGAAATTACTGTAGCTGTTCTGCTTTGGACAGAATGCGAAAACTGTACTGGTTATTGGCCATTTTGACTGGAATTGGTTTGGATTTAGTTGTTGGTGTCTTCTGATGAAATGTATCTGGATGTCTTAGCTAACATATGCCTTTGGAATTTCGGCATTTGGACGTGTATAAACTAAGTTATAGTAATTACAGTTTTGTGTGATTTGCAAACCTGTTTTGGTAATTCTGGTATAGTATTTGGCATTTTCGACCTAGTTAAGCTAGGAACTGTGTAGACACCAAAATTTTAGTGTTTTCAGTTTGTTAATTTTATTCACTTTTTAGTTTTTAGTTTTTTTAATTTTTCGTGTTATTGTTATTATTTTTAAGTTTTTAGCATAGAATTTCTCGAAAAGAAAAGGAAAAGCATTCAAAAAATATGTTTTAATTGTTTTGATTTAAATTCAATGTTTTCTTAGAAAAAATGAAAAAAATGAAAATGGAAAAAGAAAAAAAGAGAATAATGATGGAAGTAAAGATTGCAACTTTGCTGTTTATTATTTCTGGTTTGTTTATTTATTTTTATCTGATGTTATTTAAATTGTTGGTTTTTACTTAATTTTATTATCATTTTGCTAAAATTATTTAAAAAAGGAAAAATGAAAAAAAGTGGAAAAAGAAAAAAGGAAAATTTGTTCACAAAAATATGTTTATTTCTTTAAATTCAATCTTTGGGCACTTTAGTTATTTTTATTAAGTTATTTTGAGAAAAAGAAAATGAATGAAAATGGAAAAAGAAAATGTAGAAAAAGATGGAAAAATGGCCATTTTTTGTTGTTTTTAGTTGTTTAGTTTTTAAATTATTTTCATTATTATTACTATTATTATTACCTGGGTTTTGTCAATTTGTTATTATTATTATTTATATTTTATCATTTCTGTATTTATTAAGTTGAAAATTCTTTTTCAAAAAAAAAAAATATATAAAAAAAAGAGGGATACGCGGCATAGAGCTGCGTATTGTTGCAGCTTGCAAGGAGGCTTTGGAGCAGCCCTTGGACTGCAAATATGGGAGAAAGGACTGGGCATTAGGGTTGGGAGGTTCCGTATAAATAGCAAAAGAAAGCTACAGCCGCACAGGGGGAGATTCAAAGGAAAAGAAAAACAGCAAAAGAAAAAGCTAAGGACGACGGAGAAAAACTAGAAAACAGCAAGAGAAAGGTAGCAGCTGGGAGCTTTTCGGTGAGCAAGAGGAGAGGTTTTTTTTTGGAGAGCATTAACGGGCTGAGAGTTGAGAGGGTCGGCTGTGAGAAGGGAAGAAAGGAAGAGCAAGCAGGCTACGGGGTTTCTTGGGAGGAAATAGAAAGCTAACGGAAAAGGAAGGAAAAAACCAGAGAGAGAGTCTGAAAGGGGGAAGTAGCGGCTGAACTGAAAAATTCGGAAAGACAAGCTTGGGGAAGCTAGGGGTTGCAGCCAGAAAATCCAGCGAGAGTGAGAACCGCGAGAAGGAGGAGAGGAAGGGTGATAGCCGAGAGAAAGAGACCAAACAAGGAAGAGGGACCAGCAATTCATTTCCCTCGGATGATCGTGAGGATCGAGTTTCCCTTTCCTGTCAAGTCCCAATTCCTACAGTAGCAAGATAGGTAATCCTCAAACTCCCTCCCGTTGTTCATTTCAATTCCTGTATGAAGTACATGAGCATGGCCAGAAGTTGAGTCAGTCATGGTGCTCGCAAGTCTAGCCTGCGTTATTCTTTTCTTTTGCTGCACATTTCCTGCTCACCGTGTGCAATGATAGTTCAGGTTTTATGGCACAACTTTCATATTAAATGTACCAAGATTGAATCTTGATGTTTGGGGCTTTATAATTTCCTGTTCTAATTTGAAAACTTGAGGTTTCGCTTGAATGTCGTTACCTGGGTTTGGCATGAATCCCATAGGAGCAAAATTGCAGAAGTTTTATTTACGGTTTGCAGGTTCTTTCTTTTCTGCATCTTGTGTTTGCATTTGAAAGCTTTTATGTTGAGAAGTGAGAAGAGTATTTGGCAGGCCTGTTGTTTTGTTTCAAGCCGTGTTCGGCTGCGGTTTGTTGCACGAAAATCTGTCACAGCTTCTGATTTGTTGCGTCAATCGTGTTAGTTGAGGTTGAGGCTCACAATCAGTTGTTCTGGGCATAACAGGGTGTAGTCTACCTGTTGTCCATCGTTTTGGACTCGGTGCTGGTATGGGTGAAAGTATGATTTTCATTGCAAAAAGCTTTTACAATCACAAATCTCCTTCGAATCATTTGCATGAAAGTTTTCCAAGAGTTCGCGTCATTTCTGTCTACGCTTTTGCTTGATTGGATGTCAAGTCCAAGGCTGTGTTGTTTAAGTCATTTGTGGTGTTCGAATGAAAAGAAATCACACCAGAAAACCAGGAATTTTCTTTTTAACAAAGCCGAATGTTTGTGTCTGAAATTTGGGTTTGGAAATAAAAAATGCAGCAGGCTTGCATGTCCGTTTGTTGAAGTTTTGCATAGCTAAAGTGTTTGATTTGTTTATCTTTTGATTGGAGTACCGTATGCATGTATGCTATGAAGTAGAGCCATGTTTTGAAATAGAGTTCAGCTGCAATATAACAATCCCATTCGTTGCAGCCATCGAATCATTTTGCTGCATTTTCTTTGCTGATTCCCTTTCCACGATTGCCCACCAAATTTCGCCCCCAGCTTGTTTGTTGGCCTTATATTGAAAAGAAGAATTTGAATAAATGGTGTTTGAGTTGGCTTGCTTGGAGTCTAAACCACCTGAGTCAAGATCACATACCTGTTGAAGATGAATTTCGGGTTGCCAAACCTGTTTTATATGAATGTAACCTCAGAATTTTGCATCAGTTTCCTGCTATATTTTGGGTTGAATGAATCTTAAAATTGTATGTCATGAGGTTTAGATTAGTTTTGTGATGTTTGGTTGAAAGGTCTTGATCAAATTTGGGGGTTTTGGAATATGAAATCCAAGTTTGGAAGTAAAATGCAGCGCACATTCACGTTGTTTGTAGAAGTTTTCAGCTGCAGAAATTGTCTTCCTACGTTGTTTGCATGAGTTTGCATGAAAATGATTTCCAAAAATTGCACTTTGCTCCCTCTAGTCTCTAGTAATACTACAAAGGCCCAACTACATTCCATGATCTTGCAATTAGGTCCTAAAATACTTGCATCTTAACCCCCTAAGTTCCCCACTTGTCTTGTTATGGTCCAATTAGTTGAATAATTTAATCACTTTTGTCATTCTAGAATCTTAATTGCTTTTGGTTTGCTGTGACATGATTTTTGGGTAAGACGTTTAGTGAGTTTTAGGATGCATTTTGAGGTTCAATAAGTTTTAATAGAATTTTTAGCTTGGATTTGTGTTCTAATCACATTTTTGCATTTGATTTCTATGGGTCTCATCTTAAGTCATCAATTTTGGTATTTTATTTTACTCACTTTCAGAAATTTTGAGTCCTTCTAAACAAGTCCCTCTTGCATTAATTGCTTTGTACATGGTTGGTTTGTCTACGTAAATACTTTAGTTGACTCAATTTAGTGTTTAACTTTCATTTTTTCATATTTAATTTTTGTTTCATGCGATTATTTGATAATTTAAGTGGTACCTTGACCTTTTTATTATTTTGGAGGGTAAGTTAGTAATTTCACTACGTTAGGGCGTCGCTTCAAGGGAGGTACACTCTATCTTTCATTTGCACTCCATTTGACCTTACGTGCTCTTACGTGTTATGTGAATATGCCTGTCTACTTCGCTTTCCTTACCTCCTTGCGTGCATTTACTTACTTTTTACTTTTATTTAAGTTTTATGGGGTATGTGTACACCTCTTGGCTTGTAATAGATAGTGCTCGGAGAGCATCTGGTCCATTTCCCCTTTCCTTTTATGCTTTTATGGGGTATGTGTACACCTCTTGGCTTGTAATAGATAGGGCTCGGAGAGCATCTGGTCCACTTCCCCTTCCCCTTGGTTGCTTGCTTTTGTTGCTACATGTTTAATTGCTTTGGTAGGCTCTTGCATCTAGTCGAGCATGCTAAATGCTATGTGCTATGTGTTTACGAGTATTTTGGCATGTCTACTTGCTTTCATAGCCATGAATGAATGGAATGGATGAATGTACGTTTCCGCTAGTCCAACGCTAGTCGGAATTCATAGAATGGGCTAGTCCAACGCTAGACCCTTAGGGATTTCCCCTCATTAGCATATCATTTGCTTGTTCACCACATATCATGCATTTTTCTTAGTTTTATCACTTGGCATGCTCCTCGAACCCCCTTTCCCTTCATTTTAGGATTTTTGCATCTCATACTAGTTATAGGGTACATTTGCGTGAGAGTCCCCTTAAATATGGGATATAGACGAGTGTGGCTTTTTCTAAGCCTTAGCACGCTTGTATTCCCTCTATAAAAGGGCAAATTGAGTCACGATTTAGGTCTTCCCGTACCTAATATGCATGAATTCCCTAGGCTCATGCATTTTTCAATCCACTCTATCATTACACTTTCACTTTTGTCTCATTTGCACACATGCACCTTTTTATCACTTTCACTTGCACACGAACACTTTTTTATCTCCACTTGCACACGAACCCTTTTATCTTCACTTGCACACGAACATTTTATCTTTACTCGCACACGAGTACTTTCATCTACATTTGCACACCTTCACTCTTATCTTATTACTTTTATCATTTTTCTCACTTCACACAAACTCACACTTTCACATGGCATGCATTCCACTCATTTTTCACGTAATTTAGGTTTAGGTGTGACCTCTCCAAAAGGATCATTATTGGGCTTCACAATTAATGTGATTGGCACCACTCAACCTTTGAAGAGAAATTTCCCCCGATCCCCCTAGGTCTAGGTTTTTGCATTCATATAGTCATGTCCAACGTGCGAACATATATTGGGTAGAAAATTAGGAAAGGTAAGGTTAAGTCGCGCAACTAGCCTTGGCTAGGTCAAAGGGGTGCCTTGGATTCTATCCTTGCCTTCCCCTTTGTCAAACGTGACCCCCGAACCTTTTTCTTTGGCTTACGTGGACTAGGAGTCGTTTTTAAAAGGGTTTTACTATTTTGTCTTTAAAAATTTATTTTTAGGTGACTTGGTACACCTTAATCATTACCAAGTGGCGACTCCAATTTCTCATTCAAAACCCTTTTAAAAACTATTTTTTGGGTCGAATCGTCGCTTTTTTCAAGTCCCATATTAGACCCATATCTTTTTCAATCAAAATTCAATCAAAAACATCTTTCTCAAACCATTTATTTTTCTTATCAAAAAGTGGGGCGCGACAGTTGGCGACTCCACTGGGGACTTCCTAAGTGGGTCCG
Organism: Coffea arabica; assembly: GCF_036785885.1. Classification (NCBI taxonomy): domain Eukaryota; kingdom Viridiplantae; phylum Streptophyta; class Magnoliopsida; order Gentianales; family Rubiaceae; genus Coffea; species Coffea arabica. The sequence goes on along the minus strand of NC_092316.1, from coordinate 41,618,437 downwards.
AGCATTTGACTTAGCCATTCGTTTCCTTTTTCTACCCTTTTTATGCATTGCATTTGGATATTAGGGTTGCATTTTTTTAGGACTTTTTCACCTCGCGCGCGTATCAAACTTTTCCCTCACTCACGTATGTGTGATTGGTTGATTGGATGTTGTTTACTTGATTATTTCGCGCTTGCATTGCATTTGGGGGGGGGGTGTGTCACCTTTAGAGCCTCGCGTGGTTCTCAACCCCTTCCCTCAAAATAGGGGAACACTTCATACGTGCATGTTTACTTGCTTTATCCCATTTTATTTTTATTTTCGTGGACGCCATCCCACACCGCCTTGTAGGACTAGGACCGATTGCCTTGGGTAGGCGGATGGTGTGCTCTGCGCCCATAGCGCTACCTAAGGGATCACTCGAGCCACCGACCAAAGGCCCTGGGAGTGATGACCCTTCGCCTTTAGGTCTGAAGGCTTGGGGACCTTTTAAACCTTATCGAGTCTAGTCGCATTAGTGAACCCCAACCTCATGCATCCATATTAGAATTTTCCTAGGTTAGAGTCGGCCTCACCCTCTTTTAAGCACATTAGGCACGAGGGAAGGGGTTCTACCCCTTTTACTTGCTTTATTATATTTCTTTTCTAAATTGCTCCCAATGTGTTATGTGTACTATCAATTGCACTAACCATTCTTTTTGTTTTCTTGGCTTGCATTCATGTGCCTTAGCAAATAAGAGGCCTCTTTGGCACTCTTTTAGTGGCCTACCCATTAGATAACTCACATGTTTAAATTTCGGTTATTGCACTCAATTTTCAATAAGTACATTTCACTTTAGACCTTTTCCCCTCGATGCATTATTCATGTCCTTTAGGCCATATTTGTCAGATATTTACATCGCTTTAATAAATGGCAATCATACATTAAACCTTAGAAAGGGAATGCCATTTAGGGGATCCCGTGTTAGGAATAAGCCACCTTGTGTCTCGGATACTTAATCCAGTGAGACTTGCACGTTTACATTTTTGTACCATCCAAAGGGGTAGTGCACAAGGTAAGGTAGGATCCGATCATTTTCATAGAGTGATCTTTGGAATATGAGCATCTAATAATCACTTTTTGGCCATTTTATCAAACTTGGTAAAAATCCCTTGCGTAAAGGACATTAATTTGAAGAAATTCACAAATAATGCCTCCTATTGAGACAATAAATAAATTGAGGCCAAATCGTGATTTTAGAAGGCTCATAGACTAATTTTTTGAAGCCACCATTGGCCGGACGATTCAATCGATCCATTTTTGTTAATTCATAATCAATTTTGAATAAACCATTCATTTGACCAATTTACCCTTTTTAGGGTCATCCGGTCAATTTTTGAAAAATCATCCATTCATTTGACCAATTTACCCTTTTTAGGGTCACCTGGTCGATTTTGAATAAATCGTCAATTCATTTGACCAATTTACCCTTTTTAGGGTCATCCGGTCAATTTTTGAAAAATCATCCATTCATTTGACCAATTTACCCTTTTTAGGGTCATTTGACCCGTTTCCCTTTTTAGGGTAATTCGGTCGATTTTTAATAAATTGTCAATTTCATTTGACCAATTAGGGTTTTAATGTCGGATTTCAAAACTTAGTCGATTTTTGAGAAAACCATCCATTGCATCCAGCCATTTGATCAGTTGGGGTTTTGACCCGTAATTCACTGAGAAATTTTATCAACGAATTCCAAACTCTTCGATAGGAAGTTCGTCAAGGTCAAACCCGTGCGTTTTTGCAAAATCTTGTATTGATCAAAAGTGATCAATCCATTCGGACGTGGACCTCATTTTGCAAAAAATTACTTTCACTCAATGAGTTGATCAGATCCATCAGGTATGGTATGGTGCCTACCCTAGAGGATTGCATTTTCATGCTAGGCCTACCCTTGGCACAAAAAGGGTTCCCCCATAGGACATGCATCCGAATTTCCTGGATATCTACTAACTCTTGCCTTTTTCTCTTTCTTTTCTTTATTTTTATTGGAATAACTAAGCAAGAGTTAAATCTAAAGGCAATTTTTTCAAAAATTCTCAGGTAATATTTAAACATAGCTTCTCGTCGAAGCCCCATCATAACACGATCCCGTAGTCAAGCTCAGAGGAGTCGTGTAAACATGAGTTCACAACCGGAGCAAGCAGATAGGTCTACTACTACCGCTCAACCCGAGACTGCGAGTTTGGGGGTTCAGTTGACTGAGATGCTTACTAAGTTTGGTGAAATAGCATCTGAAATGGCAGCGCAAAAGAAGTTAATCGACGAGCTCGTTAGTAGCGGAGTGCAGCCCGAACTGGCGCCTATCAAACAATCGGAATCTGAACCATTTGTCGTCCCTCCGACTCAAGCCACTGTTGCTCCATCTTTCCCTATTCCAACCGAAGGAACTTTCACATACCCCACCATACATTTGCCATACACTTACCCTCCTGATCCTTCATTTTTCCCCGCTTACATGCAAGGTCCACAACCCCAACTTACTTCAAACATACCACCAGAGCTACATACTATCTATCACACTGCTGCTGAGCCATTCCTACCCGACCATATCGTTCAAACCAAGCCAGAAATGGGGGAATCTTCCGCTCCCGTGGATATAAAGCTGCTCAAACGCCTTGACCGTTTTGATGAGTTTATGAGGAGGAGTCAGGGTTTGAACAAACAAGGAGTGCTGGACTATGATGAACTTTGCCTTTTCCCGAATGTGCAGTTGCCTGAGGGGTTCAAAACTCCGAAGTTCAATAAATACGATGGCACGGGCAATCCCAAGACGCACCTCCGATTGTTCGCCAACAAGTTGGGTAGGCCAACAGATGATGAAAATCTACCTTTGAGGCTATTCCCAGAAAGTCTGGAGGGGGATGCACTTGACTGGTATTCCAAGCTGAAACCCGAAGAAGCGAAGACCTGGCTTGACTTATCCAACGTTTTTATAAAGCAGTACGAGTATAATTGCGAGCTGGCTCCGACACGAACCACGTTGGAAGGGACAAAGAGGCAGCCATCTGAAGATCACAAGACTTATGCTAAGAGGTGGAGGAAAGTAGCTGCAAAAGTCGAGCCACCAATGACGGAGGACGAAATCATACGAACTTTCATTAAGGCACATGATCCGCCGTACTTTGAAGAAATTTTCCGCATGACTGGATGCTCATTTGCCGCAATTGTTAATAAACTTGAGGAATTTGATGATTTCGTAAAGGCTGGAAAGATTGTTAATGTGTCTGCCCTCAAATCGCAGTTGGATGCTTTGCAAAGCCAAGGTAGTAATGGGAAGAAGCAACAATCCAAAAGGCAAGAGGGGGAAACTGCTTTTGTCTGGAATCGAAGCCCTATTCTAAGACCCAGACCTCGACAATACTCTACCTACTCAAACCCTTACTATTCAAGCCCTCATCCTGTTTATCACACCAATACCATTCATCCTCGACCTCGGCCTAACTACAACAACTCTCCTATGGCCCCTTTTCAAATATCTCAACCTAACTTCCAACAAGTTCGACCCCGACCTCCCTATAATCAACAATTTCCTCCACCAAATAGGCCCACCTATAATTACCCCCGACCCATTGAACCCCAAAAACAAAACCATTATCGTACCTTTACCAATCTTGGCAGGCCCTTGGACCAATTGTACGAACAATTAAAAGCTGCCGGTAAAATCAGCGTAATTCCCCCTCCATCTCACCCTCATGGCGTCCCTGCCAACTACGATTCGCAGAACACTTGTGCCTATCATTCGGGAGCACCCGGCCACCCAACTACTGACTGTAGAGCACTTAAGCACAGAGTCCAAGACATGATCGAGGCAGGTGAAATAGTGCTAAAAAAGAAAAGTGGACAAGAACCGAGCATAAATACAAATCCTTTTCCTGAACACAAGGACACCTTTGAGGCATCCACTTCCAATGAAGACATTTGAAAATCTTGAAGAAACCTTGCACAATTGGATTGCCAAGTATCTTCTCTCGCAAAGGGAATTTGGGATGAATCCGGGGATTGTTATTTGTTAAACTTCATGAAACTCGTCACAGTTTGCTTTTGAGTAAATAGTTTTATCATGTTTAATTAAGTTTTGACTAAAGCATTTTTGCATTATCAAGCTCCTATGTTGTTTTCTTTCGATAGCATGCATAGTCACATCTTTTCATTATTTTGGTAATACCATTTTGTTTATATTGATTGTTTATTGGTTCAATTTCATTCTAAATTCTTTCGATGGCCAAAATAAAATTATTTGACCCTTTGAATATCACTGTTCTGGAATCCGATGAAGCTTTCATTGAAAACCCTTCATGGAGAAATCCCTGCTTTGAAAAGGCCTTCATTAAGAGATCCCTTCTTTGAAAAAGCCTTCATTTCCCTTCATTGAAAAATCCTTTCATTTGGAAATTCCTTCATTGATAAATCCCTTCATTTGAGAAAATCCCTTTCCAACCAGGTTAAAAGTTGATTGGTCAAAGCAGTATCATTAACGATTGATTCTGATTGATAATGCTATGTGCCATGACCAACGTTGTCAAAACGCATGGCCTATGTTCATAACAAAAGGATCCGCCACCGATCTTCTGAAGAAGGAAACAAAGTGCTAAAGCGATGAAAAACGAAGTCGAAGGCAAATTTGCTTCAAATTGACAAAGCTTATTGGGTGTTCAAAGGAGAGATGGAAGGACAGACATTCCCTCAACCTATCAACTCGGACATGTGTAAGATGTTCTTTATTTGATTATGCAAAGTTTCTTTTAGGAAATCATGCAAGAGACGAGGCAAAAGTCAGGCCATCTTCCTTTCCAATCAAAACATTTCATCCCTAGTCATCCCCTTTGAACTATCAGAACAATAATTTTCGTTTGGCAACCCCTGAGAATTGCAAACCCCACACTGGGGCAAATTCATTTTGAAAAGTGATCAGAAAGAAAAGGCAAACCCCACACTAGGGCAAATTTATCTTTGAAAGAGATATGGGAAAAAGAAAGAACCCTACACTGGGGCAAATTTATTTTTGAAAGAAAAATGAAAAGGAAGAAAGAACCCCACACTGGGGCAAATTTAGTTTTTGAAGGAAAATGCAAAAAGTGAGAAAAATGCAATGAAGAAAATGCAAAGAAAGAGAAAATCCAATCAAACTGGGGCAAATTTCCTTGGTTTCGTTCAAAATTAGAGATAATTTCAAAATGATGCAATCTCAAGTTATTTCACACCTTTCATCAAACCTGCTTTCAAGCCTCAACTTTTCTTGAAAAACACCCCACCTGACCTCATTACAAAAGCCCAAAGTCCTGGCTTTCGTCACTTGCTGCATTTCTATTAGGGATTTTGCTAATCAACTGGCAGGTGATGTCCATAATGCCTTCGTTTAAGTTTATAAGGGAAGCGCATTTTACTGATGCCAGCAATCTTCAACTTACATTCCTGAGTCGACTATGGTTGAGCTCTTCCATTGTTTCCTTAGGAGAAAACCCACAAGGGCACCTCAAGAAAGAAGGAAAAGAAAAAAGAAAAAAAAAAGAAAAAAAAGAAAAAGAAAGAAAAAAACCAACAAAAAAGGGTGGGGGGCAACCTTGGTGAAAACCCGAATGGGCGCTAAGGTAGGTTTCTGCAATGAGAAAGCACAAAGAGGAACAACCGGTGGTTTGGTCCATTTAGATTTCTCCTCATTTTTGTCATACCTCTGGCAACATTGAATTCCGGAACTAAGATATCCAAAGACTTGAATATGACATCCGTTGGCCAAAGCTGTGTCATTTTGAAAAAAACATTCTTTTGCACATACATTCTTAGGAAACTCATTTTTTCCTAAATTACTTGTATTCATGACATTTTTGTAGAATTTAAGCACACATGGTTGTATGTGCATTCTTGTGCATATTCATTTTTACATGACATGTGAATTTTCTTGCATACCTCATTTTTTATCGTTGAATTGTGATAAATGACAATCCTTGTGATTTATTTCAAAAAGCATACTTGCATTCAGTCATCCTTTGGAAACAGTTGAAATCCAGCCAAGCCAGCTACACAAACTTCATAATATGGCAAAGCATATACCTGGTCAGTTTGAAAATCGGAAAAGCCTTAGGGCGAGGAATCCAACTCAATCGGCTGTCGTAGCAAAAGTTGATAATGGCATCGGAAGACTCATGTTTACACGATTCTCAAAGGAAAACGGATCAAATGATGGTGGCAATTTCTTTTTCATTTGCAGAAAATTGCAGGCACAGATGAAAGTAATCACACTTCGCACCGGAATCGATGTCGGAAAGAGTCCTCCGGTGAACAAAGGCAGATCGAAAATGTTGCAAGCAAATTTGATCAAAAGGTGCAACAGCATGGCGATACAAAGTCAACTTTGGACTCAAATTGCAAAAATTCACCATACTGGGGCAAATTAATTTTTTGGAAAGATTCTCAAAAGTCAAAAGAAAAGCGAAAAGAAAAGAAAATCATCAATCAAAAAACAAATCAAGTTTCATCACGACAGGCTTGGGTTTAATCCCACTGTCCGATGGTCAAGGTTTTCATTTTCATTACTACTGGAGCTGGGTTTGTCCCGCCAGTAAGCCTTTCATTTTCGTCGCCGCTAGCCGTTGGGTTTGTCCCACTAGTGCGCCTCTTAATTGCATTTGCCACCAGCCGTTGGGTTTGTCCCACTGGTGAGCCTTTCATTTTCGTCGCCACTAGCCGTTGGGTTTGTCCCACTAGTGTGCCTCTTAATTACATTTGCCACCAGCCGTTGGGTTTGTCCCACTGGTGAGCCTTTCATTTTCGTCGCCGCTAGCCGTTGGGTTTGTCCCACTAGTGTGCCTCTTAATTGCATTTGCCACCAGCCGTTGGGTTTGTCCCACTGGTGAGCCTTTCATTTTCGTCGCCGCTAGCCGTTGGGTTTGTCCCACTAGTGTGCCTCTTAATTGCATTTGCCACCAGCCGTTGGGTTTGTCCCACTGGTGAGCCTTTCATTTTCGTCGCCGCTAGCCGTTGGGTTTGTCCCACTAGTGTGCCTCTTAATTGCATTTGCCACCAGCCGTTGGGTTTGTCCCACTGGTGAGCCTTTCATTTTCGTCACCGCTAGCCGTTGGGTTTGTCCCACTAGTGTGCCTCTTAATTGCATTTGCCACCAGCCGTTGGGTTTGTCCCACTGGTGAGCCTTTCATTTTCGTCGCCGCTAGCCGTTGGGTTTGTCCCACTAGTGTGCCTCTTAATTGCATTTGCCACCAGCCGTTGGGTTTGTCCCACTGGTGAGCCTTTCATTTTCGTCGCCGCTAGCCGTTGGGTTTGTCCCACTAGTGTGCCTCTTAATTGCATTTGCCACCAGCCGTTGGGTTTGTCCCACTGGTGAGCCTTTCATTTTCGTCGCCGCTAGCCGTTGGGTTTGTCCCACTAGTGTGCCTCTTAATTGCATTTGCCACCAGCCGTTGGGTTTGTCCTACTGGTAAGCCTTTCATTTTCGTCGCCGCTAGCCGTTGGGTTTGTCCCACTAGTGTGCCTTTTAATTGCTTTTTCCACCAGCCGTTGGGTTTGTCCCACTGGTGAGCCTTTCATTTTCATTGCCACTAGCCGTTGGGTGTGTCCCACTAGTGTGCCTTTTATTTTCATCGCCATTAGCCGTTGGGTTTGTCCCACTAGTGTGTCTTTCATTTGCATTCGCCACTAGCCGTTGGGTTTGTCCCACTAGTGAGCATCCCGTTTTCACAGCCACTGGAGCGTGAGGTTAGTCCCGCCAGTGAGCATTTCATTTGCATCACTAACAAACATGGGTCAGTCCCATTAACATTTCATTTCACTTCTTTCATTTACATCACCAGTAAACATGGGTCAATCCCACTAAGACTCCATCTCACTTCAATTCATAACTTTAAATTCTGTTCGGGCCAGTCCCATGATTTTCATTTTTATTCGGGCCAGTCCCATGATTTTTATTTCATTCGGGTCAGTCCCATGACTAAAAGTTTATTCGGGTCAGTCCCGTTTCAAAATTCCTGTTCGGGTCAGTCCCGATTTCAAAATTCCTGTTCGGGTCAGTCCCGTTTTAAATTTTCCTGTTCGGGTCAGTCCCGTTTTAAATTTCTTGTCGGGGTCAATCCTCAGTCGTTCCAGACATTCGCAACCGAATAACGCAGGTGAGTATTTGGTGTCTACTTCTTTGTCTCAAGTTTTTTCAAAACTCAGACAAAGAGGGGCAAACTGTAGACACCAAAATTTTAGTGTTTTCAGTTTGTTAATTTTATTCACTTTTTAGTTTTTAGTTTTTTTAATTTTTCGTGTTATTGTTATTATTTTTAAGTTTTTAGCATAGAATTTCTCGAAAAGAAAAGGAAAAGCATTCAAAAAATATGTTTTAATTGTTTTGATTTAAATTCAATGTTTTCTTAGAAAAAATGAAAAAAATGAAAAAATGAAAATGGAAAAAGAAAAAAAGAGAATAATGATGGAAGTAAAGATTGCAACTTTGCTGTTTATTATTTCTGGTTTGTTTATTTATTTTTATCTGATGTTATTTAAATTGTTGGTTTTTACTTAATTTTATTATCATTTTGCTAAAATTATTTAAAAAAGGAAAAATGAAAAAAGTGGAAAAAGAAAAAAGGAAAATTTGTTCACAAAAATATGTTTATTTCTTTAAATTCAATCTTTGGGCACTTTAGTTATTTTTATTAAGTTATTTTGAGAAAAAGAAAATGAATGAAAATGGAAAAAGAAAATGTAGAAAAAGATGGAAAAATGGCCATTTTTTGTTGTTTTTAGTTGTTTAGTTTTTAAATTATTTTCATTATTATTACTATTATTATTACCTGGGTTTTGTCAATTTGTTATTATTATTATTTATATTTTATCATTTCTGTATTTATTAAGTTGAAAATTCTTTTTCAAAAAAAAATATATATATAAAAAAAAAGAGGGATACGCGGCATAGAGCTGCGTATTGTTGCAGCTTGCAAGGAGGCTTTGGAGCAGCCCTTGGACTGCAAATATGGGAGAAAGGACTGGGCATTAGGGTTGGGAGGTTCCGTATAAATAGCAAAAGAAAGCTACAGCCGCACAGGGGGAGATTCAAAGGAAAAGAAAAACAGCAAAAGAAAAAGCTAAGGGCGACGGAGAAAAACTAGAAAACAGCAAGAGAAAGGTGGCAGCTGGGAGCTTTTCGGTGAGCAAGAGGAGAGGTTTTTTTTTGGAGAGCATTAACGGGCTGAGAGTTGAGAGGGTCGGCTGTGAGAAGGGAAGAAAGGAAGAGCAAGCAGGCTACGGGGTTTCTTGGGAGGAAATAGAAAGCTAACGGAAAAGGAAGGAAAAAACCAGAGAGAGAGTCTGAAAGGGGGAAGTAGCGGCTGAACTGAAAAATTCGGAAAGACAAGCTTGGGGAAGCTAGGGGTTGCAGCCAGAAAATCCAGCGAGAGTGAGAACCGCGAGAAGGAGGAGAGGAAGGGTGATAGCCGAGAGAAAGAGACCAAACAAGGAAGAGGGACCAGCAATTCATTTCCCTCGGATGATCGTGAGGATCGAGTTTCCCTTTCCTGTCAAGTCCCAATTCCTACAGTAGCAAGATAGGTAATCCTCAAACTCCCTCCCGTTGTTCATTTCAATTCCTGTATGAAGTACATGAGCATGGCCAGAAGTTGAGTCAGTCATGGTGCTCGCAAGTCTAGCCTGCGTTATTCTTTTCTTTTGCTGCACATTTCCTGCTCACCGTGTGCAATGATAGTTCAGGTTTTATGGCACAACTTTCATATTAAATGTACCAAGATTGAATCTTGATGTTTGGGGCTTTATAATTTCCTGTTCTAATTTGAAAACTTGAGGTTTCGCTTGAATGTCGTTACCTGGGTTTGGCATGAATCCCATAGGAGCAAAATTGCAGAAGTTTTATTTACGGTTTGCAGGTTCTTTCTTTTCTGCATCTTGTGTTTGCATTTGAAAGCTTTTATGTTGAGAAGTGAGAAGAGTATTTGGCAGGCCTGTTGTTTTGTTTCAAGCCGTGTTCGGCTGCGGTTTGTTGCACGAAAATCTGTCACAGCTTCTGATTTGTTGCGTCAATCGTGTTAGTTGAGGTTGAGGCTCACAATCAGTTGTTCTGGGCATAACAGGATGTAGTCTACCTGTTGTCCATCGTTTTGGACTCGGTGCTGGTATGGGTGAAAGTATGATTTTCATTGTAAAAAGCTTTTACAATCACAAATCTCCTTCGAATCATTTGCATGAAAGTTTTCCAAGAGTTCGCGTCATTTCTGTCTACGCTTTTGCTTGATTGGATGTCAAGTCCAAGGCTGTGTTGTTTAAGTCATTTGTGGTGTTCGAATGAAAAGAAATCACACCAGAAAACCAGGAATTTTCTTTTTAACAAAGCCGAATGTTTGTGTCTGAAATTTGGGTTTGGAAATAAAAAATGCAGCAGGCTTGCATGTCCGTTTGTTGATGTTTTGCATAGCTAAAGTGTTTGATTTGTTTATCTTTTGATTGGAGTACCGTATGCATGTATGCTATGAAGTAGAGCCATGTTTTGAAATAGAGTTCAGCTGCAATATAACAATCCCATTCGTTGCAGCCATCGAATCATTTTGCTGCATTTTCTTTGCTGATTCCCTTTCCACGATTGCCCACCAAATTTCGCCCCCAGCTTGTTTGTTGGCCTTATATTGAAAAGAAGAATTTGAATAAATGGTGTTTGAGTTGGCTTGCTTGGAGTCTAAACCACCTGAGTCAAGATCACATACCTGTTGAAGATGAATTTCGGGTTGCCAAACCTGTTTTATATGAATGTAACCTCAGAATTTTGCATCAGTTTCCTGCTATATTTTGGGTTGAATGAATCTTAAAATTGTATGTCATGAGGTTTAGATTAGTTTTGTGATGTTTGGTTGAAAGGTCTTGATCAAATTTGGGGGTTTTGGAATATGAAATCCAAGTTTGGAAGTAAAATGCAGCGCACATTCACGTTGTTTGTAGAAGTTTTCAGCTGCAGAAATTGTCTTCCTACGTTGTTTGCATGAGTTTGCATGAAAATGATTTCCAAAAATTGCACTTTGCTCCCTCTAGTCTCTAGTAATACTACAAAGGCCCAACTACATTCCATGATCTTGCAATTAGGTCCTAAAATACTTGCATCTTAACCCCCTAAGTTCCCCACTTGTCTTGTTATGGTCCAATTAGTTGAATAATTTAATCACTTTTGTCATTCTAGAATCTTAATTGCTTTTGGTTTGCTGTGACATGATTTTTGGGTAAGACGTTTAGTGAGTTTTAGGATGCATTTTGAGGTTCAATAAGTTTTAATAGAATTTTTAGCTTGGATTTGTGTTCTAATCACATTTTTGCATTTGATTTCTATGGGTCTCATCTTAAGTCATCAATTTTGGTATTTTATTTTACTCACTTTCAGAAATTTTGAGTCCTTCTAAACAAGTCCCTCTTGCATTAATTGCTTTGTACATGGTTGGTTTGTCTACGTAAATACTTTAGTTGACTCAATTTAGTGTTTAACTTTCATTTTTTCATATTTAATTTTTGTTTCATGCGATTATTTGATAATTTAAGTGGTACCTTGACCTTTTTATTATTTTGGAGGGTAAGTTAGTAATTTCACTACGTTAGGGCGTCGCTTCAAGGGAGGTACACTCTATCTTTCATTTGCACTCCATTTGACCTTACGTGCTCTTACGTGTTATGTGAATATGCCTGTCTACTTCGCTTTCCTTACCTCCTTGCGTGCATTTACTTACTTTTTACTTTTATTTAAGTTTTATGGGGTATGTGTACACCTCTTGGCTTGTAATAGATAGGGCTCGGAGAGCATCTGGTCCACTTCCCCTTCCCCTTGGTTGCTTGCTTTTGTTGCTACATGTTTAATTGCTTTGGTAGGCTCTTGCATCTAGTCGAGCATGCTAAATGCTATGTGCTATGTGTTTACGAGTATTTTGGCATGTCTACTTGCTTTCATAGCCATGAATGAATGGAATGGATGAATGTACGTTTCCGCTAGTCCAACGCTAGTCGGAATTCATAGAATGGGCTAGTCCAACGCTAGACCCTTAGGGATTTCCCCTCATTAGCATATCATTTGCTTGTTCACCACATATCATGCATTTTTCTTAGTTTTATCACTTGGCATGCTCCTCGAACCCCCTTTCCCTTCATTTTAGGATTTTTGCATCTCATACTAGTTATAGGGTACATTTGCGTGAGAGTCCCCTTAAATATGGGATATAGACGAGTGTGGCTTTTTCTAAGCCTTAGCACGCTTGTATTCCCTCTATAAAAGGGCAAATTGAGTCACGATTTAGGTCTTCCCGTACCTAATATGCATGAATTCCCTAGGCTCATGCATTTTTCAATCCACTCTATCATTACACTTTCACTTTTGTCTCATTTGCACACATGCACCTTTTTATCACTTTCACTTGCACACGAACACTTTTTTATCTCCACTTGCACACGAACCCTTTTATCTTCACTTGCACACGAACATTTTATCTTTACTCGCACACGAGTACTTTCATCTACATTTGCACACCTTCACTCTTATCTTATTACTTTTATCATTTTTCTCACTTCACACAAACTCACACTTTCACATGGCATGCATTCCACTCATTTTTCACGTCATTTAGGTTTAGGTGTGACCTCTCCAAAAGGATCATTATTGGGCTTCACAATTAATGTGATTGGCACCACTCAACCTTTGAAGAGAAATTTCCCCCGATCCCCCTAGGTCTAGGTTTTTGCATTCATATAGTCATGTCCAACGTGCGAACATATATTGGGTAGAAAATTAGGAAAGGTAAGGTTAAGTCGCGCAACTAGCCTTGGCTAGGTCAAAGGGGTGCCTTGGATTCTATCCTTGCCTTCCCCTTTGTCAAACGTGACCCCCGAACCTTTTTCTTTGGCTTACGTGGACTAGGAGTCGTTTTTAAAAGGGTTTTACTATTTTGTCTTTAAAAATTTATTTTTAGGTGACTTGGTACACCTTAATCATTACCAAGTGGCGACTCCAATTTCTCATTCAAAACCCTTTTCAAAACTATTTTTTGGGTCGAATCGTCGCTTTTTTCAAGTCCCATATTAGACCCATATCTTTTTCAATCAAAATTCAATCAAAAACATCTTTCTCAAACCATTTATTTTTCTTATCAAAAAGTGGGGCGCGACAAACTGGATTGAGTGACCTTCTTCATTGTTGTAGCCCTGTTCCATAGCTTCGAAGCGGTGGGTCTTACACCCCCATCCGATAATTGTAGTGAGAGTTGTGCCATTACCGCATTATGAGGTCGAATCCGGTTTTCTTTCCAAGGCCTAAGTTTAAGGCCTTTCTTAATTCCTGGTTTGCTATCATGCTTGTATATGTTTATAAAACCCTATTGGGGTTGTGATTGGCATTGCTATATGACTCGTTATCGAGTCTCATTGCATTTGTTTACTTGTTCTAGGGCGTGACGGTGGTTCACGACATTCCCCTGACGGAAGTGCATGAAATAGCACTTATTTGATTTGTGAGTATACTACTCACTTAAATGTTACAATGTGGCTTTGTTATATGTGTAATTGATGCCTTGAAGGCTTATTTGCTTATTGGAAGTGATTAAGGTGAGGGTGTACTTGACCGCCCTCACCCCTTGTGATTTTATTCATGGTTAATGACTGTTCACTGAAATACTGTACTGGTTATATGAAATACTGAATTCCACTCATGGAAACTGATTTGGTGTCGTTTGGATGAATGTCCAACGGCTTTACTGTATCACTGAGCTCAACCCCGTTTGGTAGTCAATTGGATCGATGCCGGCGAGGGCTTGGTCGTGAAAATTGTCTTGCCACGGGGACTGTACTGAGGAACCTTGTAGTAATGAGACTCTTGGTTCCGGTATACTCGAGTATTACCAAAAGTGACTGAATGGAGTGCGGGCCCGGTTGGGGTATGATTGGTGGAAGGAAAGGAAGTAAAGTGAGGTCTACGGTTTTGGTACTTTTAACATTGACGGAGGGTCAATGAGGTTGGATCAAGATTGCAAGTGTGGAAATGGGCTCTTGAGAGCCAACCGTATCCTTTCACTGGTTTGATTTATCTCTTAATTGTATATTTGAACTGAACGGTTATGATTATGTGATCTTGACTGCTTTTGTGTGATAGTTGCTCACTGGGCTTTAGCTCATACCGTGCCATTTGTTTTCCTTACAGGAAAATGACCACTTTTGGAAAGAATGTGCTAGTTGGTTCAAGTTGAGCTCATGTGAATGTATATTTTGAATAGCTCCTTGAGGGTGAAAACCCTAAGTGTTTTGTTGCAACCAATGGTTGGCTTGTAAATGGTTATTTGTACATGTATGAACTAGTTGAATATTTGATATGCCGTCTTGGCTTGCAAATGTTGGTTTCCAATGTATATATATGTTTGGTCGATGCTTGGTTGGATTTCGAACTGATACGCGTTTCAAACAGAAAAGAAAAAAAATTTGGAAAAGGAAAGGGCCAAATCCGGCCGGATTCTGACGTGTCCTCTGCTGTTCATCGCGGCTTCGATTTTCGTTTTTTTTTATTTTGTGATTTTGACCTATTTGCGCGCGTTGGTAAGCTCCGGAGCGCATTAGATCGACGTTAACTGATCCGTAGTCCTGGCGAGAGCTGGGCAGGCAGTCCGCTAACCCCTTTGGTTCGCCTTAGGGGAAAGTGGGGCTGTTACAGGAGAGAGGGACTTGCGATTCATTCTGTCTTCCATCCGTGAGCTGGTGAAGAGCTTGAGACCAGATTTCCTTCATCCAGCCGCCAGCCAGAGCAAGGGAGAGGAAGAGAGAGCTAGCGGTCTGCATTTTTTTTCTGGTCTGCCGAAGGGAGGAAAGTAATTTCTGCTGCTAACTGTGTGTGTGTACTCCAAGTTGAGGTAATTTCTGAACTGAATTTAGCTGATTATAGGCAAGTGAGGTCAGCTATGGACTTGCAAGTGATGCTTGTGAGGTTAGATGAAGTATTAAGACCTAAGAAATCTGGTTTGGAAAGAATTGAAGCTGCCGAGAGTTTGAGCTAGAAATTTGTAACTTTAATTGGCTAACCTGTGACGATCTGAGCCTAGATGTGTTCTTAACTAACTAAAATCTGGATGATTAAGCTTTGCATGAGATTGATTAGCTTTGATTAAGTCAAAAAATTGAAAAGATACCAAAATCAGGTTGCATGTAAGCCAACCGAGAGCAGGATTGATTAAATTTCTGGTTAGATGATGTTTTTTTTTATGTTGTCCGCACTTGGTTTGGATCAAGACCTAATAGATAGTTAATTATTTTGATCAAGCCTGAAGCTGATATGAGTCGTGGATTTGTAGAAAAAAAAATATTGAAAGAAAGCTGCTGGAGTTTCTTAGCTTTGGCCGAGAGAAAGAAGCAGAGTTTTATTCAACTTTTTCTTTTGAATCTTTGGTTATAAATTTCATATTATTGCACAAGATACACCTTAGCATGATTATCGTACCCTGCATGTTGAGCTGGAATGGAAAAAAAATGAGGATTATGGGGAAAGTTTCAAATTTAAACTATCAATTGCTGGAAAATTATATCCTAGCTGATGACAGATTTATGGGGCTTCTTGGTGGAATAATTTGCTGAAATTTTCTGTCATTTGACTCACTTCATGTTGGACAAAATGCATGTTAAGTGTTTAGTGTTTAAAGCAAGCTAAGGATGGAAACCTTGTTGAAAATTTTGGAATATCTTCGCTGGAAATTTGTATATAATTGCTAGCCATACTAGTTCAAGCTCTTAGTGAGTTATTTTTTTGGATTTGAGTATTGTTTGCTTCAGTTTAAGTTGAGCAGATTATAAACTATATGTATAGTGATTTTAGCAAGAAATAGGGGAAAGTTTAATGGATATTTTGGATTCTTGGAATCATTTGGAACTCAAGTTGGCTGTACTTTTATTCTTGTTTTGAATGGATTGGTGTTTGAAGTGAGTATTGGTTGTCAAGAGCTAATGATTGATGAACCTCTTGACCATTTGAGTAGTTTTGCAATAATTTAATTTTTGGTGAATTTGTTCAAGTGGTTGGTTGAAATGTACTTGGAAGGTCCATGGGTTGTGATTTGGGATTTCTTTAGTACCTTGGACTTTCTTTGTTGAATTTTAATTGTACTGGATTTGGTTGAGACCTAGGGCTAATGATTGATGAAGCCCTAGTAAAATTGATATTTGGTTTGTAATGTTTCAATCTTGGTGACTTGGGAATCCATTGTGCAAATGAGCTAATTGTGAAGATCGTTTAGTCGTTTGAACTTGAATACTTTCAAATCAAGTTTCGTGGAAATACTTTGCTTTAATATCAAGTGATAGCATTTGAGTTTAGTATGTTATTATTAAAAATTTAGATATGGGTACTTTTAAAACCTTGCCGACTAGTTAATTCTTTTATTTTGCTTAAACTAGTTTTATTACCTTTAGGGAATAATTGTATCTAACTTCTAAACTTTGAGTTTTTCATAAAACTATCCTTGACTAGTTGTTTTAAAGGAAATTTGGAAAAACACTAGATTTGAATAATTTCAAATTACAGACATAGAAAACTTGTTCGGCAAGAAAACTCGTTTGAACCAATTTGGTTCTAGTTTGCCTCTAGAGGGGAAATACCTTTAAAGAAACCACACGAAACATTTTATTCCTTTACTAGCTTTGATTTTTAGAAATTTATTGACTCGTTGCGGAAAATTAAATTAGTTTTATATAAGACAACCTTTTATATATAAAACAAGGGTTTGCTTAGTGAAATTTATAGTTTTAAAACTTGGATTTCTAGGGTTTAGCGAGGACGCGGATTTCGATTCCCAACGTGAGTTGTGACTTCACTCTTGGTGAGTGTTCCTTGTTTGTTATATTCCTTTGACTTATTGGCTTGATCTTATTGCTTGATAATGTGTTAAATGCTTTCAATGATTGTCAAAACGAGTTTTCAAGGCGAGTGTGTACTTTATCGCACTTAACCTAAATGATTGTGAAATTTTAATGATTGAACGATTGACATGTTACTTGCGCATGAATGTAAGCCTTTTGGGCTGAACTGGCCATTGCCTTGTTACCGGTCGTCTCGAGCCAGAAGCGGACTCGGTCGGGCGATTAGGGACCTGGGTGAACGTTTCGGTATACTCGAGTATTACCTTGTAGGTTGGTGGAGCCTGGCCAAAAGCCAGGGACGGGGTGAATGAGAGAAATGAACGAATGAATGAACGAGGGATTTTACTTATAAAAAATGCATTTTGCAAATGACTGGAGGAATAAGGGGAAATGTCAGGAGAACGAACGAACGAACATATGGCTCCCTGTGAGCCCGTATCCTTTTCATGAATGTGGTTATTGCTTTATTTGTGCTTGTATCTTGAATTATTGGTTATATGTAATGAATGCATTGATTTTCTTGTTGCCTATGTATTCAGAACCTCACTGAGTTTTAGCTCACCACACGATATTTGTTTTCCTTAACAGGTTCCAAAAATTGAGAGACTTGAAGTCTATCTTATCGTGTTGTAAATATTATTTCGAATCGTACTTGTATCTTTGTTTTGGGTTGTTACTTGAAGCTGGAAAAGTACAAACCCTAAGATTTGGCTTGTATGAATTTTATCTGAGCTTTATGAACTTACTGTGTGGGTTGTATTGTATATTTGTAGTTTTGGGTTGAACTAGTCAGAGATGTGTTTAAGAGTGAACGGTTGGATGTTCATTGGTAATGTTATCTCTGAAGTTAATGTGTAATAGTACTTCAGTCGTTAAAAAGTTTGGTATGTCCAGATGACGAATTGTGTTTTGGTTTAAGTTATACGTGGATATTTGGTCGGTTTGCTTGCGTGAGTCCTGGCGAGAGCCAGGCAGGCGACCCGCCAACCCTCTGGTTCGCCTTAGAGGGAAGTGGGGTCTGTGACGCCCCGAAAAAAAAGAGTTTGAGAACCCGTAAAAACCCTAATCTTTTCCGAGGGTTTTTTTTTCCTTTAATAGCATGTTTTCTGCATTTCCTGGCTTAGGAAATTTTCCTGAGGAATTTTTATGAGTAATTATAGTTTTTAGATGGTTTTTCTAGTATTGGAGAGTTTTTGGAAAATTAAGAGTGTATAATGGACGTGAGACCCACTAGTGCAAAAAGTTCGGAAAAATTCGGCCAATAAGGTTAAGTTTCGGATACTGTGTAAAATTTATCGGGTGTTAAGAGATAAGTAGAGTATGTGAAATGATTGATGTGAGAGGAAAAAGAAGTGATAAGATTGCATTAATGGGGTGACAAGTGTCACCCTCTTATTGGTTTTACTTTAAGATTTACTATTCCAATTTTTGACTTTTTTTGACCAAAGGTTAAATATCTTAAAAATTGCCCAAAAATCACCATTTCTTACCTTTGGATGGCCGGCCCTCTCTAGCAAGAAGAAAGACAAAACTCTTCAACATCTTGGCAAATTCCTAGCTCAAATCATCCAAACTACTTGCCTAAATTAGTTTTTACTCCATAAAATTCCTTCCTTGGGTGCTAGTAGGTAGTTTAGTGAAGTTTGTTTGAAGAGCTAAAGTGTCCAACATCTCTATCTCTCTTGGTTACTAGGTGAGTGGTGTGTGAATTCCCTCTTGCACTTAATGAAGCTTAAGTTATGCTTATTAGTGATTAAAGTGCTGAAATTTCTGGTTTTCATCTCGGTTTGAAGTGGTTTGGTGAAGTTTTTATTTTATTGATGATTTTTCTGGTTTAATTGGATTATGATGGTGTGGTTGTTTATGATGATTGGCAATGGCCTATAATGACACTAGTAGGTGTGAATTGTTGATATTTGCAATCAATTTTGGGTTTGGAATGAATTGTGAAAAGTGAGGGTTTGATAACCCCTAATTCTGTCTGGTTTTGGATCATAGGGTTAGAGGCCGAATTGGACTTTGCTCAAAACATGAAAGTTGTAGGTATTGATGTGTTTGAGGTGTCTGCAAAATTTCAGGTCATTTGGATTAGTGTAGAGTGAGATATGGCGTTTTTACTGTTGCTGTTCTGGGTTGATCAGAATGCGAAAACTGCACTAGTAATTGGCCATTTTGACTGTAATTGGTTTGGATTTTGTTGTTGGTGTCTTCTGATGAAATGTATCTGAGTGTCGTAGCTACCATATGCCTTTGGAATCAATGCATTTGGACCTGTATAGACCGAGTTGTACTGATTACAGTTTTGTGTGATTTGTAAACCTGCAATTACGGTTCAGGTTGTGGAATTCTGCATTTTCGACCTAGTTGTGCTAGGATTTGGACTGAGTGGCCTTCTACATTGTTGTAGCCCTGTTTCATAGCTTCGAAACGGTGGGTCTTACACCCCCATCCGATAATCATATTGAAATTGACACCATTACCGCAAAATGACGTCAAAACTGTTTTTCTGGTTTTGAACTTAACCTTCATTTCCGGACTTTTTCCTAGCTTGACTTGTACTAGTACTACTTGGAGCTTGCTGAATGGATATTAGATGAACTTATTTGTGTGACTTTGGGACTGGCTGAAGAAATAATGAAGCCATGATGGCTGGGAAAGTAAGCAAATTTAGGGGAAGTGCTATCCGAAGTTTTAAAGGACTTGTTTGCATTGAGTTTGTGATCTAAGACTTGGATTTGAGCAAGGCAATGTTATGTGATGGATGATTTCTGAGCCGTGGAGGTGAGTGACCCCAAACTATTGTTAAAGCTTCTTATGAACCGTTTCTTGCACTATTTACTTGATTGCATATCATGAGTGCTTGCATGTGGCCCATGACATGTTTTGGCTTAAATGAGTGCTTGGAATTCGTGTGCTGAACACCAACGTCTCCACCTCTGTGTACTGTTCATCTGGAGCAAATGGCTCCCCCACTGACTGTTTACTGTTTAATGTTTGTTTGGAGCGTTGGGTGTTTAAGTACAACGATCTCGCTGGCTCACGAGAGCAATAAATGTACATTTGATCTTGAAATCATGACATCACTGAAATGAACGACTGTGAAACTGAATTGATTACTGATTTTAATGGTTACTTGCTGAGCTTCTACCTCACCCCAAAAATGTTTTATTTCCCCCCACAGGGCTCAAGGCGAAGAAAAGCTTGGAGTGCTTATTCACGTGACTGGATGGCTTATATCGTGTACAGTTTAAGTTTGGATCTATTTTATGTATGAGTTGGTCTTGTGTAAATATTTGAAATTGATATGGATGTAAGTATACGTTCCACGATTGGAATCAGTTTCCGCTGCATTTGTAATATGTAATCATTGGAGAATTTGAGGTAATTTTGAGATTTATATTGTAATTGGGTTGAGAACTGTAGTGAGCGACTGAGTCCCGGCGAGAGCTGGGCAGGCGGCCCGCCGAACCCTCTGGTACGCCTTAGGGGGAGGTGGGGTCGTTACAGGGTCGTCACATACTGGACTGAGTGATCTTCTTCAACATTGTATCCCTTTCTTTTAGCTTTGAAACAGTATAAATTTCATTCAAATCCGAGTCCCATAGCTCCAGTTATGACCAAAACAATATCAGTTGTCAGAACTGCCTTCGAATTTGGACAGTTCCGACAGGAATGTTTGGACCCATTTTCCTCCATGCTCTGTATCGATTCAGCTTCTTTTCTAAACATGAAAGTTATAGCCTTATGTCCTAGATTTCCAACACCTTTGGAATTTCTTAATTTGGATTTGTGAGCTGTGTGTTATGGCCCAGCAAACAAACCCTGTTCGTCACCCTAAGACGTAAATTTCTGGTACTGTTTTCCATAATTTCGACCTGCTTCCATTCAGATCTAGATTAAGGTGTCCTCAGGAGAATTGTATCCCTTCCTCATAGCTTTGAAATGATGTCTCGTTCACCTTGATCCGACATTCCTAGCCTAACTTTTGATCAAAATGGTTGGAGATGGCAGATTTGGCCATTTCCGTTTGCCGTTCCGCGCGCGCGCGTGCACCCATTTTGCCGTTTCCGCACTTGCATGTGCCGATTTTACCATTTTGCTTGTTTTGGGCATGTTAGTGGCCGTTTGTGATAATATGTGATACAATCTTCTATTTTAGACAGTGGTGAGCTAGGCGGAGCCGGTGGGGCCCACTACTAGCGAACACGCGCGAAGTGCTTTTGCTCTTGTACTACTTTTGTATTTTGACTAAGTATTCAGGCCGTTTATGTGTATAAATTGCTTATGTGTTTTGATGTGAAAAGGGGGACTTAGGCGAGGATGTACTTTATCACACTCGACCTAAACCCTAGTTTGTACCTATGTTTCTCCATGAGATGTGTATATATGAATTATTTTGGGTTTGAACCCCTTGAGCTTGGAACTCGGGGTGACTTTCGTGAGTTCGTAAAATATGTCGAAGTTGTGGGCCCGATCTCAAGACCTGGATGGACTATTCGAGCCGGCCGGGGTTTGGTCAGAGCCAGTCCAACCTAATCCTAGGTCACCAAGTTCGTAGGTTCCAGTTGTGAACCAAGTTTGTGACCCGAGCTTGTGACTCAAGCTCAAGTTTGTGATTTCGTTCGCCCAGGCAAGTTTTTGAGGTGACTGGCCAGTGAGAGTGATAAGGTGTTTGGTGGGTGTACAAGTGGAGTTCTACGGACCTTATTTATGGTCAATGGAGTGTCGACAGGAGATCACGTATGGCAAATGACTTGGCTTTGGAGCCAACCTGTATCCTTCCTTTGTATTGTTACTTTTGTGCTTGACTTGACATTTTGTGAAATAGTTGTTTCTTTAAATGTGAAATTTACAATTTTACCCCTGTTTACTTACTAAACTTCTAACTTACCCCTTTCCTTTGTTTTCCTTAGCAGGGGACGACATGGGGAACTTCTTGGCACCTTCACTAGTTTAGTTAGGTTTGATTGTAATAGTCGGACAGTTAGGATGTTTGTTTTTGTTTTGGTGGTTTGTATAAGGACCCTCCTTAGGGTCTACCTTCTGCTGGTTGTTATTATAATGTATTGGAGTAGTTTGACTCGATACTTTTGAAGATGTAAATAGAACTCTTTTGGCATCAGATATATTGTGAATAGTACGCTTGTAGGGTTATCTAGTTTTATTGTTTTGAAATTTTGAGTCCTGGCGCGAGTTAGGCAGGTGTCCCGCCGATGCCCTAGGGGTCGCCCTTGGGAGAAGCGGGGGCGTCACAATTTGGGTTAAGTTGTTTTCATGAAAGTTGTAGCCCCTTGTCTTAACTTAGAAATGATATAAATTTTACCCCAATCTGATAAGTGTAGATTCGGTTGTGACCAATACGCTACGAGACGTCAAACCTGTCATTTTGTTCTATGCCTAAAACATTATTTCTGGTCATTTTGCTAGCATTGTTTTGTGTGTGACAGCCCCACCTCTCCCTAGGGTAAATCCTACGGTATCAGCGGACTGCCTGCCCAACTCTCACCAAGACTCAGTCGTTCAAAGTACTAATATCATCAATGAAATGAATGTAACATTTGACAATGCAGGGGATTGAAACCCTAACTCAAACATAATCACTAATCTAACAATTCAACTTAGTACATATATCATCGCATGCCAACTTACCACGCTTCACTGAAAATTACATAATATAAATCATCCTTAAGAATTTAAGCTTACAAGTTTGCTTAGACGAAAGTTACAACCTCAAAACGCAAGAACGGCAAAATAAAGCTAAGAAAGCCCTCGATCAAATCCCTTCCCGATCTGTTAAGGAAAACAAAGGGAATGGGGTGAGCTAAAGCCCAGTGAGGTTCCAGGTAAAACAAGTAAACACATAGCCACATAAAATCACAAAATAGCCAACTAAACACCGTACAATAAAATAACAGTTTAATCACAGTTCAATTCAAGGATACGGGTGGTTTTCAAAAGCCAATGGTCCACTTGAGCTTGATCATAATTGCCTCCTGTTGACACTCCGTAAACACTTGTAACAGTATATAGGTCCGTAGAATACCACTTTCACCAGTCTCCGTCCACCAAACAACCCCCCACCGGGCCCGTACTCCATAAACAGTAGTTTGGTAATACTCGAGTATACCAGGAATCCGAGTTTCCAATGCTCAAGGATTCCAATGAAACAATATCAAGCCGAGGATTTTATCACTGGTGGTGCTGGACAACACAACAAGCAAGCACAACGGCTATGCTTCACCAGGGACCTCCAAGCAAGATTCAATTTCCAGTGTACAGTAAATAGTCCTCAAGGTTTATCGGCCTTCTCGACCAAGCCCTTGCTAGCTCGATACAACCAACTCACCTATGAGGTTGGGTACCCAAACAGTAACAGTAGTTGGTGGAATGTCATCCACGCAACTTAAGCACAGTCATGTATAGCAATATCTCATTTCATGTTAATTCATTTAGTAAGTAGAGCCTCAGTGAAAAGAAAAAAAAAACAAGGAAGGTCGAGTGCGATAAAGTACACACTTGCCTCATTTTTAATTAAAACAGTGTTTGGCTCAAACAATAACAATTCAATACTTTCAAGTACACAAATATTTCACATAACAAGTAGCAGGTAATGGAACACTCACCTGTCAAGTAAAAGTAATAATCGACGTCAAACGTCTCAGTTACGATCACCGTCGTTGCCCAAACCTAGGTTAACGAGTGAAAACATTAATAATTGGATTCGTTCCCTACTAAAGTATAGGTTCATTAAGAGGCCAAGTGAGTAGCTTAAGCCACTTAATCCGGCATGCAAATAGGGTCTAAACCACGGTGAAAGTTCATGGAAAACAAGTCTAGTATGTACATGAAAGTTTGGCAAAAGAAAAGTTTCACTAAAGCGCAAAGGCTTCATTACGGGTTAAACTGTCTCGCCCGGCCAGCCTCGGGAAAACGGTCATTGCTCATTGTGGGAAAGTTGGAATTAGGTTCCGTCAGTGGCATTGGAAACTAGGTTCATAAGGCTAAATTTGTCTGGAAGAAATCATTTCCAAAATCCCAACATAAGTGGCTCAAAATTAAGAAACCAAATGAACTTTCTGGACTGTCTCGGATGAACAGTACCGCCCGGACAGCCAACTTTCCAGACTCACCACGGATCGCTCGGGATGAAACAGAAAATGATCTTTGTACCGTTTTAAAGCTCTAAGAGTCTAATTTCAATTTCCACAAATGGCACTCAATTCCGATCAGTGAGTAACACGTTATGACCTTAACAAGATTTCTGGACAGAAAATTTCTGGACCTAGTCCAGTTTTCCTCCTTTGTTTATAACTCAAAATTTATTCAACAAAATTGGCTAATTTTTTGTAGACAACCTCCACACACATAACCCAACATATAAAATTCACATTTGTAGCCAAAATGTGCATGAAAATATCAAGGAAAAACCGGGCAACAAGCTTAAAAAGTTGCGGTCAGCACACTTTAAAAATTTCTAACTTCTACTCTTCTTGTTATTTTCATTCCTTGCACATAACAAGTATTAGATCCAACTAAATAGGGGTTTAAAACATATCAATACTTCATAAACACACATGAATAAGGGTTAGACATTTCATCAAACACTTGGTATGCATATTAGTAAACCTAACATTACTTGATTAACTCAAGAAACTAACCCCAAATTCAACCATAACAAGTTGTTTTTCACCATTTCAACCTCAAGTAGATGATATAACATCATAAACCCAAATTTTAAAGATTACATACCATACTTACAAGTTGCTTTGGTCCCCAAACAAACCACCACATTAGAAGCTTTAGGCTTGAAACAACCTCAAAGATTGAAGGAAATTTTCTCACAAACTCTAGATCTTTCTTCTTTGGATTTTTGTTCTTGGTTTTTTTTTTCTAGGGTTCAAGGTAAGTATATGGAGCTCTCTCTCTTCCCCCTTTTTGTGCTAAGAAATTCGGCCAACAAGGGTTAAAAAGGAACCAAGTTTAGTCTTTAAATTGTTTTCTAATTCCTTAGTCAAACAAACCCATGGCTAGGGTTTTGCCACATGGCTCCATTAGTAACCTAAACTTTCTTAATCTTTGACTAATGGTTCTCTTAACTTTCCAAATGTACCAATAATTGTTTAACAACTCTAATCTCACACAAAAATCTCTACTAAAGAAAAGAACACTTGGTCAATTTCAAGTGGTGCATTAATAAATATTTTTCTTCAATTACAATGAAATGGAATGTTATACATGGAAATTACTATAGCATATAGAAAATATATTGTAAGGGCATGGAATAAGTAATTTAAATCCTAGGGTAAGGCACTTGGTACAATGTAAGTGGTGGAAAAAGAAACTAACTCAACAAAATTGTTTTAGCTAAAAGTAAGGATATGAAATGTAATGCATGGAAATTGTTTTAATACATGTAGAATGCTATGCAAGGGTATATTATAAGTGGTGAAATAGTTACAACTAACTCAAGATAAACGTTTTAATTTCTTAGTGTATACGATAACACATAGGGGATACAATGCTAGGGCTTATAATCCGTGGTTTCATTCTTAGAGGAAAGCATGTAGTTTAGAAAAATTGACTTTTAAAGTGAGGGTTCTCTCACTCTCTCCCCCTTTAAGAATTTCGCCCTCGAAATTCTTTTCTTGCTCTGGATATTTTGCACGAATGTCCTTTTGAACTTTTCTTTCTTTTTTTTTTCGAGTTCTGTAGTCACACACTATAGTAAAATACTAGCAAGACAAAGCCAAAGTATATGAAGAAAGGGAGGTTCCAAAACGTTATTTAGCACATGCATCAATTTACAAGTTTTACACTCATATAATTTATCAGAATATAGTACTTGCTTGTTCCAATCGAGGAGTAATTCTCATGTACTTGCTAATCACTGTTGCAAAAGTCATTTAGAGCAGAAAAGACAATCAAAATACAAAGTTATAAATTGTTTGACCTGAAATGATTTGAAGAACTCATTTTCCTTTCATCTAAGCCTCAATTCCACTCATAAACCCATCTCAAAGTAATTTACCAACTCCAATCCTAGAGTTGGAAATAAAAGTAGGACCGGTTCTAGGAAAACAGAATTTTTTTTTCAGTGTTGCATGATACCATTTGAAAAATCATATCTCAAGCTTCTTAAGTCCACAATTTATAAACTTTATACGATCGAAAAATAGATCCAATCCACAAGTCAGTCAAATTCCCACCTAAATTTTGGGTTCCACCCAGTGAAAGACAGAACATGTATGCGATTTTGTCAATTTTGCAAAAATCACAGATATTCATGGAAATTGAGAACAATGTTGGACTTTTCATAGCTGATAGTACTCTAAATCTAGTTGCAAAAATAACAAACAAAGCTCAATTCTCTTTTTTTTTCCATCAAGATATAACAGGTTTCCTAAAACTGCCCAAGATTTTCTGCGGACAATTTTCAGCGGTACATCCTTTGTTTTTACTACTTTTGCAGCTAATTCAAGGCTTCATTCTTTCCATAAAACAACTTTAAATCAAGCATATGCATACCAAGCCAACATCTCGCAACATCAAGCATATAACCGTTTCTACTCAAGTTTAGCAAAATGAAACCCGAAGCTGAAATTCTTAATCACAAGCTAGAATTTTCTTTAGGCAAGTCATACCAAAGCTATCAGACCATGGTCAATACTTAAGCATGACGTGTGGTAGAAAATTCACCATAAAACTATAAATTACCACAACACTACTTCAACCCATGAAATTTTCCATAAAGCTGCCAAAAGTACTACCTTAATCCACTAGTTTACCTATATTGGTAGTAGAGGAAAATTGCTAGCCAAAGTTACCTTGTAACCTCAAGAAAGATGGAAATCCAGGGCTTTTTCCTCAAAAATCGCTCCACCAATACCTTGAAATCTTTCTTAGTTAACATTTCCATGGAGTAACTTCAGATTCAAGTACAAAATTGAGGTTGGAGTTGGAGGTCTCTCTTTGGTTTCTCTTCTCTCTTGGTTCGGCCAAGTAAGAGGGAAGATAAAGACAATTCAGTCAAATTGTTGATTTAGTCAAGGTGAAAAATGTGACACAAACCTTAATCTTGATAAAAGAAGAGTTACAACATGGTTACTATTCTTACTGGCTCTTTAACCCATGCACTGTATATTAAATCATTTCTTCCCTTCGAGCGACAAACGATAAATTTTTAACTCAAAGACCAAAGTAAGGCAAAACCTCATTAATGGCTATTCAACTAGGCAAATGTACTGATGCAACTTATTATGTACCTCTTCTGGAACCCCTTCATATTTCCTTTCAATTATATGTCCTGATACGGTAGTTCAATGTTCTCTAGGTATTTTGGTTCCCATCATCTTTCCCAGTACTCAGTTCATCTCTTTTGGAACTCTACTTCTTTTTGAATAGTCTCTATTTTCTCATGCAGATCAATCACCTTTGTCATCTCACCGATTCACTTATCGATATAGTAGCTTGCCAGGCAACTCTAATTATGATTGGCTTCATAGAAGGTCTAGTCATATAACTCTTAAGTTCATTCATTTCCAATCCGACCACGAGGAATTAAACTTAGCTATTCCCAATTGAGATAGACGAGAAAGCAAAACACAAGTGGGGCAATACTTCAAGATACTATGCCACTTATTTCTATTATGGTGTCTTAACACAAAATGTACCATTGCCACTTATGTACATAGTGAAACCCTAAAGCATATTTTGTATATCAAAAGTTCCACACCTTATCTCAAGCTTTTGCGTACAGGTATAGAACCCAATTCTTTTCTCCAATCCCCATACAAAATTCCGAAACGCTTGATCTCAACACTATAATAATCAAAACAGATCCATACTTTGACATTAGTGGATAGGTGTCAAGGAAGTATAGGAAAGAATGTCACAAGAGGAGTAGAAATATCAATGTAGTTGTAATCAAACCGCCTCACATTCGAAATAAACACTTATCATGTCTTCACAGTCATGGGTGAAGGAAATAGGTTTTCAGTGCAAATTTCTTGACGTACAGTACAATCTAGCCACCGTCTATAGAAACCCTGTCAGACTATTTCGAGATTAGTCCATGATAGTTTCGGAGATTCCTTCCCTCATTCAGTCCAATAACTAGGTCAAATATTAGGATCTTTCGTGCTTTGACTTTTGCCACCAAAACTTATCTCAACTGCAATCAAGATACAAACCCTTATTCTAGGGCTCTTCACTTTTTGGTACTCAAGTACAAGAATCCACAATAAAATAATTCACAACTCGAGCTAGCCAATCTCAAGAGTAAATCACACATATTAGAGATTCCTGCCCGACGTACATATCTACCTTCCCCAAGTATCATGATAAAGAGTTTACGCTTATAACAGTCATGAGTCATAACTTACGCCCAAGAAGAGCACCTAGTTCTTTCCACTGACTCACATAATCGGAACAATAACACCACTTGGCCACAAGCTCACTTCGCGCAGAGACCCCGCGAAGCAACAAAAATATCTTCCATTCTTTCAACCCAGTTCTCGGCAATTTCGGGATCTAGTTCTCCAAGAGATTGAGGAGGTGCGAACTTTTGGAACCGTTTCGGGGCTCTATCTTCACTTACTTCAAGGTTCCTTTACTAGTTACCCGGTGTTTGACCTTGTTGGTCAACCAAACGGGCCAGTAAACAGTAGATCAGTCATACGATTGATAGCTGTAACTATCTGGTCTCCTTCTCCACATTCGAGTCCTTGGTTCTAATTGACTACAGACCTTTATTCCTCCTCTTAGTCCTAGACCTACCTAGATCCACACCCCTGGCCCCAACCATATCACCGTCTAGTCTCCATTGTTACTCACCAGTCTAGGGCCCAAGTATCATAACAACGGGTAAGTACATGTTGGTACATGACAGATATTTATTCATTTTCAAAAGTCAAATAAATGAAATCGGAGTCACAATAGACGAGTGAAAATACAAAGCAATTAAAGGTCAATGTCAGAATAAAATCAAAGTCAATAGTCAACAGTCAAAATCCAAGGTAAAAAATCCAAGTCAATAGTCAAAGCATTGTACATAAGGGCTATTAACAGTCATTTATAACATAACAGGACCAAAAGTAGCAAGTACAAGCTTCAAGAGTACAGATATAGTCGTACAGTCATATCAAACAAAACCTAGCACAAGTGGTCAAAAGAAAACTGTACAACCTCCCCTATCCTGCCTATGTACAATAGTCAAAATCATCCAAAAATGTAGCCTAGGAGTAGAAGTTTAGTCCACCGTGGGACTAATGGATCCACCAGACTGGGCGGGTTCATCTCCAACCTCGCTTCCTACATGAGAAGCTTCATCGCTCTCTTCCCCAAGTAAGTCACCACATATGTTAAGGATCGATTCAGCTCTAACCCTCACTTTCCTAGCCCTTTTAACCATGCACTCTTGAGCTTCTCAAAGCTGCGCGCTCAGATCATCAACCTTTTCTCGGCCCTTGACCACATCGTATTCAAGTTCCTTAGTCCATTCAGCTTGCATTTCAATAGTTTTCTTCAGGTACTTCGCTTCAAATCCAAGCCTAGTATTGTCCCTTGCCAGGACTTTCCGCTCTTTCACTATGGCCAGAACTATTTCATTAGGATACGTGTAACTATGCCGACACTCGCAATGCCCATAGCGGTCACATGGGCTCCAATAAGCTCTAGCTCCTCCGGGCCGGGTCTGGTATCTAATCATCGGTAAGTCCTCATAGGGCATCTCGCCAACCGATCTATCGCTAGGGCCACACGATCCGGCCATCCTACACAAAGTGTAGATAAACATAAGCACTCTTAAGGGGAAATAATCACATATAATTCTCAAATCGAAAATACCTAACTCATCCAGGCCAATTCAACCCTAGGCTGTAATTTTTATCCCTTTCATTGGTCACTTAACTTTGAAACCAATCCAACAATCCAGCATCCCAAACGTTTAAGTCTAGGATATACTATAAGGATCTGAAACCTAGACTCTGATACCAACTGTGACAGCCCCACATCTTCACTAGTTTAGTTAGGTTTGATTGTAATAGTCGGACAGTTAGGATGTTTGTTTTTGTTTTGGTGGTTTGTATAAGGACCCTCCTTAGGGTCTACCTTCTGCTGGTTGTTATTATAATGTATTGGAGTAGTTTGACTCGATACTTTTGAAGATGTAAATAGAACTCTTTTGGCATCAGATATATTGTGAATAGTACGCTTGTAGGGTTATCTAGTTTTATTGTTTTGAAATTTTGAGTCCTGGCGCGAGTTAGGCAGGCGTCCCGCCGATGCCCTAGGGTTCGCCCTTGGGAGAAGCGGGGGCGTCACAATCTGGGTTAAGTTGTTTTCATGAAAGTTGTAGCCCCTTGTCTTAACTTAGAAATGATATAAATTTTACCCCAATCTGATAAGTGTAGATTCGGTTGTGACCAATACGCTACGAGACGTCAAACCTGTCATTTTGTTCTATGCCTAAAACAATATTTTTGGTCATTTTGCTAGCATTGTTTTGTGTGTGACAGCCCCACCTCTCCCTAGGGTAAATCCTACGGTATCAGCGGACTGCCTGCCCAGCCCTCGCCAGGACTCAGTTGTTCAAAGTACGAATATCATCAATGAAACGAATGTAACATTTGACAATGCAGGGGATTGAAACCCTAACTCAAACATAATCACTAATCCAACAATTCAGCTTAGTACATATATCATCGCATGCCAACTTACCACGCTTCACTCAAAATTACATAATATAAATCATCCTTAAGAATTTAAGCTTACAAGTCTGCTTAGACGAAAGTTACAACCTCAAAACGCAAGAACGGCAAAATAAAGCTAAGAAAGCCCTCAATCAAATCCCTTCCCGATCTGTTAAGGAAAACAAAGGGAATGGGGTGAGCTAAAGCCCAGTGAGGTTCCAGGTAAAACAAGTAAACACATAGCCACATAAAATCACAAAATAGCCAACTAAACACCGTACAATAAAATTGTAGACACCAAATTTTTAGTGTTAGTTTTGTATTGATTTCTTGTATTTTCTTTAGTTTTTTATTTATTGTATTTTATGTTATTATTTTATTTTTGAGCAATTTTAGCGTAGGAATTTACTGAAAAGAAAAAGAAAAATCCTTCACAAAAATGTATTTTATTCCTTTTCAAATTCAAGTTATTGTTTATCGATTGAAAAAAAAAAGAAAAGAGAAAATCATCAATCGGAAAAAGGAAATTAATTAGCATTTTATGCCTAGTTTTGCTCATTTTTATTTATTTTTATTTCAGTGGTTATTTTTCTTTATTACTTAACTCTTAAAAAAAACCAGCAACCACAAATGTTG
This sequence comes from Coffea arabica, assembly GCF_036785885.1. NCBI lineage: Eukaryota > Viridiplantae > Streptophyta > Magnoliopsida > Gentianales > Rubiaceae > Coffea > Coffea arabica. Next base: position 41,587,234 of record NC_092316.1, on the reverse strand, counting down.
CAGTGAAAGGGAATCATAAAGGAGAAAGCTATAAAGCTTAGTGATCCTATTCTGGGGCTCATTTCTACATGTTTAGATGTTAAATTCCAGTGGTCTTACTATCTAGATTAGAGCTTTGATGTTTAGTGGAGAAAATTTGATCAAAACGTGCGTTTGAATCTGAAGTTTGGGTGCGAAAATGAAATGGCAACAGGTTTGAATTGCAGCGAGCATCTTTGTGGATTGCATGATGTTGCCTTGAAAATCCTTGTACAGATGTCTAGTATCTTGGTTGCTTTATGGTCCGGGTTTAAGCATGTTTTATTGAATATTCTGGTTTGATGTTTTGGGCAAAAGGTTTCATCAGTTGCCGAAGCCTTCAGTTACAGCAGTCTTCTTCCATCTTGCATGAAAGCTTCATAAGTATTTGCATAATTTCTTTCTATGTTTTGCTTGTTGGATGTGGAATTTGTTTGTTTTGCTGCTTAGTACAAAGTTTGGATAGGTGAAATGTTTTTAGTCAAAGCTGCTTAGATTTTGCTTATGAAATGGAAATGCAGCCGGCAGTTTTTTTTTTGTTTCAGAAAACGTTAGTTGCAGAATTTCTCTTCTACGTGAGCTTGCATGCAGACAAAACACAATTGCCTTTTGACCCCTTGATTTGTGTTTAATGTCACTATGGCCCAATCATGTTCTAATTTCTTGCAATTAGGTTCTAGAGTAATTGCGTTTTGAACCATTACTTGATCTTTTATTATTCTTGGACCTTTGAAGTTTCCAAAATGTTTTAATTGGGCTTGAATGATTGGTTAATGTTTGCAATTGGGTCCTTGGTAGTTTTCTATTTTTAGAAATTTGATTCATAGTTTACTTTTCTTGGGAATTATGAATTATTTGGTTTCATTTAAGTCGCAATTAGGGAAGAATTTGGTGGTTTGTTAGTACCCCTTTTGAAGTTTCTAAGGTATTCTGAGTTTCCTTTTTGCCTTTTATTCTACTTATCTTTAAAGTGGTGCATTAATCCCTTACTTTGATGGTTTTAGCTCAAGTTATCTCTTTGTTTGGTGACTCTAGCCCGAGTTAAGTCTTGTTCACTTTACTAACATCACAAACGGGGAGGTATAACTTCTTTTATCCCTTTTTTGTCTCTCCTCTATGTGATCTAACGTGCTAAGTAAGAATTACATGTCTACTTTGCTTTCCTTGCCTTTCCTTAATTCCTTTCATTTATTTCTTTTGCTTTTGCTTTTATTAAGTTATTCTTTTATGGGTATGTGTACACCTCTTGGCTTATAATAGACAGGGCTTGGAGAGCATTTTTATTTTTCCTCTTCCCCATTTGTTTTAGCTAGCAAATGTAATAGGTTCATTAGCTTGGTTGCTTGCTGTTGTTGTTACGTGTTAATTTGCTTTATTAGGCTCTTGCATTTAGTCGAGCATGCTAAGTGTTATGTGCTACGTGTTTATAGGTGACTTGCATGTCTACTTGCTTTCTATAATCGTGGATGAATATGGTGGATGAATGCGTATACCATGGCTAGTCCAATGCTAGTCATGGTCCTCCCTTTTAAATCCTCACAAGTCCAACGCTTGTGAATAAAGCATTTAGTGAAGGGCTAGTCCAATGCTAGACCCAATAGGCCGTCCCCTCTCGCTAGTACATACTTGCATGTCTCACTACATTTCATGCATTTTTCTTAGTTTTCTAGCATTTGGCATGCCCCTCCCATCCTTTCCCCTTCATCTTAGGTTTTTGCATCCTTATGCTAGTTATAGGGTACATTTGCTTGAGAGTCCCCTTTCGGTAAGGGAAACGAGCGAGTGTGGCTACAAAATAGCCTTAGCACGCTAGTCCTTCCTTCTAATCAAAGGGAAAATTAAAGTCGTGAAATTAGGAGTCATTCCCGTACCCGACTTGATGCATTCCTCTAGGTTCATACATTTTTATTTCTATCATATCACCTCTTCACTTTTTTATCCACATTTTCTCACTAATATTTTTCGCAATCCACATGCCATGTTTGCACATTCTTTTTCTTTTATTTATTTTCTACCTCACAAATTGCACCCAAATTGCACTTATATGCACTTACTACCATTATACCATATTTTCATCCACTTGCACACAAACACATTTATTTTCCCTATTGGCACACATGCACTTTTCTTACATTTGCACACTTGCACTTACATTTGTTTTTATTTTACTCGTACTTTTCTTACATTTGCACACTTACACTCATACTTGAGTCTTCATTTGCGTTATTCATGACTTCTATGAGGGCTTTCCTTACTGGCCATCACAATTCATGTGGTTGGGACCAAAAAGCCTCATAAGAAAGATTTTTAGATTTAGGATTGCATTTGTTTTCATATCCATTAGTCATATCCAACATGCAACACATACTTTGGGTAGAAAAATTAGAAAAAGAAGGGCTAAGTCACGCAACTAGCTTTGGCTAGGGTAAGGGAGTGCCTTAGGCTTTGCCTTTGCCTTCTCCCTTATCAAATGTGACCCCCGATCCCTTTTCTTTGGTTATGTAGACCTAAAAATTCTTTAAAGGGTTTGTTCACCTTTCTTTTCCAAAAAATCACTTTTTGGGTGACTTGGTACACCCTAACTCTATACCAAGTGGCGACTCCTTTTCTATCTAAAACCCTTTGTGTGGCCAAACCATCGCATTTCACAATCCCGCAGCCTTTTATTTTCACTTTCACACACGTTCACATACTTATCCTACACACTACTCACACATCCCTCAAAAAGTGGGGCGCGACAGATTGGCGACTCCACTGGGGACTTCCTAAGTGGGTCCAAGCATTTGATTTAGCTATTCTTTTCCGTTTTCTACCCTTGTTATGCGTAGCATTTGGATATTGGGGTTGCATTTTCCATTTTAGGACCTTTTGCCTCGCGCGCGTATCAAACTACTCTCTCACTCACGTATGTATGATTGGTTGCTTGGATGTATGTTTTATTTGTGATCTCGCGCTTTGCATTGCATTTGGGTGGGGGGATATTACCCTAGAGCCTCGCATTGGTTCTCGATCCCTCCCCTCCAAACGAGCACTAGCATACGTGCATACGCTTTATTATTTATCCCTCCTTTATTTTTCTTTTAGTGGCTTGTCACGCCACTCCACCCTATTAGGATTAGGCGACCCACTTGGATGTGTGATCACGACACGATGTGTGTGTAGCATGATCCGATGGGTCACTCAATCTTCCGCTTTAAGCTTTGGGTTGATAGCCTTTAGCTTTTAGTCGAAGGTTGAGGATTTTTGATAGATTCACTCAAACACGTAGCCGTGACACGATGTGTGCGTAGCGGTGTTTGGGGAATCGCTCGAGCCACCGACAAAGAACCTTGGGATTGATGACCCTTAGTTTCCAAGTCTGAAGGCTCGAGGACCTATGACCTATCGAGTCTAGATGCATTAGCGAACCAATACCTCATGTATCCATATTAGAATTACCTAGGGTAGAGTCTGCCTTACCCTATTAGGAACACCATTCACGAGGGGAGGGGTCCTACCTCTCTTTCCTTATTCTTTGTTGCTTTTTATATCATCTAATTGTCCAACGTGTTATGTGATTATGTGTTGAACTAACGTTTCCTTGTTTCTTATCTTTTGCATTCACAAACGTTAGGAAATAAGAGGTCTGGCATGATCCTCTTTTAGGACCTACCCTTATAAATAGGCTATTGCACGTTTAGAAATTTCGCTATATTTCATTCGTAAATTAATAATGCCATACCATTTTAGGCCTACCCTGGCAAATAAAGGGTTCCTTAGGTCACGTTTCATTTCGAGTTGCATATTTTACCGCTTTAATAAACTGGCATCATGCAAAAACCCTAGAAAGGGAATGCCATTTAGGGGATCCCGTGTTAGGAATAAACCACCTCGTGTCTCGGATACTTAATCCAAGGAGACTTGCACGTTTATATTTTGTACCATCCGAAGGGGTAGTGCACAAGGTAAGGTAGGATCCGATCATTTTCACAAAGTGATTTTTGGAATATGAGCGTCTAATAATCACCTTTTGGCCATTTTATCAAAATTGGTAAAAATCCCTTGCGTAAAGGACATTAATTCGAAGAAATTCACAAATAATTCCTCACTATTGAGATGATGAATGAATTGAGGCCAAAATATGATTTTAGAAGGCTCATAAACTAATGCATCACAATGAATTTTTGAAAATTACCAATGGGTGGACAATTCAACCCATTTTTGAATAAACCATAAATTTTATTCAATGCATTTGACCACTTTACCCTTTTTAGGGTGATCTTGTCAATTTTGAATAAATCATCCGATACATTTGACCAGTTTACCTATTTTTAGGGCAATTCGGTCGATTTTGAATAAATCCTCATTTCACTCGATCTGTTTGATCAATTGATTTCATTCAATTCATTTGATTAGTTTAATTCATTTTTAGGGTTATCCATTCAATTTTCAATCAATAATCAAATTTTATTCAATGAATTTGACCATTTTACCCTTTTTGGCACATCATGCGTCGACCAAAGCAAGCAATCCATTCGGACTTTGTCCTCATTTTTTAAGACAAATGTCTCTTCTCACTCCAATTGGCCAAGTTTTCAAATTATTTTTTTTTCACTCAATCAGTTGATTGGATTCATCAGGTATGGTATGGTGCCTACCCTAGAGGATTGCATTTTCATGCTAGGCCTACCCTTGGCATAAAAGGGCTCCCCCATAGGATATGCATACCGATTTTGTAGTTTTACCTACTAACTCGGGGTATTTTTCTTTTGTTTCCCCCCCTGCATTCATAAAAATGTTTTAATAAGGTGAAAATATTTTTCTATATCTGCTAAAATTTGAGAACTACAAGTATTATCTGATTCTTGGGCAGACCCTACAATGAAAACATGGAAGATCCATCTGAAGGCTCTAGGCTAAAGTCTGAGAGATTTTGTAATTATTTTTCAAAGGAAAATTCTGTTTATTTGATTTTGTTAATATCTTTTTGGCCCAAAAGAAATTGTATTATGTGGAGCTCTTTAGAAGTTTTTTTTTCTTTCTCTTCATTTGTATTATAATTGAACGAGAAATTTTGTTCTAAACTTTTTCAGTAATAAAGCTTTAGACAATTATTGTTTTGTATATAATCATGTACATTTCATTCTTTCTTTTGCTCATTCGAGATTTCATGATGAATTTTAAGAAATAAGACCAAGTTGAGATTTCCTCAACCTCCTGCCTGAAAATTCACAAGATTAGTGATCCAAACTGTACAATAAGAGTGTCCAGAATTAAAAAAAAAAAAGCCACTCAAACTGATCGGTCACTCAAAAGGCCCCATGAGATATCTTTTCTCCTTTACTTAATCCCAAAATAAAATCAGTCACATTGATTGATAAATTGCAAATTGGAGCGAATTTTTGCTTGAAAATGCTCACTGGTCTAACCGATTCAATCCACATCTCAGTGAAAAAAAAATGTACATTATTCTTGTTTGTTTTGAAAATTTGGGATGATATTTCGAGCGTTCGTTTCTCTACCTATACAGATTTTATCATTTTGCTCGCCCATTTGAGCCTTTAAAAGAATAATTTCGTTTCAAATAAGAGCCCTAATGATCACTACCCTATATTGGAAAATTTTCAAATATCAAAAAGGGGAATGGATTTTCAATGACCATTTCGTTACTTTGGTTGTCATGAGGCGTAAGAATGATATTTTGGCCATCGTTTCTACAACCTAAACACTGATCATCCCTTGCATCCTCATTTGAGCTAAAATTGGTGGTTCTTTTCAAAGCACTTACGATCGTACCCCGCATTAGGGAGGGAGATTGCAGAATTTTCCAAAAAGGGGAAAAGCAAAAATGCTAGAATAAGGAGGGAACCGCAAATTGGGGAAATTTGATTCCACTTGGGTTCCAATTTTTGAAAAAAAAGAAGAAAAGGAAGAGATTTATCCGCACGGACCGCCTATATTTCACAGATATGGATGAACAAAGGTCTTCCTCAGTCAGTTAATTCAGATACATGCCAGAAATTTCCCATTAATGAAAGTTTCCTTTCAGAGTTATTGTAAGGAACAGAATAAAAGTCAGGCCCTCTTCTTTTCCGATCAAGCATTCTATCCCTAGTTATCCCTTTTGAGCCTTCAGAATAAAATACTTCATTTGGCAACCCCTGAGAATCGCAAACCCCACACTGGGGCAAGTTTGAGTTGAAAAGGAAAATTTCAAGAAGTGAAAAAGTGAAAAACCACAAAATCAAAAGAGAAAAGAAGAAAAGAAAACCTCAGTTCACAAATAAATTGGGGCAAATTTTGAAAATTTCAAAGAATAGCAGAAGGCCGAAAAATCAAAAGAAGAAAGAAAATGAAAGAGAAAAAGCCTCAATTGAGCATAACCTCTGCGGCAAGTCTTGATTTAACCCTAAAATAGGGTTGGCACAACAATGCGATCTCAGATTACTTAAACCACTCTTGAAATCTGTCTTCAAGCCTTAACTTTTCTAAACACCCCACCAGACCCCATTACAAAAGTCGAAAGTCCTGACTTCTGTTCTTTGCAATGGCCCTGTCAAGAAAATTTCTGATGCCGGAAAATTTTAGCTGTATTTTTGAATTGCTTGGGTATGGGGTTGACGCTACTCACCATGTGAAAACCCACCAAGTTGAGGGAAAGGAAAAAGAGGCAAAAAGCGAAGCGAGAAAAGCAAATGCAAGAAAATGCAGAAAAATTCGACGCTGAAGTCCCTGGTGAATGATGAGAAGAATACAAACAAATTCTGAGATTTTTGAGTTCAGAATATGGGCAATTTTGAAAAAATGCGATCTTCGGTGCAATGTCCTTGAAAGACTTATCCTTCAACCATCGTTTCAAGCCACATTACAAGCTAATAAAGTCCATCGTTGACTTATTCCTTCATGACAATCCAAAGTGAGGATTATGCTCGTAAGAAATCCATCAATCATTTGTGATCATGGGGGTATAACCAGTTTTCACAGGTTTAGCTATCGCTTCTACCCATTTTGTTGCAAGCCTATAAAGCTTATACGTTGACTAAGTTTTCTTAAGAAATAAGGGTGACAAACTCTTTGCTTTCACTAAGATGTGGTATTGAAGGGATTACATACAATTTGGGCACAAAAATAAGACAAATCCTGACCTCTCATTTTCTTTAGCCACCTCAAAATCAGAAATAAAGTCACTTGATTGGTCCTGAAGATGAGCCAACTGGAAATGGTGACCCATTACCCAAAACACAGATGCTAAAAGTGAGGAATAAATCTTCTGTAATTTGGTATTATTTCAAGAAATTCATCATGAAATTTTCTTTTAGGAAACATAGTTCTTATAGTGTTCAAATAAATGGAAAGTCATCCAAACAAATTTTTGCAATTAAATGGCTCATGCTGGGGCAAATTTTTGTTATGAGAATTTGTGAGAATAAGCCCACACAGGGGCAAATATTTTTGTAGTCCAATTGAGGATTTCGTTTAAGAATCAAAATAATGCATTTTTCAAATCAATCACGCTGTTTCTTTTCACAAAAATTTGAGTGCATGTCATATTTTGGTAAGCCCCCTGTGCAGGTATTCATGGCTGAAATCGATAAAGAAGCAGTTGGTGTTGTGGAAAGCCGATACCGAAAGGAGAAGAAAGAAGGAAAAAGAAAAAGGGTCCTACATTGGGGCAAATTATTTTTGAAAAATTCTCTCGAAAAAATCAAATTCAATTTCTTGTTTCTTGAAAAATCAAAATTAACTCTTGTTGGCGATGTCTCAGCGTCTACCGCGCAACCTTCTATCCTCCATTTTTGACAACCACTCTCCTTTTCTCGCCCAAATTAATGTCAGAAAAGCTCCCCAGTGGACAAAGACAAATCAACAGTATTGTAGACACCAAATTTTTGGTGTAATTTCATTTACTGTTTATTTTTAGTTTTTTTATTTATCGTGTTAGTTTTATTCGATTGTTAGTTTTTAGTTTTTAGTTTTATTTTTATTTTTATTTTTAAGTTTTAGCATAGAATTTCTTGAAAAAAGAGAAAAAAAATCATAAAAAAAAGGAAAAAGAAAAATAGCAATTTTGTTTTATTTGGCTTTATTTATCTATTTTTAGTCATTTCTACTTTATTTATCTTTTATTTTATTTTCGTTTGGTTCATTTAAAAAAAAAAAAAAAAGGTCTTGCGGCGTGCAAGCTGCGTTTTGGTCGCAGCTTGCAAGGGAACTTCAAGGCAGCCCTTGGCTGCAAATAGGAGAAAAGGACTGAAGGGTTTAGGGTTATGATGCCCATATAAATAGAAAAGAAGAGGGAGCCGCAAGGTAGGGTTGAAGAGGGGAGTTTTTTTTGGAGAAGGGGGAGGATAGAAAGTGACGGCTGGGGCTAAGAGAAAAACGGAGAAACCAGAAAGAGAGCGGCTAAGAGAGAAAAGAGGAAGGAGTGGTGGCGGTTGCAAAAATCTGAAAAACGGTAAAAGGAAGAAACAGAAGAGAGGACTTGGAACAAGGGCTGAGAGGTCTTTAACGAAAAGAAAGAACGAGGGAGCCAGGATAGGCGGAGGGAAAGAAAGAGCGAAAGAGAGAGACCAGAGAAGGGAGAGCGACGGCGGAGGAGAATCTGGGAGAGGCGAAGGAGCTAGGCTAGTGAGGGCTGGATAGAAATCAGAGGAGAATGATGGCAGGGCTGAGGAAGAAAACAAGGAAGTGAGAGAGATAGTCAGAGGAAAAAGAACGGAAAAGAAAGAGCTTCGCACAAGGGAACTGCTGGAAGCTTCAACGGAGATCAGAATAGCATAAGGAAAATCCGCAAGCAAGGAAGGAACGAAAGTGCTACCACCACTAACAAGAATTAGCCGCCGTTACTCTCAACTGTAAGGCTCCCTTTCGCCCTTTCTATCCATGATTTTTTTAGCAAATTGATGTGAAATATGGTTATTGGCTTGCCTGTCTCCTGTCTCTGATGATCGTGTCTTCCTAAGGTTACTATCCTTGACGAAGGGGTCGGTTAGGTTGTACATTTTTGGGTTAGGCTGTATATGATTTGGTTTCATGACCTTCATCAGGTTTTGATTCTTAACATTTTCCTGGTTGCTGTTTCTTTTACGTCTTGCAATGTGATGATGGGTTTTAGTAGTAGAAGGGATGGGTGAACTGTAAGTCCCAAAGACAACCAAGAGGGGGGGTGAATTGGGTTGATTAAAATCCTAACCAAATTTATGCACTTTTTCTTTAATAAAAATTTACCTTCTTTTCTAGTAATGATTAACCAAGTAGATTAGAAGACAGGAGCAATATTGATCAGAAAAATAAGTATAGAAAAGCAATGAGAATTTTATTAAACAGAAAAGTAAAATAGGGAATCAAACCAGGTGTCAACCAAGCTATCCTCAAACTTGAAGACCAAACACTAGGAAGAGCAACTTCTCTTTGATGAAAGAAGATCAACTAGATGTACAATGGAGGGAGCACTTCCTCCTCGCCCTAAGCCTCACTTAGTCAAGCTAAGAAGTTTTACAATCACTCAGAAAACCCTCAACAAAGCTACACTAAAAATCCTTTCAACCACAAAAGAAATGCTCAACAGAAATTCACACCACTTTAATACAAATCTGCTTTGGAGACTATTTTCTAACTAAAATATCTCTTGAGAACTTGTAAACAAAGTGTGCAAAAGTCTCTACTTCGTTCAGACCAGTTTAATTTTAAAGCGAACCAGAAATGGGTCTTCATCAATGCTTCCAACGGATAGAAGGCAGCTGAAGAGTCAACTAGCCGTTGGGGCTGTCGGACGTCCGACGATCGAATCATCGTCCGAACCAATCGTCCGATGATAGCCATGTTGAGGTTCGGACGTCCGATGAGTTTTTTGTCGTCCGACAGCACAGCGTCCGACCTTGGGCCGAGAGCTAGCAAGTTATCTTGGAATTTTTCGGACGTCCGATCTGGTTGATATGCGTCCGAGGTGTGCGTCCGATCCTTCCGGACGTCCGATGCTCCCATATGAGCGTCCGACAGAGCTTCCTTCCTGATGTTCTTCATCCTTTCGGACGTCCGACAGATTCCTTTCGGCCGTCCGACCTGATTGTCCTGTTTTTGCTTCACATTTTGGTTGTTTTGCTTTTGATTACATATTCGAACCTGATTCTTGGATAGACAAAAACACTTGTTTTCGAAGAAGGTTAGATAAACATTTCAAAGTGCCAAGAATGACACACAAGACACACTTAAAAGACAGTATCTTTGATCGGAACAAAACAATTACTAAATTCATTTATATTATTTCAATCTTGTTTGCCACATCCAAAGCATCGTAGACTGGAGTCAATCAGACATATGCTTTCCTTGTTCCATCAGGCCTGATCAAAGTGTTCACTTTCTTGGTCTGTATAAACGAACTTTTGTGATCATCAAAACCAAGAATAACATTCTCCCCCTTTTTGATGATGACAAAACAAAAGTTTGAAATGAAATTTGATGATTGCAATGAAAACTCCCCCTTTCAAAATAGACAAGAACTCCCCCTGCCTTAGTGAATCATAAAAAGTTTGAAAACCTCCCCCTCACTAGACTGCCCAACCGAGTTTAGACAATTATCCAAAAACATGACAATTAAGCAACTCACAACCAACATATCACCAATTCAATCCATCAGCAAAATCCAAATTTAATTAAACCATCAATCAATTCAACATATCCAACATCATCAAATCCTCATCAAATCCAACATATCAATCAATTAGTATATCATTTCCATTCTCCCCCTTTTTGTCATCACAAAGGGCAACCAATTACATCAACACATCAACACATCCACAAATACATTCATCAATGAAAACCAAAAAAAATTCATTATATTCACACAATTAGAATAGACAAACAAACATCCATCAAGACAGTACTTAAACATCCATCAAAACAGAACTTAAACATTCATCAAAAACATACCAAAAGAAACTTAAAATATCCATTACATTACATATTCATTGTTGAATACCACAAACACATAAACGAGACAGACAACATGCAAATGTCCTAAATGATGAACTAAGTGGATCCAGGTGTCCTCCGAGAGAGCTGATATTGGTCAAGATCCTCCTCTTCAGTCTCTTCATCATCTTCAGCAGCCTCTTCAACTGGTGCCTTGCCTTTATCTAATGTAGAGGTGCCATGAGGAGTCACAGGGGTTGAAGAACCAGGATCCGGAATTGATGAACTTGGATCAGTGGGGTGTGACTCTTTGTCATGGGAAACTTCCTCAACCACAGGTGGAGGAAAAAGAAGATTCTTTTTGTCAAGAAAGGCAGTTTGTTGCTTAGAAGACATGGTGAGCATTAGGCCATGTTCTAGAAGAAGAACATGCTGTTTGAGTTCATGAAGAAGCTCAATTACTTCATTACTTGAAGAGGAAGATGCTTTAGTGGCAGACTTCCTAGGGTGAATGGGAGTGAGTGAAATGGGTGAAGGATCATGTATAGTCTTAGACCTCTGTTCACTAGATGATGCCCCCTTATATGCCCACAGATTATCTTTAAAAACAAGATTTTTCCTTTCAAAATATGCTCTGGTAAAAGCATAAGAAGATGCTTCTTTGGGACAAACACCTAAAATTGGAACTTTGTAAAATTCAAAAATCTTTTGAAGAAACTTTCCATAGGATAGTTTTCTTCGAGAGTCAGTAGCATAGCGAAGTAAAAACTTGCACATGACAAAACCAAAATCAATCCGGATTTTTTCTCGAAAACAATAAAAGAGATACAACTCCATTTTGTTTGCATCAGTTCTGTGGCCATCAGTTGGCACAAGCAGGTTTGAAATGATAGAAAAGGTAATTAAATTCACAGGGGCCAGATCATTCAACTTAGCATCAGCAGGTAAGGAAAAACTTCTTTTGAAATAAGTTAACATTTTTGTCCCATCAAAATGATTTGCAGCAGTAGGGAGCTCTTCATAGGAAAAGAAATTAGCAACCTTATCTTTGCATAAACGTTCAATTGTAGTTTTTAAAATGGAATTCACAGTATCAGAATCAAAGATGAGGTCTACCCCATTTACCCTAGACATGATCTCAGTTTGGTCAGTTCATTTCCTAAGGTTGGCAAAAAATTGATGCAGCATATCAGGATAGTAGACATTGGGCATGGAAATGAGATGTGACCATTTCTGGAAAGCAAATAGATTCAGAATGAATTCTAAACCTTTGGAGCGAAATTCAGAGGGGTTTACAGTTCTTTGAGGGATGACACCCTTCTGGGATATCCAGGCGTATCTGTCTTTCGCGGCATCATCAAAGAATGGAGGGAGAGGGACTGATTTAGGAGGCGGTTGAGAAGAGGTCCCCTGTCCAGATTCTGGTTAAGAAGTGGGTTGTGGAGTAGGTCGTGATATCTGACCCTTGATAGCTCCCCTTTTGAAGCGCTTGGATGTTCGTTTGACAGTAGGAAGATCCTCATCCTCATCCCTGAGTGGATACTTGCGTCCGGCAGTAACTTTTCCTCCCCTTAGATTCACCAATTTTCTAAATGTGTGGAATGGAGGATGCAAATGATGCACACAGCAGTAGGGAAGTGAATCGCATAGAAATTTTGGGACAAAAACACCTTGAACGAGATTTGACAGAGCAGTTATGCAAGAGTAGGGTTGTGAGGAAAATTTGGGGATTTGCGAAATGTTATTCAGTTTGGTGAAATGATCAGGAGAAATGAAACGCAAACGATGGGGAAATGTTTTGGTTGAGTCAATTTGGGAATGGTAGCCACAAAATGGTACGAATTTGAGAGTGAGGGAAGAGAGAGTTTTCGTCCGAGAGGAAATAGGATGGGAAGAGTCTGAAGCAAATGCGGAAGAAAGTTGTTTTAAAAAATGAGCCGTTGCACTGTCGGACGGCCGAACGAAGTTGTGCGTCCGACAGTTGCGTCCGAACAGACGCAATCTGGAGAATGGCTGAAGAACATCATCGGACGTCCGTTCATCTTCTTTCGGACGTCCGAAGACCCAAAAAATTAAGATGATTTTTCGATTATTCCTAATTTTGATCTTAGATGAATGAACTGATCTAATGGCAAAGCTTTTGTGAAAATATCAGCAAATTGATCTTTAGAGCAAACATAATTTACACATATTTCACCTTTTTGAACAAGATCACGAATAAAGTGATGCTTTATATCTATGTGCTTTGTCCTAGAATGATGAATAGGATTTTTGGTCAAATTGATAGCACTAGTATTATCACAGAATACAGGCATGCAGTCATACAACAATCCAAAATCATTCAAAGTGTGCTTCATCCATAGAAGTTGAGCACAACATGCACTAGCGGCAATATATTCCGCCTCGGTGGTAGACAAAGAGATTGCACATTGTTTCTTGCTAAACCAAGAGACTAAACAATTTCCAAGAAAATGACAAGTTCCACTCGTACTCTTTCTATCCACATGACAACCTCCAAAATCAGCATCCGAATAACCATATAGAGCAAACTCATTAGATCTAGCATACCAAAGACCATAGTCTAATGTACCTTTCAAATACCTAAAAATTCTTTTTACAGCATTCAAATGTGATTCTTTTGGACAAGATTGAAATCTAGCACACAAGCAAACAGCAAACATAATATCAGGTCTACTTGCGGTTAAATAAAGTACGCTTCCGATCATACCTCTATAATGCTTTTCATCCACATGATTACCTTCTTCATCTTTGTCAAGCTTTGTAGAAGTGCACATTGGAGTTCCAACTTGCTTTGAGTCCTCCATGCCAAACCTTTTCAGTAATTCCTTGGTATACTTTGCTTGATTTATAAAAATTCCCTCAAGAGCTTGATGTATTTGAAGTCCAAGGAAGAAATTTAATTCTCCCATCATACTCATTTCAAATTCATTTTGCATAGTGGTGGAAAATTCCTTACATAGGTACTCATTAGTAGCACCAAAAATAATATCATCAACATATATTTGCACAATAAGAAGGTCATTCAACACATGCTTAGTAAACAGTGTGGTGTCCACAATACCTCTTTTGAAACCTTTTTCAATCAAGAACCCACTTAATCTTTCATACCAAGTTCTTGGAGCCTGCTTTAAACCATATAAAGCTTTAGAAAGTTTAAACACATGACTTGGAAATTTTGTATTTTCAAAACCTGGGGGTTGATCCACATACACTTCTTGATCAATAAAACCATTTAAAAAGGCACTTTTAACATCCATTTGAAACAATTTGAAACCTTTGAAGCAAGCAAAAGCAAGAAGCATTCTAATAGATTCTAATCTTGCTACGGGAGCAAATGTTTCATCAAAATCAATGCCTTCTTCTTGTGCATATCCTTTAGCAACTAATCTGGCTTTATTTCTTACAACAACACCTTTATCATCCAACTTATTTCTAAAAATCCACTTTGTGCCAATGATAGGTTGATTTTGAGGTCTATCAACAAGTGTCCAAACTTCATTTCTCTCAAATTGATTAAGTTCCTCTTGCATTGCCAAAATCCAGTTTTCATCCTTTAAAGCATCATTGACATTTTTGGGTTCAAAAAGAGAAACTAAAGCAAAATTGTCAATCAATTTTCTAGATGAGGAACGAGTGTTTACCTTCTCGGATGGATCACCAATTATAAGCTCTTTTGGATGATTTTGGCTGAATTTCCAAGCCTTGGGAAGATCTTTGAGTGGATCATCATTTTTGTCTTCATCTTCCACTTCTTGATCATTATGAACTTCATTTTCCATTTCAGTTGCTGCTGGTTTAGAACTTCCTTCATTTCCAATTGATAGTTTTTCCATTCCTTCTCGAACACCTACATCATCATCCTCACACAAACTTTTGGAATTATCATCATTGGCTTCATCAAATGTTATATGTATAGCTTCTTCAATCACAAGTGTTCTTCTATTAAAAACTCTATATCCTCTTTTATTCTCACAATACCCCAAAAATATTCCTTCATCAGATTTTTTGTCAAACTTACCAAGATGTTCCTTTAGATTCAAAATAAAACATTTACAACCAAATGCTTTGAAGTAACCAACCGTAGGTTTCTTATCAAAAATCAGTTCATAAGAAGTTTTCTTCAAAATAGGTCTCAAGAGGATTCTATTCATCACATAACATGCAGTGTTTACCGCTTCAGCCCAAAGATATTTAGGCAACCTACATTCATTCAACATAGTTCTAGCAGCCTCTTGGAGAGTCCTGTTTTTCCTTTCTACAACACCATTTTGCTGTAGAGTTCTTGCAATAGAAAACTCATGAGTTATGCCATTATAATCACAAAATTCTGGAAAACCACAATACTTGAATTCTGTTCCATTATCACTTCTAATCCTAACAATTTTTAACCCAAGCAGATTTTGCACTTTAGCAAACATTGAAGTAAAATTCTTGAAGGCATCATCTTTATGAGCAAGAAATATCACCCAGGTGTATCTAGAATAATCATCAACAATTACAAAACAATATTTCTTACCTCCCAGGCTAGTGATTTGAGTGGGACCAAATAAATCAAGATGCAAGAGTTCCAAAGGTTTTGAAGTAGATACACACATTTTTGGTTTAAAAGAAATTTTAGTTTGCTTCCCAAATTGACATGCATCACATATTTTGTCCTTATCAAAACTAATTTTTGGCAAGCCTCTAACCAACTCCTTTTTCGAAATTTCCTTTAGTAAATCCATGTTAAAATGACAAAGTCTTTTATGCCACAACCAAGGATCTTCATTTGAAGATTTGAGACATTTTAAGATAGAAGAATCAACTTTATCGAGAATCACAAAATATATGTCATTAAACCTCTTACCTTTGAACACAACATTATATTTGGAATCAAGTACAATGCATTCATGCTTTTTAAACAACACATACAAGTCTTTATCACACAATTGACTAACACTAAGCAAGTTATAACCTAAGTTATCAACCAAGAGCACATTATGAACAAAAGTTTCACCATCCTTACCAACATCACCTATTCCAATTGTCTTAGCTTTCACATCATCACCAAATGTTACCTTTCCACTTGATTTTGATTTCAGCTTTATGAACAAGGAAGGATCACCGGTCATGTGCCTTGAGCAACCGCTATCAATGAACCATTTGGACTTGTTTGAGCATTTTTCCTGAAAAGAAAAGGTGTTTGGTACCCTTTTTAATTTTTGGGTCCATAATAGTTAGCATTGTATCTAACTAACCACATGCACTTCATCCCTTTGTTCAGATTTCTTTTCACATAGCAATTACCTTTCAAATGCCCTCTTTGACAACAAAAACCACACATAATGGAAGAGTTCTTAACATGTACTGGTTTGATATATCTCAATCCACCTCTTCTATATGTTGTGAACCCATGTGCAATTTTGTTGTGTGCAAATGTTCTTTGAAAAGTAGTAGGATGGGTAAATAACATGTTCCTTTTGCTAAACTCCTGCTTTCTTGCTTTCAGAGTCTCATCCAAGTTGTCCATTCTTTTTTTCAAATCACCCTGTCTTTCCTTCAGCATTTCACAAATATTTGTCTTTCTATCAAGCTCATCTTGAACATTACATCCGGCTCTTACTAGACTTTCATTGTCGGTCTTTAGTTGTTTATTTTGTTGAAAAAGACTTGCATTTTCTTGAATGAGAAAAGCCATTTTCTGTTTTAACTGCTTGTTTTTATCATAAGATTCTTTCAAGGCATTATGCAGTTTTTCAACAAAGGATTCAAGATCATCATCTTCATCATTATCACTTTCAGATTGAGAGTGTGTGGAAGTTACCTCATTATTTCCAATAGCCATTATTTCGTTTGGCAACCTCTGAGAATCGTAACCCCCACATTGGGGGCAAGTTTGTATTGAAAAGGAAAAAGTTTCAAGAAGTGAAAAGTGACAATGCAACAAAATCAAAAGACAAAAAAAAAAAAAGAAAAGAGAACCTCAGTTCAAAAATAAACTGGGGCAGATTTTGTGAAAGTTCAAAAATGGCCGAAAGCCGAAAAATCAAAAAAAGAAAGAAAATGAAAGAAAAAAGGCCTCAATTGAGCATAAATTGGGGCAAAGTTCTGATTTAGCCCTAAAATAGGGTTGATGCAATAATGCGATCTCAGATTCTTCAAACCATTTTTAAAATCTGCCTTCAAGCCTTAACTTTTCTAAAACACCATACCTGACCCCATTACAAAAGCCGAAAGTCCTGACTTCTGTTTTTTGCAATGGCCCTGTCAAGAAAACTTCTGATGCCGGAAAATTTTAGCTGTATTTCTGAATTGCCTGGGTATGGGGTTGACTCTACTCACCATGTGAAAATCCACCAAGTTGAGGGAAAGGAAAAAGAGGCAAAAAGAAAAAGCAAGGAAAACAAATGCAAGGAAAAATGCAAAAAGATTCGATGCTGAAAGTCCCTGTTGAGTGATAAAAGTCAAACAAAGTTCAGGATCTTTTGAGTTCAAAATAGGTGCAATTTTGGAAAACTGCGATTTTCGGTGCAATATCCCTGAAAGTCTTATTCTTTAACTATCGTTTTCAAGCTACATTACAAGCTAACAAAGTCCATCGTTGACTTATTCCTTCATGACAATCCAAAGTGAGGATTATGCTCGTAAGAAATCCATCAATCATTCGTGATCATAAGGGTATAACCAGTTTTCACAGGTTTAGCTATCGTTTCTACCTATTTTGTTGCAAGCCTATAAAGCTTATACGTTGACTAAGTTTTCTTAAGAAATAAGAGTGACAAACTCTTTGTTTTCACTAAGATGTGGTATTGAAGGGATCACATACAATTTTGGGCACAAGAATAAGACAAATCTTGACCTCCCATTTTCCTTTAGCCATTTCCAAATAAAGTCACTTGATTGGTCCTGACAGACGAGCCAACAAGAAATGGTGACCCACCACCCAAAGCATTGATGCTAAAATGGGGAAGAAATCTTTCTTAATTTGGCATTGTTTTGAAAAATTCATCATGAAATTGGCTATATGAGTTTAAGCAAGACATTCAATTTTCTTCACAAGATATGTTAGGAAAAGCAATTGCTTACTTTGTTAAATAAATGGAGGGTCATTCAAACAAATTTTTTTGCAATTAAATAGGCCTACACTGGGGCAAATTTTCATGTGAGAGATTTTGCAAAATAGCCCGCACTGGGGCAAAATTTTGGTATTACATTTGAGGATGTCAAACCAATCACGCTGTTCTTTCCAAATAAGAAATTTGAGTGCATGTCATACTTTGTTAAGCCCCCCTGTGCAGGTATTCATGGTTCAAAATGACGAAAAGCATCCAGTGAGGCGGAAGGCCGATACTGCAAAGAGAAGCAATAAGAAGGAGGGAAAAATGGACCCGACACTGGGGCAAATTATTTTGAAAAAATTCTCTCGGAAAAATCCGAAAGGAAGGAAAAAATCAAAAGAAAAGAGAAAAAAAAATCAAAAAAATCAGAAAAAGAAAGAAAAAATCAAAAAATCATCATCAGGAAGGTTAAAAATCAAAAATCAAGTTTGATTTTTTGTTTCTTGACGAATCAAGTTGAATTTCTTGTTCACGACATCACATTGGGCCTGGACTTCGTGCCGCCAACTTCACAACATTACGTTGGAGCTGGGTTTTATCCCGCCAACCTCGGCAGGCTCGGGTTTTATCCCACTGACCGCTTTTACTTTCGTTGGGCATGGGTTTTATCCCTCCGACCTTGGCAGGCTCGAGTTTTATCCCACTGACCGCTTTTATTTTCGTTGGGAACGGGTTTTATCCCTCCGACCTCGGCTGGCTCGGGTTTGATCCCACTGTCCGATTGTCAAAAGCATTTTATTGCTACTGGAGCTGGGTTTGTCCCGTCAGTAAGCATCTCATTCTCGTTGCTATTGGAGCTGGGTTTGTCCCGCCCGTGAGCATTTTCTTCGCCACTAGCCGTGGGTTAGTCCCACTAGTGAACATTTCTTTTCGTTCGCCACTAGCCGTGGGTCAGTCCCACTAGTGAGCATTTCATTTGCATTATTAACAAACATGGGTCAGTCCCGTTAACACTTCATTTCACTTCTTTCATTTGCATCACCAATAAACATGGGTCAATCCCACCAACACTCCATCTCACTTCAATTCATCTGATTTTAATTCCAGTTCGGGTCAGTCCCGTTTTAATTTCTATTCGGGACAGTCCCGTTTAAATTTCTGTTCGGGTCAGTCCCGTTTAAATTCCTGTTCGGGTCAGTCCCGTTTAAAATTCTGTTCGGGTCAGTCCCGTTTAAATTCTGTTCGGGTCAGTCCCGTTTAATTTCTGTTCGGGTCAGTCCCGTTTAAATTCCTGTTCGGGTCAGTCCCGTTTAAATTCCTGTTCGGGTCAGTCCCGTTTTAAATTTCTGTTCGGGGGTCAGTCCCGTTTAAATTATTGTTCGGGTCAGTCCCGTTTAAATTTCTGTTCGGGTCAGTCCCGTCTAAATTCCTTTTCGGGTCAGTCCCGTTTAAATTTCTGTCTCGGGTCAGTCCCGATTTTAAAATTTCCTGTCAGGGGTCAATCCCCATCGTTTGAGTAATTCGCAGCCGAATAACGCAGGTAAGTATTTGGTGTCTACTTCTTTGTCTCAAGTTTTTCCAAAACTCAGACAAAGAGGGGCAAACTGTAGACACCAAATTTTTGGTGTAATTTCATTTACTGTTTATTTTTAGTTTTTTTATTTATCGTGTTTGTTTTATTCGATTGTTAGTTTTTAGTTTCTAGTTTTATTTTTATTTTTATTTTTAAGTTTTAGCATAGAATTTTCTTGAAAAAAGAGAAAAAAAAGAAAAATCATAAAAAAAAGGAAAAAGAAAAATAGCAATTTTGTTTTATTTGGCTTTATTTATCTATTTTTAGTCATTTCTACTTTATTTATCTTTTATTTTATTTTTGTTTGGTTCATTTTAAAAAAAAAAAAAAAGGTCTTGCGACGTGCAAGCTGCGTTTTGGTCGCAGCTTGCAAGGGAACTTCAAGGCAGCCCTTGGCTGCAAATAGGAGAAAAGGACTGAAGGGTTTAGGGTTATGATGCCCATATAAATAGAAAAGAAGAGGGAGCCGCAAGGTAGGGTTGAAGGGGGGAGTTTTTTTTGGAGAAGGGGGAGGATAGAAAGTGACGGCTGGGGCTAAGAGAAAAACGGAGAAACCAGAAAGAGAGCGGCTAAGAGAGAAAAGAGGAAGGAGTGGTGGCGGTTGCAAAAATCTGAAAAACGGCAAAAGGAAGAAACAGAGGAGAGGTCTTGGAACAAGGGCTGAGAGGTCTTTAACGAAAAGAAAGAACGAGGGAGCCAGGACAGGCGGAGGGAAAGAAAGAGCGAAAGAGAGAGACCAGAGAAGGGAGTGCGACGGCGGAGGAGAATCTGGGAGAGGCGAAGGAGCTAGGCTAGTGAGGGCTGGATAGAAATCAGAGGAGAATGATGGCAGGGCTGAGGAAGAAAACAAGGAAGTGAGAGAGATAGTCAGAGGAAAAAGAACGGAAAAGAAAGTGCTTCGTACAAGGGAATTGCTGGAAGCTTCAAAGGAGATCAGAATAGCATAAGGAAAATCCGCAAGCAAGGAAGGAACGGAAGTGCTACCACCACTAACAAGAATTAGCCGCCGTTACTCTCAACTGTAAGGCTCCCTTTCGCCCTTTCTATCCATGATTTTGTTAGCAAATTGATGTGAAATATGGTTATTGGCTTGCCTGTCTCCTGTCTCTGATGATCGTGTCTTCCTAAGGTTACTATCCTTGACGAAGGGGTCGGTTAGGTTGTACATTTTTGGGTTAGGCTGTATATGATTTGGTTTCATGACCTTCATCAGGTTTCGATTCTTAACATTTTCCTGGTTGCTGTTTCTTTTACGTCTTGCAATGTGATGATGGGTTTTAGTAGTAGAAGGGATGGGTGAACCTGTTTCATTACTTTGCTGCGTGTTATGATTGCCTTGTTGTTTCATCCTTTGTTTGTCAATTTTTGGGCATGAGTTTTAGAAAACAAAAGGCATAAGTTGCCTAAGTTTCGTTAGTATGGAGACTGTCTGTATGATAACCGTGCGTTCGGTATTCTTTTTCTGATTTGGGTTCCATTCTGTTAGTTTGAAGCGTTCAAGTATTGTTAAATGATGTCGAGTAATAGTCTTTGCTGAAGCTCCTGGAACAGTTTGAGTTTTCCTTCCGGTTGCTTGTTGTTTGATCATCGTTTCATGCACTTGCTGGCTGCAATTTGAAGCAGCAACCTGCGGTACAACAGTGGGCTGCAACAAGGCATCTGTTTGTTGCAGGCACTGCTGGACGCATTATTTGATGGATTAAACCTGACTTTGCATGTTTGGGTCAAAAAATACTTGAGCTGTGATTGAATGCTTGCTGGCCAAATTGAAAAATAAGTAGCCGAACCATTTTGCATGAAAGTTTCCAAGAAGGTTGCATCAGTTCTTGTTATGTTTCTGGTTTGTTTGATGTTAAAACTTTGAGCCTTGTGGTTTAGTTTCACACTATGATTTCGGTTAACATTTTCTGTTTTGAACAAAAGCTGTGTTTTGGGTTTGAAATCAGAATTTTGAAAACAAGCTGTGCATTTGGATTTTGTTTCGGTTGTTGAGAGCATAAGAGCAACGCATTGCAGAAGTTCTCTTTGAATTTGATTTATATAATTCTGTGTTTCAACATGAAAACTTTTATGGTGACAAATGAGATTAATGTTTAGTGATTGTATTGCATTAGTTGTTTGAGACATTGAAGTGTGGATTGTTTGAGATGATGACTTGGAAAGAAAACTGCAGCTGGAAGTTGCATAAAGCTTCATCACAGAAATTTGTTGCAGAAGTTTGAACCTTCTACGTATTCTGCATGCATGAAACAAAAAGAAAATTGCACTTTGACCCCTTGGCTTCCAACTAATGCCGCTATGACCCAACCAATTGAATCATTTCCTCAATTTGGGTCCTTGGCAGTTTTAATTCTACAACTTCATTGCTTGTTTGTTTTAATTAATTACTGTGCTTTGTTTCAATTGCACTTAATTCATAACTTTAGGGGCTTTATGACCGTGTGAACCCGTGTTTGCATGTTTTCTTTAATTTTTCTCAAATTAAATTGGTACCTTGACTATTTCTTTTATTTTGGAGGATAAATAAGCCATTTTCCTTTCATTGGGACTCCATTTCAAGGGAGGTATAATTTCTTTTATCCTTTTGTCCCTCCTCTATGTGATCCAATGTGCTACGTGAGAATTGCATGTCTATTTTGCTTTCCTTGCCTTTCCTTAATTCCTTTCATTTATTTCATTTTCTTTTGATTTTATTAAGTTATTCTTTTATGGGGTATGTGTACACCTCTTGGCTTGTAATAGATAGGGCTTGGAGGAGCATTCAATGAAGACCTATCGAAGTCATGTGCCTAGCTAGCAAATGTAATAGTTAGGGCTTTAATTTTCTTATGTGTCTTGCATGCTTAGTTACTACGTGTTAATTTGCTTTGTTAGGGCCTTGCATCTAGTCGAGCATGCTAAATGTTATGTGCTATGTGTTTATAAGTGTTTGGCATGTCTACTCGCTTTCCACAGCCTGAATGAATGTGATGGATGAATGTACGTTTCCGCTAGTCCAACGCTAGTAGGAATTCATAGAATGGGCTAGTCCAACGCTAGACCCTTAGGGATTTCCCCTCGTTAGTACATGTTTGCATGTTCATTACATGTCATGCATTCTTTTTAGTTTTATCATTTTGCATGCCCCTCGAACCCCTTTTCCCTCCATTTTAGGATTTTTGCATTTCATGATAGTAATAGGGTTCATTTGCTTGAAGAGTCCCCTTAAATATGGGATATAGACGAGTGTGGCTTTTTCTAAGCCTTAGCACGCTTGTATTCCCTCTATAAAAGAGCAAATTGAGTCACGATTTAGGTCTCCCCGTACCCAATATGCATGAATTCCCTAGGCTCATGCATTTTTAAATCCACTCTACCATTTTATACCCTCATCACACTTTCATTTTTCCTCCCATTTTGCACACGTGCACCTTTATGTTTCTTCACTTGCACACGAACACTTTTATCGTCACTTGCACACATGCACTTCATATTATCATTTCACATACCGTACCTTGCCCACTCACGTGCACATTTTCATTTACATATTTATTGTTTTTTTTATTACTTTTTCAAACTCATGTCCTCACATTGCATACATGCATTCCATTCATTTGCATCCCACTCGCATTATTCGTGACTTCTTCAAAGGATCGTTATTGGGCTTCACAATTAATGTGATTGGCACCACTCAACCTTTGAAGAGAAATTTCCCCCAATACCCCTAGGTCTAGGGTTTGCATTCATGTAGTGCATCCAAATGTAATAAATTCTTTGGTTAAAACAAGAAAATCTTTGATTAAAGCATGCAACTAGCCTTGACTAGGTCAAAGGGGTGCCTTGGATTTTATCCTTGCCTTCCCCTTTGTCAAATGTGACTCCCGAACCTTTTTCTTTGGTTTACGTGGACTAGGAGTCGTTTAAAAGGGGTTTCTTACTATTTTTCCTTTAAAAAATTCATTTTTAGGTGACTTGGTACACCTTAACTCATTACCAAGTGGCGACTCCAATTTTTTATTTCAAAAAATCCTTTTTAAACTATAATTTTGGGTCAAATCGTCGCATTCTCAAAACCCCCATTGAGGCCCACTTTTCTTTTAAATCAAAATTCATTTTCCAACCAAAAATCAAATCAAAAATACATTTTTTAAACTATTCATTTATTTATTTATTCAAAAAATGGGGCGCGACAAGTATTATTGGCAAGTGCAATCAGAAGAAAGAATATGTTAAAACAAAATCAGCTACCGTTTTAGCTACAAGGATCAAATCTTTCCTCGATGCAAAACTTTTAGCTGTTCTCAGGTAAAAACTCAACTCATCGTTTTAAATCCCGTGGGTCTATCCCATTTACATTTCTGTTTGGGTCTATCCCATTTAAATTTTTGTCCGGGTCTATCCCATTTACATTTCTGTGCGGGTCTATCCCATTTACATTTCTGTGCGGGTCTATCCCATTTACATTTCTTTGCGGGTCTACCCCGTGGGTCTATCCCATTTATATTTCTGTCTGAGTCTATCCCGTGGGTCTATCCCATTTACATATCTGTCCGGGTCTATCCCATTTACATTTCTGTGCGGGTCTATCCCATTTACATTTCTGTGCGGGTCTATCCCGGGGGTCTATCCCATTTACATTTCTGTGCGGGTCTATCCCGTAGGTTAGTCCGGTTTTAAATTTCTGTTCGGGTCAGTCCCGTTTTAAATTCCTGTTCGGGTCAGTCCCGTTTTAAATTTCTGTTCGGGTCAGTCCCGTTTAAATTTCTGTTCAGGTCAGTCCCGTTTCAAATTTCTTGTTCGGGTCAGTTCCGTTTTAAAATTTCTGTTCGGGTCAGTCCCGGATTAAATTTCTTATTTGGGCTAGTCCCGTTTTAATTTTCTGTTTGGGTCAGTCCCCATTTCTAAAGCGTCCATCTTTCGAGACGCTCACAGCCGAATAACACAGGTGAGTATTTAGTGTCTACTTCTTTGTCTCAAGTTTTTCCAAAACTCAGACAAAGAGGAGCAAACTATAGACACCAAATTTTTAGTGTTAGTTTTGTATTGATTTCTTGTATTTTCTTTAGTTTTTTATTTATTGTATTTTATGTTATTATTTTATTTTTGAGTAATTTTAGCGTAGGAATTTACTGAAAAGAAAAAGAAAAATCCTTCACAAAAATGTATTTTATTCCTTTTCAAATTCAAGTTATTGTTTATCGATTGAAAAAAGAAAAGAAAAGAGAAAATCATCAATCGGAAGAAGGAAATTAATTAGCATTTTATGCCTAGTTTTGCTCATTTTTATTTATTTTTATTTTAGTGGTTATTTTTCTTTATTACTTAACTCTTAAAAAAAACCAGCAACCAGAAGTGTTGCAGTGAAAGGGAATCATAAAGGAGAAAGCTATAAAGCTTAGTGATCCTATTCTGGGGCTCATTTCTGCATGTTTAGATGTTAAATTCCAGTGGTCTTACTATCTAGATTAGAGCTTTGATGTTTAGTGGAGAAAATTTGATCAAAACGTGCGTTTGAATCTGAAGTTTGGGTGTGAAAATGAAATGGCAACAGGTTTGAATTGCAGCGAGCATCTTTGTGGATTGCATGATGTTGCCTTGAAAATCCTTGTACAGATGTCTAGTATCTTGGTTGCTTTATGGTCCGGGTTTTAGCATGTTTTATTGAATATTCTGGTTTGATGTTTTGGGCAAAAGGTTTCATCAGTTGCCGAAGCCTTCAGTTACAGCAGTCTTCTTCCATCTTGCATGAAAGCTTCATAAGTATTTGCATAATTTCTTTCTATATTTTGCTTGTTGGATGTGGAATTTGTTTGTTTTGCTGCTTAGTACAAAGTTTGGATAGGTGAAATGTTTTTAGTCAAAGCTGCTTAGATTTTGCTTATGAAATGGAAATGCAGCCGGCAGTTTTTTTTTTGTTTCAGAAAACGTTAGTTGCAGAATTTCTCTTCTACGTGAGCTTGCATGCAGACAAAAAACAATTGCCTTTTGGCCCCTTGATTTGTGTTTAATGTCACTATGGCCCAATCATGTTCTAATTTCTTGCAATTAGGTCCTAGAGTAATTGCGTTTTGAACCATTACTTGATCTTTTATTATTCTTGGACCTTTGAAGTTCCCAAAATGTTTTAATTGGGCTTGAATGATTGGTTAATATTTGCAATTGGGTCCTTGGTAGTTTTCTATTTTTAGAAATTTGATTCATAGTTTACTTTTCTTGGGAATTATGAATTATTTGGTTTCATTTAAGTCGCAATTAGGGAAGAATTTGGTGGTTTGTTAGTACCCCTTTTGAAGTTTCTAAGGTGTTCTGAGTTTCCTTTTTGCCTTTTATTCTACTTATCTTTAAAGTGGTGCATTAATCCCTTACTTTGATGGTTTTAGCTCAAGTTATCTCTTTGTTTGGTGACTCTAGCCCAAGTTAAGTCTTGTTCACTTTACTAACATCACAAACGGGGAGGTATAACTTCTTTTATCCCTTTTTTGTCTCTCCTCTATGTGATCTAACGTGCTAAGTGAGAATTGCATGTCTACTTTGCTTTCCTTGCCTTTCCTTAATTCCTTTCATTTATTTCTTTTACTTTTGCTTTTATTAAGTTATTCTTTTATGGGGTATGTGTACACCTCTTGGCTTGTAATAGATAAGGCTTGGAGAGCATTTTTATTTTTCCTCTTCCTCATTTGTTTTAGCTAGCAAATGTAATAGGTTCATTAGCTTGGTTGCTTGCTGTTGTTGTTACGTGTTAATTTGCTTTATTAGGCTCTTGCCTTTAGTCGAGCATGCTAAGTGTTATGTGCTACGTGTTTATAGGTGACTTGCATGTCTACTTGCTTTCTATAATCGTGGATGAATATGGTGGATGAATGTGTATACCATGGCTAGTCCAATGCTAGTCATGGTCCTCCCTTTTAAATCCTCACAAGTCCAACGCTTGTGAATAAAGCATTTAGTAAAGGGCTAGTCCAATGCTAGATCCAATAGGCCGTCCCCTCTCGCTAGTACATACTTGCATGTCTCACTACATTTCATGCATTTTTCTTAGATTTCTAGCATTTGGCATGCCCCTCCCATCCTTTCCCCTTCATCTTAGGTTTTTGCATCCTCATGCTAGTTATAGGGTACATTTGCTTGAGAGTCCCCTTTCGGTAAGGGAAACGAGCGAGTGTGGCTACAAAATAGCCTTAGCACGCTAGTCCTTCCTTCTAATCAAAGGGAAAATTAAAGTCGTGAAGTTAGGTGTCATTCCCGTACCCGACTTGATGCATTCCTCTAGGTTCATACACTTTCATTTCTATCATATCACCTCTTCACTTTTTTATCCACATTTTCTCACTACTTATATTTTTCGCAATCCACATGCCATGTTTGCACATTCTTTTTCTTTTATTTATTTTCTACCTCACAAATTGCACCCAAATTGCACTTATATGCACTTACTACCATTATACCATATTTTCATCCACTTGCACACAAACACCTTTATTTTCCCTATTGGCACACATGCACTTTTCTTATATTTGCACACTTGCACTTACATTTTTTTTATTTTACTCGCACTTTTCTTACATTTGCACACTTACACTCATACTTGAGTCTTCATTTGCGTTATTCATGACTTCTATGAGGGTTTTCCTTACTGGCCATCACAATTCATGTGGTTGGGACCAAAAAAGCCTCATAAGAAACATTTTTAGATTTAGGATTGCATTTGTTTTCATATCCATTAGTCATATCCAACATGCAACACATACTTTGGGCAGAAAAATTAGAAAAAGAAGGGCTAAGTCACGCAACTAGCTTTGGCTAGGGTAAGGGAGTTCCTTAGGCTTTGCCTTTACCTTCTCCCTTATCAAATGTGACCCACAATCCCTTTTCTTTGGTTACGTAGACCTAAAACTTCTTTAAAGGGTTTGTTCACCTTTCTTTTCCAAAAAATCACTTTTTGGGTGACTTGGTACACCCTAACTCTATACCAAATGGCGACTCCTTTTCTATCTAAAACCTTTTGTGTGGCCAAACCGTCGCATTTCACAATCCCACGGCCTTTTATTTTCACTTTCACACACGTTCACATACTTATCCTACACACTACTCACACATCCCTCAAAAAGTGGGGCGCGACAAAAATAACAGTTTA
Source organism: Coffea arabica (assembly GCF_036785885.1). Lineage (NCBI taxonomy): Eukaryota > Viridiplantae > Streptophyta > Magnoliopsida > Gentianales > Rubiaceae > Coffea > Coffea arabica. Next base: position 41,559,582 of record NC_092316.1, on the reverse strand, counting down.
ATCACAGTTCAATTCAAGGATACGGGTGGCTTTCAAAAGCCAAAGGTCCACTTGAGCTTGATCATAATTGCCTCCTGTTGACACTCCGTAAACACTTGTAACAGTATATAGGTCCGTAGAGCACCACTTTCACCAGTCTCTGTCCACCAAACAACCCCCCACCGGGCCCGCACTCCATAAACAGTAGTTTGATAATACTCGAGTATACCAGGAATCCGAGTTTCCAATGCTCAAGGATTCCAATGAAACAGTATCAAGCCGAGGATTTTATCACTGGTGGTGCTGGACAACACAACAAGCAAGCACAACGGCTATGCTTCACCAGGGACCTCCAAGCAAGATTCAATTTCCAGTGTACAGTAAACAGTCCTCAAGGTTTATCGGCCTTCTCGACCAAGCCCTTGCTGGCTCGATACAACCAACTCACCTATGAGGTTGGGTACCCAAACAGTAACAGTAGTTGGTGGAATGTCATCCACGCAACTTAAGCACAGTCATGTATAGCAATATCTCATTTCAAGTTAATTCATTTAGTAAGTAAAGCCTCAGTGAAAAGAAAAAAAACAAGGAAGCTCGAGTGCGATAAAGTACACACTCGCCTCAATTTTAATTAAAACAGTGTTTGGCTCAAACAATAACAATTCATTACTTTCAAGTACACAAATATTTCACATAACAAGTAGTAGGTAATGAAACACTCACCTATCAAGCAAAAGTAATAATCGACGTCAAACGTCTTAGTTACGATCACCGTCATTGCCCAAACCTAGGTCAACGAGTGAAAACATTAATAATTGGATTCGTTCCCTACTAAAGTATAGGTTCATTAAGAGGCCAAGTGAGTAGCTTAAGCTACTTAATCCAGCATGCCAATAGGGTCTAAACCACGGTGAAAGTTCATGGAAAACAAGTCTAGTATGTACATGAAAGTTTGGCAAAAGAAAAGTTTCACTAAAGCTCAAAGGCTTCATTACGGGTTAAACTGTCTCGCCCAGCCAGCCTCGAGAAAACGGTCATTGCTCATTGTGGGAAAGTTGGAATTAGGTTCCGTTGGTGGCATTGGAAACTAGGTTCATAAGGCTAAATTTGTCTGGAAGAAATCATTTCCAAAATCCCAACATAAGTGGCTCAAAATTAAGAAACCAAATGAACTTTCTGGACTGTCTCGGATGAACAGTACCGCCCGGACAGCCAACTTTCCAGACTCGCCACGGATCGCTTGGGATGAACCAGAAAATGAGCTTTGTACCATTTTAAAGCTCTAAGAGTCTAAGAGTCTACTTTCAATTGCCACAAACGGCACTCAATTCCGATCAGTGAGTAACACGTTATGACCTTAACAAGATTGCTGGACAGAAAATTTCTGGACCTAGTCCAGTTTTCCTCCTTTGTTTATAACTCAAAATTTATTCAACAAAATTGGCTAATTTTTTGTAGACAACCTCCACACACATAACCCAACATATAACATTCACATTTGTAGCCAAAATATGCATGAAAATATCAAGGAAAAACCGGGCAGCAAGCTTAAAAAGTTGCGGTCAGCACACTTTAAAAATTTCTAACTTCTACTCTTCTTGTTATTTTCATTTTCATTCCTTGCACATAACAAGTATTAGATCCAACTAAATAGGGGTTTAAAACATATCAATACTTCATAAACACACATGAATAAGGGTTAGACATTTCATCAAACACTTGGTATGCATATTAGTAAACCTAACCATTACTTGATTAACTCAAGAAACTAACCCCAAATTCAACCATAACAAGTTGTTTTTCACCATTTCAACCTCAAGTAGATGATATAACATCATAAACCCAAATTTTAAAGATTACATACCTTACTTACAAGTTGCTTTGGTCCCCAAACAAACCACCACATTAGAAGCTTTAGGCTTGAAACAACCTCAAAGATTGAAGGAAATTTTCTCACAAACTCTAGATCTTTCTTCTTTGGATTTTTGTTCTTGGTTTTTTTTTTCTAGGGTTCAAGGTAAGTATATGGAGCTCTCTCTCTTCCCCCTTTTTGTGCTAAGAAATTCGGCCAACAAGGGTTAAAAAGAAACCAAGTTTAGTCTTTAAATTGTTTTCTAATTCCTTAGTCAAACAAACCCATGGCTAGGGTTTTGCCACATGGCTCCATTAGTAACCTAGACTTTCTTAATCTTTGACTAATGGTTCTCTTAACTTTCCAAATGTACCAATAATTGTTTAACAACTCTAATCTCACACAAAAATCTCTACTACTTAAGAAAAGAACACTTGGTCAATTTCAAGTGATGCATTAATTTAAACAAACTCAAGAAAATATTTTTCTTCAATTACAATGAAATGGAATGTTATACATGGAAATTACTATAACATATAGAAAATATATTGTAAGGGCATGGAATAAGTAATTTAAATCCTAGGGTAAGGCACTTGGTACAATGTAAGTGGTGGAAAAAGAAACTAACTCAACAAAATTGTTTTAGCTAAAAGTAAGGATATGAAATGTAATGCATGGAAATTGTTTTAATACATGTAGAATGCTATGCAAGGGTATATTATAAGTGGTGAAATAGTTATAACTAACTCAAGATAAACGTTTTAATTTCTTAGTGTATACGATAACACATAGGGGATACAATGCTAGGGCTTATAATCCGTGGTTTCATTCTTTGAGGAAAGCATGTAGTTTAGAAAAATTGACTTTTAAAGTGAGGGTTCTCACATTGTGAGTGAATGACATTGAGCCTCTTAAACGGCTATTGTGATGAGATTATTTGTGTGTGATTTTGGGGCTGAATTGAGGAAAATAATTAAGCCATAAATGGCTGAAAAATAGGTAAATACAAAGGGCGTGTTGCCCAAATTTGCACCCGAGGGCTAGGTAGATGTCCTCGCGACTCGAGTAAGGGTTTGAGAATGAAACTAACTTGAATCATCTAAAGTATTCAAGTCTTCTTTAATAGAGGCTTATAAGTTGGAATTCGGCCGAAACTTGTACCCTTGGAAAAATGAAATTTACGACTAATAGAAATACGTTTTCTTTGTTTCTTCGACTCAAATGGTATTTCAAAGTATAATTGCTACAAAGTTGCACAATTTGAATAGCAAGCAAGGATTTTACGAATATTCTCCAAATGAATTTCAATTATTTGATTTTTGTTAAACGAAACGTTTAAGTTTCGAACCTTAGTCGATTTTCAAAGTTCTTAAATAATGTTTTATCGCAGATTTGGACTCCAAACTAGGAGTACTACTTGAGTGTGATCTGTAAACGCACTACATCTTTGGTGAGTGCTTCCAAATACTTGATTGAACTTGATACTTGTTTTCACTACTTGACTAATGTGATCGAATGATATTTGATTGGTATGATCGGGCAAGCGTGTACTTTATCGCACTTGCCCTAATGTGATATGTACGTGTTTATTGGTGCAATTGACTTGATATACTTGTACTTAATTTGTAAGTGCTGTAGCATGTACCACACTCAATCCGAGTGGGAGGTGCATCTCATTCCCGTCTCCGTACTTTTATCTTGATTCAGTCGATTGGAGATGTTTTCTCATCGAATTCTTGGGAATCCAAATTGGCTAGTTAATCGAGTCAGGCCGGCTAGGGCTTGGTTGATTAGATAACGAACCATGGGTATCTAGTATTGTCGAGTGGAGTGCTATCTCCTCGACTAATCGATATACTCGAGTATTACTACCAGTATTTATCTTGGAATTCGGGCCCGGTAAGGGGTTTGATTGGTGGACGGAGATTGGAGTTAAGTGGAATACTACTAGACTAATTAGTTTACTTGAAAGTTGACAAAATGTCAACTACTATTTGATCAAGCTATGGTGGAACTGGTTTACCAAGGCAACTGTATCCTTTTACGTGATATAATGATTATGAAATGTTGGTTGTACAAGTGTATTGCTTATTTTCTTGACTTGTTATACTCGCTATTTCATTACTATGTTACATTTACTATTAATTAATGGTCAATTTGCTATTTGGAGCATCACTGAGCTATAGCTCACTCCACTAATTTTGTTTTCCTTACAAGGAGTATGAGCGAGGCGTAAGACGTGTACAGACTAGAGTAGTCTAGTTGTTTTGAATTTTGAATTTTTACTCACGCTAGCACCCGACTAGGGTTGTTTATACTTGAATTGTAAACTCGTTAATGTATTTAGGCGTGTATGAGCCTTGTAGTTGGATTTGAACATCAATATATATATCAAGGTTGCATTTGTTGTGTTATTTAATTTCTATGGATGTAAGTTATTATCTCGAGATACGAGTGAGCGAGTCCTGGCAAGAGTTGGGCAGGCAACTTGCTAAACCCTAGGGTACGCCCTAGGGGGAGGTGTGATCGTCATACTAGAGGGAAACGTAAAGTGACTAGTGAAGATGAACTCGCTATGAAGTATAAAGAAAAGGAGAAAACAAAGAATGGACACTTCAAGAAGAGATGCATGGCTGTTAAGTGTGAAACCTGTAACAAAATTCATACTGGATTATATTATTTAAAAACGGGTGCATGTTTCAAATGTAGTCAACTTGGACATCAAGTGAGGAACTGCCCAAGATAAATGAATTTCATGAGAGTGAAGCTGTTATAATAGTTAAGATTAGCAATTAGCGATGTTTTACTTGAAATAGCTGTATTTACTATACTATGTATAGTGAAAGATTTATATATAAATTGTATCTCCGTTAGAAACAGTGAACATGGTGCCTGATGTTTTGATTAGTGATATTAAACATTTGTGTTTCTTTGAAGTTAAATCCCTATTTGTGATTCACTTTCTGCACCTTGTTCTTGGATTTGAACAAGAAATTTTTTTTATTTAATAATGAAGGAAGGCAGTTTGATTAAAGAAGATAGCATATTGCTAGTGTACTGTGTTTGATTTCAAAATCTAGCAGAAGTAGTAAAAAAGTTTCGTAGTTATCGCTTTCTCTTTTCATCGGGTTCTTAAGCCTATATTACCCTACACATTTTAATATTTTTGTTAAACTTCTTTAACATATTAGCTTAGCCCTTATGTGATAAGATTTTCCCTCTAGGTAAGTTTGTGGTAGTACTATGGGTAAGTGAAAGCCACTTAGTGTGATTGCCCCACCTCCCCTTAGGGCATACCCTAGGGTTTAACGGACCGCCTGCCCAACTCTCGCCAGGACTCACTCACTTATATCTCAAAAAAAAACTAAGAACGTACATCTATAGAAAATAAATAACACATCCACTTAATATATACATTGATACTCAAATCCAGATACAAAGGTTCTACACACCAAAATACTCCAAAGTGTTTACAAATCGAGTACAATCAACCCTAGTCGGGTACTAGCGTGAGTACATATTTAAAATTCAAAACAACTAGGCTATGCTAGTCTATACATGTCTCATGCCTCACTCGTACCCCCTGTAAGGAAAACAAATGGCGTGGAATGAGCTAAAAGCCCAGTGAGGTTCCAAATAACAAATTGACCATTTTGAAAGTACGAATATCAACGTATCAAGTTAATGGCAGGAAAAGTTCTTAAAAGTGAACAATAATACTCCAAGTAACAAATCTCAAAGTGAGTGAGTGTAAAAGTTTTTCAGAAGAAACAATAATCCAATAAACAATAATCATTCCAAAGTATAAGGATACGGATGGCTCTCAGGAGCCAAATTCCCATCGCATCACCAGAGCTTGATCAAGTAATAGTTGACACTCCATCAACCTTTAGGTAAGTAACCAATCCAGTAGAGCACCACTTACACTACTCTCCGTCCACCATTCACACCCCTACTGGGCCCAAAATCTTCAATAAACATGGGTGGTAATACTCGAGTATACCGATTAGTCAAGAAGATATCACTCCACTCGACATAACTAACGACCCATGGTTCGTTATCTAATCGACCAAGCCCTTGCCGGCTCGACTCGATTAACTAACCAATGGGGTTTGGGTCCCCAAGAAGTCGATGAGATAACCTCTCCAATCGACGAAATTAAGATAAAAGTATGGAGACAGGAATGAGAGGCACCTCCCACTCCGATTAAGTGTGGTATATACTGCCGCTCCATACTTACAAATCAAGTACAAGTATATCAAGTTAATTGCAACAATAAACAAGTATAGATCATGTTCGAGCAAGTGCGATAAAGTACACTCTTGCCCGATCAACAAATCTCATATCAATTATGTACAAGTATTGTGAACAAGTGTCCAGGTCAACCAGGTATTTGGAAGCACTCACCCAAAATATGGTGCCTTTATGAGTTACGTTCGGGTATTACTCCGTGTGCGGAGTCCAAATCTGTGATAAAACATTGTTTAAGAACTTTTAAAAGTAACTAAGGTTTGAAACTTAAACGTTTCGTTCAATAAGAATCAAGAAATTGAAATTCACTTGGAGAATATTAGTGAAACACTCGCTCGCTTTTCAAACTATATAACTTTGTAACATTATACTTGGAAATGTTATTTGAGTCAAAAGTGCAAGGAAAACGTATTCCGAGCAGTCATTATTTTATTTCTCAAGGGTACAAGTTCGGCCAAATCCTTACTGATATACCTCGATAAAAGAAGATGCAATATCCTAGATGGTTCAAGCAGTAATCACTCTTAACCCTTACTCAAGTTGCAAGTATGTCTACCTAACCCTTGAACGTAAATTTGGGCAACATGCCCTTTGTATTTTCCTATTTTCTAGCCATTTATGGCTTCATTCTTTTCCTCAATCAAACCCAAAGTTACACACTAAACAATTTCATTCCAATATCCATTCAATAGGCTCAAGGTAATACAAGTACAAAATCAAACTAACGACATGTGCGGAAATGAGGTTTAGCAAAAGATAGATTTGACGTGTTTTTGCGTAACGGACACAACCGAAGTTACGCTTATCAGTTTGGGATACAATATATACCGTTTTGAAGCTAAGACAAAGGACTACAATTTTGATGTAGATCATTTAGTCCAAATTCCAGTGTAACCTAGTCAAATTCCCAATTCACAGAACCAATTTCCAACTAATAGACCAGTTAACCGCACTACCTTCAAATGGCCATATCTCAAGCTACCAAAGTCCGTTTAAGACGTTCTTAGAGGAATTGAAACGCTAAGACAGAGTACTAAAAGTTCCATGTTTTGGCTAAAGGCTAGTTCAGTACGTATCAAGGTGAAAAAACTCAACTAACTTAGTGTACTGTCAAAACTGTCCACTGACTTTACTCCTATGGGAGTCAGGGTATTTTCATCTTTTCACAGGCTACGTTGATCCGATTGAGCTCAAATTTTGTAGGTAACCATAAAATGTAATTCTATACAACTTTCATGTTTTGTGCCAAGCCTGATTCGGCCTCTAGTATGATGAAATAGAATCCGGCAGAACTGAAGCTAAATTTTCCAGAAATCTAGAATTTTTGTTATTTCAAGCTATAATTCACATTTTCACCTTGAAACTACCACTACTATTACCTTCACAAGATCATATACCATACATATATATCATACCACACCTAGCTCACAAGAAACCCTAACTCAAAAGTCATCCATCTAATCATCAAAATCACTTGAAACAAGCATCACAAACACAATACCAACATTAATACCCAACTTAATCATGATTAATGGAGAAAGAATGGTTGATCAGTCATTATACCTCAAGACACAAGCTTGCAAGGATGATCCTTCACCTTTCCTTGAAATTCTTGATTCTTTAAGCTTCCCAAGCTTCCAACTAGTGATTAATCGGTTTAGTTTTTCTTGGTTGCACTCAAATGGTTGGATTCAAGGTAGAAGATTGAAAACTCTCCCCACTCTCTTCTCTCTCCTTGCTCTCGGCTAAACCAGAAAAAAATGAGGGAAAATGAAGCAAGATGAGAGATAAGAAGGCAAGACAAATGGTTGGTCTAGACACCATAGGTGGTTGACACCTGTCACCACCAAGACCAACTAAATTTTCTCTTTCTTTTCCTTGCATTTTGGCCACAATTTTAGGACATGTGGCTGATTATGAGGGGGGATATTTTGCAAAAATATCAAGGGTATGTGGTGGTAAGGAAGTGATGGTCAAGTGGTGGGTTCAATCGGTAGTGATCGATACCCGTCGGTTTGAGCCGATTTTTCTTAAATCGTGTATACTAGGGTTTTTAACTTCTAATCACTAACTTATTATTATCACTTCTAATCATATAATATTTTCTCATCCAAAAATCACTCTTACCTACCAATTTTGATCCTCACTCCGTACCGAATAATCATACTACGAAAAAACATGAAAATCCTAATTCGTGCTAACTTAAAATCGAAACGTGAAACCCTACTTTCTAGATTCATTTGCACTTATTGTGGGATGATTGAGTAGTAAGGCTATTATAAATTAATAATTTCCAGATAAAAGGGTATTTTTAAGAAAAACGTGAGGGTTTTACAATTCCATAAATTGAAACTTGAGAAAACGGTCAGTCACAAGTGAAACTAGGGTTTTGATTAGACTTTTAGGGTTTCTAGTCTTTTAAAACAAAACAAGGTTTTAAATCAAACCCAAAGAAATAACTTTAGTTTCTTCTTTAAAACAAAATAATTTTTTTTAAATAAAAATAAACTAAAGAAACCGTAATATCCTCTTTGAGACTAAACAAAAGATGATCCTAAAAGTTAGGGTATCACAATCTCCCCTCCTTCAAAGAATTTCGTCCTCGAAATTCATACATGCACTTTGAAATAACGTAGGGTATTTTCCTTGTATATCCGTTTCTAGCTCTCAGGTCTCACTATAGCCAAAACTTAGTTAAACAATAGAAATCACGAATCATACCTTCTACGTTCTCTTCCCCCTTTGACGGTCCAGGGTTGGTCTTGGTCGATTGCCGGGTCCTTTTTTGTCCCGTAATAGGACCGAACAATTAGCGATCCAATGTTTGGTGCTCCCACATCACAGGCATTCTCCCCATTTTTTCCAACAATTCTCCTTAGTATGATTGATTTTTCCACAATAGCCACAAGATAAGTAGAGGATTGAAGTTTGATCTCCTTGTGAGACAGCTTTTAATTGCCCTTCTCCGCCTGAGGCTCCTCTCGGAGTACCTTCTTTTGATGTCCCTAAAATTTTCACACCACTAGCTCCTCGACCTACTTTAAAGGGTGGCCTACCTCGTTCACCTTGTTCTTGACTTTGATTTTCACCAGGTGCACCTCTTTTCTTTGCATGGAAGCCCTTCACTTGTGCCCTTGCAATTTCTATCCTTTGGGCTCTTTTCGGATCCTTCGTAAAATTTTTACTTTGTGCCATTGCTAAAACCTCTTTAGGAATCCCTTCGTATTGCCTTTTCAGTTTTGTGTTCTCATGCAATAGCTCAATTTTCTCCGAATATTCATGTTTCCATCGCCCTTCCCAATACTCAGCTAGTCTCTTTTGGACCTCTATTTCATTTCGGAGATCTCGAGTTCCTTATATATATCATCCAACTGTGCCATCTCATGGATTCACTGGGACTCAAATGATAGCCTGCCAGGCAGATCAACGGATCAGGGTAAGTAACTAATCACAAGTGATAATCTAACCATATACCGGTTGGTTGAAAAATCGAATGAAATGGACGGGAAGGTAGAACATAATTAGGGCAATATCTTAAAATGACATCAAGGGAGCATAACCAAGGGGAGAAGAAAGAAATCGGTCTTCGGTGAGACTTTCTCGACATATACTCCAACCTAATCATCCTCTATAGGAACCCTAGCCAGACTATTACTCGATTCGTCCATGATAACTGTGAGGACCCGTAATTTTCTTAATGTCTAGGTTTTTTTATTTTCTTTGAATTGCATGTTTTTTCACATTTTTTTTTATTCGGAAAATTTTAAAATCTAATTTTATTAGTAAATATAGTTTTTAGATGATTTTCCTAGTATTGGATAGCTTTTGAAAAATTAAGAGTAGATATCGGATGTGGGGCCCACTAGTGAGAAAAATTCGGAAAAATTCGGCCAGTTAGGTTAAGTTTTGGATACTGGGTTAAATTTACCGGGTGTTATGCCATATTTAGAGGTACCAAGTGCATAGGTGTGAGAAAGACAAAAAAAAAAGTTAGGCATGAATTAATGAGAGGGACAAGTGTCATGACAAGTGTCACCATTTGATTGGGTTGACTTGTTGGACAACTATTCATCCTTTTACCATGTGAGAACCCGTAAATTTCCTAATAATTTTCCTAGGATTTTTCCCCTTTAATGGCATGTTTTCTGCATTTTCTGGCTTAGGAAAAATTTTCTTGGTGAATTTTATGAGTAATTATAGTTTTTAGATGATTTTTCTAGCATTGAAGAGTTTTTGAAAAATTAAGGATATATAATGGACGTGGGACCCACTAGTGCGAAAAGTTCAGAAAAATTCGGCCAATTAGGTTAAATTCCGGAGACTGGTGGAAATTTATCGGGTGTTAAGAGATAAGTAGAGGGTGAGATTTGATTGATGTGAGAGGAAAAAGAAAGATAGGATTGCATTAATGGAGGTGACAAGTGTCACCATTATATTGGATATGACTTATGACAACTATTCACTTTTTTTGACTTATTTGACCCATTGATTAAATATCTCAAAATTACCACAAAAATCACCATTTCTTACCTCTATAGTGGCCGGCCACCTTGAGCAAGGAAGGAAGAAGAACTCTTCAAAGTTTGGCAACTATCTAGCTCAAATCCTCCAAAACACTTGCTTGATCGTGTTTCTACTCCATAAAATCCCTCTAGTTGGTGCTAGTAAGTGATTTGGTGAAGTGTTTGGAGAAGTTAAGGTGTCCTACAACTCTCCCTCTCTTGTTTACTAGGTGAGTGGTGTGTGAATTCCCTCTTACACTTAATGAAGCTTAAGTTATGCTTAGTAGTGGCTAAAGTGTTGTAATTGGTGGTTTATTTCTTGTTTTTGGATGATTTGATGAAGTTTTCAATTTAATGGTTATTTTTCTGGTTTAATGTGATCATGATGTTGTGGCCTTGTATGATGATTGGCAATGGCCTATAATGACTCTAGTAGGTGTGAATGATAGGTAATTGCAACCAATTTTGGGTTTGGAAGGAAATGTGAAAAGTTAGGGTTTCATAACCCCTTTTTCTGTCCGGTTTTGTATCATATGGTTAGAGGCCGAATTGGCCTTTGTTTTAAACATTAAAGTTGTAGGTATTGATGTTATAAAGGTGCCTGTAACATTTCAGGTCAATCGGAGTAGTGTAGAATGAGATAAGTCGAAAATACCGAGACGGGTCCAGGAAGGGGTGCTGCGAACAGGGTTGCCTTTTCACTCAATTTGACCGTGACTTTTCACCCTGATTCTCACCGAATTATATGTTGTCCAAAACATGAAAGTTGTAGCCAAGGCTACAAACTAGTTTCCTGAAAATTTTCAGCTTGATCCGACCACTGTAGCATGTGAAATGACCGAAATACCCTTGACTATTTTCGAAACCTGTTTCGCGCCCAGATTTCTGTTTTCGTGTAGTCTTCCATTTTCGACCATGAAAATGTACGATTTGGCCTTTGAGGTCTTCTGATGAAATGTAGCTTGATGTCCTAGCTACCATATGCCTTTGGAATTTCTGAATTTGGACCTGTATAGACTGAGTTGTACTGATTACAGCAGAATGTAGTTTGTGAACCCGTTATTGTGGTTCTGGTTTAGTATCTCGCATATTTGACCTGGTTGTGCTAGGAATTGGACTGAGTGATCTTCTACATTATTGTAGCCCTGTTTCTTAGCTTTCAGCTGGTTTTGGAATTTCTGGATTTGGACTTGTAAAGCCTGAGTTATGATGTTTCCGCTAGAATGCGTTTTGGTGAATCTGTTTTACGTTTTTGATATAGTATCTTGCATTTTTGACCTGTTTGCACTCAAAACTGGGTTGAGTGACCTTCTGTAATGTTGTAGCCCTGTCTTTTAGCTTCGAGATGGTGGGTCTTGCACCCTCATCCGATAATCGTAGTGAAATTGGTGCCATTACCGCAAAATGAGGACAAAAACTGTTTTTTCAGGGCCAAAGTTAATTGCATTTCCGGATTTTCTGGTTACCTATGATACTTGTATATGCATATAAAACCCTATTGGGGTTGTGATTGGCATTGCTTTATGACTCGTTATCGAGTTTCATTGTACTTGTTTACGTGTTCTAGGGCGTGACGGTGGTTCACGACATTCTCTTGACGGAAGTGCATGAAACAACACTTAATTGATAAGTGAGTATACTACTCACTTGAATGTTACAATGTGGCTTTGCTATATGTGATTTTGATGCCTTGAAGGCTTATTTGGCTATTAGAATTGATTGAGGTAAGGGTGTACTTGACCGCCCTCACCCCTTGTGATACCGTTAATGACTGTTTACCGCTTCACTGATATACTGCACTTGCTATATGAGATATTGAATTCACTTCATGAAAAATTGATTTGGTGTCGTTTGGACGAGTATCCAACGGCCTTACTGTACTACTGAGCTCAACCCCGTTGGTAGTCAATTGAATCGAGCCGGCGAGGGATTGGTCGTGGAAATTGACATGCCACGGGGACTGTACTGAGGAATCTTATAGTAATGAGACTCTTGATTCTGGTAAACTCGAGTATTACCAAAAGCTACTGATTGGAGTGCGGGCCCGGTTGGGGTATGTTTGGTGGAAGGGATGGGAGTGAAGTGGGTTCTACGGTTGGTACTCTTAAACGTTGACGGAGAGTCAATGAGATTGGATCAAGAATGTAAGCGTGGAAATGGGCTCTTGAGAGCCGTCCGTATCCTTTTACCGACTTGTTTTACTTCTTAATTGTGTACTTGAAATGAAAGATTATGCTTATGTGATCTTTGTTGCTTATGTGGTGGTAACTCACTGGGCTTAAACTCATTCCGTTCCATTTGTTTTCCTTACAGGAAATGACCACTTTTGAAAAAGGTTGTGTTAGTTGGTTGTCAAGTTGAGCTCATGTAAATGTATCTTTTGGATAGCTCTTTGAATGAAACCCTGATGTGTATTGGGTTCAATTTCTTTTGATTGGCAAACCGAACATGTATATCCATGATGAATCGTTTTGATATGCCACTCTGGCTTTTGGCTTGTAAATGTTACATTTCAATGTATATATTTTTGGTTGACATTTGGTTGGATTTCGGATTAACTCGTATTTCAAACGGCAAAAGAAAAATTTGGCTACTCTCAGCCTAGTATCCGGATTCTGACGTGGACGGTACTGTTCATCGTCGGCTTCGATTTTCGTTTTTTTTATTTTGTGATTTTGACTTGTTTACGCGCGTGGGTATGTTCCGGAACGTATTAGATCGACGTGAACTGATCCTAGTCCTGGCAAGAGCTGGGTAGGTAGTCCGCTAACCCCTTTGGTTCGCCTTAGGGGAAAGTGGGGCTGTTACATACCATTTACTAAATAAACCCAAAATTTGACCAAAAACTCTTCATCTTCAAGCTTCATATGGCCGAACCTCTTGCTCCAAGAAAATAAAGAAAAGCTTCCAAGTTTCTTGCTCCAATCTTGCCCAATCTCCTAAACTAACCGTTTAATCTTGAATTCCTTCCATAAAACCTCTTCAATTAGTGTGTGTGAGGTGTTTGGTGGAATTGTTTGGGAAGCTAAGGTCACAAGTTTCTCTCTCTCTTGTTTTATTAAGGTAAGTAGTGAAGAAATCCCTCTCCTCCATCTAATGATGTTCAATTTGTGACTTGTGGTAGCTTAAGAGTGACTTTTATGGATTATTTCATGATTTTGGTTGAATTTGGTGAAGTTTTCCATTTATTCTTGATTTTTCTGTTTGAATATGATTTATGTGGTGTGGCCATGTATAATGGATGGAAATGGTCTAGAATGAAGCTAGTAGGTGTAAATGGTGGTTAATTAGAGCAAATTTCTGGTTTGGAAGACAAATTGAAAAGTTAGGGTTTCTTTAAGGTACATTCTGCCCGGTTTTGTAACTCATGGTTAGAGGCCGAATTGGCCTTAGCACAAAACATGAAAGTTGTAGATAATGATGTTTTCTAGTTGCCTGTAAATTTCAGCCCAATCCGAGCTTGGTAGCCTGAGATAAGTCGGAAATACCGAGACTGGTCTAGGAAGGGGTGCTGCGAACAGGGTTACCTTTTCACCCAATTTGACCGTGACTTTTCACCCTGATCCTTACCGAATTGGATTTTGGCCAAAACATGAGAGTTGTAGCCAAGGCTACAAAATAGTTGCCTGCAAATTTTCAGCTTGATCCGACTACTGTAGCATGTGAAATGACCGAAATACCCTTGACTGTTTTCGAAACCTGTTTCGCGCCCAGATTTCTGTTTTCGTGTAGTCTTCCATTTTTGACCATGCAAATGCATGATTTGGCCTTTGAGGTCTTCTGATGAAATTTAGCCCTGTTTCTTAGATTTCAGCTGGTTTTGGAATTTCTGGATTTGGACTGGGAGAGCCTGAGTTATGAGGTTTCTGCTAGAATGCGTTTTGGTGAATCTGTTTTACGTTTTTGATGTAGTATCTTGCATTTTGACCTGTTTTCACTCAAAACTGGGTTGAGTGACCTTCTGTGATGTTATAGCCCTGTTTCTTAGCTTCGAAACGGTGAGTCTTGTACCTTCATCCGATAATCGTAGTGCCTTTGGTGCCATTACCGCAAAATGAGATCAAAAACTATTTTTTCAGGGCCAAAGCTAATTGCATTTCCGAATTTTCTGGTTTCCTATGCTTATGGAACCCTATTTTGGTAGTTTTGGCATTGGTTTATGACTCTTTATCGAGTCTCATTGTACTTGTTTGCATGTTTTAGGGTTTCACTTTTATTTCCGGTCATTTTCCTAGATAACTTTGAGCCTATTGAACGGCTGTGGTGATGAATGTATATTGAATATGACTTTGGGAATTGATTGGGGGAAATAATTTATCACACTCGTTCTCTTGTCTGTTCATATGCCAATTTTGGTACGAATCTGAATCTGTATCTGTATCTGATATCTGTATCTGTATCTGTATCTGTATCTGTTCGGACGTCGTTTGGAAACTTGTATCCAACGACCTTTCTGTAACCTCTGAGCTCAACCCCTGTGGCAAGTTACTCGAGTCGGGCCAGCAAGGGCCTGGTCGATTAGATAACGAACCACGGTAGTCTGTTTTGGGATCTTTGGGTATTGAGACCCTTGATTCCGAGTATACTTGAGTATTACCATTTCTGATCTGATTGGAGTTCGGGCTCGGTAGGGGTATGTGAGATGGAAGGAATCGGAGAAAGTGGGGTCTACGGTATTGGTTACACCTTTAGCGTTGATGGAGTGTCAACTATTATTTTGATCAAGCTTCGGTGACGCGAATGGGAATTTGGCTCCTGAGAGCCACCTGTATCCTTCCTATTTGAATCATTGGTTCCTTTACTTACATCTGGCATGTGTACCTGATTTGTTAAATGTGAAATGCCATGATTTTACTGCTATGTGTCTGGTACCTCATTGAGCGCAAGCTCACCCCTTTTTGTCCCTTTTGTTTTCCTTACAGGAAAATAAATACTTTTGGACTGGATTTGATAGTTGGTTGCCGAATTGAGTTAGATGGACATATCTTTTGTATAGCTCATTGATTGAAACCCTAAACGTACTTTTGGGTCCGTTTCTCTTTTGATTTGGCAAACCGTTCATGTATTAACTTTTGAATACTTTTATATGCCACTTTGGATTGTATATGCTAAATTTCAAGATGTATATATTTGATTGATGCTTGGTTGGATTTTAACGTATCAGTTACTATTCATGGCCAAACCCGTTTTCATTTTTTATTTATTTGCGATTTTGACTTGTTTACGCGTGTTTGTATGTTCCGGAACGTATTAGATCGCTTTAAACTGAACTGTTAGTCCCGACAAGAGTTGGGCAGGCAGTCCGCTAACCCTTTGGTTCGCCTTCGGGGAAAGTGGGGCTGTCACAATAACACTTCTAGGTGTTCAGGTACAAGAATCCACAATAAGATAATTCACAACTCGAGCTGGCCGGTCCCAAGAATAAATCACCCGTATTATAGATTCCTACCCAGCATACATATCTAAGATCCCCAATAATAGATCTTTGTTTCACACTTAGTAAGCCAATCCCCACAGTCCGAGAACCCTCTTCCGGCATGAGCTCAATAAGAGCTCTGATACCATCTGTGACGGCCCCACCTCCCCCTAGGGCGTACCCCAGGGTTTAGCGGACCGCCTGCCTAACTCTCGCTAGGATTCACTCACTCGTATCTCAAGAAAAAAAACTAAGAACGTACATCCATAGAAAATGAATAACACATCCACTTAATATATACATTGATACTCAAATCCAGATACAAAGCTTCTACACACCAAAATACTCCAAAGTGTTTACAAATCGAGTACAATCAACCCTAGTCGGGTACTAGCGTAAGTACATATTCAAAATTCAAAACAACTAGGCTATGCTAGTCTGTACATGTCTCATGCCTCGCTCATACCCCCTGTAAAGAAAACAAATGGCATGAAATTAGCTAAAAATCCAGTGAGGTTCCAAATAACAAATTGACCATTTTGAAAGTACGAATATCAATGTAGCAAGTTAATGGCATCAAAAGTTCATAAAAGTGAACAATAATACTTCAAGTAGCAAATCTTGATGTGAGCTACATTTTGGTGGTGTGGTTAGTTGGTGAGGCATGTGTACTAAATTTGGTGGATAAGAGTAAGTATTAGGTAAGTGGAAGTGTGTGATTAGAAGTGCTAATAATAAGTTAGTGAATCATAAGTTAAAACACAAATACGAGCGAGTTAAGAAAAATAGGCTTGAACCGACGTATACCGTTTGTTACTGATTGAGTACACCACTTGACCACTACTTTCTTACCATAATCCTCTTGTTTTATTTCAGCTAATTAACCCTAGATTAAGCCCTTAACCAGCCGAAAATGTTGACTAAAGAAAAGGAAGAAAAGAAAAAATAAGAAGCAATCTTGAGTTGCTAAGTGTTGGCAATCTAAGGATTGGTTGACCAAGACCATTTCTTCCTTCTTATCTTTCTTCTTGGCCAATTTTGCTCCATTATTTCTTCATCTGGCCGAGCTCTAGGAGAGAAAAAACAAGAGATAAAACCTCCAACTACAACCTTGAATCTTGCCTTGTTTGAGTTGAAACCAAAAATCTAAACCGATTAAACTTGTATCTTGGTGCTTAGGAAGCTAGGTGTGGTAAAAGTTTTGGAAGAAATTGCTTGGTTCTTCACTTTTCAAGAAGGTTATAGAAGGTATAAGTTCATCCACTTCTTTTCTCTTTCTTAATCTTGCTAAATATGATGTAGATGGCATGAATCTTTGAATATTATAGATGATCTTCTAGTTTTGGGTTGTTTAGTGAAAATTTCAGTTAGGGTTTGCTATTTTAGCCTTGATTAATGTTGTTCAACTATCTTATGTTGATATTGAACTTGGATATGGAATTTGTGAGGTGATTAGTGGCATGGTTGTGACTTTTTAGTGTTCAAAGATGAAATTCCAGCTTTGATAAGAAAATTTCAGCTTTGGTAGTGGTTGATTATTTGCTAGAAATTACTTATATTTGGATGGTTTGTAGCCTAGATGAAGAGCTATCTTGATATGCATACTTGTGGTGTTTGAATTGGGTTGACTTGAGGAAAAACATGAAGCCTTAAATGGCTGGAAAATTGGACAAATACAAAGGGTATGCTGCTCAAATTTTCATTCGAGGGATAAGTGAGTGAACTTGGAACTTGAGCAGTGATTCGGGGATGAATTAGATTTCGGTTGTCTAGAGTATTCAAGTTTCCTTTAGTAGAGGTATATAAGCTAAATTTTTGCCAAAAATCGTATACTTTTAAAGGTGAAGTAGCGACCACTTTAAATACGTTTTTCTCGTCTTTTAGACCAAGTTGCGAACTTAAACGTTTTACTTGCTTCTTTATCGAAAACAAAAGAGCGAGCGTGAATTTTCTAGAGTTTGATAAGTGAAATTAATACTACTTCAATGAGTTTCATTTATGTGATTTTCTTTAAGCGAAACTCTTATATTTTGAACCCTAATTACTTTTAAACTGTCCAATGATATTTTATCACAGATTTGGACTCCAACCAAGAAGTTGACCTTGGACGTGGTTTTGAAAAGAAGTAAATTGTTGGTGAGTGTTTTCCAATGCATGATTGAACTTGATCTTTGAAAGAAATACTTGACTTGTTTGGACGGGCAAGGGCGTACTTCATCGCACTTGCCCTAACGTGATTTGTTACTGTTTACTAGTTATTATTGACTTGATATACATGTGTACAACTTGAATACTACTTGCGATCTTGTATTTGACTTGTAAGTGTTGAGCAGTAGCATGTACCACACTCAATCCGAGTGGGAGATGCCTCTCATCCCGTTTCACTACTTTTATCCTCACCCTATTTGTTAGTCAATCGAATCGAGCTAGTAAGAGCTTGGTTGAGAAGACTGGCGAACAATAGGTACTGTTTATTGTTTATTGTATAATCCTTTGGATATGATCCACTGGATTCGGTATACTCGAGTATTACCATCACTCTTATTTTGAAATTCGGGCCCGGTAGGAGGTTGATTGGTAGATGGAAATTGGAGTAAAGTGGAGATCAACGGTCAGGGTTTTGCTTCTTTAAACATTGACGGAGTGTCAACGGGTTCAAATCAAGTAATGCGATAGGAATTTGGCTCTTGAGAGCCATCTATATCCTTATACTTTGAAATGATTGTTACTTGTAGTGTTATTGTTTCTTTTATGAACTTTATGCTCATTTTTGAGATTTCAAGTTTTATATATGGCCAATTTGCAACTTGGGTCTGCATGAAGTTTTGGAACCTTACTGAGTTTTGGCTCACCCTATTAATTTTGTTTTCCTTACAGGAAAATCGAGTGCAGGCATGAGACTGGTTACAGGCTAGCGTAGTCTAGTTTTTGAATTTTGTGTTTGTACTAATATTAGTGCTTGATTATGGTTGGAAGTTAGCTAGAACTTGAATCTCTTGTTATATTCGGATATGTATGATTGGTTGAGGTAGAAATGAATGTAAACGTACTTTCTAAGCTTGGAAACTGTCGTTTCCTTTATTTTTGAAGTTGTAACTTATTTTCTTGAAGGTAGTGAGTGAGTCCTGGCGAGAACTTGGCAGGCGGTCCATCAAACCCTTGGGTACGCCCTAGGGGGTGGGGTCATCACAGATTGCCGAGAGTGAGTGAGGACGATTTTTGGGAAAATTGGAATGTCCGATTGAGGGAGTAAGTTGGAGTCTTTTTTGTGTGGTACTTGAAAGAAAAAAGAAGAAAGGCCAAGAGCTGAGGAGTTTTCTTTTTGTCTGTGTTTTGTCTAGTGGAAGTGTGCAAGTGAGCCGAGAGAGTGTGGGAGAGTTTTTAGAGAGTTGTTGTTCAAGTCCCAAAAAGAAAAGAGAGAGCCAAGAGAGTCTAAAAAAGATAAGTGGAGTTTTGTTAATAAAATGATTGGTTTTTCACCAAATGAAAAGAAATATCCATGGAACATTGAGTACAAAAATGGATCAATAGTGTATTTGATGAAAGAGAAATGATTAGGGGGAGATTATCTTCTTTTTTTTGTTTTTTTTTTCTAAAACAAACCTATAAAATGAGAAAAATATACATTAAAATGCAAGAAAATAAATAACTCATTAAATAGAAAAATTCAAGAAAACATTAAAAATTGACAAAAATTTGATGTCTGCATATATTACAATTTTCTTTTCTTCTAGTCTTATCTTTTGCATATTCGTGACCTATTCTTTGACGATTGAAAAATTTGCTCATATTTTCTTAAAATTCCCTTTTATTTTGAATCAATTACTTTATGATAGTTTTACTACTCATTTACTCCCTCAATAGTTGTAATAAATAAGAGATTTAAGAGTTTTGCCCTCAGTTTTATAGTTCGGGTAAATTAGGATTTTTGCGTATTTTGGCCGTGTGATCATTTGGTGAGGTGTGTGTACTAAATTTGGTAGTTAAGAGTGAGTTTTAGATAAGAAAAAGTATGTGATTAGAAGTGATAATAATAAGTGAGTGAATCATAAGTGAAAATACTAGTACGCGCAAATTAGGGAAAAACAGCTCGAACCGACGTGCACTGTTTGCTACTGATTGAGTTCACCACTTGAAACTACTTTATTACCTTAATATCCTTACTTTTATTTCAGCTAATTAACCTTAAAATATCCCTTAAACTAACCACAATCTTTGACCAAAGAAAAGAGAGAAAAGAAAAAAATTGAGATCTAACCCTAAAGCGACACTTGGCGGAAATCAAAATTAACTTTGACTAAACAAATTTCCTATCTTCTTATCTTTACATTGACTTCATTTCTTCTCCATTTTGGTTCTTGTTGGCCAAGCTCTAGGGGAGAGGAGAAGAGAGAAAATTCCCAAATTTTTCCAACTTAATATCTTACTTGAATCTTGAGAAAAGTAAAGTGAAACTTGAATCCACTCCGATTAATCTTTTGGAAAGCTTGGAGGTGAACTTGGTGGAACTTTTGGGAGGACGAAAGTTCTTGTATCACAACTTATTTTGGGGGTTTTGAGGTATAATACTAGCAACCTCTCTTTTCTTTCTTCTTTTGCAATTTAAGCAACACATGGCTTGATTGTGATGGATTTTATAGAAGATTTTATGGTCTTGCTTAATAGCTTATAATTTTCAGCTAGGGTTTGAAAATTTCAGTTGTGATTATTGTTGTTTATCTAGTATATGATGTTGATGAGCTTGAATAGGGACTTGGGGTAGTGATTCAAGACATGAATGTTATTTGTAAGCATTGAATCATCAAATTTTCAGCACTAATGATGAATCTGCCCTGTTTCTGACCTGCATATTCGTCCATGTTAGTGGCCGAATCAGATATAGGTCAAAACATAAAAGTTTTAGAGAATGGAGTTAACTATATTCCTGTAAAATTTCAGCTCAATCGGAGCACTGTATCATGTGAAATGACTAAAATACCCCTGACTGCCAAAAGCTCTATTTCACAGGCAGCTTTCTATTTTCTCTGAGATTTTACATTTTGACCTCGAAAATGCACGAACTAGGTATTGATGTCTTCATAAGAAATGTAGCTCTCTATCTTACTCTAAAACGCCATAAAATGTGTGACGCCCCGAAAGAAGGAAGGTTTCATTTTATATATATTTTGTTGGACAAGCGGAGGAGCACAGCGTTTGAACTTGGATGAGAAGAGAAAAAAAAATTAGCAAAAAAATTAAAGGGCCAAATCCGGCTACAAATCTGGCCAGTTTTTGCCGGATTGTTGGAGGTTTTTGAAAAATTTTGATTTCGTCTCTGGCCTGAATCAGGCCGGGATTCCGGCCGGATTGTGACGTGGCAGGTCGGCAGGCAGGTTTGACCAGCTGTTTTTCTTCCTTCCTATCTTACTTTCGGCCAAAATATTTTCATTTCCTTCACCCTCTTGGCCAAGCTTCATGGAGAGAAAAGAAAGGAAACCTTCAAAGTTTTCTTCCACTCTTGCTTATATCTTGTAATCTAACCATTAGGTTTGCAAATTGTTCTGATTAATTTCATATGTAAGGTGATTGCAAGCTTTTGATGGAGTCTTTAGTGAAAGGGAAGCCCTAGCTACCTTACTTTTTGGAGTTGCAAAGATGAGTGGTTGAGACATCTCTTCTTTTATGTTAATACTAGTAAATTAGTGGTTTTTAGTGGTTGGATAGACCATTTTGTGGAATCTTTCATGACATATGGTTGGGTTTGCCTTATTTTTATATTTATTGGGAATTTTTCTGCTTTATATGGTATAATATTGGTGTGATGGTCTCATATTGAATAATATGGAGCCTTTATATGTTAATTGTGGTTGATGGTAGAAAATTTAATCTTTTGTAAGAAATTTTCAATTTTAGGGTTTAAATTGGGGCTTTGTTAAGGGTGGCTTTTAAGCTTTCATTTGATGGATATTTAAAGGTAATAAGACCCTAATGAGGTGATTGGATTGGCGTATAAATTGTGTAGGTATGTGTGATAGCTTGGATGATGAATGATAGGTTGGAAATGTGTAAAATTAAGGGGAAATGCTGTCCAAGCTTTGAATGTATTCGATTGTTTTGAATTTGAGTTGATCTTGATTGAGTTTATGGAAATTCTTGCGATTCGGAAGCTAGGAGGATAAGTTCCATATTAGCGATATTTCTAGACTTGATCTAAGTTATTTCCTCTTCGATTTTGGCATGTATATGCTTAATGGAGGCTATTCTCGTGTTAACGTGGAATTACTAGCCTTGATCGTAATTAGTTATGGTTATATGCAAATATTTGTTTAGAGATATAATTTCAGTTTTATGGTGTTATTTCTGCCCTCATGTGATACGTAGTGGTTGTTCATAGCATGATAGTTTGTTATTGTGATAAATGAAGCTTTGGTATGTTAGTTTTAATGACCTAAAGGAATTTCATTTAGAGTACATGAATTCCAGATTAGGGTTTCCAATTGTGATAGTAATCTGTCCTATTTTTGCACTATATGTTTGACCTTGAGAGAGACTGAATCGGCCCTTGCTCAAAACATGAAACTTGTAGACATATGAGTTAGCTAGTTACCTGCAAAATTTCAGATTGATTAGAGTATTGTATCCTGTGAAATGACCGAAATACCCTTGACTGTTCATAGACCCTACTTTGCAGACAATTTTCTGTCCTCTCCGAGATTTTGATAATTGACCCTGAAAATGTATGATTTGGCCTTGAAGGATTTCATAAGAAATGTTGGTATATGTCTTAGCTTCGTAACGCCACATGATTCGTTTCAATCTGATAAGTGTGGCTTCAATTGTGATTAAAGTGCTAGAAGGTGGAAGAAGCTTGATAATATTAGAATTCCTTTGCTTGACCTGCTATTTGTAATCTAGGGTTTCAACTTGAGCAAAGCAATGATGTATGCTGGATAAGGTTCGTGAACCGTGGTTGGTGAGTGATCCCTCAACTATTTTCAAAAGTTACTTTTGAAATAATTTTTGCATCGGTTACACGATTGCATATCATTGTGTTTGTGTGTGTGCCATGACATTTTAGGTCCAATGAGTTCTTGGGAAAATCTTGTGCTTAGAACCAACGTCTCCACTACTGTTTACGCATTCTTTGGAGCATGATGGCTCCTTATTTATGTTATTTGTTACTTGATCTAAGGGAGCGTGGGGTATCTAAGTACAAGGATTTCACTGGCTCACTAGAGCAATATGCATACATTCGAACACTGATTCCTATCATCATTTACATGTAATATTGTAAAGCTTATTTGATTATTGATTTTACTGTTCACTCACTGAGCTTCTAGCTCACTTCAAATGTTTTCTTCTTCCCACAGGGATCGAGGCAAAGGAAGCGCTCGTATTACGTTATTTGTTTGACTAGAGGGCATATATCTTGTACTGCTTCGATTTGGAATCATTTGGTGTAATAGTTGGGCTAGTGTGACTGTTTGGATTTGAATCGGATGTATGTGTACATTCCATGCTTGGGAATTAGTTTCCGCTTCGCTTATCATATGTAATTCTTGGAGAATTGAATGTAAAATTTGAGGTTTATATTGTAATTTAATTGAGAACTGTAGTGAACGACTGAGTCCCGGCAAGAGTTGGGCAGGCGGTCCGCCGAACCCTGGGGTACACCTTAGGGGGAGGTGGGGCTCTCACAGTTGGTATAAGAGCTTTGGCTTCAGATCTCGGTAGCGTATCCTAGGCTTAAAGTTTAGGATGCCTGAATGTGGGATTAGTTGAAATTTTATGTGAACGAGGATCTATTGTATCCTAGGGGGGTCAAAGAAATTGAGTATTTGAGAGTTTCTTACTTGGGATTTGTGAAAATAAAATTGAGAAATTTGGTGATGTTATATTGAAGGAAAATATGGGATGAGAGATTAGTAGTAAAAGATTGGACGAATTTGAATTATCATTATACTTGTAAGTGTGGAAAGAATTGAGGTAATTACTGGTACTGGCTATGAAGGATAAGAGACCGAGATTTGATGGTCAAACTCCATGTATGATGATTTTGAACCAGGACAAAAGAGTATCAAAGGAATAAAATGCATTTTCTGCCCATTTACCTCCTAAAGAATTTCTGCTTTGAAATTCTAAAGAAAAATTAGGATGTACTATTTTTACTTTCAAACAATGATTAGAAATAATATATATGCTTTAAGTATGTGTAATCTTCCGATTTGGGTAAATATGTGAATTTTACTTGAATTTCAAATTTGAAAATTTGTGAATAACTAATGAGTTTGTTGAATTTTATATATGATGAGCTGATACAAGGTTAAAATTTTCTAAACTAAGTTTTCCTCCCCTTTGTGAGGCCCCAGTCAGTTCGTAAGTTGATATTAGGATCATTCATTATTCGGTGTGGTGAAATTAGGGTTAGCGCTAAGAAGAAAACCCTAATCTCGGTTAAGATTGAAAACCCTAACTTTGCTTATGAGTAAACCCTAGTTTAGGTATTATTATTCGTAGGTTCGAACTATAATTTATATTGGATGTTCTAGTGTGTGTTTTGGTATAAGTAAATATAGGATTCGTTTTAGTTTACAAAAGTTTAACAAGTTTGAAATGGTTAGCAAACTCTAGATTAGCAAACCTCTAGTGTTACAATTTATTAGAAAGCTTAAGTGGAGTTTTATTTATCGCCCGCCTTTTCTACATTTTTTTTATTAGAAAATTTCCCTAGATAATTTTTATGAGTAAATATAAGTTTTTGATGATTTTTCTAGTATCGGTTAGTTTTTGAGAAATTAAGAACGTATATCGGATGTGGGACCCATTAGTGCGGTAAGTTCGAAAAAATTTGGCCAGTTAGGTTAAGTTTTGGATACTGGGTTTAATTTACCAAGTGTTATGAGATATTTAGAGGTATCAAGTGGATAGGTGTGAGAGAGACAAAAGTTAGGCAAGCATTTAATGAGGTGACAAGTGTCACCATTTGAGTGGGTCAACTTTATGACCACTATTCATGGTCTTACCAATTGACCAAATAAACCAAAAAATTACCAAAAACATCTTCATTTCAAGCTCTTCTTGGCCGGCTCTTCTCAAGGAAAAAGAAAGGAAAAGCTCTCAATTTTCTAGCCTCTAATCTTGCTCAATCTTTCATTCCAACCGGTTAATCTTCAAATTACTCCATAGAAAACCTTAAGTGAGTGTTTGTGTGGGGTTTGGTGGAGTTGTTTGGAAAGCTAAGAAGACTTGTTGCTCTCTCTCTCTCTTGTTTCTAAGGTGAGTTGTGAAGAACCACTCTCCTCCCTCTAATGATGCTTAATTTATGCTTAGTGATGGTATAAGATGCAATTTTATGGATTATATTGTGATTTTTGGTTGAATTGATGAAGTTCTGTAATTATTGGGGATTTTTCTGTTTTTAAATGAATATGATTGTGTGGTTATGTATGATGATTGGAAATGGTATGTAAGGGATCTAGGAGGTGGAAAAAGTGGATAATTGCAAGAAATTTCTATTTTGGAAGAAAAATGGGAAATTAGGGTTTCATTGTTCTTCATTCTGTCCGGTTCTGTAGCACATAGTTTGTAACAGCCCCACTTTCCCCTAAGGCGAACCAAAGGGGTTAGCGGACTGCCTGCCCAGCTCTCGCCAGGACTACGGATCAGTTAACGTCGATCTAATGCGCTCCGGAGCTTACCAACGCGCGCAAATAGGTCAAAATCACAAAATAAAAAAAACGAAAATCGAAGCCGCGATGAACAGTAGAGGACACGTCAGAATCCGGCCGGATTTGGCCCTTTCCTATTCCAAATTTTTTTTCTTTTCCGTTTGAAACGCGTATCAGTTCGAAATCCAACCAAGCATCGACCAAACATATATATACATTGGAAACCAACATTTGCAAGCCAAGACGGCATATCAAATATTCAACTAGTTCATACATGTACAAATAACCATTTACAAGCCAACCATTGGTTGCAACAAAACACTTAGGGTTTTCACCCTCAAGGAGGTATTCAAAATATACATTCACATGAGCTCAACTTGAACCAACTAGCACATTCTTTCCAAAAGTGGTCATTTTCCTGTAAGGAAAACAAATGGCACGGTATGAGCTAAAGCCCAGTGAGCAACTATCACACAAAAGCAGTCAAGATCACATAATCATAACCGTTCAGTTCAAATATACAATTAAGAGATAAATCAAACCAGTGAAAGGATACGGTTGGCTCTCAAGAGCCCATTTCCACACTTGCAATCTTGATCCAACCTCATTGACCCTCCGTCAATGTTAAAAGTACCAAAACCGTAGACCTCACTTTACTTCCTTTCCTTCCACCAATCATACCCCAACCGGGCCCGCACTCCATTCAGTCACTTTTGGTAATACTCGAGTATACCGGAACCAAGAGTCTCATTACTACAAGGTTCCTCAGTACAGTCCCCGTGGCAAGACAATTTTCACGACCAAGCCCTCGCCGGCATCGATCCAATTGACTACCAAACAGGGTTGAGCTCAGTGATACAGTAAAGCCGTTGGACATTCATCCAAACGACACCAAATCAGTTTCCATGAGTGGAATTCAGTATTTCATATAACCAGTACAGTATTTCAGTGAACAGTCATTAACCATGAATAAAATCACAAGGGGTGAGGGCGGTCAAGTACACCCTCACCTTAATCACTTCCAATAAGCAAATAAGCCTTCAAGGCATCAATTACACATATAAC
Organism: Coffea arabica; assembly: GCF_036785885.1. Classification (NCBI taxonomy): domain Eukaryota; kingdom Viridiplantae; phylum Streptophyta; class Magnoliopsida; order Gentianales; family Rubiaceae; genus Coffea; species Coffea arabica. The sequence goes on along the minus strand of NC_092316.1, from coordinate 41,532,870 downwards.
AAAGCCACATTGTAACATTTAAGTGAGTAGTATACTCACAAATCAAATAAGTGCTATTTCATGCACTTCCGTCAGGGGAATGTCGTGAACCACCGTCACGCCCTAGAACAAGTAAAAAAATGCAATGAGACTCGATAACGAGTCATATAGCAATGCCAATCACAACCCCAATAGGGTTTTATAAACATATACAAGCATGATAGCAAACCAGGAATTAAGAAAGGCCTTAAACTTAGGCCTTGGAAAGAAAACCGGATTCGACCTCATAATGCGGTAATGGCACAACTCTCACTACAATTATCGGATGGGGGTGTAAGACCCACCGCTTCGAAGCTATGGAACAGGGCTACAACAATGAAGAAGGTCACTCAATCCAGTTCCTAGCTTAACTAGGTCGAAAATGCCAAATACTATACCAGAATTACCAAAACAGGTTTGCAAATCACACAAAACTGTAATTACTATAACTTAGTTTATACAAGTCCAAATGCCGAAATTCCAAAGGCATATGTTAGCTAAGACATCCAGCTACATTTCATCAGAAGACACCAACAACTAAATCCAAACCAATTCCAGTCAAAATGGCCAATAACCAGTACAGTTTTCGCATTCTGTCCAAAGCAGAACAGCTACAGTAATTTCGTCATAACTCATTCCACATTAATCCAAATGACATGAAATTTTACAGGCACCTCAAACACATTAATACCTACAACTTTCATGTTTTGAGCAAAGTCAAATTCGGCCTCTAACCCTATGATCTAAAACCGGACAGAATTGGGGATTTAAGAACCCTAACTTTTCAGTTTTCATTCCAAATCCAAAATTGGTTGCATTTATCCACATTTCACACCCACTAGAGTTATTATAGGCCATTGCCAATCATCACAACCAACCACACCATCATAATCCAATTAAACCAGAAAAATCATCAATAAATGGAAAACTTCACCAAATCACTTCAAGTCAAGATAAAACCAGAAATTTCAGCACTTTAATCACTAATAAGCATAACTTAAGCATCATTAGATGTAGGAGGAAGATACACACACCACTCACCTAGTAACAAGAGAGGTAGAGGTGTTGGACACCTTAGCTCTTCCAAAAACTTCACCAAATCAACCACTAACACCAACTAGAAAGATTTTATGGAGTAGAAACTAGTTTAGTTGGTTGAGTTATGGATTGAAGCAAGAAGAAATCAAGACTTGAAGAGGTTTTCTTCCTTCCTTGAACTTGAGAGAGAGGGCCGGCCAACAAGAGAAGAAAAATTGTGAATTTTATGCAATTTTTGGATATTTAATCCTTTGGTCAAAAAAGTCAAAATTGTGAATAGTAAATCTTAAAGGAAAACCAATAACATGGTGACACTTGTCACTCTATTTAATGCATTCTTATCACTTCTTTTCTCTCTCACATCAATCACTTCACACACACTCTACTTATCTCTTAACACCCGATAAAATTTACACAGTATCCGGAATTTAACCTAATTGGCCGAATTTTTTCGAACTTTTCGCACTAGTGGGTCCCACATCCAGTATATATTCTTAATTTTCTAAAAACTCACCAATACTAGAAAAATCATCTAAAAACTATAATTGCTCATAAAATCAACCCAGAAAATGTTTCGAAGCCAGAAAATGCAAAAATTATGCAATTAAGGGAACTAAAACCCTAGGAAAATTTTTAGGGTATTTACGGGTTCTCACACTCTCCCCTCCTTAAAAGAATGTCGTCCTCGACATTCCACCTGTACTAATCAGATCAAATATCCCTCAAGAGTCACTCGAGCCTTCTAACTAATATAGATCCGGTCAAGATATCGCTCAGAAACCAATCAAGCATTGGGATTCAATCTATTCCAACGTGTATTCACCAGGTCCAATTTGTTTTTCCCCAAAGTCGGCCAAATACTAAAAATCATTCGAATCTCACTTATCGTAATTCATGATCCAGGAAAGCATGGCCTATATAATCCAAGTACTACATATCACGCCAATCCAACCTATCAAATGGTCATGGTTCAATAGGGAGTTAATCACGTACCCAAATAAAACGGGCAAAAGGCTTGAAATCGGACGCAAGGTCCCAGATATTTGGAAGAAATTCAGGGTATAGTGATGCTTTAGATCAAAATTCATCTCTGGTGGTGCTGGACAACATAACAAGCTAGCACAACGGCTATGCTTCACCAAAGAATTTCAGTTCAGTAAGTTGGCCCTGGTGGTGCTGGACAACACAACAAGCTAGCTCAACGGCTAAACTTCACCAAAAGCCTCAGTGCAAAATGTCATCCCTGGTGGTGCTGGACAACACAACAGGCAATGCCCCACCAGAGAGGTTCAGTTCAACCGCTACAAAAGAGTAGTAGCCGGTCTACAGTCACACCAGTACGAATAAGTTCAAGAGTAGGGTCAAAGCAGAGCCAAATACTTCAGGTTCATGGTGCATGAGCACGAATAAAAGTATAAGTTCAAGTTCAAGTTCAACCTCAAGGATCATGAGTACGAGTAAGAACACAATGGTCTAGTCTCTGTCCAGCCAATTCACATTCTTAAGCAGTCACAAATTCAAATCCACATTAGGTATGTAAGGCCACACTAGCCTAAACAGGTTCAAGTCTCAAGTAAGCTCAGTCTAATCGGTTCCAGACAGTTCGAGTTCTCTTACCAACCCAATGCAATACTTTCGGAGTTCAAATTTCCATAAAAGTTGGAATATGGTCACAAAACCAATCATAATATATGTTGCGCACAAGAAAATCTCACCAAGTTTCCGACTAGGTTAATCCATTATACACCAGTAGATCTGATCTTCGGATTTATTTTCGGTTCATATTCAGTACTAGGGACCTAATAAATTACATGAAACTATCCATCAATTTCTCCCATGAATACGGAGTTGGCTAAACCCTCGGTCATAATGCTTTACTCCCAGTCCTGCTACCCTACTTAATAGAAGTCTATAATCACAGGACAAGGCATAATTAAGCATCAAAAGCTTAATACATATACAAGGTATAACAATTTTTGAATCAGGACATGATTCTTTACAGGTATCAAAATTATAGCACGAGCCAAAAGTCACAAAATAAGGCCAATATGTCAGATATTGTATATAGGCAATTAAGTGTCACAACAGATAAAAGCTTATGTAAGCAGGATACCAAAGTCTCAGGACGTGCACCACCCTTCCTAGGTCTATAGTTAAACCAAAGGGTCCAATTATTGCTAATTTCAATCAAATCACATACCCTTACGCAATTAGATCCAATAAAGCCATAACGCCAGCTGAAACCAAGATTATCCATTCGAAGTTAAAAATCTGAAATAAACAAGCGACCAGCAAAAGCACCATCATCTCCAAGAATAACCAATCTTAGGTTCTATAGTAAAGTCGCAAGTTCCATGTTCAAACCCAAGAAATGAATACAACTCGCTAACTAACGTGCCAAATGGAACCCAAGTCAATTCACACTAACTTCGTACTCTTGAATACAGTCACTCTATATCTCAAAGTTGCCTCAGTCCGTACATTTAAAATTGGCTCACTCTTCTTGAAAGTCAAGAATTTTAAAACATAAGAAAAGTATTTAAAGTAATCAGAAATCTTATCAAGTTCAAGATTCACAATGTTAACCATAAGCTTGCCATTCTTTCAAAATTCAGGATATATATATATATTTTCTTCGTGTAAAGCATGGACAATTTCAAGTGTGAGACTACACTAATATACAATCAAGGGGAAAACTTAGTTTAGAAATTGTTATCCTGGTATTAACCCATCATATACAAAATTCAACAACTCATCAGTTATTCGCTAATTTTCAAATTTGAAATTCAAGTAAAATTCACCTTTTTACCAAAATCAGGAAAATATACATATTTAAAGCATATATATCTTATTTCCACTCATCGCTTACAAATAAAACTAGTACATCCTAGTTTTTCTTCAAAATCCCAAAACAGAATTTCTTTAGAAGGTATGTGGGCAGAAAATGCATTTAAACACATTACACGTACACATAGCCCACATAACCAGGTTAAGCAATCATACGGAACAGTCAGTCAATTACAAACGAAGTCATTGCATGAAACAATAGGGTCCTCAAAAGTACTTTGAACAACTAGGTCACAAGTGCAAAAGAACTCACGAAAAGCTTTTCCCCTTCTAGGGCTTCGTCCAAATATTTATATCTTAATCAAGGTCGATCACGCTTAACCATACCTGAACAAACCACACGAAGTTCCATAGAATCGCCTTTCTAGTTCACCAAATCCTTTCTAACCTAGGCCCTCATATCCTTCGTATCCGGGCGCAAGAATCTTGTCTAAGATAGTTCACATCTCGAGCCGGCCGGTCCCAAGAGTAAACCATCCTTATTAAAGATTCCTACCCGACATACATACCTAGCTTCCTCGAGTCCCATAATAATGATTCATACACTTATCACATGCCCGGTTCATAACTTACGCTCATACGAGCACTTAGACATATTCATGAAATTTGGACCACAACACCCCTTGGCCCAGTCTCACTCCGCGCAGAGACCACGCGACGTGGCTCTGATACCACTTGTAACAGCCCCACTTTCCCCTAAGGCGAACCAAAGGGGTTAGCGGACTGCCTGCCCAGCTCTCGCCAGGACTACGGATCAGTTAACGTCGATCTAATGCGCTCCGGAGCTTACCAACGCGCGCAAATAGGTCAAAATCACAAAATAAAAAAAACGAAAATCGAAGCCGCGATGAACAGTAGAGGACACGTCAGAATCCGGCCGGATTTGGCCCTTTCCTTTTCCAAATTTTTTTTCTTTTCCGTTTGAAACGCGTATCAGTTCGAAATCCAACCAAGCATCGACCAAACATATATATACATTGGAAACCAACATTTGCAAGCCAAGACGGCATATCAAATATTCAACTAGTTCATACATGTACAAATAACCATTTACAAGCCAACCATTGGTTGCAACAAAACACTTAGGGTTTTCACCCTCAAGGAGCTATTCAAAATATACATTCACATGAGCTCAACTTGAACCAACTAGCACATTCTTTCCAAAAGTGGTCATTTTCCTGTAAGGAAAACAAATGGCACGGTATGAGCTAAAGCCCAGTGAGCAACTATCACACAAAAGCAGTCAAGATCACATAATCATAACCGTTCAGTTCAAATATACAATTAAGAGATAAATCAAACCAGTGAAAGGATACGGTTGGCTCTCAAGAGCCCATTTCCACACTTGCAATCTTGATCCAACCTCATTGACCCTCCGTCAATGTTAAAAGTACCAAAACCGTAGACCTCACTTTACTTCCTTTCCTTCCACCAATCATACCCCAACCGGGCCCGCACTCCATTCAGTCACTTTTGGTAATACTCGAGTATACTGGAACCAAGAGTCTCATTACTACAAGGTTCCTCAGTACAGTCCCCGTGGCAAGACAATTTTCACGACCAAGCCCTCGCCGGCATCGATCCAATTGACTACCAAACAGGGTTGAGCTCAGTGATACAGTAAAGCCGTTGGACATTCATCCAAACGACACCAAATCAGTTTCCATGAGTGGAATTCAGTATTTCATATAACCAGTACAGTATTTCAGTGAACAGTCATTAACCATGAATAAAATCACAAGGGGTGAGGGCGGTCAAGTACACCCTCACCTTAATCACTTCCAATAAGCAAATAAGCCTTCAAGGCATCAATTACACATATAATAAAGCCACATTGTAACATTTAAGTGAGTAGTATACTCACAAATCAAATAAGTGCTATTTCATGCACTTCCGTCAGGGGAATGTCGTGAACCACCGTCACGCCCTAGAACAAGTAAACAAATGCAATGAGACTCGATAACGAGTCATATAGCAATGCCAATCACAACCCCAATAGGGTTTTATAAACATATACAAGCATGATAGCAAACCAGGAATTAAGAAAGGCCTTAAACTTAGGCCTTGGAAAGAAAACCGGATTCGACCTCATAATGCGGTAATGGCACAACTCTCACTACAATTATCGGATAGGGGTGTAAGACCCACCGCTTCGAAGCTATGGAACAGGGCTACAACAATGAAGAAGGTCACTCAATCCAGTTCCTAGCTTAACTAGGTCGAAAATGCCAAATACTATACCAGAATTACCAAAACAGGTTTGCAAATCACACAAAACTGTAATTACTATAACTTAGTTTATACAAGTCCAAATGCCGAAATTCCAAAGGCATATGTTAGCTAAGACATCCAGCTACATTTCATCAGAAGACACCAACAACTAAATCCAAACCAATTCCAGTCAAAATGGCCAATAACCAGTACAGTTTTCGCATTCTGTCCAAAGCAGAACAGCTACAGTAATTTCGTCATAACTCATTCCACATTAATCCAAATGACCTGAAATTTTACAGGCACCTCAAACACATCAATACCTACAACTTTCATGTTTTAAGCAAAGTCAAATTCAGCCTCTAACTCTATGATCTAAAACCGGACAGAATTGGGGATTTAAGAACCCTAACTTTTCAGTTTTCATTCCAAATCCAAAATTGGTTGCATTTATCCACATTTCACACCCACTAGAGTTATTATAGGCCATTGCCAATCATCACAACCAACCACACCATTATAATCCAATTAAACCAGAAAAATCATCGATAAATGGAAAACTTCACCAAATCACTTCAAGTCAAGATAAAACCAGAAATTTCAGCACTTTAATCACTAATAAGCATAACTTAAGCATCATTAGATGTAGGAGGAAGATACACACACCACTCACCTAGTAACAAGAGAGGTAGAGGTGTTGGACACCTTAGCTCTTCCAAAAACTTCACCAAATCAACCACTAACACCAACTAGAAAGATTTTATGGAGTAGAAACTAGTTTAGTTGGTTGAGTTATGGATTGAAGCAAGAAGAAATCAAGACTTGAAGAGGTTTTCTTCCTTCCTTGAACTTGAGAGAGAGGGCCGGCCAACAAGAGAAGAAAAATTGTGAATTTTATGCAATTTTTGGATATTTAATCCTTTGGTCAAAAAAGTCAAAATTGTGAATAGTAAATCTTAAAGGAAAACCAATAACATGGTGACACTTGTCACTCTATTTAATGCATTCTTATCACTTCTTTTCTCTCTCACATCAATCACTTCACACACACTCTACTTATCTCTTAACACCCGATAAAATTTACACAGTATCCGGAATTTAACCTAATTGGCCGAATTTTTTCGAACTTTTCGCACTAGTGGGTCCCACGTCCAGTATATATTCTTAATTTTCTAAAAACTCACCAATACTAGAAAAATCATCTAAAAACTATAATTGCTCATAAAATCAACCCAGAAAATGTTTCGAAGCCAGAAAATGCAAAAATTATGCAATTAAGGGAACTAAAACCCTAGGAAAATTTTTAGGGTATTTACGGGTTCTCACATAGTTAGAGGCCGATTTGGCCTTATTTTAAACATGAAAGTTGTATAGAATGATATTTTATAGATGCCTACAAAATTTCAGGTCAATCGGAGTAGCGTAGAATGAGAAAAGTCGAAATTACCCTTGCTGTCCTGGTTTTACCCGAATGTAAGAATTACGCCTGTAATTGGTTGTTTTGGCTGCAATTGCTTCAGAATTGGTTGTTAAGGTCTTCTGATGAAATGTATCCCTCTTTCTAAGCTTTCGGATGGCTTTAGAATTCCTGGATTTGGACTTAAGTAGGCTGAGTTATGCTGTTTGCAGCAGAATGCGTTATGTGAATCTATTTTTCCGGTTCTGGTATAGTATCTTGCATTTTTTACCCTGTTACACTCCAAACTGGACAAAGTTGCCTTCTTTAACATTGTAACCCCTTAAGTCCTGATTATGCCTGTAAAATATCAGGTCAAACGGATTAGTGTATCCTGAGTTATAGACAAAACACTCAGGCCTATTTTAGACATTAGTTTGTGCTACGTTTTGAAATCAGCCTCTGACCGTGCATTTTTCCGTTTTGATCCCGTATGATCTGGGTGTCAACTCCTTCATAAGAAATGTATATCTTGGTTTTTTCTTCGAAACGGTATAAAGTACGTCGAAATATGAGTTCCGTAGCTCCTGTTATGACCAAAACAAGATCGATCATCAGAACTGCCTTGTATCTGGACAGTTCTGACGGGTATTTTGACACTCAAATTTCATTCTGTTATGAGTGGATTAAGGTCTTGACCAAAACATCAAAGTTTTATCCTTATGTCTCAGCTTTCTAATGCCTTTGGAATTTCCTGATTTGGATTTGTGAGCTGGGAGTTACGGTCCATCAAACATACCCTGTCCGTTACTCTAGAGTGCGAATTCCTGGAACGGTTTTCTGTACTTTCGACCTATTTTCGTTTAGATCCGGATTGAGGTGTCTTCATGAAAATTGTAACCCTTCCTCTTAGTTTCGCAACGGTACCTCATGTACCTTGATCCGACACTCGTACCTTCAATTAGACTCAAAACAGTTTTGACGGCAAAGCGATTAGGTTATCATTTCCGATTTCCGTATGCCGTTTCCGCACTCGTATATGCCGATTATGCCGTTTTGCTTGTTTTAAGTATGTTAGTAGCTGTTTATGATATTATGTGATGCAATCTTCTATTTCAGACGGTGGTGAGTTAGGTGGAGCCGGTGGGGCCTACTAGCTACTCTTCGCGGCACAAATTTCAAATTTTTGCTCTTTTGTTCATTGTGTAAGTATTCAGGCTGCTCTTACGTGTTAGTTGCTTATGTGTTTTGATATGTATGAAAAGGGTACCTAGGCGAGGGTGTACTTTATCGCACTCGACCTAAACCCTAATTTGCGCACATATTTGTACATGACCTATGTATATGAATCATTTTGGAACTAAACCCCTTGAGCTTTTGGCTCGGGGTGACTTTTGAATAAATTTTGTGAAGTTTGTGAGTTTGGGGCCCGATCTCATAACCTAGATGGACTATTTGAGCCGGTTAGGGCTTGGTCGAAGTCAGTCCAACCTGGTTTTAGGTCACCAAGTTTGTGAATCCGGTTCACCGATTATGTGGACCAAGTTTGTGACCCGAGCTTGTGAACCAAGCTCAATTTCGTTCGCTCGAGCAAGTTTGGGAGGTGTCTGGCCAGAGAGGGTGATAAGGTGTACGGTGGGAGTACAAGTGAAGTTCTACGGACCATTATTTGTGGTCGACGGAATGTCGGCAGGAGGTCACGCATAGCAAACGATCTGGCTTTGGAGCCACCTGTATCCTTATTATGTGATGTGACTTTTCCGCTTTTGCTTTACTCTTACTGTGTAACTGTTGTTACGTGAAATTTACACTTTCGCCCCTGTTTACTTACTAAGCATATAGCTTACCCCTTTCCTTTTGTTTTCCTTAGCAGGGGCCGACGCGGGGACTTTTGGCACATACACTAGTATAGTTAGGTTTGATTATAATAGTCGGACAGTTAGTAGGTTTGTTTTTGTTTTGGTGGTTGTATAAGGACCCTCCTTAGGGTCTATCTTCTGCTGGTTGTAGTTATAATGTATTAGAGTGGTTTGACTCGATACTTTTGAAGATGTAAATAGAAATTTTGGCGGTTGTATATATTATGAATAGTTCTCTTGTGGTTTAATATAGTTTTATTAGCTTTGTGTTTCGAGCCCTGGCGCGAGCTAGGCAGACGGAAAGCCGATACCCTTGGGTTCGCCCTTGGGAGAAGTGGGATCGTCACAGTTGGTATCAGAGCGCCTAGGTTAGAGGACTTGGGCAGGTGGGACACACGTGATAGGCACTAGGCATATTTGACTCTTCTAAGTTGAATGATATACTTTAAGCTGAAATGCCGGTGAACTGATGAATTAATGTTTTGTAGGTATGTATTCGGGCAGTTCGAGTGGTACGGGACCCAGTGGCATGGGACCGAGACCTCCGAGTAGGAGGGGCCCAGAGGATCGAGCACTGCGTAAGCGGGCGATCCGTTATCGACAGAGACCTGGAGAGCCTTACACTTTGTACTCCCCTTTTGGTCAGGTGTCACACCGACCTTGTAGGTGTTGGTATACGTACAGTTATCCTGACGAGGTCGTCCTGGCAGTGGACGATGAGCGACGCAGCCTGATTAGTCAGCTAGAAGAGGCCAGAGAGGTTGGCCATGGGCAGGAGTTGCGTATTAGGGCCTTGGAGCGGGGCCTCCGAGATGAGATAGAGAGGGCGGACGCTTTACGCCGTCAGCTTCAGGACACACATCAGCACCTCTTCGCTATGAAGAGGCAGCTGAAGGAGAGGGTTCGAAGCATTTCGATGGACTGCGAGGTCATCCTAGATATGGCCGCGGAGGCACCGCCTCGAGCCACCGGTCCAGAGGGGATGGACGAGGTGGACACGTTAGGTTCCGTTGGGAACCTGGGGCCTAGGGGAGGCGTTTAGGGTCGCTTTGGTATTTTTGCTTAGCTGGCAGATTACTTTTGTTAGAACTGGCATGGCTAATTTCTTTTGATATCTGGTTGACTGACTAGATTTTTGGAGCCAGAATGCTCGTGTGTATACTGGGTTTTGTACCGACTGGAGGTCGGTAATCTGTAAAATCTTTTGGTGTGACTTTGTAAATATATGTATATATTTGAATAGCATTTTGAACTTATCTTTTGTGTGTCTTCTGTGCATATGCTTTACGTCCGTACTTTTGCCCATAGTCTGGATAATAAGTATATGTAATGTTCCGATCTATAGACTTTTGCACTTAAATGGCCTCCGGTACTCGAGGTGGAGGTAGAGGGCGAGCACGAAACCCTGAAAGGGAACAAGGACAAGAGCCAGATCAAGTCGCTACAGCCATCCAGCGGATGGCCGATCTACTAGAGCGAATGACAAATCAACAGGGCCAGGGGAGTAGTATTGGGAATCCTGGACATAATCCGGGACATAATCCGGGTAATCATGAGGGAGAGGACCGTGCTTTAGAACGGTTGCAAAAGTTTGCACCTCCTAAGTTTATAGGTGGACCTAATCCTGACCTAGCCGAGGGCTGGATGGATCGTATGTTAGACATATTTGCCGCGCTTAGGTATTCGAAGGAGCGGCAGATATCCTTTGCGGTCTTTCAGTTTGAAGGGACCGCTCGAGCCTGGTGGAACGTGATTAAAACCAAGTGGGAGCGCGAACAAACCCCCTGGACCTGGTTTAACTTTACACGGGAGTTTAATGAAAAATATTTACCACCCATTGTGCAAGAAAAACGGGAAGATGATTTTATCCGCCTGCGTCAAGGGGTATCTAGTGTGGCGGAGTATGAGACTCAGTTCACTAAACTCTCTCGCTTTGCCCCAGAGCTGGACACCTTTAGCCAGGCACTAGAAAAAGGCACAGCGGATTGAGACTGCCAGGGGACAAGTTAAAGCCTTTCATGACCAGAAAAGGAGGCAACCCAGCTCGAACGATTCCCCGGTTGGGCAGAGCTCGCGAAACGAGCCACCCTCTGAGGCGAGTAAAGGCGCAGACGGTCCACGACCTGTAAGAACTCTGAACAACTTTGGGCGAGGTCAGATAGTGCCAGAGCCCCAGAGGAATGCCCAGCATGGAAGGTCAGGTACGGCCACTAAGCCAACCTGTGGTTTCTGTGGGGGCAATCACACCGATGAAAATTGCTAGAAAAATAGTCGGGTACGGAAATGCTTCAAATGTGGTAGCAACGAACACCTGATTGCCCGGTGCCCTAAGATGCAGAAGGAAGGACTCAAGCCACCGACTAAAGGGACCACAACGAAGCCGTCAAATGCAGGGAAAAATCGACCCAAAGGGCCAGCAAGAGTTTATGCAATGGGTCAACAAGAGGTGACTGAACCTTCGGCGGGTTTCGAAGGTACGTTTTGACCAAAGAATTAATTTCGAGGACGAAATTGTCCTAAGTGGGGGAGATTGTGAGGCCCCAGTCAGTTCGTAAGTTGATATTAGGATCATTCATTATTCGGTGTGGTGAAATTAGGGTTAGGGCTAAGAAGAAAACCCTAATCTCGGTTAAGATTGAAAACCCTAACTTTGCTTATGAGTAAACCCTAGTTTAGGTATTATTATTCGTAGGTTCGAGCTATAATTTATATTGGATGTTCTAGTGTGTGTTTTGGTATAAGTAAATATAGGATTCGTTTTAGTTTACAAAGGTTTAACAAGTTTGAAATGGTTAGCAAACTCTAGATTAGCAAACCTCTAGTGTTACAATTTATTAGAAAGCTTAAGTGGAGTTTTATTTCTCGCCCGCCTTTTTAACATTTTTTTTATTAGAAAATTTCCCCAGATAATTTTTATGAGTAAATATAGGTTTTTGATGATTTTTCTAGTATCGGTTAGTTTTTGAGAAATTAAGAACGTATATCGGACGTGGGACCCACTAGTGCGGTACGTTCGGAAAAATTCAGCCAGTTAGATTAAGTTTTGGATACTGGGTTTAATTTACCAGGTGTTATGAGATATTTAGAGGTATCAAGTGGATAGGTGTGAGAGAGACAAAAGTTAGGCAAGCATTTAATGAGATGACAAGTGTCACCATTTGAGTGGGTCAACTTTATGACCACTATTCATGGTCTTACCAATTGACCAAATAAACGAAAAAATTACCAAAAACATCTTCATTTCAAGCTCTTCTTGGCCGGCTCTTCTCAAGGAAAAAGAAAGGAAAAGCTCTCAATTTTCTAGTCTCTAATCTTGCTCAATCTTTCATTCCAACCGGTTAATCTTCAAATTACTCCATAGAAAACCTTAAGTGAGTGTTTATGTGGGGTTTGGTGGAGTTGTTTGGAAAGCTAAGAAGACTTTTGCTCTCTCTGTCTTGTTTCTAAGGTGAGTTGTGAAGAACCACTCTCTTCCCTCTAATGATGCTTAATTTATGCTTAGTGATGGTATAAGATGCAATTTTATGGATTATATTGTGATTTTTGGTTGAATTGATGAAGTTTTGTAATTATTGGGGATTTTTCTGTTTTAAAATGAATATGATTGTGTGGTTATGTATGATGATTGGAAATGGTATGTAAGGGATCTAGGAAGTGGAAAAAGTGGATAATTGCAAGAAATTTCTGTTTTGGAAGAAAAATGGGAAATTAGGGTTTCATTGTTCTTCATTCTGTTCGGTTCTGTAGCACATAGTTAGAGGCCGATTTGGCCTTATTTTAAACATGAAAGTTGTATAGAATGATATTTTAGAGGTGCCTACAAAATTTCAGGTCAATCGGAGTAGCGTAGAATGAGAAAAGTCGAAATTACCCTTGCTGTCCTGGTTTTACCCGAATGTAAGAATTGCGCCTGTAATTGGTTGTTTTGGCTGCAATTTCTTCAGAATTGGTTGTTAAGGTCTTCTGATGAAATGTATCCCTCTTTCTAAGCTTTCGGATGGCTTTAGAATTCCTGGATTTGGACTTAAGTAGGCTGAGTTATGCTGTTTGCAGCAGAATGCGTTATATGAATCTGTTTTTCCGGTTCTGGTATAGTATCTTGCATTTTTTACCCTGTTACACTCCAAACTGGACAAAGTTGCCTTCTTTAACATTGTAACCCCTTAAGTTCTGACTATGCCTGTAAAATATCAGGTTAAACGGATTAGTGTATCCTGAGTTATAGACAAAACACTCAAGCCTGTTTTAGACATTAGTTTGTGCTACGTTTTGAAATCAGCCTCTGACCGTGCATTTTTCTGTTTTGATCCCGTATGATCTGTGTAGACACCAAATTTTTGGTGTAATTTCATTTACTGTTTATTTTTAGTTTTTTTATTTGTCGTGTTAGTTTTATTCGATTTTTAGTTTTAGTTTCTAGTTTTTATTTTTAAGTTTTTAGCATAGAATTTCTTGAAAAAAAAAAGAAAAAAAAAAAGGAAAAATGAATGAAAAGAAAAATGAAAAATTGAAAATTAGAAAAAAAAATGGAAAAAGAAAAAAAAAGAAAAAGAAAAGAGGAAAATCTTAGCTTTTTATTTTATCTTTTGGTTATTAATTTTGTACATTTTATTTACGTTTAAGTTTATTTTTATTTTTATTGTGTTTTAAATTAAGTGATAAAAAAAAAATGGGTGATCCGCGCCTGCAAGCCGCGTATTGTCGCAGCTTGCAAAGAAGGACTTGGCAGCCCTTTGGCTGCAATTTCAGAGGAAGTGGCTGGGGGTTTTAGGGTTGAAGGTACCATATAAATAGAAAAAAGCAAGAGCCGCAAGTGAGAGAGTTTTGGATAGAGAGGAACCAGAAAAAGTGACGGAAGAAAGGGAGAAAACTGAGAGAGTTGAGCCGAGAGCAAGGGAAAGAGGGAAGAGTGAATCAACGAACAAAAACTAGACAAAGGGAAAAGGTCAGAGGATGGTTTCTGGGGGCGGTTGTGGACTGATGAAAGAGCAAAAGAGAGAGATTGAGTGACGAGACAGAAAGAGACCAGAAACAAAGCAGCAAGGAGGGAGCCTGTGAGAGAAATCTGGAAAAAGGAAGATCCATAAGGAAGGACAAAGGAAGATTGAGGTTTTCCATTGATCCCTGGGCCTGCTCATACGAAGCTGTACATCCTGTTCGTCTGCTGGAGCGTACAACGCGTTAAGGTCGAATTGCATCTTCCCTTTCACTTTTATTAATGGTAAAGTCGCTTCCTTTCTCTGTTTCTTTCGCTTCCTTGGGATGTTTGATGGTGAAGCTAGAAGCTTTTCTTTGTTTTTTGATGATACCATCGCTGTTTCATAAGAAACAGAAATCTTTTCTTGTACGCTCGTCACTGGTTCATGTATGTGTTGGTTGTGGCTGTTTTGATGTTTTTTCGTATGAATGTGACCTCCTGCCTTTGTCCCTAGACCTGTTATCTTAAACAAGGCTGTTGCATATGAGTAGCGTTAGTAATATGGATCGAAAGCCTTGGTTTTGGGGTTGGGTGGATAAGGAAATTACAGAAGAGCCTTGCTGCGTTTTTTCTTTTTCCCGTTAGTCAATTCAAATTTTCTGTTTTAATCCTGTAACAAAACGTAGTATTTGGTTTAGATGATGTTTGAGACTGGTTTTGTTCGTTCGTTTTGACTCGAAATTTTGGTATTTGTTGGACTTGTTTGCGTGATAAAATGGAAAATGCCACGGTTGAAAGTTGCAGAAATTTCCAGATTTCGCATGCTTTTTTTCTCTTCTATGAAATTTTCAGTTTTTGGGGTCACAAAGTGGAGAGAATGCTTGGTGAATTTGTTACTTTGGCCCAAACTGTTGTTGGTTGAGTTGTTAACAATGTTTATATGGAAGGGATTGCATTCGAATAACCCAGAAATAAGTCCTCTCGGGTTGTGGCAGCAAAGTCTTTTCCTAGCATTTACATAAAGTCTGCCTGAAAGTTTGTTCAGAATTTGCATGATTTCCTTCAATGTTTGGTTTGTTGGGTGAGGAGTTTATTTGCTTTGCTGGTTAAATTGAAAGTTGGACAGGTGAAACGGCTATACTCAAAGCTGTCTAGAGTCCATTTGTAAACGAAAATGCAGCAGACCTCTCTTTCAGTTGCAACAGTTTTTGAACATCAAATGTTTGCATACTTGCCCAGAATTTTGCATTGGATTTTTCTAAGTTTTCTGCCTGCTTGGATGATGGTAATGATGTGGTTTGTTGCTCAGTTCATACACCACATGCATGCCCAAGCCAAAATTCTGGTATTCAGCCTATGTTGATGAAATGATAAGAGAGTTTTGTTCTTCTTTGTCTGCATTTTTTTCCAGAATTTTCGTATTACATCTTTCCAAATTTCTGGTCATTTGATTGTGATCATCATGTAGTTTGTTACTCAGTAAAGTTGTGATATTGAAATGAGGAATATCTAATCAAAGCTGTGAGTTTGAATCAAAAATCTGGTTTGCATGATGAAATGAAAAGAAATGTCGTGGCTGGAATCTGCTGAATGCATGAGCTTCCTTGTGTCTTTGCATCAGTTTTCTTCTATATTTGGGTTTGTTTGAATTCTGAATTTGTGTGTTATGATGTTTAGATTAGCTTTGAATGTTTGGTTGAAAGATTTTTGATCAAAATTAGTGTTGAGGTTGATATCCTTGCAAGAAAAAATTTTGCAGTAAAGCTTTGAAACAAAAATGGAAGCATGTTTCATTGTTATAATTGCAGAAGTTTAATACTTCCGTAAGCTTTTGCATGGGTTTTGCATGGAAAAATCTTTCCAAAATTGCACTTTAACCTCCCAAGTTCCCCTTGTTCCACTATGACCCAACCAATTGATTGATTTCCTCAATTTGGTCCTTCGCAGCTTTAGTTTTTGCAATTTCATTGCTTGCTTTGTTTCAATTAACTACCATGCTTTGTCAATTGCACTTCATGCATGAATTTAAGAGCTTTATGATCAAATGAGCTTTGTTTTGCACATTTTCTTTAATTTTCCCAAATAAATTGGTACCTAGACCATTTCTTTTATTTTGGAGGATAAATAAGTGATTTCACTCCATTTAAAGCACCACAAAAGGGAGCGGTATAATTTCTTTTATCCCTTTTTGTCTCTCTTATGTGATCCAACGTGCTAAGTGAGAATTGCATGTTTATTTTGCTTTCCTTGTTTTTCTTTCATTACTTTCATTTACTTCATTTACTTTTGCTTTTTATTTAAGTTATTCTTTATGGGGTATGTGTACACCTCTTGGCTTATAATAGATAGGGCTTGGAGAGCACTTGATGAAGACCTATTGAAGACGTGTGCCTAGCTAGCAAATGTAATAGGTTCATTAGTTTGGTTGCTTGCTTTTGTTGCTATGTTTTAATTTGCTTTATTAGGCTCTTGCATCTAGTCGAGCATGTTAAGTGTTATGTGCTATGTGTTTATGAGCGTTTGGCATGTCTACTTGCTTTCTATAGCCATGGATGAATGTGATGGATGAATGTACGTTTCCACTAGTCCAACGCTAGTCGGAATTCATAGAAAGGGCTAGTCCAATGCTAGACCCAATAGGCCATTTCCCTTTTCGTAGGTGCATATTTGCGTGTTTCACTTCATTTCACGCATTTTTCCTAGTTTCTTTATCATTTGGCATGCCCCTCTAATCCCTTCCCTCTCACTTTAGGTTTTGCATATTCATGCTATGTTATAGGGTCCATTTGCTTGAGAGACCCCTTTCGATAAGGGAAACGAGCGAGTGTGGCTCCAAAATAGCCTTAGCACGCTAGTTCTCCTTTCTAGTCAAAGGGAAAATTGAAGTCACAAAGTTAGGACTCCCGTTCCCGTTTTGATGCATTCCTATAGGATTCATGCATTTTACTCATTCACTATCACATATACTTCTACTTTATATTCTATCCCTTTTTCCATATTCTCACTTCACACTACTTTTGCACGTTTTTGCTCAACTACTTACACTTTATAATATCACTCGCACACATGCACTTCATATTATCACACATACATTTTCACATTATTACTTTACTCACCTTATTTTGTACATCCATTTGCACACTTTCACTCACACACTATTGTTTTTTCACTTCACACAAACTCACATTTTCACTTGGCATGCATTCATTTCACTCATTTTTACGTCATTTAGGATTATGTGTGACCTCTCCAAAGGATCATTATTGGGCTTCACAGTTAATGTGATTGGCACCACTCAACCTTTGAAGAGAAATTTCCCCTGTCTCCCCCTAGGTCTAGGGTTTGCATTCATGTAGCACATCCAAATGTAATAAATTCTTTGGTTAAAACAAGAAAATCTTTGATTAAATTACGCAACTAGCCTTGGCTAGGTCGAAGGGGTGCCTTGGATTTTTATCCTTGCCTTCCCCTTCGTCAAATGGACTCCCGAACCTTTTTCGCTGTTTTACGTGGACTAGAAGTCGTTTAAAAGGGGTTTCTTACTATTTTTTCCTATTTTTTCTTTAAAAACTCATTTTTTAGGTGACTTGGTACACCTTAATTCATTACCAAGTGCCGACTCCAATAAATTATTTCAAAAACCCTTTTTAAACTATAATTTTGGGTCAAAGCGTCGCATTCTCAAACCCTCATTTAGACTCATTTTTCTTTTAAATCACAATTCATTTTCCAATCACAAATTGAATCAAAAAATACATTTTTAAACCATTTTATTTATCTATCAAAAATGGGGCGCGACAGTTGGCGACTCCACTGGGGACATTCGAGAGTCCGAGCAAATTTGATTTAATCAACCTTTTTCTTCTTTTAACCTTTTCATATATCACATTTGGGTGTTTTAGGGTTGCATTTTTTCCTTTTTTAGGATTTTGCACTTCACGCGTATCCAACTACTCCCTCGCTCGCGAATGTATGATTGGTTGATTGGATGTATGTTTACTTGCTTATCTCGCGCTTGCATTGCATTTGGGGGATATGTGTCACCTTAGAGCCTCATGTTGGTTCTTGACCCCTCCCCTCTAAAACGAGCACTAGCATACGAGCATACGTTTTTCTTCTTTTATCCCTCTTTTATTTTCCTTTTAGTGGCTTGTCACGCCATTCCACCCTATTAGGATTAGGTGATCCACTTGGACATGTGATCACGACACGATGTGTGTGTAACATGATCCAATGGGTCACTCAATCTTCCGCTTTAAGCTATGGGTTGATAGCCTTTAGCTTTTAGTCGAAGGCTGAGGATTTTGATAGATTCACTCAAACACGTAGCCGCGACACGATGTGTGCGTAGCGGTGTTTGGGGAATCGCTCGAGCCACCGACAAAGAACCTTGGGATTGATGACCCTTGGTTTCTACGTCTGAAGGCTCGGGGACCTGAGCTTATTGAGTCTAGATGCATTAGCAAACCACAACCTCATGCATCCATATTAGAATTGCCTAGGGTAGAGTCGACCTTACCCTAAAATTAGGAAACACTGTTCACGAGGGGAGGGGTCCCACCCCTCTTTCCTTGTCTATCTTTGTTGCTTTTTATAGTATCTATTTGTCCAAACATGTTATGTGATTATGTGTTGAACTCACGTCTCCTTGTTTTTTGTCTTTTGCATTCACAATCATTAAGGGATAAAAGGTCTGGCATGACCTCCTTTTAGGACCTACCCTTGTAGATAGGCTATTGCACGTTTGAAAATTGTGGTATATTTTGTTCATAAATTAATAATGACATACCATTTTAGGCCTACCCTGGCAAATAAAAGGTTCCTTAGGTCACGTTTCATTTCGAATTGCATATTTACATCGCTTTAATAAATAGCATCATACATAGCCTTAGAAAGGGAATGCCATTTAGGGGATCCCGTGTTAGGGATAAGCCACCTTGTGTCTCGGATACTTAATCCAAAGAAACTTACACGTTTACATTTTTGTACGATCCAAAGGGGTAGTGCACAAGGTAAGGTAGGATCCGATCATTTTCATAGAGTGATCTTTGGAATATGAGCATCTAATAATCACTTTTTGGCCATTTTATCAAAAATTGGTAAAAATCCCTTGCGTGAAGGTCATTAATTTGAAGAAATTCACAAATGACTCCTCCTATTGAAACGATAAATAAATTGAGGCCAAAATTTGATTTTTAGAAGGTCATAGACTAATGCACCTCAATAATTTTGAAATAACCAATGGCCGGACAATTCAACCAATCCAGTTTGCCAATTCATTCAATAAATCATCAATTCATTTGACCAATTTACCCTTTTTAGGATCATCCGGTCGATTTTGAATAAATCATCAATTCATTTGACCAATTTACCCTTTTTAGGGTCATCCGGTCGATTTTGAACAAATCGTCAATGTGAGAACCCGTAATTTTCATTTTCTAAGTTTTATTATTTTTCATGACTTGTTTTCTGCATTTTCGTGATTAGAAAATTTTTCTAGATAAATTTAAGGAGCAGATATAATTTTTAGATGATTTTTCTAGTATCGAATAGATTTTGAGAAATTAAGAGCAGATACCGGACGTGGGACCCACTAGTGCGAAAAGTCCGGAAAAATTCGGCCAACTAGATTAAGTTTTGAATACTGGAATTAATTTATCGGGTGTTAAGAGATAAGTAGAGAGTGCTAAGTGGATTGATATAAGGGAGACAAGGTAGGTGAGCATTTAATTAAAGGTGACAAGTGTCACCATTTGATTGGGCTACCTTAAGACTTTCTTACCATTGACTTAAATAACCAAAAATGACCCAAAAATCATCAAAATTCCTCCAAGGGTGGCCGACTTTCTTGAAGCTCAAAGGAAAGAAAACTCTTCACAATTTTGGTCTCCAATCTTGCTCAATCTCTCAAATCAACCGATTAATCTTCCAATTGTTCCATAAAACTCCTCCACTTAGTGATTTTGAGGTGATTGGTGAAGTTATTTGGAAAGTTAAGGTGGTCCATAGCTCTCTCTCTCTTGTTTTAAAGGTAAGCTGTGAAGAACCACCCTCCTTCTTTAATTGATGCTCAAATCATGCTTAGTGGAAGTAGAAGATGCAAGTTTATGGATTAATTCTTGATTTGTGGTTGAATTGATGACTTTTTATTATTTTTGGGGAATTTTCTGTTTTAATTCAAGCATGATGGTGTGGCTATCTATGATGTATGGAAATGATCTATAATGACTTAAGGAGGTGGGAAAAGTGATTAATTGCAACCAATTTCTGTTTTGGAAGAAAATTGGAAAATCTAGGGTTCTTAAGGGTACATTCTGTCCGAATTTTTAGGTACTAGATAGAGGCCGAATTGGCCTTAGCTCAAAACATTAAAGTTGTAGGGAATGACATTTTAAAGGTGCCTACAAAATTTCAGGTCAATCGGAGTTGTGTGGAGTGAGATAAGTCGAAAATACTATTGCTGTTCTGTTTTACCCGAAATTGGGATTTGCGACTGTAATGGGTTGTTTTGACTGGAATTGCTTCCGAATTGAGTGTTGAGGCCTTCTGATGAAATTTAACCCTAATTCTTAGCTTTCATTTGGTTTTGGAATTTCTGGATTTGGACATGTAGAGCCTGAGTTATGATATTTCCGCTAGAACGCGTTTTGGTGAATCTGTTTTACATTGTTGATGAAGTATCTTGCATTTTTGACCTGTTTGCACTCAAATCTGGGTTGAGTGACCTTCGGTGATGTTGTAGCCCTGTCTTTTAGCTTCGAGATGGTGGGTCTTTCACCCTCATCCGATACTCGTAGTGGAATTTGTGCTATTACCGCAAAATGACGTCAAAACTGTATTTTTCCGGGCCAATGCTAGTTACATTTCCGAAATTTCTGGTTTCCTCTATTGTTTGTAAATGTTTATGGAACCTTATTGGGGTCATGTTTGGCCTTGGTTTATGACTCGTTATCGAGTCTCATTGTATTTGTTTGCATGTTTTTAGGGCGTGACAGTGGTGCACAACGTTCTTTTGACTAAAGTGTTTGAAACCACATTGTGCTAGCTTGGTGAGTGTACTACTCACTTATGTGCTATTACATGGCTTTGATCTTTGTACTTGAGATGTTGAATGTTGATTGATCCAAGTGAGAGTGTACTTTATCACTTTCACTTATTGTTTCGCATGTTATTGGAAAGTTATATGAAATGTTATATGAAATGAAATACATGACTTCAAATATTATCCATGAGCTCAACCCCATTGGTTATTGATTGAATCGAGCCGGCGAGGGCTTGGTCGTGCCAATTAATGTGCCTTGGGGCAACATCATAGGGAATCTTGTAGTATGAGAGACTCTTGATTCCGGTTTACTCGAGTAATACCACAATGCAAGTGTTTGGATTTCGGGCCTGGTTGAGGAATGTTAGGAGGAAGGGAATGGAAGTTAAGAGGAGTCTACGGTTGGTTACCTTTCAGACATTGACGGAGAGTCAATGAGACCTGATCAAGAATTCAAACGAGGAAAAGGGCTCTTGAGAGCCACCCGTATCCTTTTATCCTCATTATTAATGTGTGGCTTTATTTATTTTGGTAAATTGGACTATTAAGCTTGATGTATCCATGAACTTGGTTGCTTGAGTTGTATTCTCACTGGGCAATTAGCTCACCCTGTTCCTTTCGTTTTCCTTACAGGAATATGACTCTTTTGGAATGAATTTTGATAAATGGTTGCCGAATGAACTAGATGAATGACTCTTTTGTATTGTATATAAAATGGGACCCTAAATGTATCATTAGGGCCGTTTTCACTTTTGTTTTGGCAAACCATATATGTAGTGACTTTTGTATCACTTTTAAACGTCATTTTTGGTTTGTAAAGGCTAAATGTTATGTGGTATATGTAATTCGATGTTTGGTTGGGTTCGGACGAGTCGGTTACTATTCATGGCCAACTCCAGATTTCATTTTCTTTTATTTTGGGTTATTTTGCCCTTTTGCCTTATTTGCGCGCGTTATAAGTTCCGGAACGTGAAAGATCGCTCTATACTGCACCGTTAGTCCTGGCGAGAGCTGGGCAGGCAGTCCGCTAACCTCTTTGGTTCGCCTTAGGGGAAGGTGGGGCTGTCACAGGTGGTATCAGAGCCACTTCGCGTGGTCTCTGCGCGGAGTGAGCCTAGGGCCAAGTGGTGTTATGGTCCTGATTTCATGGAGATGTCTAAGTGCTCGTTTGAGCGTAAGTTATGAATGGGGCATGTTATAAGTGTAAAAATCTTTATTATGCAACTTGAGGAAGATAGATATGTATGTCGGGTAGGAATCTATAATATGGATGATTTACGCTTGGGACCGGCCGGCTCGAGTTGTGAATTATCTTAAATGGGATTCTTGCGCCCGGATACAAAAGAGACGAGAGTCTAGGTTAGAAAGAATGGGGCGAACTAGAAATTGCGATTCTATGGATGACTTTATATGTACTTGACTGACTGTTCTGTATACATGTTGATACTGTTATGTGTTCTATGTATATGTGTTATGTGTTTAAATGCTCGACGAAGGAGTGGAGTAGTTATTTGTTCTTGTTTACTTGTTCCTGTTTCGGGCTGCGAAAAAGAGGGGTTAGGTGCCCATTGCCCATTAACAGTATATTTATTTTGTGACCTAGATCGACTTAGATTGTATGGACGGCACACGTAGTGGACGGGGTCGTGGGCGCGGGAATAGGCAACCTACGCCAGACCGGGGTACTGGAGAAACCTCCTCTGGACCCCATCCTGAACCGAGAGTTGACCCTAATGTACAGATAGCTGCCGCTATACAGCAAATGACAAACCTGTTGGCACAAGTGGTGCAGCAACAAGGCCAGAATCCAAACCCTAATCCTGGAAACCCTGGCAATCATGTTGAGAGCGAAGACAAAGCTCTAGAACGATTTCAAAAGTTTGTCCCACCCAAGTTCATCGGGGGACCTGATCCGGATGTTGCCGAAAGGTGGCTCGAAAAGATGGTCGATATTTTTGCCGCCCTGCACTATACCGAAGAACGGTTTTGGGTTTGGGTAGGAGAGAGAATAGTGTTCGCGAAGAAAAAAAAATCATGGGATAGAAAAGGCTACCTGGGAGGTGGAAAAAACAATACCCTGAGCTATTTGTGAACCATGGTGAGAAATTTCGAGGACGAAATTCTTTTAAGGGGGAGAGAGTGTGAGAACCCGTAATTTTCATTTTCTAAGTTTTATTATTTTTCATGACTTGTTTTCTGCATTTTCGTGATTAGAAAATTTTTCTAGATAAATTTAAGGAGCAGATATAATTTTTAGATGATTTTTCTAGTATCGAATAGATTTTGAGAAATTAAGAGCAGATACCGGGCGTGGGACCCACTAGTGCGAAAAGTCCGGAAAAATTCGGCCAACTAGATTAAGTTTTGAATACTGGAATTAATTTATCGGGTGTTAAGAGATAAGTAGAGAGTGCTAAGTGGATTGATATAAGGGAGACAAGGTAGGTGAGCATTTAATTAAAGGTGACAAGTGTCACCATTTGATTGGGCTACCTTAAGACTTTCTTACCATTGACTTAAATAACCAAAAATGACCCAAAAATCATCAAAATTCCTCCAAGGGTGGCCGACTTTCTTGAAGCTCAAAGGAAAGAAAACTCTTCACAATTTTGGTCTCTAATCTTGCTCAATCTCTCAAATCAACCGATTAATCTTCCAATTGTTCCATAAAACTCCTCCACTTAGTGATTTTGAGGTGATTGGTGAAGTTATTTGGAAAGTTAAGGTGGTCCATAGCTCTCTCTCTCTTGTTTTAAAGGTAAGCTGTGAAGAACCACCCTCCTTCTTTAATTGATGCTCAAATCATGCTTAGTGGAAGTAGAAAATGCAAGTTTATGGATTAATTCTTGATTTGTGGTTGAATTGATGACTTTTTATTATTTTTGGGGAATTTTCTGTTTTAATTCAAGCATGATGGTGTGGCTATCTATGATGTATGGAAATGATCTATAATGACTTAAGGAGGTGGGAAAAGTGATTAATTGCAACCAATTTCTGTTTTGGAAGAAAATTGGAAAATCTAGGGTTCTTAAGGGTACATTCTGTCCGAATTTTTAGGTACTAGATAGAGGCCGAATTGGCCTTAGCTCAAAACATTAAAGTTGTAGGGAATGACATTTTAAAGGTGCCTACAAAATTTCAGGTCAATCGGAGTTGTGTGGAGTGAGATAAGTCGAAAATACTATTGCTGTTCTGTTTTACCCGAAATTGGGATTTGCGACTGTAATGGGTTGTTTTGACTGGAATTGCTTCCGAATTTAGTGTTGAGGCCTTCTGATGAAATTTAGCCCTATTTCTTAGCTTTCATTTGGTTTTGGAATTTTTGGATTTGGATATGTAGAGCCTGAGTTATGATATTTCTGCTAGAACGCGTTTTGGTGAATCTGTTTTACATTGTTGATGAAGTATCTTGCATTTTTGACCTGTTTGCACTCAAATCTGGGTTGAGTGACCTTCGGTGATGTTGTAGCCCTGTCTTTTATCTTCGAGATGGTGGGTCTTTCACCCTCATCCGATACTCGTAGTGGAATTTGTGCTATTACCGAAAAATGACGTCAAAACTGTATTTTTCCGGGCCAATGCTAGTTACATTTCCGAAATTTCTAGTTTCCTCTATTGTTTGTAAATGTTTATGGAACCTTATTGGGGTCATGTTTGGCCTTGGTTTATGACTCGTTATCGAGTCTCATTGTATTTGTTTGCATGTTTTTAGGGCGTGACGGTGGTGCACAACGTTCTTTTGACTAAAGTGTTTGAAACCACATTGTGCTAACTTGGTGAGTGTACTACTCACTTATGTGCTATTACATGGCTTTGATCTTTGTACTTGAGATGTTGAATGTTGATTGATCCAAGTGAGAGTGTACTTTATCACTTTCACTTATTGTTTCGCATGTTATTGGAAAGTTATATGAAATGTTATATGAAATGTTATATGAAATGAAATACATGACTTCAAATATTATCCATGAGCTCAACCCCATTGGTTATTGATTGAATCGAGCCGGCGAGGGCTTGGTTGTGCCAATTAATGTGCCTTGGGGCAACATCATAGGGAATCTTGTAGTATGAGAGACTCTTGATTCCGGTTTACTCGAGTAATACCACAATGCAAGTGTTTGGATTTCGGGCCCGGTTGAGGAATGTTAGGAGGAAGGGAATGGAAGTTAAGAGGAGTCTACGGTTGGTTACCTTTCAGACATTGACGGAGAGTCAATGAGACCTGATCAAGAATTCAAACGAGGAAAAGGGCTCTTGAGAGCCACCCGTATCCTTTTATCCTCATTATTAATGTGTGGCTTTATTTATTTTGGTAAATTGGACTATTAAGCTTGATGTATCCATGAACTTGGTTGCTTGAGTTGTATTCTCACTGGGCAATTAGCTCACCCTGTTCCTTTCGTTTTCCTTACAGGAATATGACTCTTTTGGAATGAATTTTGATAAATGGTTGCCGAATGAACTAGATGAATGACTCTTTTGTATTGTATATAAAATGGGACCCTAAATGTATCATTAGGGCCGTTTTCACTTTTGTTTTGGCAAACCATATATGTAGTGACTTTTGTATCACTTTTAAACGTCATTTTTGGTTTGTAAAGGCTAAATGTTATGTGGTATATGTAATTCAATGTTTGGTTGGGTTCGGACGAGTCGGTTACTATTCATGGCCGACTCCAGATTTCATTTTCTTTTATTTTGGGTTATTTTGCCCTTTTACCTTATTTGCGCGCGTTATAAGTTCCGGAACGTGAAAGATCGCTCTATACTGCACCGTTAGTCCTGGCGAGAGCTGGGCAGGCAGTCCGCTAACCTCTTTGGTTCGCCTTAGGGGAAGGTGAGGCTGTCACAGTCAATTCATTTGACCAATTTACCCTTTTTAGGGTCATTCGGCCGATTTTTGAATAAATCACTAATTCAATTTCATTCATTTGGCCAATTTACCCATTTTTAGGGCAACCGAGCCAATTTTGAATAAATCAAGTTTCGTTCAATCTATTTGATCAATTTACACTTTTTAGGGTGATCTGATTAATTTTGGATAAATTAAATTTCATTCAATTCATTTGACCTGTTTCTCTTTTTAGGGTAATCCGGTCGATTTTTAATAAATTGTCAATTTCATTTGACCAATTAGGATTTCAATGTCGAATTTTAAAATGGAAAACCTAGTCGATTTTGAGAAAAACATCCATTGCATCCAACTATTTGATCAGTTGGGGTTTTGACTCATGCTTCATTGAGAAAATTTGTCAACGAATTCCAATCTCTTCGATAGGAGGTTCGTCAAGGTCAAACCCGTGCGTTTTGCAAATTAAAGGTGATCAATCTATTCGGACGTTGTCTTCATTTTGACAAATCTCTCGTCACTCCAATTGACCAAATTCTTTCAAAATTATTTTTTACTCAATGAGTTGATCAGATCCATCAGGTATGGTATAGTGCCTACCTTAGAGGATTGCATCTTCATTCTAAGCCTACCATTGGCACAAAAATGGTTCCCCCATAGGACATGCATACTGATTTTATTGTATTCCTTACTAACTCATGGTTTTTTCTTTCTTTTGTTTTTCCCCTTCCCTTGCATTCATAAAAATGTTTTAATAAAGCGAAAATATTTTTCTATATCTGATGGCACTTCCGATCTAATAAAGTGTCAAAACTGCAAGTGTTATTTGATTCTTAGGCAGATCCTACAATGATCTATCTGGAAGCTCTACGCTAAAGCCTCTGAGAGATTTTGTAATTATTTCCAAAGGGAAATTCCGTTTATTTGATTTGTTAATACATTTTGTTCCAAAAGAAAAGGAGACAAAGTATATATGTTGAGCTCTTTACGAGTTCCTCTCTTCTCATTTGTATCATAATTGAATGAGAAATTTTGTTTCAAACTTTTTCAGCAATAAAATTTTTGGATAATTATTGTTTTATGTACATTTCATTCTTTATTCTTACTCATTAAAGATTTCATGATGAATTTTGAGAAATAAGACCCAATTTGAGATTTTTTCAACCTATAGCCTGAATTTCACAAGTGTATACTCTCTAAAATCCTCATGTACACTAGATTGGTGATCCGAGCTATAAAAGTGCTCAAAAATTGAAAGAGATCGCTCAAAAGGCCCCATGAGATACCTTTTCTCTTTCACTGTACAATTCATATTTTTGCCCACTTCACTTAACCCCAAAATAAAATCAGTCACGTTGATTGATGAATTGCAAGTTAGGGCAATCTTTGCTTGAGAAATGTCCACTGTGTCTAATTATATTCAATTCACATCTAAGTGAAAGCAAAAATGTGCATTATTCTTGTTTGTTTTGAAAATTTGGAATGATACTTCGAGTATTCTTTTCTCTATCTATACAGAGTTTATCATTTGCTCTCCCGTTTGAGCCTTTAAAAGAATAATTTCGTTTCAAATAAGCGCCTTGATGATCACTATCAACATGGAAAATTTTCAAATATCAAAAGGGAGTGGATTTTCAATGAGCATTGTGTTACGTTGATTGTCATGAAGTGTAAGAATGATGCTTTGGCCGTCATTTCTACAACCTAAACACCATTTATCCCTTGCATCCTCATTTGAGCCAAAAAATTGGTGGTTCTTTTCGAGTGCACATATGATCGCACCCCACATGGGGGAAGGAGATTGGGGAATTTTGAAAAAGAAAAAAAGAAAAAGGAAAAAGGAGGGAACCGCAAATGAGGAAAATTTGATTCCATTTGGGCTTCAATTTTGAAAAAAGAAAAAAAGGGAGGAGATTTGTCCGCACGGACCGCCTATGTTTCACAAATATGGATGAACAAGGGTCTTCCTCAGTCAGTTAATTCAGATACAGGTCAGAAATTTCCCATTAATGAAAGTTTCCTTTCAGAGTTATTGTAAGGAACGGAATAAAAGTCAGGCCCTCTTCTTTTCCAATCAAACATTCTATCCCTAGTTATCCCTTTTGAGCCTTCAGAATAAAATACTTCATTTGGTAACCCCTGAGAATCGCAAACCCCACACTGGGGCAAGTTTGAGTTGAAAAGGAAAAAATTTCAAGAAAGTGAAAAGTGAAAAGCCACAAAATCAAAAGACAAAAGAATAAAAGAGAACCTCAGTTCACAAATAAACTGGGGCAAATTTTGAAAATTTCAAAAAATGGTAGAAAGCCGAAAAATCAAAAGAAGAAAGAAAATGAAAGAGAAAAAGCCTCAATTGAGCATAAACTGGGGCAAATTCTGATTTAACCCTAAAATAGGGTTGGCGTAACAATGCGATCTCAGATTCTTCAAACCACTCTTGAAATCTGCCTTCAAGCTTTAACTTTTCTAAACACCTCACCAGATCCCATTACAAAAGCCGAAAGTCCTGACTTCTGTTCTTTGCAATGGCCTTGTCAAGAAAATTTCTGATGCCGGAAAATTTTAGCTGTATTTCTGAATTGCTTGGGTATGGGGTTGACGCTACTCACCATGTGAAAACCCACCAAGTTGAGGAAAAAAAAAAGAGGCAAAAAGCAAAACAAGAAAAGTAAATGCAAGAAAATGCAGAAAGATTAGACGCTGAAGTCCCTGGTGAATGATGAGAAAAAAAATGCAAACAAAGTCTGAGATTTTTCTTTGAGTTCCAACGTAGGGGCAATTTTGAAAAATGCGATCTTCGGTGCGATGTCCTTGAAAGATTTATTCTTTAACTATCGTTTTCAAGCTACATTACAAGCTAACAAAGTCCATCGTTGACTTATTCCTTCATGACAATCCAAAGTGAGGATTATGCTCGTAAGAAATCCATCAATCATTTGTGATCATGGGGGTATAACCAGTCTTCACATGTTTAGCTATCATTTCTACCCATTTTGTTGCAAGCCTATAAAGCTTATACGTTGACTAAGTTTTCTTAAGAAATAAGAGTGACAAACTCTTTGCTTTCACTAAGATGTGGTATTGAATGGATTGCATAAGACAAATTCTGACCTCCCATTTCCTTAGCCATTTCAAAAATAAAGTCACTTGATTGGTCCTGAAAGATGGGCCAACCAGAAAGTGGTGACCCGTTACCCTAAACACCAATGCTAAAAGTAAGGAAGAAATCTTCTTGAATTTGGTGTACTTCGAGGAATTCATCATGAAATTTCTGCATGAGTTCAAACTCGACGTTAAGTGTCTTCACATTGTATATATGACTATTTTCTAAATTTTAGAAGTTATGTTTCTCTTTGTTCAAATAAATGGGGAATCATCTGAACAAATTTTTGCAATCAAGGGAGCCCACACTGGGGCAAAATTTTATTTGTGAGATTTCATGAAATAAGCCCACACTGGGGCAAAAGTTTTTGGTAATACATTTGAGGATGTCAAAACCAATCACGTTGCTCTTTTCAAATAAGAAATTTGAATGCATGTCATACTTTGGTAAGTCCTCTGTGCAGGTATTTAGGGTTGAAATCGACGAAAAGCATCCAGTGAGGCGGAAGTCCGATATCGGAAAAGAAAAGGAAGAAAAGGAAAAAAGACCCGACACGGGGGCAAATTATTTTTGGCAAGATTCTCTCAGGGAAAATCAGACTGGATTTCGTGCCGCCAACTTCTCAAAAATCACGTTGGACCTGAATTTCGTGCCGCCAACTTCACAAATATCACGTTGGGCCTGGATTTCGTGCTGCCAACATTCCAAAAATCACGTTGGGCCTGGATTTCGTGCCGCCAACATTTCATTGGGCAGGCTCGGGTTTAATCCCACTGACCAATTCATCACACTGAGGCAAATTATTTCGACAAGTCTCTCTCAGTCAAAAAAAAATTCAAAAATCAAAAATTCAAAAAATCAAAAAATCAAAAATCAAAAAATCAAAAAATCAAAAAATCAAAAAAATCAAAAATCAAATCAAGTTCATCACGGCAGGTTCGGGTTTGTTCCCACTGTCCGATTGTCAAGACATTTTATTTTCATTGCTATTGGAGCTGGGTTTGTCCTGCCAGTAAGCATTTTATTTGCATTGCTATTGGAGCTGGGTTTGTCCCGCCAGTAAGCATTTTATTTTCATTGCTATTGGAGCTGGGTTTGTCCTGCCAGTAAGCATTTTATTTGCATTGCTATTGGAGCGGGACAATTTGCATTGCTATTGGAGCTGGGTTTGTCCCGTCAGTAAGCATTTCATTTTCATTGCTACTGGAGCTGGGTTTGTCCCACCAGTAAGCATTTCATTTTCATTGCTACTGGAGTTGGGTTTGTCCCGCCAGTAAGCATTTTATTTGCATTGCTATTGGAGCTGGGTTTGTCCCGCCAATAAGCATTTTATTGGCGGTAAGCATTTTATTTGCATTGCTATTGGAGCTGGGTTTGTCCCGCCAGTAAGCATTTTATTTTCATTGCTATTGGAGCTGGGTTTGTCCCGCCAGTAAGCATTTCATTTTCATTGCTACTGGAGCTGGGTTTGTCCCGCCAGTAAGCATTTTATTTTCATTGCTATTGGAGTTGGATTTGTCCCGCCAGTAAGCATTTTATTTGCATTGCTATTGGAGTTGGGTTTGTCCCGCCAGTAAGCATTTTATTTTCATTGCTATTGGAGTTGGGTTTGTCCCGCCAGTAAACATTTTATTTGCATTGCTATTGGAGCTGGGTTAGTCCCGCCAGTGTGCACTTCATTTTCATTCCGCCACTAGCCGTGGGTCAGTCCCACTAGTGAGCATTTCCTTTCAGTCCGCCACTAGCCGTGGGTCAGTCCCACTAGTGAGCACTTCCCGATTTTAATTTTATGTTTATTCGGGTCAGTCCCATGATTTTATGTTTATTCGAGTCAGTCCCATGATTTTAAGTTTTATTCGGGCCAGTCCCATGATTTTTGTGTTTATTCGGGTCTATCCCGTTTACATTGCTGTTCGGGTCTATCCCGTGGGTCTATCCCATTTTCATTTTATTCGGGTCAGTCCCATGATTTAAAGCTTATTCGGGTCAGTCCCATGATTAAAAGCTTATTCGGGTCAGTCCCATGATTAAAAACTTGTTCGGGTCAGTCCCATGATTTTCATTTTATTCGGGCCAGTCCCATGATTTTCATTTTGTTCGGGCCAGTCCCATGATTTAAAGTTTATTCGAGTCAGTCCCATGATTAAAAGCTTGTTCGGGTCAGTCCCATGATTTTCATTTTATTCGGGTCAGTCCCATGATTTTCGTTTTATTCGGGCCAGTCCCATGATTTTAAGTTTATTCGGGTCAGTCCCATGATTAAAAGTTTGTTCGGGTCAGTCCCATGATTTTCGTTTTATTCGGGCCAGTCCCTTGATTTTCATTTTGTTCGGGTCTATCCCATTTTAAATTTTCTGTTCGGGTCAGTCCCGTTTAAATTCCTGTTCGGGTCAGTCCCGTTTAAATTTCTGTTCGGGTCAATCCCGTTTTAAATTCCTGTTCGGGCCAGTCCCGTTTAAATTCCTGTCTCGGGTCAGTCCCGATTAAAATTTTCTGTTTAATTTTCTTGTCTGGGTCAGTCCCATTTCAAATTTTTTTTTTTGTCAAAAGGGGTAAATCCTCATTTCTGGAGTGTCAGTCGTTCAAGTTTAATGCAGCCGAATAATGCAGGTAAATATTTGGTGTCTATTTCTTTGTCTCAAGTTTTTCAAAACTCAGACAAAGAGGGGCAAACTGTAGACACCAAATTTTTGGTGTAATTTCATTTACTGTTTATTTTGAGTTTTTTTATTTGTCGTGTTAGTTTTATTCGATTTTTAGTTTTAGTTTCTAGTTTTTATTTTTAAGTTTTTGGCATAGAATTTCTTGAAAAAAAAAGAAAAAAAAAAGGAAAAATGAATGAAAAGAAAAATGAAAAATTGAAAATTAGAAAAAAAATGGAAAAAGAAAAAAAAGAAAAAGAAAAGAGGAAAATCTTAGCTTTTTATTTTATCTTTTGGTTATTAATTTTGTACATTTTATTTACGTTTAAGTTTATTTTTATTTTTATTGTGTTTTAAATTAAGTGATAAAAAAAAGGGTGATCCGCGCCTGCAAGCCGCGTATTGTCGCAGCTTGCAAAGAAGGACTTGGCAGCCCTTTGGCTGCAATTTCAGAGGAAGTGGCTGGGGGTTTTAGGGTTGAAGGTACCATATAAATTAAAAAAAGCAAGAGCCGCAAGTGAGAGAGTTTTGGATAGAGAGGAACCAGAAAAAGTGACGGAAGAAAGGGAGAAAACTGAGAGAGTTGAGCCGAGAGCAAGGGAAAGAGGGAAGAGTGAATCAACGAACAAAAACTAGACAAAGGGAAAAGGTCAGAGGATGGTTTCTGGGGGCGGTTGTGGACTGATGAAAGAGCAAAAGAGAGAGACTGAGTGACGAGACAGAAAGAGACCAGAAACAAAGCAGCAAGGAGGGAGCCTGTGAGAGAAATCTGGAAAAAGGAAGATCCATAAGGAAGGACGAAGGAAGATTGAGGTTTTCCATTGATCCCTGGGCCTGCTCATACGAAGCTGTACATCCTGTTCGTCTGCTGGAGCGTACAACGCTTTAAGGTCGAATTGCATCTTCCCTTTCACTTTTATTAATGGTAAAGTCGCTTCCTTTCTCTGTTTCTTTCGCTTCCTTGGGATGTTTGATGGTGAAGCTAGAAGCTTTTCTTTGTTTTTTGATGATACCATCGCTGTTTCATAAGAAACAGAAATCTTTTCTTGTACGCTCATCACTGGTTCATGTATGTGTTGGTTGTGGCTGTTTTGATGTTTTTTCGTATGAATGTGACCTCCTGCCTTTGTCCCTAGACCCGTTATCTTAAACAATGCTGTTGTATATGAGTAGCGTTAGTAATATGGATCGAAAGCCTTGGCTTTGGGGTTGGGTGGATAAGGAAATTACAGAAGAGCCTTGCTGCGTTTTTTCTTTTTCCTGTTAGTCAATTCAAATTTTCTGTTTTAATCCTGTAACAAAACGTAGTATTTGGTTTAGATGATGTTTGAGACTGGTTTTGTTCGTTCATTTTGACTCAAAATTTTGGTATTCGTTGGACTTGTTTGCGTGATAAAATGGAAAATGCCACGGTTGAAAGTTGCAGAAATTTCCAGATTTCGCATGCTTTTTTTCCCTTCTATGAAATTTTCAGTTTTTGGGGTCACAAAGTGGAGAGAATGCTTGGTGAATTTGTTACTTTGGCCCAAACTGTTGTTGGTTGAGTTGTTAACAATGTTTATATGGAAGGGATTGCATTCGAATAACCCAGAAATAAGTCCTCTCGGGTTGTGGCAGCAAAGTCTTTTCCTAGCATTTACATAAAGTCTGCCTGAAAGTTTGTTCAGAATTTGCATGATTTCCTTCAATGTTTGGTTTGTTGGGTGAGGAGTTTATTTGCTTTGCTGGTTAAATTGAAAGTTGGACAGGTGAAATGGCTATACTCAAAGCTGTCTAGAGTCCATTTGTAAACGAAAATGCAGCAGACCTCTCTTTCAGTTGCAACAGTTTTTTAACATCAAATGTTTGCATACTTGCCCAGAATTTTGCATGGGATTTTTCTAAGTTTTCTGCCTGCTTGGATGATGGTAATGATGTGGTTTGTTGCTCAGTTCATACACCACATGCATGCCCAAGCCAAAATTCTGGTATTCAGCCTATGTTGATGAAATGATAAGAGAGTTTTGTTCTTCTTTGTCTGCATTTTTTTCCAGAATTTTCGTATTACATCTTTCCAAATTTCTGGTCATTTGATTGTGATCATCATGTAGTTTGTTACTCAGTAAAGTTGTGATATTGAAATGAGGAATATCTAATCAAAGCTGTGAGTTTGAATCAAAAATCTGGTTTGCATGATGAAAATGAAAAGAAATGCCGTGGCTGGAATCTGCTGAATGCATGAGCTTCCTTGTGTCTTTGCATCAGTTTTCTTCTATATTTGGGTTTGTTTGAATTCTGAATTTGTGTGTTATGATGTTTAGATTAGCTTTGAATGTTTGGTTGAAAGATTTTTGATCAAAATTAGTGTTGAGGTTGATATCCTTGCAAGAAAAAATTTTGCAGTAAAGCTTTGAAACAAAAATGGAAGCATGTTTCATTGTTATAGTTGCAGAAGTTTAATACTTCCGTAAGCTTTTGCATGGGTTTTGCATGGAAAAATCTTTCCAAAATTGCACTTTAACCTCCCAAGTTCCCCTTGTTCCACTATGACCCAATCAATTGATTGATTTCCTCAATTTGGTCCTTGGCAACTTTAGTTTTTGCAATTTCATTGCTTGCTTTGTTTCAATTAACTACCATGCTTTGTCAATTGCACTTCATGCATGAATTTAAGAGCTTTATGATCAAATGAGCTTTGTTTTGCACATTTTCT
Organism: Coffea arabica; assembly: GCF_036785885.1. Taxonomy (NCBI): domain Eukaryota; kingdom Viridiplantae; phylum Streptophyta; class Magnoliopsida; order Gentianales; family Rubiaceae; genus Coffea; species Coffea arabica. The sequence goes on along the minus strand of NC_092316.1, from coordinate 41,498,255 downwards.
TTAATTTTCCCAAATAAATTGGTACCTTGACCATTTCTTTTATTTTGGAGGATAAATAAGTGATTTCACTCCATTTAAAGCACCACAAAAGGGAGCGGTATAATTTCTTTTATCCCTTTTTGTCTCTCTTATGTGATCCAACGTGCTAAGTGAGAATTGCATGTTTATTTTGCTTTCCTTGTTTTTCTTTCATTACTTTCATTTACTTCATTTACTTTTGCTTTTTATTTAAGTTATTCTTTATGGGGTATTTGTACACCTCTTGGCTTGTAATAGATAGGGCTTGGAGAGCACTTGATGAAGACTTATTGAAGACGTGTGCCTAGCTAGCAAATGTAATAGGTTCATTAGTTTGGTTGCTTGCTTTTGTTGCTATGTGTTAATTTGCTTTATTAGGCTCTTGCATCTAGTCGAGCATGTTAAGTGTTATGTGCTATGTGTTTATGAGCGTTTGGCATGTCTACTTGCTTTCTATAGCCATGGATGAATGTGATGGATGAATGTACGTTTCCACTAGTCCAACGCTAGTCGAAATTCATAGAAAGGGCTAGTCCAATGCTAGACCCAATAGGCCATTTCCCTTTTCGTAGGTGCATATTTGCGTGTTTCACTTCATTTCACGCATTTTTCCTAGTTTCTTTATCATTTGGCAAGCCTCTCTAATCCCTTCCCTCTCACTTTAGGTTTTGCATATTCATGCTATGTTATAGGGTCCATTTGCTTGAGAGTCCCCTTTCGATAAGGGAAACGAGCGAGTGTGGCTCCAAAATAGCCTTAGCATGCTAGTTCTCCTTTCTAATCAAAGGGAAAATTGAAGTCACAAAGTTAGGACTCCCGTTCCCGTTTTGATGCATTCCTATAGGATTCATGCATTTTACTCATTCACTATCACATATACTTCTACTTTATATTCTATCCCTTTTTCCATATTCTCACTTCACACTACTTTTGCACGTTTTTGCTCAACTACTTACACTTTATAATATCACTCGCACACATGCACTTCATATTATCACACATACATTTTCACATTATTACTTTACTCACCTTATTTTGTACATCCATTTGCACACTTTCACTCACACACTATTGTTTTTTCACTTCACACAAACTCACATTTTCACTTGGCATGCATTCATTTCACTCATTTTTACGTCATTTAGGATTATGTGTGACCTCTCCAAAGGATCATTATTGGGCTTCACAGTTAATGTGATTGGCACCACTCAACCTTTGAAGAGAAATTTCCCCCGTCTCCCCTAGGTCTAGGGTTTCCATTCATGTAGCACATCCAAATGTAATAAATTCTTTGGTTAAAACAAGAAAATCTTTGATTAAATTACGCAACTAGCCTTGGCTAGGTCGAAGGGGTGCCTTGGATTTTTATCCTTGCCTTCCCCTTCGTCAAATGGACTCCCGAACCTTTTTCGCTGTTTTACGTGGACTAGGAGTGGTTTAAAAGGGGTTTCTTACTACTTTTTCCTATTTTTTCTTTAAAAACTCATTTTTTAGGTGACTTGGTACACCTTAACTCATTACCAAGTGGCGACTCCAATAAATTATTTCAAAAACCCTTTTTAAACTATAATTTTGGGTCAAATCGTCGCATTCTCAAACCCCCATTTAGACCCATTTTTCTTTTAAATCACAATTCATTTTCCAATCACAAATTGAATCAAAAAATACATTTTTAAACCATTTTATTTATCTATCAAAAATGGGGCGCGACAATCTGGGTGTCAAATCCTTCATAAGAAATGTATATCTTGGTTTTTTCTTCGAAACGGTATAAAGTACGTCGAAATATGAGTTCCGTAGCTCCTGTTATGACCAAAACAAGATCGATCGTCAGAACTGCCTTGTATCTGGACAGTTCTGACAGGTACTTTGACACTCAAATTTCATTATGTTATGAGTGGATTAAGGTCTTGACCAAAACATCAAAGTTTTATCCTTATGTCTCAGCTTTCTAATGCCCTTGGAATTTCCTGATTTGGATTTGTGAGCTGGAAGTTACGGTCCATCAAACATACCCTGTCCGTTACTCTAGAGTGTGAATTCCTGGAACGGTTTTCTGTACTTTCGACCAATTTCCGTTTAGATCCGGATTGAGGTGTTTTCATGAAAATTGTAACCCTTCCTCTTAGTTTCGCAACGGTATCTCATGTACCTTGATTCGACACTCGTACCTTCAATTAGACTCAAAACAGTTTTGACGGCAAAGCGATTAGGTTATCATTTCCGATTTTCGTATGCCGTTTTCACACTCGTATGTGCCGATTATGCCGTTTTACTTGTTTTAAGTATGTTAGTAGCTGTTTATGATATTATGTGACGCAATCTTCTATTTCAGACGGTGGTGAGTTAGGTGGAGCCTACTAGCTACTCTTCGCGGCACAAATTTCGAATTTTTGCTCTTTTGTTCGTTGTGTAAGTATTCAGGCCGCTCTTACGTGTTAGTTGCTTATGTGTTTCGATATGTATGAAAAGGGTACCTAGGCGAGGGTGTACTTTATCGCACTCGACCTAAACCCTAATTTGCGCACATATTTGTACATGACCTATGTATATGAATCATTTTGGAACTAAACCCCTTGAGCTTGTGGCTAGGGGTGACTTTTGAATAAATTTTGTGAAGTTTGTGAGTTTGGGGCCCGATCTCATGACCTAGATGGACTATTTGAGCCAGTTAGGGCTTGGTCGAAGTCAGTCCAACCTGGTTTGAGGTCACCAAGTTTGTGAATCCGGTTCACCGATTATGTGGACCAAGTTTGTGACCCGAATTTGTGAACCAAGCTCAATTTCGTTCACTCGAGCAAGTTTGTGAGGTGTCTGGCCAGAGAGGGTGATAAGGTATACGGTGGGAGTACAAGTGAAGTTCTACGGACCATTATTTGTGGTCGACGGAGTATCGGCAGGAGGTCACACATGGCAAACGATCTGGCTTTGGAGCCACCTGTATCCTTATTATGTGATGTTACTTTTCTGCTTTTGCTTTACTCTTACTGTGTAACTGTTGTTACGTGAAATTTACGCTTTCGTCCCTGTTTACTTATTAAGCATATAGCTTACCCCTTTCCTTTTGTTTTCCTTAGCAGGGGTCGACGCAGGGACTTTTGGCACATGCACTAGTATAGTTAGGTTTGATTGTAATAGTCGGACAGTTAGTAGGTTTGTTTTTGTTTTGGTGGTTGTATAAGGACCCTACTCAGGGTCTATCTTCTGCTAGTTGTAGTTATAATGTATTAAAGTGGT